>NC_092375.1:194823584-195482437 GCF_030028105.1 Mobula birostris
ATAGTCTTGCATTTTCATTCATCAGCATACATTCTCAGTGATGCTCTAAGTATACTTAGAGACGACATTGTGCATTTAGTTAATTGTTTTGCACCTTGTGTAATATCATAAGTATTAGTAATTCTGTTAAGTACCCAAAAAAAGATAAAATCTTATGCCTAATTTCTATTCATCTCTTCATTATCATAGAATATTGGTCTAAGCTTGCATCGAAACACATTGGCTTGCTTGGCAGCAAATATACTGTGAATCCAAAAAAAAACTTAAAAATTTTTAAATATGAAAATGACTGTTGGCCATTAATTATTGTCCCTTTTCTCTACGGTACTGTGGAAAAGTCTTTAAAATACGTTTGTGTGTGTGTGTATATATATATATATAGTTTTTTATAATAAAACAACATATGTATATTTTAAAAAAACTAGAGTGCATAAGACTTTTGTACAGTACTGTATTTGTCAATGTGGAGCGGAGAACAAGTTTGTAAATCTGGCGGAAACAAAGGATGTTGGGAATGGCAAGGGTGGAGTGCCACGGGAGTTGTGTGGGACAGGTGGCAGAGAAGATGTGCCAGGGGCAGGGGGCAGCACAGGTGTAGACACATCCAGTCCTGAAACACCAGGCAAGATCATTTGATGCCAAACAATTGGTTTATTGATCATTAAAGAATGTCTCTGGTGGTTCCTGTTTCCTTCCCTCTCCCGTCCTCTTTTCTAACCATGATTCTCCTCTCCCTTCCCTTTTCCCACTCTGTCCACGATAGAGACCCATATCAGAATCGGGTTTATTGTTACTCACATATGTCATGAAATTTTTTTTTGTGGCAGCAGTACAGTGCAATACATAAAACTACTACAGTACTGTGCAAAAGTCTTAGGCAGCCTAGTTATATATATGTGCCTAAAACATTTGTACAGTACTGTACGAAGATCTCAGTTCCTTCATTTTCAGTTGATGCATAAAAACGTTAACCTCTTTTTTCCTCTTTTCAGATGCGAATGGATTTCTTGTATTACTACCAACACATTTTATTCTTATTTGACTATAATTATTCCTAATGATTTAACGAATTTTGTGTTTAATTTGTAATCAAACTTTACCAGAGTTGCTCATCCCACTAAACCGCTATTTGACGTTTTTTTGAAAAATAATTATTCATGACACTCCGAGCCAGTTAATTTCCATGTTAGAGTAACAAAATGTAATTGTCTGCTTGAGAGGGGCCATAAGGGTGCAGCTAGCATGGGGCAACAATTCCTTAATCATATGGAAATGTCTTGTCAAATAAACTATTCTTTTGATGATTAATCAGTATTAAATGCGAAAAAAACACTTGCAACAGTGCCATCTAGTGTTTTTCAATTATTTCTACCTGAACTGCCAGAGGAAGTGGGAGAAGTGAGTACAATTACAATGCTTTAAGGACATTTGGACAAATACATGGATAGAATAGTTTTAGAAGTATTTGGCTCAAATGCAAGCAAATGGGTCTAGCTGGGATATATATCTTGGTCAGAATAGACGAGTTGGCTAAGGGGCCTGTTTCTTTGCTGCTTAACTCTTTAACTCCATGAACAAGTTTAGTGACCACGGAAGTTTCATGGAGACCTAAATAGTTCAAAAGTTTATTAGAAGTTGAAAGTAGTATATATGAATTTAGAAATGATAAAAGACTGCTAACAATACAGTCCAATAACAGATGTAATTTAGTTGAAATTTTATTTTGGGAAAACAGAATAATTCCTTTTTATAGTATAATTGTTACTTTATCTAGATATGTCTTTTGAAATATGACATATTCTCCTTAAAATAGCTTGGTCTACAATAATGCTGCAACTCTAACTGCCTAATCCCATTTACTCCCATCATTCAGGCTCCTACCTGCTTAATCTGTCCTCAAACCACAACTACTACAAGACTATTAATTGTGTTATTAGTTGTAATTGTATTTAATATATTGACCTTTGTTTAAAAAGATATGAATTTTATTCCTCTCAAATAAGATTTTGGTGTGTTTCAGCTTCCTAATCTACTAATTGTTGCAAAATATATTCCTAAAAAATCCTCGTGCTTAATTCTATCTTTTTACATTTCAAAGTTAATTTGCTGGTTGTTTGAATATTTTATTTCTACAGGCCTTTTCACTCTTCTTCTGGCTGCTATGTTCCCTAGCAACAGTGGAGACAGATTTACGTTATCCAAATTATTAGCAGTAATTTTAAGGTATGTATTGACTTATCAATAAAATTTAACCTTATCATTTTTATTCAATTACACGCATCAATTGTATTTGCCTTTCACACATTAAACATATTTCTCCAATTTTTCATCTCTGTAGGACTAATCTGCAATCTAAAATTAACAATATTTGCTTTTGCTTTTTTAGCATTGGTGGTGTTACACTTGTAAGTCTATCAAGTAATGAGACAGGGGGAAAAGGCACCGTAGGTAAAGGATTTTACTTCTTTTGTAACACTTGAAAAAAGTAATAACCAATTCGTAGTTTTGTTTAACTTCACATACTGATTTTTTGTTGTTTTTGTTTATAGCATAGCCATTGCAAAATATAGTGCAAGATAATTAATCCAGCATATACAATTCAAACACTATACAATTATTGACACACAAAATAAATTCCAGTGTTTATGATGCATTTTCACTAAAACTTTAGTGATAGAGTTTGCATGATAATGTGAATTATATAATTCTCTTAATGTAATAAATGTTCTCTTCATTGATGTGACTCAGTTAAGGCTTCTAATTCAAAACACTGGGTAACATATAGATTATTTAGCCACACTGTTATCTTGGAAAATACAGTTGTTTCAGTAGTAGAATTTATTTTCATGATACATTCCCTATGTTTCAATTAAACTTCTGGCTGGCTTTAGACAGACAATTGGACTCACTTTCAAGGACTGTTCATTCTCCTGTTCTCAGTATTTATTTACTATCATTATTTTGTTTATTTTGTTATTTTTTTGTATTTACTATGAATGCCCGCAAGGCAATGAATCTTAGGGCTGTTTATGGTGATATATACGTACTTTGATAATAAGTTTACTTTGAATTATTAACCAACTTCAGTTGAGGAATTTTAAAAGAATGATTGAAGGAGAGGTTTGGCTTGCATGATGATTCATGAATATAGGAGCTCAGCAAATAGTGTTTCTTAAAAATTCCTTGGAAATCAGCAAGGCAGGCTTTTTCAGAACAAGCTAGTTTTGTGTTAATGCTGTATATTTTTTTCAAGCCATTTATTATTGGTCACTTTCATTGCAGAAATCCCATCTCATGCAACCTTAATATACCTTCACTACTTAATATCTGCCGATATGACTGTGAGACTTGAGAATTGTGGCAGAGAACTCTAGTCATTTTTCTGGCTGCTGGGAAGACATTTTGTTCTTTTACAAGCTCATTGAATTCTAATAATTTGTGAATGTGCCTTGCTTTCATATGTAAAACCATTTAAAATCTAAAACTGGAGTTAATCTCAAAATCAGGTTGTTGATTGGAGTCAGTGGTTATTGGAGAAAGCAGGAGAGTGGGGTTGAGAGGGCTGATAAATCAGCCATGATGGGATGGTGGAGCCAAATGGCCTAATTCTGTTCTTATGTCTTGTGATTTTATAGAATATGGGATAATTGGCCTTGAATAGCTGAGGCATAGAATATAAAAGGAGTTATCTTATGCTAGATCTGCATAAGTGGTTAGCTTGGCTACAACTTGAAGACTGTACAATTCTAATCCCCACTATGCAAATATAACTTGGTAACAGTAGTGAGGATATGGAGACAATATATAATGAAAATTATAGTTGTCAAGAGACACGGTCGAGGTTGAGCGTGGTTAATTTTGGATCAAAGGAGACTGAAGAGAGACTTTAATTGGAAAGTGAGGAAAATCAGCTGGTAGAAATTGAAATAACAACCAAGAGTGCTGGTAATACTCAGCAGATCAGTCTGATGGAAACGGAGTTAATGTTTAATTTTGATGACCTTTCACCAGAACTGCAAACAGTTAAAAATTAAACATATTGGTTATCTGGAAGAGGGGTTGAGAAGATTAAGGGAAAGTCTGTGATTTGGTGTGGACCAGGAGAAGCTGATAGGCACAAGTGAGGGTGTTGCCAACTGAAAGAGTGTGATGCAACTCCTGTTTCTGAAGGAGATACAGAAAGGATGGCATAGTGGCATCAGCGTCGAAACTCCGGATGCGACATACCTTTCTTTTCAATGGAAAGGAAACAACATGAAAATAAAGAAGACAAGAAAAAAAGTGAAACGTAATGAAGCTAAAACTGTGGAATTCAAACTGGGGAAATGAACCACTACCAATGTTAGGGAATTAAATAAATGCTTTTTCACCCAGAAGTCAGTGTGGGTTTGAAACTCTCTATGCATTTCAAAGATACCTATTGAGTACTTGAAGCCATACCCATACCTATTCCATTTGGGTACTGAAAGCTCGGAGGCAGCAATGGACACACTGTAACCTAAACAAACTATCTTTTGCACTTTAAATTTTGTGATTGTATGAACATTCTCCTGCATTTGTTCACTACCTGTTCCTGGCTCAATATAATTTTTCCTAAAGGATAGTCTGTGGAATTGTACACAGCTGTTTTGATGTAGTCTAATCAGCTACAGATAATGTAGCCAAACTTTCCTTTTTTATTGTATCCCTGGTTCCTTAAGGTTGTTACAGCCGGGGTGGTCGTGAGGATAAGCTCCCACTACCTGTTAAATGCTCCCAATGGCGTGTGTCTCAAGTAGCCACAACAAGAGTAGCTGCTGTGTTGCTTAGCCACTAGGTTACTACTTTGAGGAGAAGGGACAAAGGCAGGTTAAAACTAGTCACTTCGGGCAGATGGAGCTTGTTCACTGTGGTTGGCAGCTCATCTAGAAGGAAAACTCTGATCTCACATCTCCACTGTCTTTCAGCTATCCCCACTCATGGGGAAGGCGTTGGGAGTAGACCCTGAGGAAAAATCTGGAGCTGGAGACCCTAAGGCAGTCCTACATTGAGTTCAATGCAGACTGGCAATTCCTGTGATGCCACTGATGTCAAACTGTATCAGTCTTTGCCGTCCCTTTGGGTTCAACAGATGCATGGAGAGGGGGAGCCTGCTGCCTGGGCAACAGCTTGCTTTGCGTATCATACTATCTTGGCTTACATATCATGTAGAGAACTATGACACAACATCCAAGTTAATCCCAACTAACGGAGTGCCTCAATATTGTATCCCTCCAAATACAGAATATGATGGAAGTTTTTAAATTCACAGTGTATGACTTAATGTCTTCAGATACATCAGTTAGTTACACTTTTGTCCACTTTTTTAATCTAACAATGTTCTTTAAGAAGGGTAGGTGATTGGAATAGGTTACCGAGGTAGTAGTGGAAGCAGTCAGACTGTTGGAGTTTGAGACTTTTAGATTGACATATGAAGGGATACACAAGAGGAGAGCATTGACATCAAGATACCATAGATACAATACCATAGGCCAAAATGGCATGTCCATTGCTGTACTGCTGCCTGTTAATATAATTTGTGCTTCTGTGTACACTGTTTACCACGCCCCTAATCATTGTCCACTATACAATCTCATTATTTTTGGCTGCTTGTATTATTTAATAAAGTGAATTTTCAAATGCCGTTACCAGCCAATCTTTCTAATGTGAATATATACCCTATCTTCCTCCTATTCCTAACAAGTTTCTATTCAGCTCAATAATTTGTTCTTAATAATGTGTTGATTTAATCAATGACATTTATGAGACTCGAATAATACCAGAAGAGATGAAAACATCAGTATTTATCACTCTTCCTAAGAAACCTGGAGCAATAGAATGTGAATTACTTAGGACCATAAGTTTAATGAGTCATATCACCAAGACACTTCTAAGAATTTTGATGACAAGAGCTAAAAGTAAGATACAAGCTGGAATAGGTAAAGAACAATGTGGATTTGTGAAAGACAAAGGTACAAGAAATGCAATATTGATGTTAAGGATACTATCAGAGTATTGTGTAGCAATTCAAAATATAAATTAAAAATTCAAAGCTCACAATAGCTTTTGTTTTGTTAGTAATTGCTTATCCTGGAAAACCTATTAATTTGTTAACTATTGCTCCTAGTAGGGCAATATGGTTAAAAATACCACTCCGGCTTTAAAGATTCCGGGCTTAATTGTTTTCTGTTCTTTGTCGAGTTAACATTATCACCTTGGATCATTAAGGAAATAATTGCCATTGAAAATCTTTAAAACTGTATCGGCAAAGATGCCAAATGAGAGGTGGTCAATGCAAAATTTTCTGTGTTGTCGGAAGTCAGACTCTAATTGAATTCATTATCAGTTAAGTGAAGGTGTAAAAAGTTGTAGCTGATTGTGATTGTACCCAGGCTTATATGTTGCCTTCAGAAAAAGACATTTATTGTTAGGGCAGAAAATTGACCCTTTCATCTTTGAAATGATTGGAAATGAGAATTTGATGCAAAATCTCTTTGAAGTGTTTTGCCACTGGCAGAAAAATAAAACCTGGTAATAGTTATTCATCTAGTAGAAACAATTTTTTTTTAATGCTCCTTGATTTGTCAATGTTGACAGGATAGTAAGGGACACACACTAAAAATGCTGGTGAATGCAGCAGGCCAGGCAGCATCTCTAGGAAGAGGTACAGTTGACGTTTCGGGCCGAGACCCTTCATCAGGACTAACTGAAAGAAGAGATAGTAAGAGATTTGAAAGTGGAGGGGGAGGGGGAGATCCGAAATGATAGGAGACGACAGGAGGGGGAGGGATGGAGCCAAGAGCTGGAAAGTTGATTGGCAAAAGGGATACGAGGCTGGAGAAGGGAGAGATCATGGGACGGGATGCCTAGGGAGAAAGTCAGGGGGAGGGGGGAGCCCAGAGAATGGGCAGGGAGTTATAGTGAGAGGGACAGAGGGAGAAAAAAGGGGGGGGAGGGAATAAATAAATAAATAGATAAATAAGGGATGGGGTATGAAGGGGAGGTGAGGCATTAACGGAAGTTAGAGTAGTCAATGTTCATGCCATCAGGCTGGAGGCTACCCAGATGGAATATAAGGATAGCAAGGGTGTGGTTTGTACAGTCACAAGTGATTTTTCTGAATTTCTCTTATTTAAAACCAGAATGAAACCATACAAATTAATTAAGTTCTATCCCATTTAATCCTGCTTTTCAGCTTTTGGTTCATAACCTTGTGTGTAACGGTACTTCAAATGCTTATGATTTTTTTTAAGATGTCATTTCTTTTGTCATTCTGCTGGAGTATAGAAGAATAAGGGGGAATCTCATTGAAACCTATCAAATATTGAACGGTCTGGATAGAGCAAATGTCCATTTAGAACAGAGATGAGAAACTATTGCTTTAGCCAGAGGGTGGTGAATTCATCATGGAATTTATTGCCACAGATGGTTGTGCAGGCCAAGTCATTAGGTATATTTAAGGCAGCAGTTAATAGGTTCTTGATTAATCAGGGCATTGAAGTTTACAGAGAGAAGGCAGGAGAATGAGGATGAGAGGGATGATAGATCAACCATGATGGAATGGCGGAGCAGACTGGATGAGGTTGAATATCCTATGTTTAATAGCTTATGTTTTTCAGGGAATAAACTACAGGTCCCGAGCACACTCTGGATGAAAAATATGTTCAAATTTCTTCCAATCCTTCCACGAGTCTAAATTCCCTTATTATTGGCTTTGCTGTTGAGGAATTTGTTCTTTTCTATGTCTTGTAATTGAGCAGAATTACGTATCTGCAGACTCTGAGTTGCAAGTGCACCATGTCTTACCTGAACAGTTAAAATAAACATTTATAAAGGACTGATGTACTGAATAGTCTTTTAGATTTGTCAATGACTTTTAGCTCTGTACTATCACCTTTCAAGATTGTAATGGCTATCCAAATGCCATCATTATCTCCAGCTTGTCCTTCACTTCCAAAGTTTTTGATGTGCTATCCTATCTTTCATAGGTCATTGCACTTCATACTTTTTCAGTTTGGTTTCTACTTCACTCAGTGCTTCAAGGCTGCAGAATTATCATAGGCTTCTTGTGAATGGTCATAGGCAGTTTCACGTCAGGAACTTCTTTTACAGTTAACAGGTGATATAGGATATTTGACATGCTAAGTGACCATGAACCCATTTATATGTAAGAGCATCCTTATCTTTGGTCTTATAAGGTTCAGATCGCGGTAAAGTTTAGCTGAAAAGGATTCAAGCTTCCCTTCCAGACAAGAGAATGTTTTTCCATAAATGCCCATGAAAATACAAGTAAGTAGTTAGAGAAAGCAACTCACCAAACCTCTCTGAAAGGAAACAGGAAATGGACAATAATTGCTAGCTTTATAAATGATGCCTCTACTGACAACACGCATCTAACTACCCCCTACACCTCCCCGCCACTTAGCTCAGCAATACTAGTGGACTGAGTCAGATATGTTGCCTGAGCAGAAACTCAGAGAATATCTTTAATATATACTGTATTGACATGTTGGCAGTAAAATATTAAATAGCAAAATATTAATAGCAAAATAAGACTTATGTATGTGTCTCACTTACTTAGTTTAAAGACACTCTATTTATCTGATTTTCAGCATCAGATGTTTGCTTTAGTGTGTTAATTGATTGCAGTTAATATTATGTGAAAAGATTTTGATTGGAAACACATTGTAGAAACTTTGGACATAAACTTTCCTCTGGAGAAAGTTCAGCAGAAATGCAGCAATCTATTTCTAAAGATAATGTCTTCAGTATATTTTACAAAGTTATTTTTGTCAGTGTCAAGAAGCTTCAGATGTTAGTAAAGCAAGAGTTGCAACCTTGAGGACACTTATCTGTGAAACCTGGTTAACTGATTTCTGGGAGCTATTGAGGAAGAAAATGAATTTCAGAATTATCAGTTTAAAACTGCAAACCCCATGCTTGATATTCATAGCAATTTTGAATTTCAAGAGCTAATTGTGACAGCAAATTAAATGTGATGCTTTCTTCCCAGTAACAAACATGAGAAAATCTGCAGGTGCTAGAAATCTGGAGGAGCTCAGCAGGTCAGGCAGCATCAATGGGAATTAATAAACAGTCAATGTTTCAGGCCTAGAGGACTGAAACGGAAGGAGGAAGATGCCAGAATAAAAAGGCAGGAGAGGAGGAAAGGGGCTAGCTGGAAGGTGATAGGTGAAGCCAGGTGGGTGGGAAAGGTCAAGGGCTGGAGAAGAAAGAATCTGTTAGGAGAGAAGAGTGGACCATAGGAGAAAGGGAAGGAGGAAGGAACCCGACCCAGGGAGAAGCAATAGGCAGGTGAGTAAAGGTAAAAGGTCAGAGTGGTGAATAGAGGGGGTGGGGGGGGATTTGAGTTACCAGAAGGAGAAATCGATGTTCATATCATCAGGTTAGTGGGTACCCAGACGGAATATAAGGTGTTGCTCCTTCACCCCAAGGCCTCCATCTTGGCACAAGGGGATGCCAAGGACTGACACATCGGAATGCGAATCAGAATTAAGCTTTTTGGCCACTGGGAAGTCCCGCTTGCGGTGGGCGGTGCGAAGGTGCTCTTCGAAGCAGTCCTACAATTTACAATGAGGTCTCACCAATGTTGAGAAGACTGCATCGGGAGCACTGAACACAACAGACAACCCTAGCAGATTCTCAGACGAAGTGTTGCCTCAATTGGAAGGATTGTTTGGGTCCTGGATGGAGGTGAGGGAGCAGGGGTATGAACAAAGTGTAGCCACTTGCAAGGATAAGTGTTTGGAGGGAGATTAGTACAGAGGGACAAATGGAGAAGGGAATTACCAAGGGAACGATCTCTGCTGAAAGTGGAGGGGAGGGGAGATAGAGATATGTTTAGTGGTAGGAGCCATTTGAAAGAGGCTGAAGTTGCGGAGGATAATGTGTTGGATGTGGAGGCCAACGGTGGTGGGTAAGGATGAGGGACTCTATCACTTTTAAGGCGGTGGGAAGATGGGGTGAGCAGGGATGTATGGAAAATGGAGGAGATGTGGCTGAGGACAGCATCAATAGTAGAAGGAGGACATCTCTGATGTCCTGCAATGGAAAGCCATGTCCTGGGAACAGATGCAGTGGAGGCAAATAAACTGACTAAAGGGAATAGTGTTTTTACAGGAGATAGGGTGGGAAGAGATATAGTCAAGAGAACCATGAAAATCAGTACGTTTGTGGAAAAAAAAATAAATGTTGGTTGACAGTTTGTCCCAAGAGATGGAGACAGAGAGATTGAGAAAGGAGAGAGATGTGTCAGAGATGGATCTTGTGAATTTAAGGGCCCATGGCTACCGCTCGGGTTTGGAAGCAGCCAAAATTGCTCCAGGGTGATGACCGCTTCTGCCAGATGGTGGAGGGTGGTGCTGGTGGGGAACTGGTTGGGTCTTTTGTCAAGCAAGAAGCGGAGAGCTTTGAGGTCTTCCTGATGTGGGATGGAAGTGTCTAGGTACTGAAGATCCACGGTGAAGGTGAGGTAGTCAGGGAATTGAAAGTTACTGAGGGAATTGAGGGCATGAGAAGTGTCACGGATGTAGGTGGGAAGGGACTGAGCCAAGGGGATGGAACAGAATCGAGATATAAAGACACGAGTTCAGTAGGGCAGGAGCAGGCAGAGACAATAGGCCTACCTGGACATCCAGTCTGTGGATCTTGGGTTGGAGATACAAGCAAGCAGTGTGGGGTAAGTGGACCATGAGGGAACTTTTCATTAATATATACTTTTTTAAATGTGCTGTCACTTAGTCCATCTGTATCTATAACCAAAATCTTAAAAGTAACAGCCTGTTCCAGTCCTTATATACTTCCATTCCCCCATCAGGGTGGTCTCAAAGCTCTACGCTTCTTTTTGGATTCCAGACCTAATCAGTTCCCCTCTACCACCGCTCTGCTCCGTCTAGCGGAATTAGTCCTTACTCTTAATAATTTCTCCTTTGGCTCCTCCCACTTCCTCCAAACTAAGGGTGTAGCTATGGGCACCGGTATGAGTCCTAGCTATGCCTGCCTTTTTGTTGGGTTTGTGGAACAATCTATGTTCCGTGCCTATTCTGGTATCTGTCCCCCACTTTTCCTTCGCTACGTCGACGACTGCATTGGCGCTGCTTCCTGCACGTATGCAGAACTCGTTGACTTTATTAATTTTGCCTCCAACTTTCACCCTGCCCTCAAGTTTACCTGGTCCATTTCCGATACCTCCCTCCCCTTTCTAGATCTTTCTGTCTCTGTCTCTGGAGACAGCTTATCCACTGATGTCTACTATAAGCCTACTGACTCTCACAGCTATCTGGACTATTCCTCTTCTCACCCTGTCTCTTGCAAAAACGCCATCCCCTTCTCGTAATTCCCCTGTCTCCGCCGCATCTGCTCTCAGGATGAGGCTTTTCATTCTAGGACGATGGAGATGTCTTCCTTTTTTAAAGAAAGGGGCTTCCCTTCCTCCACTATCAACTCTGCTCTTAAACGCATCTCCCCCATTTCATGCACATCTGCTCTCACTCCATCCTCCCGCCACCCCACTAGGAATAGGGTTCCCCTGGTCCTCACCTACCACCCCACCAGCCTCCGGGTCCAACATATTATTCTCCGTAACTTCTGCCACCTCCAACGGGATCCCACCACTAAGCACATCTTTCCCTCCCCCTCTCTCTCTGCATTCCACAGGGATCGCTCCCTACGCGACTCCCTTGTCCATTTGTCCCCCCCATCCCTCTCCACTGATCTCCCTCCTGGCACTTATCCGTGTAAGCGGAACAAGTGCTACACATGCCCTTACACTTCCTCCCTTACCACCATTCAGGGCCCCAAGCAGTCCTTCCAGGTGAGGCAACACTTCACCTGTGAGTCGACTGGGGTGATATACTGCGTCCGGTGCTCCCGATGTGGCCTTTTATATATTGGCGAGACCCGACGCAGACTGGGAGACCGCTTTGCTGAACATCTACGCTCTGTCCGCCAGAGAAAGCAGGATCTCCCAGTGGCCACACATTTTAATTCCACATCCCATTCCCATTCCAACATGTCTATCCACGGCCTCCTCTACTGTAAAAATGAAGCCACACTCAGGTTGGAGGAACAACACCTTATATTCCGTCTGGGTAGCCTCCAACCTGATGGCATGAACATCGACTTCTCTAACTTCTGCTAAGGCCCCACCTCCCCCTCGTACCCCATCTGTTACTTATTTTTATACACACATTCTTTCTCTCACTCTCCTTTTTCTCCCTTTGTCCCTCTGAATATACCTCTTGCCCATCCTCTGGGTCCGTCCCCCCCCGTCTTTCTTCCTGGACCTCCTGTCCCATGATCCTCTCGTATCCCCTTTTGCCAATCACCTGTCCAGCTCTTGGCTCCATCCCTCCCCCTCCTGTCTTCTCCTATCATTTTGGACCTCCCCCTCCCCCTCCAACTTTCAAATCCCTTACTCACTCTTCCTTCAGTTAGTCCTGACGAAGGGTCTCAGCCTGAAACGTCGACTGCACCTCTTCCTACAGATGCTGCCTGGCCTGCTGCATTCACCAGCAACTTTTATGTGTGTAGCCTGTTCCAGTGGACTATTTTCACGATTATATGGGGAAAATGAGACTAACATGAAAACTAACTAATCCTGAGCTCTAAGAGCTATGAGCTATTTCAATTCCATTTCAATTCTGTTTACAAATTTCTACTCTTGGTGGATGGTTTTTCAAGTTTTAACGGATTTTAGGAGTGAAGGCCTCTGATTTGTAGGTTGTCAAGTTCTGCAAGTTTGTCTTGGAATTGTGGAAATGTTGAAGCAGCTGATGGTCAGGCAAATCACTCAGTTGAAACTGAATTTTCGGTTCTGTGTCTTGAACTACCGTGACATAAATTGCAAATTAATGAAACAAAAGTAAGTCGAACGAAAGTTCCCTTGGTTATTCACAGCACTTTGAATGTGTCCTGTTGACCTGACATAATAATGTGTGTGAGTTATTAGCAATAGATGTTTGATGAAAGCCCAATTGGAAAGATGAAGTATGGAAACTGACTTGTATTTCTGTCAACATAACCATAATCTATTGAATAATATCTTCACCAATGTTCAAATCCAAAACAATTTTGGTTCTAATGCATTTTAGGTCTCATTTAGAACTTAGTGACTGCACGTTTGATCTAAGCTGACAACTAGAGCAGGAAGACTATTAAGTCCCTCAAGTATTTTCATTGAGATCATGGCTAATCTTTGATCTAGCTCCATATGCTAACTTCTGTACTTAACTTACTAATCTTCTTAGGCATCCGTTAGTCTCATGAGACCATGGACTTGTGCCTTGGAAAGTTTCCAGGGCGCAGGCCTAGGCAAGGTTATATGGAAGACCAGCAGTTGCCCATGCTGCAAGTCTCCCCTCTCCACGCCACCGATGTTGTCCAAGGGGAGGGCATTAGGACCCATACAGCTTGGCACCGGTGTCATCGCAGAGCAATGTGTGGTTAGGTGCCTTGCTTAAGGACACGCACGCTGCCTCAGCCAAGGCTCGAACTAGCGACCTTCAAATCACTAGACGAATGCCTTAACCACTTGGCCACGCGCCAACACTAACTTACTAATACAGATATTTTTTAAAGAGTCGTTTCAGTCTTTAAATTAACAAATGACCAGGTATAAACTTCCAGATTAGTGATCAAAATTTCTGTTTCCCATTGTGCATGGGATTGATTCCTGTCTTTATTTCTGATTGTTTTGGAGCAGTTATTAGCCTTTATCTCCTGATCCTAGACTTTCCATCCAGCAGAAGTAGTTTGCCCATTGGCAGTCATTAATATTTGATAATAAAATGTATTACCTTGACTTGTAAATTTCCATGAGATAAATTCTAGCTTGTCTAACCAGTCATAATTTATTACATAAAAACCAAATTTACTTTTGATAAATCAATACGAAACTAATTTCCAGGAAATAATACCCTTCCACAATGTATGGGGCTCAAGTTTGCTCAAGGTGCTCTGGATGGGGGCCTCAGATGTATGACAGTCAGATTTTCTCAAGTGCTCTGGATGTGGTCTACCTAGAACTTGGCATGACTCCAGCAAAGTTTTTCTATATTCGTGTACTAATCCTTAGGAAAAAGTCAGCATTCTGTTAGTCACTTTGATTACATTTCTCATCTTGACTATTTAATGATCCCCCAGCCTAAATGTCGTAGTTCTTCCTATGGAATCAGAATCATAACAGAAATTTGCTGTTATACGGCAGCAGTGCATTGCAATACCTAATAAAAACTGTACATTACAGTAAGTATATACTGTATGTGTATATGTGCAGGTATGTATATATATAAAACTATTGAGACAGTGTTCATGGGTTAAATGTCCATTCAGAAATCTGGTGATAGCAATGAGAAGAGGGCATGTCTTAGGTAACACACTGTTAGTTTGGGACCCCTTGCAAAGCGTTAAGATCTTTTCTGCTAAAGATGTGCTGAGTCTTCAAAGCAAAAGTAAGGCAATGGACAAAAAACTCCAATTATTTTACTGTTCTGTATTTTCTCATCGTTCACTACAAAAGAGGTGCTTACTCCATCATAAATTTTATTTTTGCATCTTGCTATAAAATCCACTTTGTTTTGAGAGTTTTCTTAATTTGCTTTGATTCTTTAACAGTATAACTAAAATTGGATAAGTCATCTCCTTCTACCCTTGATTTGTTGTGTTGAGTATGCCGCCATTTTCATTTTTACTTGTGTGTAGAAAAGAACTCTCACCACTCACTCTTTTGCAAATAATCAGCTTCCACTGATGTAAAATAATCAAGCCAAAGCTGTTATAATCAAATCAGACATACAAAACTGCAATTAAGTTAATTAAACAAGCTGCATTTTATGAGCTATAAAAATACTTTGTGTACATCATTTTGAAACTTGTAAGTTATCTAATCAGGACTTATTTGAACACTGATAGAGAATATTGAAATTATCTGATTAGTTGTCAGAATTATTTTGCTCTAAACAGCTGGTGAAAGTGTTTTTGCCACAGCTAATGTCAGTTATTGAAAGTGTTAGACTTGTTAGATAATACCTCCAATTTATATCTATTTACAAATTAATGTGATTGAAATACATTTATATCAATTATTAATTTTTGAGTGGCAGTTTAGAGATGCATCTTTACCAAAGGAGATGTAAGGAGCTCTTTCCCTGCACTCGCCTGCAGGTCACCATTGGGCAAGGTGTAGCACCTGCTTAACCCCCCAGTCAGAGTCACAGGAACCTGTGGGAACCTGTGTGGATGGTCATATGAGCAGCTGGTGGATATCTCAAGTCCTGATCATGTGACCATTGATGCCAGGCAAACAAGCTCTGAAGACTGTTGATGGCTGGGATCACCCATCTTGTAAAGACACTGCTCAGAAGAAGGCAATCGCAGATCACTTCTGTAGAAAAAATTGCGAAGAGTAATCATGGTCACGGATAAAGACAGGGATGGGAGCAGCACTGTGGATGGAGGTGTCGTCCCCAGAAGCAGTGATCCACCACAGATTAGGGACGGATGGAAGACCATGAACGCCCACGTCATACAACATAGCACATAATGATGGTGACTAATTACATGTCTCATACAATTGTATATGGGCAGACAGGGTTAGAAGGTGAGAGATAATTGAACCCTGTGGTAACTGGCAGCCACTAAAAATGAAATTGCTTGTCAGCTCATTGAAATGTAACACCAAACATTCTGCGTAACCTTATTTTTTCTGTCATGCAGTGTCCCATTCATGTCTAACCCTTCCTTTTTGAATAAACTCTTCTCTGGCTTCCAGCCGGGTACAGGTATCGATTATAACCAACATTTCGATGATAAACTCTGCCATCTTCATCAGGGATCATGTCTAGGCATGACTAGCCTGGTGGTATTTATATTCCTGTAGCCCATCCCTCCTGATTGGGTAGTCTTCATCCAATCAGGTTTCTGCCCTCCCACTCTGCTTACAATCGAAGTTCAGTTCTTACTTAGAGCGAGACCTTTGACCTTGTTAAAATTCTTTTCCTCTGGTTTTATTTCAATGGCTTCCTCTATCAGGCAGTCCCAAAAGCCGTTGGCACAGCACAGTAGTCTTGTGCCGAAGAAGTCAATCCTATGGGCATATAATGCAATGTTATGGTGCCACCAATTTTTCTGGGTAACCCAAATGGAAAAACCCGGAAATCTAACAACGAGGAGGAACCCGTCATTACCACCTGTCTTCCCTATATTACCATAGTTTCTGGAAGGATCGCTGAATTAATACCATTCACAAACCTGTAAGGAAGCTCAAGTCACAACTTATGCAGATCAGAGGATCTGGGTCTCAGGTCAGCTAATGCTTCCAGGACTCCCTGTGCACATGGAGTAGTGTATGTCAGCCAAGTGGGACTCATGGTTGAAACCCATATCAATGAGCATAGGTGTATATTATTAGGGTTACCCAGAGAAATGGCGGTGGCAGAATATTGTATTCACAATGACCATAGGATTCATGCCTAACCCAGATCTTTAAGGCGTGCAAAGTTCCATTCATGCCTAACCCAGTCCTTTCAGACATGCAGGGTCCCATTCATGCCCAACACTGTCCTGTCAGACATTCAGTGTCCAATTCATGCCTAACCCAGTGCTTTCAGACATTCAGTGTCCCATTCATGCCTAACCCAGTCCTTTCGGACATGCAGGGTCCCATTCATGCCTATTCCAGTCCTTTCGGACATGCAGGGTCTCATTCATGCCTATTCCAGTCCTTTCGGACATGCAGGGTCCCATTCATGCCTATTCCAGTCCTTTCGGACATGCAGGGTCCCATTCATGCCTATTCCAGTCCTTTCGGACATGCAGTGTCTCATTCATGCCTAACCCAGACCTTTCGGACGTGCAATGTCCCATTCCTGCCCAACACTGCCCCTTTGGTCATACAGGGTCCCATTCATGCTTACTGCATCCCAGTTTTAAGATCATGTTTGTCACCAGATTTTCTGTCTTTTTTGTGTTTAATGGCACAAAGTATATTTGCACTTTCAAGATGGCATATTTTTGAAATTATTAGTTGCATCATGGCTACATTGTTGTTCTTTACAATCTTAATTCACAATTGCAATATCTTTTTGGTGTGCAATGACTACCAGTAATTTCAACTTATGTTATCCTTAGCGTCATAAATGTCCGAATCACTTGTACACTGCCTGGAATGCTCAGTGGTCTAGTGGAAACGATTTAATGTTTTAAATTTTCAAGGTTATGGTAGCTCACCTAGATACAGTATTACTGAATTTGTATGCTAGTGCATCCAAACTGTTATTTTGCTAATCAAGAAATGATTGGCACTAATTGTATGATTTCATCATGAATATGCCAAAATATGATTAGACCAACTATAAATTAAGCCTGTAACTACTTGATTGTAATCAGCTATAAAACTTAATTTCTGTAGTAGATGCTTCATCAGAGAATTCTCCTTTTGTACATGTTGTTTCTGTATTTTTGCCCTTTCATTTTTATGAATGTAGGTTGATACTGAATAATATTTAGCCTTGTTGACTCAGGTTATTTGAAGCTGCAGTCTGCGTTTCAACAGAATGCCTAAAGCTTGAATATTTTATGTTTGTAGTGTGCTTGTAAAGGCACTGATCAATAAATTCAGTGTGATAATGACAGAATCAAGTGATTTCACTTAACTTTAGTGATACTTTGCATGAAGGAGCTACTTCCTCAAGATGTTGGTCCATAATAATACCACCTTGCAATAATATTTGTCACATTTCTAACAACATGGTTCTTCTTTCCTTAATGCCCACATGACAGCAAGGTGGGACATAACTTCATCCATCCTAGGAGAGTGTATTACATCCCTAGGTAAGTTTGCAGGATCAGTTCAACACTATCATTATCTCAAGGCAAAAGATTAATAAAATATGGAGTTTCTCCATGACTCAAAAGATACACAAGTCCAGAGCTCTTCAGACCTGTTTCCTGTTCTGCCTAAATATTATTTGGTGTTCCTGATCATCTGTGCTAATACAACATAGTATGTGCTTTAGGACTTGCTGACTCTGCATGCTGCCTGCTAATGTGGATCAAGGAATATCCAACCTTTCAAATTGATCAGATCAACTGACCTATTCGTACCTGCTTCTAATGCTGGAGGTCAGATTATATAAGGTGAAAGTACGACAATAAGATACACAGAGTCGTACAATCATAGAGCACTACAGCACAGAACCAGGATCTTTGGCCATTCTAGTCTGTGTCAAACTTTTATCCTCCCTATTCCCATCGATCTGCATCTGGATAATAGCTGCCCCCTGCCCACCCCATTCATGTACATGTCCAAACTTAAACACTGAAATTGAATCTGCATCCATCACTTGCCCTGGAGTCTTGTTCCATACTCATACCATCCTCTGAATGAGGAAGTTCCTCCTCGTATTCCCCTTAAACATTTCACCTTTCACCTTAAACCATGACCCCTAATTCTACTCTCACGGACCCTCAGAGGAAAAGCCTGCTTGAATTTGCCCTATCTATGCCCCTCATAATTTTGTGTACTTCTATCAATTCTCCAACTCTCCAGGGAGTAAAGTCCTAATCTATTGAACCTTCCCCTATAACTTAGGACCTCGAGTCCTGGCAACATCCTTGTAAATTTTCTCTGTACTCTTAATCTTATTGATATAGTTCCTATAGGTAGGTGACCTAAACTGCACACAATACTCCAAATTAGGTTTCACTAATCTCTTAAACAAATTTAATGTAACATCCCAACTCCTGTATTCAAAACTTTGATTTATGAAAGCCAATTTGTCAAAAGCTTTCTCTCCGTGGCACCATAAAGCTGCATAAGTGTCCATTTCTTACTTTGAAGCTGTAAAATATTTTACCATTACCGGATTTTTCTGATCTTTATCTTTTTCTATGTAGGAACATGATCTCAGGCTATTGTGTAGAAATGCTCTTCAAATAATGAATATTATTTACCTGCTATATTTTTATTTCTATTTCATCAAAACTATTATACATAATTTAGAATAGTCAGTTGTTTTTTACTTAATTGTCCTGCTGCTAATTTTCCTTCCACTGATAATTAAGATTTTTTAAAATAGTTTTTTTAAAAATCATCTGAAGAAGAAGGCAAATGGAATGGTCGATTGGCACAATGAGTCGTTAAGAATAAAAACGTACAAGGAAGTAAGTTATAAACAAGTTAACTAAATCACGGAGGAGGTATTAAAAGTAGAATTGTACAGCTCTCAAGTCAGTTATAAGTATTGGGTGTGTATAGTCAAGTTGTGCCGAACGGCCTATTTTCCTGCAGTAAAACTCTGACTCTAAAAATGACTAGATTTATTTTATCCATTTGTTTCTTTTCTCGAAAAAGTACATTTGCTGAAGCTATCGTCAGAGGAGCTGGCAGAATTTTTGTCTAAAAATACACAAAATCTGAAACACATTCAGTCATTAAAATGACAAAAATCCTGTCCAAATACAAGGATAATGAAATTTTTTAATCTTTAACTTTGCTCTCTTACTGTACTTTCTAACCATCTTTTCTAGATCTTTTATAGACTGTTTAATCAGAAACATCACATACTGTTCAATCGAAGGGTTTCTGTCAGTCATTGGATAACAGCATTATTGAATTCTGATTCTCAAGTTTATAAGCTAGTATACTGTTTGTTTTAAATAATGGAAAATAGAAGCTGCTGTGCATAGACAATTTGTATTTGTTAGCTCTTTCAACCTCAAGATGTTTTAGAATGTGCATGTTTAGTTTGGTTATTAGCTGTAAAATATAGTTTTAAATGTAAAATTAAATTGTATATCTATAATAGAATTTGTTTGTTCAATTTACAATATCTCTGCCTGTGTCAATTTGTAAAATTACAAATCTACCCATAAAGGTAATTTAACATTTGCTTAAGTCAGAACACTTAATGGTTTGTCATTTCTAAAATTAAGTAGTTTCACTTCAGGTTTGGTACAAAGTTCTAAAAGATTTTACAACCTAACCTTGGGCATGTCTAATGATAGTTTGTCAGTTAACGGTTCTGATCTATAGTTTTAGATGCCAGAACCATTGCCTCTGGCCCCCCATCTCAGATTTATTCTTGTGCATTGCCACCACACTGCTGCACACATTTAGAGTCAGTCACAGAAAAGTACAGCACAGAAACAGACCTCTGGGCCATCTAGTCTGAGTTGAAACCATTTAAACTGCTTACTCCCTTCGGCCTGCCTTCCATATCCTTACCATCCACGTACCTATCCAAACTTCTCTTAAACGTTGAAATCAAACTCTCATACACCACTTGCGTTGGCAACACATTTCACACTCTCACAACTCGCTGAATGAAGAGGTTTCCCCCTTATGTTCTCCTTAAACTTTTCACCTTTCAGCCTAAACCCTTGATTTCTAGTTGTAATCCCACCCAATCTCAGTGGAAAAATCCTGCTTCCTTTCACCCTATCTATACCCCTCATAATTTTGTATATCAAATCTCTTCTCAATTTTCTACACTCTAAGGAATCAAGTCCTAACCTATTCGATCTCTCCTTATAACTCAGGCCTTCTAGACCCAGCAACATCCTTGTAAATTTTCTCTGTGCTCCTTCAACCTTATTTACATCTTTACTGTAGCTAGGTGACCAAAACTGCACACAATAAATTAGACCTCACCAATATCTTATACAACTTAAACAAAACTGTACTCAATAATTCGATTTAAGAAGGCCAATGTGCCAAAAGCATCCTTTGCAACCCTATCTATCTGTGACACCACTTTCAATGAATTTTATCACTCAGTAACAATGTGTAATGACACCTTTCTCTACTTTACCACTTCCCTATTTTGAATATGTCACTGTGCCTAAAATGTTACACTTGACTGACATTTAGTGACAAGTACACAGAAGTTTCTTCCAATTTATACAAGGAAGGCCAATGCTATTTTTTCCAACACCTATCACCTCTACTCCCCAGACAATAATTCTGCTCCTATGCAACCTTCTGATTCTTGCAAACATCTGAAGTTGGCAATCTTTTTAAGATATTTCACCTCAGGTGAGTACTTATATCAGCCTTTGCTATATCTGCCTATTTCACCTTTCAAAGCATTGTCTGATTCTTCACTGCTTGGACTCAGCTGCTGCTGACATTGTCACTTATGCTTTTTAGCTATAAACTTGATTATTCTAAACCAGGGGTTCCCAACCTGGGGTCCACGGAGCCCTTGCTTAATGGTATGGGTCCATGGCATAAAAAAGGTTGGGAGCCCCTGTTCTAAACATTTCTGCCCAACACCCTCGCTCTGCTCTCCATAAGCTTGATGTCATTCAAACCTCTGTTATCTATGTGCTGTCTCATTCCAAGTTTCATACTAGCTGACTTGTATTGGCTCCTGGTTTAGGAACATGCTGCTTTTCACGATGTATGTCAATGATTTGGACTATGGTCTTAAGGGATTTGTGGCTAAATTTGCCGATGATACAAAGATAGGTGGAGGAGCGGGTAGTGTTGAGGAAACAGAGACCCTGCAGAGAGACTTAGATAGTTTAGGGGAATAAGCAAAGAAGTGGCAAATGAAATACAATGTTGGAAAGTGTATGATCATGTACTTTGGTGGAAGAAATAAATGGGAAGACTATTATTTAGATGGGGAGAGAATTCAAAATGCAGAGATGCAAAGGGACTTCGGAGTCCTTGTGCAGGATATCCTAAAAGTTAACCTCCCAGTTGAGTTGGTGGTGAAGAACGTAAATGCAGTGTTGGCATTCATTTCAAGAGGTATAGAATATAAGATCAGGGATATGATGTTGAGACTCTATAAGGCGCTAGTGAGATCACACTTGGAGTATTGTGTGCAGTTTTGGGCTCCTTATTTTAGAAGGGATATACTGACATTGAAGAGAGTTCAGAGAAGCGACACAAGACTGATTCCAGGAATGAAAGGGTTACCATATGAGGAACATCTGGCAGCTCTTGGGCTGTATTCCCTGGAATTCAGGAGAATGAGGGCGGATCTCATAGAAACATTCCAATGTTAAAAGGCCTGAACAGATTAGATATGGCAAGGTTATTTCCCATGGTAGGGGAGTCCAGGACAAGAGGGCATGACTTCATGATTGAAGGACGTCCATTAGAACAGATATGCGGAGAAATTACTTTAGTCAGAGTGTGGTAAATCTGTGGAATTTGTTGCAATGAGCAGCTGTGGAGGCCAAGTCATTGGGTGCATTTAAGGCAGAGATAGATTCCAGGACATCAAAGGGTATGGGGAGAAGGCAGGGGAGTGGGGATGACTGGAAGAATTGGGTCAGCCCATGATTGAATGGCGGAGCAGACTCGATGGGCTGAATGGCCTACTTCTCCTATTGTTATGGTCTTATGTCATTTTTAAACGTTTTAAAACTTGTCTTTTCACAACACTGCTGCCAAAGAGAACAAATTTTACATCGTTTATGTCAGTGATAATAAGCCTGATTCTGATTCTGACTTGTTTTCTAACCCCAGTTTAAACTTCTTTGTTTTGTTAAGCCCCTTTTAGACTCTTAATAAAATTTGCTGCTCTGATGCTTTTGGCCAACTTTCCTGGCATCCACAGTTGGAAATCTTTGTTCAATATTACTCCTGTGAAATAGCTTGCGACTGTTTTGCTCCCTAAGGATGCTGTATAAATATGAATTACTCTTGAACCTCTGATGCATAACACTTAGATATTGAGTAATAGTCCCACAGAAAATGATGCATTATTCGCTGAGAGAATTCAGTTTTTATTAAACAAAAAGCTTATTCTCAAAATACAAGGCAGTATTCATTTCTACTGTTTCCTATCTGCTTTGACAGAGGTAAAGAATTTCTCTTTCAGTTGATGTACATCATGTGCTGATGGAAGAGGCACAGTGGTTTTGGTTAGAGGCTTCCAGATATTAACTCAGTAAGATAATTAATATGTACCCATTCAAGATCTTATTGGGAATCTCTGTAGTAATAACTGCTGCTCTCTCCCTTTTGGAAGTAGAAA
Source organism: Mobula birostris (assembly GCF_030028105.1). Taxonomy (NCBI): domain Eukaryota; kingdom Metazoa; phylum Chordata; class Chondrichthyes; order Myliobatiformes; family Myliobatidae; genus Mobula; species Mobula birostris. Next base: position 194,846,618 of record NC_092375.1, read on the forward strand.
TGATTTAGGACTTGGTGAACATTAACAGAATGTTTATGCAGCAGTGTATTCAAGATTCCCTGTGGTACACTGGTAATAGTAGAAACTGTATAGAGTCTGAAGGAAGCCGTGCTTACCAGATGGGTGACGTGCACTTGCCTTGCTTATTGGGTATGGTTGTATCTGGAGCTATCCAGGCACATTGTGAGTACTTCATTAACCTGACTAGAATTGAACTCAAGAATAAAGACTCAGGAGTTAACTATGAATTCTTTGTCACAGAGCCCCTTGCCTCTGCCATCTTTTTGATAAGATAGTTGATGCTAGATCTTAGTCAGTAGTGACCCAGTCATTTTGATAGTGTGGTACTTGGCACTCATAATGTATTGAGGTAGCAGAGAAGCAGTTGGACCTTCCAGTAAAGCAGGGTGTTCCTTACCCAACTCGCCAGAAATATGACCAGATATTTTTCTCAGCCCAAAGATGGATGTTATTAATGTCTTCATGTAGGTTGCTGTTGGCTGAATCCAAGCCTGCATAGTGATTGCTCAACATTTCCAGCTTTACAGTATTAAGAAACTGTTAATGCAGGGCAAAAACAGCAATTCAATTGGATATATAGTAGCTGTGCTGACTTAGTTAAAGAATAATTTTGCTTGGTTTCATATGCTTGTGTTTTGTATATGTCACTTAAAGTTCACTAAGTATTTGTCCATAGGATTCATATTTAAGAAGATGTAGAAGTAAATGGGGGTGATCTGATTGCTGTTAAAGAGGGTATTTGAAATGTGACTTGGGTTAGGTACTGAATATTCTAGGCTATTTTTGAGGAATAACCTGAAGGAAAAAGGGTGTTAATGGTGAGTTAGATTAGTACAGAAGTGAGAAATCATATTTCCTCAGAAGATCAATAGTGAGAATCAGTTTGGGTGGAGATGAAAACGGCTAAGAAAAAGAGCACACGAGTGTCAATCGATATCCTGTCAACAGCTACACTATAGGACAGAGTACAAATGAAGAAATAATGGGAGCTTGCATAAAAGGGACTTCAATCTTTGTAACTTAATTTTATGTTTTTTTTATCAACTAAACTGATTAAACCAGTCTTGAGCACGAATTCATGGAGCACATTCGGAATACAGTATGTCAGAATAGTAAACCTGGAACAAGCTGTATTAGATTTGGTTATGTACAGTGAGGTAGGATTAATTAGTAATTTTATGGTAAGTTTTCCTGAGGGCAGGAGTGATTTTAATAACATTTTTAAATTGGATACAGAAGTATAAGAGAAAAAATGAAACTCGTGTCTTAAATGGAAATAAAGGCAACTGCAAGAGTATGAAGGCCAGTAGAAGATAAAATTCTCAATAACAATATTTCCCATTGAAAAGTAAAGACTCTAAACTGGGGTTCCCAACCTTCTCCAGGTCTTGGACCAATATCATTGAACAAAGGGTCTGTGGACCCCAGGTTGCAAAGCACTGCTCTAAACAAATGGTGTGTGATTTTGAGGATTGCCGTGCTAGTAGTGGGTTTGAAGTTTGAGGAGTTTGAGAAATGAGTGAAGGATGATTTAAAAATAAAACGTGGAGAATCTTAATTATCACCAATCCCATTCAAACTAATCTTAAGACCGGAATTTCGCTCCCTCCACCCCCACTGCACCCAATCCATTCTCAACTCTGACCCATCCAGACTGTCAGTTATCACAAGCCCTCAGTGTCAACAATAATTTAAAATTCAATTGGCCAGAAAAAAGGTTGGAAGATAGGGATATATTATCACACTGAGAGTTGGTAGGAAAGTGGTCTCTGATATGAGAATACAGTTAATAACAAAATTATGTACAAAGTAAACATGACTAGAATGAAGAGTTTCTGTTTAAAACTCAAATTTTGTCTATTATTCTCTATAATATTTACATCTTATTTTATTACAGGCTCATTGTGGTCATTAACAGGAGCAGTGCTATATGCCGTCTATATTGTCATGATTAAAAGAAAAGTTGATCGAGAAGACAAACTCGACATTCCAATGTTTTTTGGTAAGGCTGAGAATCAAACAGCTTACTGTATAATTCTCTTAAATAATAAGATCAACTATGGTTGTTTCTTAAGTTGATTTAGTTTATTGCTGGTTAGTACAATCTGTGTTTACCCATTTGAATTAGATTTTCTAATGGCAAACTTAATAAACCAAAAATTTATAACGTACAGGGTATTTTGAAGGGAGAGGGTGAACAGCCAGAAGTCTTGGTACACGTAGAAAAAGGGAGGAGGTACTAAAGAGAGAATTCAGTGAGTTGGGTAGGAAGCTGAAAAGCAGGACCTCCAGGGTAGTAATCTGAAGATTGCTGCCTATGCTATTGCTGACAAGCGGAAGAATAGCATGATTAGGCATGTTAATGCATGGCTGAGAGACCAGTGTAGGGTTCATGAGTCATTGTGGCCTTTTATGGGGGGGGGGGGGGGCGGGGTGGTTTACAACCTGTACAAAATGGACAGCTTACACCTGAGCCCAAAGGGGTCCAATATCCTAGCAGGCAGGTTTAATAGAGTTATTCAAGAGGGCTTAAACTAATTTGGCGGGGGGGATGGGAACGAGGGTGATAGGGCTGAGGAAGGGAAAAACAGAAATAAATCAAAGATAGTGTGCAACAGAGATGATAGAAAGGACAGGCAGGTGATGAGGCATAATCACAGCCAGTGGGATGAGTTACAGGGCAATAGAGGTATGGTGCAGTTAAAACAGAAAGCAACAAATACTGGACTGAAAATGTTACTTGAATGCATGCAGCATAAGAAATAAAATGGACGATCTTGAACTTCAGCTACAGATTGGCAAGTGTGACGTTGTAGCCATCTCTGAAACTTGGCTAAAGGATGGCTGCCATTGGGAGCTGAACGTCCAAGGATATACGGTGTATTGGAAAGATAGGTTAGTAGGCAAAGGGGGTGGTGTGGCCCTGTGTATGAAAAATAATATTAAATCATTAGAAAGGGATGACATAGGATCGGAAGGTGCGGAGTCCCTATGGCTTGAGTTAAGAAATGACAAGGGTAAAAGGACCCTAATTGCAGTTGTATACAGGCATCCAAACAGCAGCCAGGATGTAGATTACAAATTACAGCAGGAGATAGAAAAGGTGTGTCAAAAGGGCAGCGTCATGATAATTGTTGGGGATTTTAACAGGAAAGTGGATTGGGAAAACCAGGTCAGCACTGGACCTCAAAAGAGAGAATTTGTAGAATGTCTAAGAGATGGCTTTTTAGAGCAGCTAGTTGTTGGGCCCACTAGGGGATTGGCTGTACTGGATTGGGTGTTGTGCAATGATCCAGAGGTGATAAAAAAGCTTAAGGTTAAGGAATCCTTAGGGAACAGTGATCACAATATGATCGCGTTCACTTTGAAATTTGAGAAGGGGAAATTAAATTCCAATGTGTCGGTATTTCAGTGTAAAGGAAATTAGTGGCGTAAGAGGGGAATTAGCCAAGATTGACTTGAAAGAGACACTAGCAGGAAGGACAGCAGAGCAGCAATGGCTGGAGTTTCTGCGAAAAATGAGGGAAGTGCAAGACATATATTCCAAGTAAGAGGAAATTTTCAAATGGAAGAAGGACACTACTGTGGCTGACAAGTGAAGTTAGAGCCAAAGTAAAATCAAAAGAGAGGGCATACAAGGAAGCCAAAGCTAGTGGGAAGATAGGGAAGCTTTTAAAAACTTGCAGAAGGAAACTAAAAAGGTCATTAGGAAGGAAAAGATGAATTACGAAAGGAAGCTGGTGACTAATATAAAAAAAATACTAAAAGCTTGTTTTTAGTATATAAAGGGTAAAAGAGAGTTGAAGGTAGATATAGGACCAAAAGCAAATGATGTTGGAGATATTGTAGTGAGAGACACAGAGCTGGCAGGGGAACTGAATGCATATTTTGCATCAGTCTTCAGAGTGGAAGACATCTGCAGTATACCGGACATTCAAGAGTGTTCAGGGAAATGAAGTATGTGCAGTGAAAAATATGACTGAGAAGGTGCTCAGGAAGCTTAATCGTCTGAGGGTGGATAAATCTCCTGGAGTTGATGGATACACCCTCGAGTTCTGAAGGAAGTTGGAGAGATTGAGGAAGCATTAACAATGATCTTCCAAAAATCGATAGTTCTGGCATTGTACCGGATGACTGGAAAATTGCAAATGTTACTTCGCTATTTAAGAAGGGTGGGAGGCAGGAGAAAGGAAACTATAGGCCTGTTACCCTCACATCAGTGGTTGGGAAGTTGTTGGAATCAATTGTTAGGGATGAGATTACTGAGTACCTGGAGGCACTTGACAAGATCGGCCAAAACCAGCATGAGTTCCTGAAAGCAAAATCCTGCCTGACTAACCTGCTGCAATTTTTTGAGGAAATTACAAGCAGGGTTGACAAAGGAGATGCAGTAGATGTGGTGTACTTGGATTTTCAGAAGGCCTTTGATAAGGTGCCACACATGAAGCTGCTTAGCAAGATAAGTTCCCATGGAATTACAGGGGAGTTACTAGCATAGGTGGAGCATTGGCTGGTCGGCAGAAAACAAAGAGTGGGAATAAAGGGATCCTATTCTGACTGGCTGCCGGTTACCAGTGGAGTTCCACAGTGGTCGGTGTTGGGGTCGCTGCTTTTTACAATGTATGTCAATGATTTGGACTATGGGATTAATGGATTTGTGGCTAAATTTGCCGGTGATACAAAGATAGGTTGAGGAGTGGGTGGTGTTGAGGAAACAGAGAGACTTAGAGATTTTAGGGGAATTGGCAAAGAGGAGGCAATTGAAATACAGTGTTGGAAAGTGTTTGCACATTGGTAGAAGAAATAAACAGGCAGACTATTATTTAGATGGGGCGAGAACTCAAAATGCAGAGATGCAAAGGGACTTGGTTAACCTCCAGGTTGAGCCGGTGGTGGAGAAGGCAAATGCAGTGTTGGCATTCATTTCTAGAGGTATAGAATATAAAAGCAGAGATGTGATGTCTCATAAGGCATTTGTGAGATCACACTTGGAGTATTGTGTGCAGTTTTGGGCTCCTTATTTTAGAAAGGATATACTGACATTGGAGATGGTTCAAAAAAGATTCACAAGAATGATTCCAGGAATGAAAGGGTTACCATATGAGGAACGTCTGGCAGCTCTTGGGCTGTACTCCCTGGAGTTCAGGAGAATGTGGGATAATCTCATAGAAACATTCTGAATGTTAAAAGGCTTGAACAGATTAGATATGGCAAAGTTATTTCCCATGGTAGGGGATTCTAGGACAAGAAGGCACAACTTCAGGATTGAAGGACGTCCATTTAGAACAGAGATGCGGAGAAATTACTTTAGTTAGAGGGGGTCACTCTGTGGAATTTGTTGCCACGATTGGCTGTGGAGGCCAAGTTGTTGGGTGCATTTAGGCAGAGATAGATTCCAGGGCATCAGAGGGTATGGGGAGAAGGCAGGGGAGTGGGGATGACTGGAAGAATTGGATCAGCCCATGATTGAATGGCAGAGCAGACTCAATGGGCCGAATGGCCTACTTCTGCTCCTATATCTTATGGTCTTTTGGTCTACTGAAATAGTTTGAATGATTCAATTCTTTAGGGGATTAAAATAACTATTTAATTAACGTGCATTGTGATATTTTGTACCATTTCAAATCACAAGTCAGTATGTGAATGAAGATTTAACCTGCCCTAGCATTACACTGTGTTTCTTGAAAAACATTCAGATTCAGTCTGATCAATTTATTGTAATAGCTTCATTATGTATTTAAAATATTGGCCATACTGTTGCAGTGGTGAGTAACTGAAGTACTATTTACTGAATTATTATTTTAAATCACTAATTACTTCAACATAATTTAGTGCTTTTACTCCCTGGGCCACAGTTTAGCTCTTTGGTCTATTTATTTTTTACATTTGTGCTTGCGCAAGGTAACGATAGTTTGTGTAGAAATTCATCACTCGTCACTACACTGAAGTGTTAATGCTGCAGCTGCAGCAAAATTGGCTTCATTTGTTTTTAATCCCCAGAGTTCAAGTCTCTAGGTACAGTCAGATTCAGATTCATTTATTTATCACATGTGGCAGCATGGTAATATTGTGGTCAGCACAACACTTCACACAGAACAAGCAACCTGATGCAGGGATGACAGATCCCATGGTAGTATAGCTCAATTTAGGGGTCACGGTCTCAAAGTAACGGGTCAGTTATTCTTGGCTGAGATGAGGACAGATTTTATTTATTTATTTGAAATACTGCATGAAACAGACCTTTACCGCCCTTTCAGCTGCATCACTGAGCAACCACTGATTTAACCTAGCCTAATAATGCACAGGACAACTTACAACAACCACTTAACTAACTGGTACACCTTTGGACAGTGGGAGAACGACAGAGCACCTGGAGGAAACTCACGCAGTCATGGAGAGAACGTACAAACTCCTTACAGACAACGGTGGGAATTGAACTCAGGTCGCTGGTAGTGTAAAGCATTCTGCTAATCACTACGCCACTGTGCTGGTCAGATGCTAATTGCATTTCATTGGCTTTGTATCTGTACTCGGCGCAATGACAATAAAGTTGAATCTAATCTAATAATAAGTGTACTCTGAACTTTAAACTCACAGGGGAAATCGTAAAGTCATTCTCGGGATTAAAATGAATAGGAGGAGATTAAAGTCACCATTTTAATATTGTCGTTGTATTTTTTGTTAGTGCTGTTGGAGTTTTCTGTAGTTTGTTTTCTTAATAGAAATTGTTCCTTGTATGTCTTAAGACGTTAACTAAAGTGTTATTAAAAATACTAAGTTGTTTGAATCTGAAGCTTTTCTGAATAGTGTTATTGCTGTTTATTGGTAGTCTGAATTGTCAAATGTCTTGAATGCTTATTATATGTTAGACTGTAGTAGAAAATAAAACTGTTATGGTTTCATTGTAATTTTTGGGATAATTAATGTAGTATCACCAACTGAGAGATACTCAGAGCAGTATCAATTATAGAATAATAAAAGTTCTTGTTTTACTCTATAATAAATCAGGCCAAAAATCACATTCTCTTAAATTGGAATTCCAAATTACATATTTGACATGAATAAATGCCTAGTAGAACAGATAAAATTAAACAATTAGCAACATTAAGAGATTAAATTTTAACTTGGATATATCTGTAGACAAATTTGGTTGGGTTATCTGTTACTTGTCAGCCTTGTGCGCTGAATACAATGAAGTGAAGTGTGATTGAAGTACCTGTGCGTATTCATTTTAAATCTGCATAATTTTGCTTCCTATTCAGTAGAAAAGCAGTGGAAATCTCTCTCAAAATATGCAAGGCCTCCTTCACGTTGTTTATAAGGATGCCACTTCTATACCAGCAATTTCAAATACTTTGATTTCAAATATAAATCACTTGCTTTATTTGACCAAAATTATCTCTCTGGCATTTGTGTGTACAAAATTAAATTTCTTTGTTGGGACAAGTCCGTTTACTATGTGGTACTTGCAAATGAAAGAATTTTATCAAAGCCAGTTAGATAACTTTTTCCCATCACCTTATTTCCCCAATGTACATTTTTGTCTTAATCTAAAACGCATTAAACTAGTATTTTCAGTGATATTTTCTTGTTATATATAAAGTTTTGACAGTAAAAGCAATAACATGCTTCACTGAATCTTTTCATGCAAGTTTGTATCAACATTGATTTTCCAATACTGGCTACATATGAATTTGAAGGAAATGCTTTTTCTTTTGACACAACCAGTAATCAGCTTTAGACTATATTAGACTTTCTCACATTATTTCTGCCCATCACCTCCCTCTGGTGCTCCTCCCCCTTCCCTTTCTTCCATGGTCTTCTACACTGTCCTATCAGATTCCCCCTTCTCCAGCCCTTTATCTCTTCCACCCATCAACTTCCCAGCTCTTCACTATATTCCTCCCCCTCTGCCGGTTTCACCTATCACCTGCAACTGTGTACCTCCTCCTTAGACTTCTCATCTCTTTTTCCCAGTCGTGATGAAGGGTCTCGTCCCAAAATGTCAACTGTTTACTCTTTTTCATTGATGCTGCCCGGCATGCTGAGTTCCTCCAACATTTTGTGTGTGCTGTTTAGACTTTATCTTTTGCATTTGGATTGATATTTGTATTTAGATTTTTATTTGAAACTTATTTTATCTTCCCTGTTTCACTAATTTTCTGCAAACTTTGATTATTATCACTATCATGACATTTTTGTATAAAGTTACATTCTGTGAAGTTGCTACGATTTAACAGAAGTTAATTTGAAACAGTTCTCTGATCACCAGTTTGGCAATAAGATCCCTAAGTGTATTGTTTGCATATCAATGTAGTATTCGACCTTAGGACATAAGAGAAGAATTGGGCTATTCAGCCCATTGAGTCTGTTCTGCTATTCTATCATCGCTGGAGTCTGTGGTAGAGCATTCCACAAATTCACTACTCTCTGGCCAAAAAAAAATTCCTCCTTACCACTGTTCTAAAAGGTTGCCCCTCATTCTTGAGGCAATGTTGTCTAGATCTGGATTGTTGTTTGTCCATCGTCGACGTCAATGAGAACCTCGGCACCAGATGGTGTTGAGACTAGCGCGTGATTTGGACTTAAGTGAGGGAGAGTTGCGCAGCGTCAGCCTCACTCTCTCTTCCCAATTCCCATCTGGATCCAGTGGCAAGACAGAGTCAAGACGGCTGGAGATGGGACTAGGCGCAGTGGATGACCAGGACATCTTCTGTGTCTTGTCCTGCTCTACACATTCCACGACGCTTGCAGAGACCGCCTTCTTGACTGTTGGACCTTCCATTGGTCTCACCTGCTCAATCCGCCGGATTCTGTCTTCACATGCTGGGATAGACAACTCCCTATCTCACCGAGGGTTTGAGACCCGTCAGCTATCCTCACCTGGTTTAGCTGGCTTGTCGAAGCCGTTGCCCGGGGTGTGGCCGCTGTCGCATGCAAACAGCTACGGGGAGCCACAGGTGAGAGCTGAGTGCCAGGTGGGGACCAAAGGTGGACTAACCGCCTTGAAAAGGACGCAACATGTTCCCCCACCAGAGGTGCTACCCCTCCCTGACACCCCATACACCCCAATCTGGATACCCCCAGCATAGAAAACATCCTCTCCAAATTCACCATATTAGTCCTTTAAACATTTAGTTAAGGGTAGTTAAGAAAGCTTATGGGGTGTTAGCTTTCATAAGTCGAGGGATAGAATTTAAGAGTCACGAGGTAATGATGCAGCTCTATAAAACTCTGGTTAGGCTACTTGGAGTACTGTGTCCAGTTCTGGTCGCCTCACCGTAGGAAGGATGTGGGAGCATTGGAAAGGGTACAGAGGAGATTTACCAGGATGCTGCCTGGTTTAGAGAGTATGGATTATGATCAGAGATTAAGGGAGCTAGGGCTTTACTCTTTGGAGAGAAGGAGGATGAGAGGAGACATGATAGAGGTATACAAGGTATTAAGAGTAATAGATAGAGTGGGTAGCCAGCGCCTCTTCCCTAGGGCACCACTGCTCAATACAAGGGGACATGGCTTTAAGGTAAGGGGTGGAAAGTTCAAGGGGGATATTAGAGGGAGGTATTTTACTCAGAGAGTGGTTGGTGCGTGGAATACACTGCCTGGATCAATGGTGGAGGCAAATGTGGGCAGAAGGGCCTGTACTGTGCTATACTATTCTATGTTCTAGGTTATGTTCTATGTTCTATTTGGTAGCTTTCAATGAGACTCCCCCCCCCCCCACCCCACCCCCGCATTCTTCTAAATTCCAGTGAGTATAGTTCCAAAGCTGCCAAACACTTCTCATATGTTAACCCCTTCATTAGAACATAGAATAGTACAGCACATTACAGGCCCTTCAGCCCACAATGTTGTGCCGACCCTCAAACCCTGCCTCCCATATAACGCCCCACCTTAAATTCCTCCATATACCTGTCTAGTAGTCTCTTAAATTCCCAGAATCATCCTTCTCAACTTCCTCTGGACTCTCTCCAATGACAACACATCCTGTCTGAGAAATGGGGCCCAAAACTGTTGACAATACCCCAGGTATGGCCTGACTAGTGTCTTAGTGTCTTATGGAGTGTTATCTCCTTGCTTTTATATTCTATTCCCCTTGAAATAATGCCAATATTGCATTTGCCTTCTTTACCTCAGACACAACCTGTAAATTTTCTGGGAGTCTTGCACGAGGACTCCCAAGTCCCTCTGCTTCTCTGATATTTGAATTTTCTCCCCATTTAGATAATAGTTTACACTATTGTTCTTTTTACCAAAATCCATTATTATACATTTCCCAACACTGTATTCCATCTGCCACTTTTTATGCCCATTCTTCCAATTTGACCGTCCTGCTGCAATTGCATTTCTTCTTCAGCAGTACCTACCCCTCCACTTATCTTCGTATCATCTGCAAACTTTGCCACAGAGCCATCAATTCTATTATCTAAATCATTGACAAACAATGTGAAAAGTTGCGGTCCCAGTGCTAACCCCTGAGGAACACCACTAGTCACTGGCAGCCAGCCAGAAAAGGCCTCCATTATTCCCACTCGCTGCCTCCTGGCTGTCAGCCATTCCTCTCTCCATGCCAGTATGCCAGTATCTTTCCTGTAATGCTATAGGACGTTATCTTGTTAAGCAGCCTCATGTGGCACCTTATCGATTGCCTTCAGAAAATCCAAGTAAGTGACATCCTCTTCCTCTCCTTTGTCCACCCTGCTTGTTACTTCGTCGAAGAACTCTAACAGATTTGTCAAACAGGATTTCCCTTCACAGAAACCATGTTGACTTTGACTTATTTTATCATTAGTGTCTAAGTATCCCGGAACCTCATCCTTTATAAAGGACTCCAACACTTTCCCAACCACTGAGGTCAGGCTAACTAGCCTATAATTATCTTTCTTTTGCCTTCCTCCCTTCTTAAAGAGTGGAGTGATATTTGCAATTTTCCAGCCTTCCGGGACCATGCCAGATCCAAGTGATTCTTGAAAGATCATAACCAATGCATCCGTTATCTCTTCAGTAACCTCTCTCAGGACTTTGGGATGTAATCCATGTGGTCCAGGTGTCTTATCCACCTTAAGACCTTTGAGTTTGCCTAGCACTTTTTCTTTTGTAATAGAAATATCACTCACTCCTGCTCCCTGACATTTACAGACCTCTGGCATACTGCTTATGGAAGGCTGATGCAAAGGACTCATTAAGTTCATCCCAAACAAGAGAAAATCTGCAGATGCTAGAAATCCAAGCAACACACAAAAAAGTGCTGGAGGAACTCAGCAGACCATACAGCTTCTAGGAAAAGAGCTACCTTATATGCCCTTTCCTTCCTTTTATGCGCTCCCTAACTTCCTTTGTCAGCCACGATTGCCTACCCCTGCCATTCGAGAACAGCTTCTTCTGTGGGACATACCTATCCTGCGCCTTGTGAACTATTCCCAGAAACTTCAGCCATCTCTGCTGTGCTGTCGTCCTCACCAGTATCCTCCTTCAATCCACCTGGGCAAGCTCCTCTCCCATGCCTCTGTAATTCCCTTTATTCCATTGCAGAACTGATACATGTGACTTGTCCCTTTCCCTCACAAATTGCGGTACGAATTCAATCAATTATGATCACTGCCCCCAAAGTGCTCCTTTACTCCCTAGTAAGATCTGTGTTATTACACAGCACCCAATCTAAGATGGCCTTTTCCCTAGTTGGTGCAAGCACAATCTGCTGTAAAAAGCCATCTTGTAGGCACTTAACAAATTCCCTCTCCTGCAATCCGACACCAACCTGATTTTCCCAATTCCCCTGTATATTGAAGTCCCCCATTACAATTGCGACATTACCTTTATTACATGCCCTTTCCAGCTCCCTTTGCAAACTCAACCCCACATCTTGGCTACTATTTGGAGGCCTAGATATGTTTCCCATAATGATTTTTTTACCCTTGCAGTTTCTTAACTTCACCCACAAAGATTCAGCATTCTGTGAACCAATGTCACCCCTTTCTATGCCTTCATGCCTTTCCTTTTGATGGAAAGTATATCCCTTGATGTTAAGCTCCTAAATATGGCCGCCTTTCAACTATGATTCAGTGATGCCCACATTGTCATACTGACCAATCTCCGTGTTTTTGCCGAAGGCACTTGAGACATTTTCGCTACGGAGAACAGTTCAGGCAATGATTGTGGAAAAGTATTTCTACTTTATATAGGCTGTGTATTTATCATATCATTCCTGCTTTTACTATATGTTACTGTTATTTTAGGTTTTATGTGTTATTTGGCATGATTTTTTAGGTTATTTTTTGGGTCTGCGAATGCTCACAAAATTTTCCCATATAAATAAATGGTAATTGCTTCTTCACTTTACGACATTCCGGCATATGAACCATTTGATAGGAACGCTCTACCTTCGGATGGCGGGGGAGACCTGTAAATAAGTTATGGTATTAAGTTTGGTGAACTCAGGTATCCATTATGGTGCCATGCTTGAATAGAAAATGTAACAAGGCTAACATCATAATTTCATACATCACCCTAATTTTCTTGCTCTTTTGAAAACTGATTTTTTTAAAATCAAGGCAGAATCAAAATTATCCTTGATTTGTTTGCTAAATTTGAACCTTTGGATGCAGCTCATTGCTGAAAATCTGGGATTACTTAATTTAAAGCTGGATATATAAAATCGTAGGTAAGAAAAAGAATAAGTATCTTCAGACTTTAGCATTTGCTAATGTTTCTAACCTAGAAATAGTTGTTCTGAATTTAACTTTTTCTTTATTCTGCCTTTTTTCTATACAGGGTTTGTTGGACTCTTTAATCTCCTGCTACTGTGGCCTGGGTTTTTCCTTCTTCATTATACAGGATTTGAGGCATTTGAATTTCCAACCAGAACTGTGTGGATGTACATCCTTATTAATGGCCTTATAGGAACAGTTTTGTCGGAATTTCTCTGGTTATGGTATGATTTTTGTTACAGCTTATTTTTGAATTGTTAAGACATGTTCACTTGAAGGAAAATGATAAGGAAATTCTATAAACGTTATCAAGTGTTTCCTAGTATTCCACATCACAGTCATAGAATCAAGCACAGAATCAGGCCATTCTGCCCATTGAATCCAGCGAAACCATTTAAGTGCCCATTCCCATTAACCTGCACCGGTTCTATAGCCCTCCATAGCCCTATCATCCATTGCCTATCTAAACTTCTCCTAAATGTTGAAAGCGAGCTCGCATGCACCACTTGCGTTGGCAGCTCGTTCCATACTCACACGACCCTCTGAGTGAAGAAGTTTCTCCATATGTTCCCCTTTTGCCTTTCACCCTTAATTCAATAAATATGAATGAAGTAAACCCGTACAATAGTTTTATAATTCTTTATTTCCAAAGATGGTTATTATTTATAATGCAGTTGGTAATAATGGACATAATTTTTTTGAAGTTTTTAGTCACTTTCAAAATTTGGGAATTACAATTACTTTTGTATGGAAAGTCAGCAATTAATGTTTAGCTACGTGTATCTGGTGATATCTCTACCATAATCCTATAATTCATTGCAATGATATGTCAGAGAGATCTTTATAGACAATAGGTGCAGAAGTAGACCATTCGGCCCTTCGAGCCTGCACCACCATTCTGAGATCATGGCTGATCATCTACTATCAATACCCGGTTCCTGCCTTGTCCCCATAACCCTTGATTCCCCTATCCATAAGATAAGTATCTAGCTCCTTCTTGAAAGCATCCAGAGAATTGGCCTCCACTGCCTTCTGAGGCAGAGCGTTCCACACCTCCACAACTCTCTGGGAGAAGAAGTTCCTCCTCAACTCTGTCCTAAATAACCTACCCCTTATTCTTAAACCATGGCCTCTGGTACTGGACTCTCCCAGCATCTGGAACATATTTCCTACCTCTATCTTGTCCCACCCCTTAATAATCTTATATGTCTCAATCAGATCCCCCCTCAATCTCCTTAATTCCAGAGTGTACAAGCCGAGTCTCTGTAACCTCTCTGCGTAAGACAGTCCAGACATCCCAGGAATTAACCTAGTGAACCTACGCTGCACCTCTTCCACAGCCAGGATGTCCTTCCTTAACCCTGGAGACCAAATCTGCACACAATACTCCAGGTGTGGTCTTACCAGGGCCCTGTACAAATGCAAAAGGATTTCCTTGCTCTTGTACTCAATTCCCTTTGTAATAAAGGCCAGCATTCCATTAGCTTTCTTCACTGCCTGCTGCACTTGCTCATTCACCTTCAGAGACTGATGAACAAGTACTCCTAGATCTCTTTGTATTTCTCCCTTACCTAGCTCCACACCGTTCAGATAATAATCTGCCTTCCTGTTCTTGCTCCCAAAGTGAGCACACCTCACCCTTATTCACATTAAACGCCATCTGCCAAGTTTCTGCCCACTCACCCAGCCTATCCAAGTCACCTTGAATTCTCCTAACATCCTCATCACATGTCACACTGCCACCCAGCTTAGTATCATCAGCAAACTTGCTGATGTTATTCACAATGTCTTCCTCATTGACATAAATCGTAAACAGCTGTGGTCCCAATACCGAGCCCTGTGGCACCCCACTAGTCACCACCTGCCATTCCGAGAAACACCCATTCACTGCTACCCTTTGCTTTCTATCTGCCAACCAGTTTTCTATCCATGTCAATATCCTCCCCCCAATGCCATGAGCTCTGATTTTACCCACCAATCTCCTATGTAGTACCTTATCAAATGCCTTCTGAAGGTCAAGGTACACCACATCCACTGGATCTCCTGCATCTATCTTCCTGGTTACATCCTCGAAAAACTCCAATAGATTAGTCAAGCATGATTTGCCCTTGGTAAATCCATGCTGGCTCAGCCCAATCCTATCACTGCTATCAAGATATGCCACTATTTCATCTTTAATAATGGACTCTAGCATCTTCCCTACTACTGATGTTAGGCTGACAGGGTGATAGTTCTCTGTTTTCTCCCTCCCTCCTTTCTTAAAAAGTGGGATAACATTAGCCATTCACCAATCCTCAGGAACTGATCCCGAATCTAAGGAACATTGGAAAATGATCACCAATGCATCTGCAATTTCCAGAGCCACCTCCTTTAGTACCCTAGGATGCAGACCATCTGCACCTGGGGATCTGTTAGCCTTCAGTCCCATCAGTCTACTCATCACCGTTTCCTTCCTAATGTCAATCTGTTTCAGTTCCTCTGTTACCCTATGTCCTTAACCCATCCATGCATCTGGGAGATTGCTTGTATCTTCCCTAGTGAAGACAGATCCAAAGTACTTTAATTTGATCACAGGCATGTGGAACCTTGCTTATTGGTCTCCAAATTGTGTTTGCCTTCATATGCATCAGACTATCCCTCTGGACAGCACATTTAAGATTATATCCCCTTTCCCTGTTACACAGCTGCCACCAGTGGTACAGGTCAGCAGTGTTGATGAAACATAAATGAGATCTATTTGGTTTCCAAGATAAGACTGTGCTGGCAGTGCTGCTACAAGCAATTCTCCCTACCATTTCAACAGATTACATCTGGTGAGCGTTCAGTATTCCAGATAGGTCAGCAAAGATATTATTGTATTACTGGCAGGTAAATGTATATAGCAAGAGGGTAAAGTAATTCTCACTATGGAGTCTTGGTTGTTCTGCTAAAGCTCTACGATTTGCACTTGCATAAATGTCTCGGCAGTGCAATGGCTGTAGCAATCAACTGTTTAGCATTTTAATTGATCAGCTTCATTATCATTCCATTTTTCCATTTTGCCTCCCAGCATCTCATCATAAACTCTAGCTTTTTCTATGTGGCCTGAGTCTTTGTGCAACTACCCAAATCTCTATGGCATTCCTCTAGTTAACGAGTGGTAATTGAGCTGTTCAGGTAAAGCTTCAAAGTATGCTCTTACTTCAGGAACTTTATCTTTGTTCTTTATTTTATAGCTTTTTCTTCTCTCTCAGAAGTCCTGACCTGAATTTTAAATAGCTGCTACATGGGTTTACAAGTTTGAGAAAGTGACAGTGCATCTGGAAGCTCTACCCTAGGAATTTCCATATCCCGACTGGTGTTTTAGTCCGTGTGTAATCAGTATCATCAGAGAGGTAGAGATCAATTTTAGTTGATCAGTTAGAGCTTTTTAGTATGAATTTGAAATACAAGATGAAGGTCTGGAACATTGACAAGGACATCTGGCACAGATGTCTCAACCTCACAGTGGCTTCCAAGATGGCTTTTAAAAACATCATGTGTGTCATGTTGTAAGGTGTAAACATAACAGATTAGTTTGAAAATTCTATAGATACCACAGATTTAGAGCTCTTTATCTAATCGGATTTCCCAATGTGTCAGTGATATTGTGTTTCTTTTAGCTGAGGTCTATGATAAACAACAACGTAAAGGTGCAGTTCCACTGGAGATCAGGAATCACCAAAGGGTTGCAAATCACAAGATGCTAAACTCTTCACCCGTAGAGTACAGGCAAGGATAAAGTACAGGCTTCATTAATTGTTCAGTCTTGCAGCCAGCCAGCCACAAAAGCCAAATGGCTGCTTACTTACCAAAGCAGGCTATAATGTTAATTTTATCTGCAAAGAAGCCAATCTGTAGTTTTATAAAGTCCCTGGAAATTTGTTGCTCAGAACCCTTCCCATTAGTTATCAGTTTAAGGATAAAATCACCTTTGTTTCTTAATTCTAAGCAGTATAATTAGACCTAGATTATTACAAAACGTCTGCTCTCTCCAGTAGTAGTGATGCTGCTCCCATTCCTTTATTCTCTTCCTTATCTGTGTATTTAGGAATAATTAGAGCAACATTTCGCTGGCCACTTCAGTAGATACAACTGTATACCTGTTCATCTATGGAAATTTCTAATCAGCTAATTATGCAGCAGCAACTCAAGGAACACATTGCCGCCAACACACAATTCAAGAAGCGAGCTGGTAAACTGTGGACATATGAAAACAGAGCCTCCAACTACAGGAAACAGCTCAATTACATCCTTGTAAGAACAAAGTGGCGTAATTGTGTGATCAACACAGAAGCCTACGGCACCTTCAACTCGATCAGTTCTGATCACAGAGTAGTGTCAATGCAAGTGAGACTGAGCCTGCGGCAACCCAAAGCCACAGGTCCCAAGGAGAAGGCAGACTGGAAGGCATTCTCACAACCTATTCTTCAAGCCCAGTACACAGTGGAGGTGAGAAATCGCTTCGGCCCAATGGAAAGGGGGGGGAGGAAGAGACTGCCACCGACCTCTATCAATGGCTCATAGACGCACACAGATGCAACAAAGAGCTTGCCTACTGTGAAGCGAATCAAGAAGAGTCAGATCTCGAAACATTCTGACGTTGTTGCAGCAAGAAGTGTGGAAGAGGCAAGTTCAAGACAGCAAAGAAGAATCTCTTTGCCACCTACGACCGACTGAAGGAAGAGGAACTAGCTGAGAGGATTAGAGAGATAGAGGCTGCTAATGAAGACAAGCAGCATGGAGAAGCATGGCGCCTAGTCAATGAGATCAGTAGTTGGAAGAAGTCCCCATCAGGTCAAATAAGCTGTAAAACAGCAGAGGACCATGTCCTGACATGGTTTACCCAATTTAAGAACCTGCTGGGAAGCCCTACAACGATCACGGAAGAAGAAGAGGACATACCCACGATACTAACGCAAGTTGACATCGATGACGGCCCATTCACCATTGAGGAACTGAAGAAGGCCAAATATGCACTCAAACAGGGCAGGAGCACTGGACCAGATGGGATATTGCCAGGTGTCCTGAAGAACTGCAACCTGGATGACATCTTGCTGGACATATGTAATACGGCACTGATGAAAGGCGACAAACCAGAACAGTGGTCATTCTCAAACATTATCCCAGTCCCCAAGTCTGGATCCCTCACAAAGACAGGTAACTACCGCGGTATCAGCTTGATCTGCATCTTAGCAAAGTTATACAATCGGATGATCTTGAACAGGATTCGCACCGCCATTGACCCTAAGCTAAGATTCAATCAGAATGGTTTTCGGCAGAAGCTCACAACAGTAGTGCAAATACTTGGTCTCTGTAGGATCATTGAGGAAGTCAAGAAGTACAACCTACCAGCCGTGCTTACTTACATCGATTTTCGCAAAGCTTTTGACTCCATTCACCAAGGTAAAATGCTGAAGATCCTGAAAGCTTACGGAATGCCAGACCATCTACTGAGAGCAACAGAGTCCAGCTATACCAAAACCATGGCGAAAGTTGTATTACCAGACAGAGAAACAGCAGTGTTTGAGCTCCTAGCTGGTGTGCTGCAAGGAGACACTCTGGCACCCTACATCTTTATAATCGTCCTTGATTACGCTCTGCGTCAAGCTACCAAAGATCATGACAAGCTTGGCTTTACCATAAAACCAGGGCGAACCAAAAGGGTCAGACCAGCTACACCCACAGATCTCGATTTTGCAGATGACATAGTCCTGCTCTCTGACCAGATGGAGGAAGCACAGCAGCTACTGACAAAAGTGGAAATTGAGTGCAATAAAGTTGGACTTCACCTAAACGCTGAAAAGACAGAGTACATGGTATTTAACTGCGACAAAGGTACTCTCAGGACCATAAAGAATGATACCATTAAGCAAGTCTTTGACTACAAGTACCTCGGGTCAAGAATGATGAGTTCGGAGAAGGACATAAAGATACGGAAGGCGCTGGTGTGGAGGCCTATGAATGACATGAAGGAAATCTGGAAGTCGAACCTGACCAGAGGGCTTAAAAAGAGGATTTTCATAGCAGTCAGAAAGTCCATTCTCACGTATGGACCCGAGACGTGGACACTCACCAAGACGATGCGAAAGTCTCTAGATGGTTGCTATACACGAATGCTCCGGATGCCTCTTGACATGAGTTGGCAACAGCACATGACGAACTTCGAGCTCTATAACAACCTACCGATGCTCACCACTACAATTGAGGCAGGAAGAGTGCAACTAGCGGGGCACTGTCTACACCACCCAGAGCTACCTGCCAGCCTAGTCATCATATGGGAGCCCAAGCACAGGAGGATGAACTCTGGGCGCCCTCCCAAGACTATGGTCAACACGCTCCTAGAAGACAGCGGCGCGGCTAATGTAGATGAACTGAACACACTGATGAAGGAGAGGGAGAAGTAGAGAGTCCACTGGCCCCCTAGGCCTGAGTCGACGTAGTAGTAACTCAATGCATAAAAACATGCAGACATGGTCAAGGAATTCAGTTGCTGTTTAGACCAAACATCAGAACGGGGAAGAAATGTGATGTAGTCACTTTGACCGTGGAATGATTGTTAGTACCAAATGTGGTGGTTTCAGTATTGCAGAAACTGCTGATCTTTTGGGATTTTCATGCACATCGGTCGCTGGAATTTACAGAGAATGGTGCAAAAGGATCTGGAGCGGCAGTTCTGTGGGCAAAAACACCTTGTTATGAGAGAGGTTGGAGGAGATTGGCTAGACTGGCTGATGCTGACAGGGAGGTGACAGTAACTCAAGTAACCATGCATTACAATAATGTTGTGCAACAGAGCATCTGCAAATGTATAACATGTTGAACCTTGAAGTGGATGGGCTACAGTAGCAGAAGACCATGAAGATAGTCTCAGTGGCCACTTTATTACATATAGGTGGTGCCAAACAAAGTGGTCACTGAGTGTATTTTGATGCTTCACAGGAGCTCTGTCAAGTAAATAAAATTAATACACAAGGGCTTATTAGGGTAGATGATCAATAGTTTAGACCCTTTCCAAGTAGATTATTTTTTTGAAATTCTTAAAGGAGAATCTTAGCAACTGGGCTGAGAAGTGGCAGATGGAGTTCAACCCAGAAAACTGTGAGGTGGTTCATTTTGGTAGGTCAAATAGGGTGGCAGAATATAGTACTAATGGTAAGACTCTTGACAGTGTGGAGGATCAGAGGGATCTTGGGGTCCGAGTCCATAGGACACTCAAAGCTGCTGCATAGGTTGACTGTGTGGTTAAGAAGGCATTCAGTCCATTGGCCTTCATCAACCGTGGGATTGAGTTTAGGAGCCGAGAGGTAATGTTGCAGCAATATAGGACCCTGGTCAGACCACACTTGGAGTACTGTGCTCAGTTCTGGTCACCTCACTACAGGAGGGATGTGGAAACTATAGAAAGGGTGTTGAGGAGATTTACAAAGATGTTGCCTGGATTGGGGGCATGCCTTATGCGAATAGGTTGAGTGAACTCAACCTTTTCTCCTTGGAGCAGCGGAGGTTGAGAGGTGACCTGATAGAGGTGTATAAGATGATGAGAGGCATTGATTGTGTGGATAGTCAGAGGCTTTTTCCCAGGGCTGAAATGGCTTACACAAGGGGGCACAGTTTTAAGGTGTTTGGAAGTAGGTACAGAGGAGATGTCAGGGTTAAGTTTTTTTTATGCAGAGAGGTGAGTGCGTGAAATAGGCTACCGGCAATGGTGATGGAGGCGGATATGATAGGGTCTTTTAAGAGACTCCTGGATAGGTACATGGAGCTTAGAAAAATAGAGGGCAATGGGTAACCCTAGGTAATTTCTGAAGTTCGGCATGTTCGGCAGACTCCCGTCAGTTTCTCTACCAGCAACACAGTGTAACAAGACACTTGGGAATACATACCATACTCTTCACAATGGCCCTGTTTATTATCAGGAGCAAAGATTTAGAACTTATATAGAGTTGACTTTGGGAGAGTCCAAGACCTTCCAAGTTAAACTTTTAAATGTTTTTCCCAAACCGACTGTGCTCACTTTGTGTAAGAGTTACTAGGAGAAAATCCAGCCTGCCTTAGCAGTCCAAATGAAGTGCTTGATGGTTGAAAAAGCCTTGCATTCAGGCTGCCATCTCCTGTGACTGAGCACCACAAAACCTTGTATATTTGCAGCTTCCCTCTTCTGCACGTCAAATGTGTGATAGTTGGAGAACCACATCCGGTTATCCGCCATTCTCTTCTGTTCTTTATTTTCTTTCCTTGCAAGGAGAAAGATAGACAACATCCATGAATGAACGTATTGACAAATAGTGAATAGAAGGATAGTAAGCTGTTGTTGAAAGTGACTGAAAAAGAGGCATTAAGATAAGTTTAATTGTTATTGGTGAATTAACAAATAGGGCTATGAGGAATTGCACAGAAAAGACAAATGCGTATATCTGCAAATTAAATTGGTATGTATGCTGGAGTGTGGTTGAAGGACTGGATTAATACACCCATCAAGGTGGATGGATGTGTTACTGCATACATCTTTGCTGTGATGATTATTATCATTAATCTGTGTTCAGTATTGAATACAGGAGCATAGCACTATTCTTGCTATTTTCCTTTCTTCTAACTCCAGAATCCATTATAGACATAGAAACATAGAAAACCTACAGCACAATACAGGCCCTTTGGCCCACAAAGCTGTACCAAACATGTCCTTACTTTAGAAATTACCTAGGGTTACCCATCGCCCTCTATTTTTCTAAGCTCCATGTACCTACACAGGAGTCTCTTAAAAGACCCTATCGTATTTGCATCCACCACTGTTGCCGGCAGCCCATTCCATGTACTCTCCACTCTCTGCGTTAAAAAAAAATTATCCCTGACATCTCCTCTGTAGCTACATCCAAGCACCTTAAAAACTGTGCCCTCTTGTGCTAGCCAGAGGCTTTTCCATGGGTCTGAAATGGCTATCTACACGATCAATGCCTCTCGTCATCTTATACATTAGACCATAAAGACCATAAAAATATAGGAGCAGGAGTAGGCCATTCGGCCAATCAAGTCTGCTCCACCATTCAATCATGGGTTGATCCAATTCTTCTAGTCATCCCCACTCCCTTGCCTTCTCCCCATACCCTTTGATACCCTGGCTAATCAGGAACCTATCTTTCTCTGCCTTAAATGCAACCAGTGACTTGGCCTCCACAGCCGCTCGTGGCAACAAATTCCACAGATTTACCATCCTCTGACTAAAATAATTTCTCCACATATCTGTTCTAAATGGACGTCCTACAATCCTGAAGTTGTGCCCTTTTCTCCTGGATTCCCCTACCATGAGAAATAATTTTGCCATATCTAATCTGTTCTGGCCTCAGAATATTTCTATGAGATCCCCCCTCATTATACTGAACTCCAGGGAATACAGCCCAAGAGCTGCCAGACGTTCCTCATACGGTAACCCTTTCATTCCTGGAATCATTCTAGTGAATCTTTTCTGAACCCTCTCCAATGTCAGCATATCCTTTCTAAAATAAGGAGCCCAAAACTGCACACAATACTCCAACTGTGGTCTCACGATTGCCTTATAGAGCCTCAACATCACATTCCTGCTGTTATACTCTATACCTCTAGTAATGAATGCCAACATTGCATTTGCCTTCTTCACCACCAATTCGACCTGGCGGTTAACCTTCAGTGTATCCCGCACAAGACTCCCAAGTCCCTTTGCTTCTCTGCATTTTGAACTTTCTCCCCATCCAAATAATAGCCTGCCTGTTTATTTCTTCCACCAAAGTGCATAACTATACACTTTCCAACATTGTATTTTATTTGCCACTCTTTTGCTCATTCTCCTAAACTATCTAAGTCTCTCTGCAGGCTCTCAGTTTCCTCAACACTACCCACTCCAGCACATATCTTTGTATCATCGGCAAATTTAGCCACAAATCCATTAATCCCATAGTCTAAATCATTGACACATTGGCATGTGTCATGAAATGTTAACTTGGCAGCAGCATTTCAATGCAATATATAATAAAGAAGAAAAAATATAAAATAATAAGTAAATCAATATATATTGAATAGTTTAAAAATTGTGCAAAAAACAGAAATAATATATATATATATATTAAAAAGGTGAAGTAGTGTTCAAGGATTCAATGTCCATTTAGGAATCGGATGGCAGAGGGGAAGAAGCTATTTCTGAATCACTGAGTGTGTGCCTTCAGGCTTCTGTACCTCCTACCTGATGGTAACAGTGAGAAAAGTGCATGCCCTGGGTGCTGGAAGTCCTCAATAATGGGCACTGTCTTTCTGAGCCACCGCTCCCTGAAGATGTCCTGGGTACTTTGTAGGCCAGTACCCAAGAAGGAGCTGACTAAATTTACAACCCTCTGCAGCTTCTTTTAGTTCTGTGCAGTAACCCCCACCCCCATACCAGTCAGTGATGCAGCCTGTCAGAATGGTCTTCACGGTACGTCTATAGAAGTTTTTAAGTGTATTTGTTACATACCAAATCTCTTCAAACTCCTAATGAAGTATAGCCGCTGCCTTGCCTTCTTTATAACTGCATCGATATGTTGGGAGCAGGTTAGATCCTCAGAGATCTTGACACCCAGGAACTTGAAACTGCTCACTCTCTCCACTTCTGATCCCTCTATGAGGATTGGTATGTGTTCCTTTATCTTACCCTTATGAAGTCCACAATCAGCTCTTCTGTCTTACTGATAATACGTGGCCTATCAGCGGCATCAACAGAGCTTTACCAAGAGGGATTTCTCGCAGGTCAGCGGTGGTTATTTAAAAAGGGAGCTTCGAGAGCATTTGTCCATTGTACATGGCCTATCATTAGTATTATATACTAGTATTCATTAGTATTATATGTCATGTTTGCAATGTCCCTTAAACACTTAAGTTCTAATGAATTCTTACATGTTGCTGCTTCACCCTTTTAACCTAATTAATAGAAAACCTGGAAATTATTTGTTTACTGAAAAGACTGAAGAAGTTTTGCCATTCAACAGATCATGATTGATAAGATCCGCTGTTTCAATTCCATCTTCTACCTGTTCCCCATACTTTTTGGTTCCTCTGTGATCCAAAAGTCTACCTATCTCAGCCTAAATTATACTCAGTGCCTCATCATCCAAAAATTCACAAAGAAAAAGCCACAGCCAGATTTATTTCCGGACTTACTCTCTGCTACAAGATTCTCCCAACCCTTCTCAATTCCTCATAAACACCTTCTTCAGCTTCTGTAATGGTAGCCAGCCGGTGGTGTAGTAGCACCTGCACTGGAATTTGAGGCAAATGGTCCTGGGTTCGAATCCGGCCGGCTTCTTGCATCCTTTCCAGCTCTTCTGGGTTGAGCATTGAGCTAGCAATTTGGCTTCATAAAAAAGCAGACAAATTCTGAAAAAAAAACAAGGTTGCTGCCCAATGTGCCACAAGGTGAGGGGCAACCCTTTAGAATAGAGGAAAGAAGGAGTTTTCCTTTAGCCTGAGAGTAGTAAATCTGTGGAATGCTCTGCCACACACTGCGGTGGAGGCCGAGTCCATGTGTATATTTAAGGCGGAAGTTGATTGTTTCCTGTTTGGTCAGGGCATCGAAGGATATGGTGAGAAGGCAGGTCTATGAGGTGAGTGGGATCCAGGATCAGCCATGATGGAATAGCAGAGCAGATTCTCTTCCTATGTCTTATGGGCTTAAAAGGCATGGAAAGAAACAACTGATGTAATGGCAACTTGAAGTGAAGCTTTGTGCCTTTCGGAAACCAGCTCTCTGTGATATCTGCTGATCATTATCCTGTTGGTCTGGTTAAATGGATAGTACTCTTGCTTCAGTAGACATTTCAAACTTCAGAGTAAATTTATTATCAAAGTGCATATATGTCACCATATACAACCCTGAGAATCATTTTCTTGTGGGCATCCTCAATAAATCTATAATAGAATAATAACCATAATAGAATCAATGAAAGACCACACCAACGTGAGTGTTCAACCAGATGCAAAAGGCAACAAACTGTGTCAATACAAAAAGAAAGAAATAATAATAATTATAATAATAATGAATAAATAAGCTCTAAGTATCAAAAACATGAGACGAAGTGTCCTGGAAAGTGAGTCCATAGGTTGTGAAGCTATCCCCTTTGGTTCAAGAGTCTGATAGTTGAGGTGTAATAATTTGTAAGGTCAAGCCAACATACACATAATATGACTAATACTTCAGTACAGTACTTTGGGCATGCTACATTGTTGTAAATCACTTTATTCAAAACACTAAATTAAAACCCAATGTTCTAGTGTATGAACTTCTGTTAACAATATTTTAAATGAAAATGATGTCTTTGCCAACATTAATATCTTATGAAATGCCAGACAAATACAAACCAATTGATTTATCATCTAATTTCATTATGTGTTGTTAAATCTATGTACACCATAACTTTAGAATAAGTATTTTATTATATGGAGGTCAGGGAGCATTGTAAGTTAAAGTGTAATTCTGACTTCTAGGGTTAAACAAGAATATAATTCAACCTGTGCAAATCCATAATTTTTATATTTAAAATGAATTTTATTTTTCAGGGGCTGTTTTCTTACATCATCGCTAATTGGTACACTTGCACTAAGCCTCACAATTCCACTTTCCATGATAGCAGACATCTATATGAGAAAGGTAATTCATTCTGTTTTCAATGCATGATCAATACCAGAATCCTATCAAAACATTCACAGTACAGTGGCTAGAAAACAAGTCATCATGTATATTTTCATAATCTGCTGAATTGTTGTTAGGCTATGTTTGATGCTGGATATCAGCAAATATTTGTTGTAAAGAAATTGCTCACTTCTTGGTAGTTTGTTCATTTGGGGCACAGATCTGTGTACTTCCATTGTAATAGTGACATTTTTGGCCTATGTGTTGCTGTTACAGAGAGCACTAATGAAACATTTGAATTGAATTGACTTTATTTCTTACATTCTTCACATACGTGAGAAGTAAATATCTACGTTACGTCTCTGTCTAAATGTGCAATCATAGTAATTTATAATAAATATAATAGTCAATGTAATATAGAGTACACTCAAATCAGTGTGAGTTAATCAGTCTGATGCCCTGGTGGAAGAAGCTGTCCCGGAACTTGTTGGTCCTGGCTTTTATGCTGCGGTGCCGTTTCCTGGATGGTAGCAGCGGGAATAGATTATGGTTGGGGTGACTTGGGTCCCCAATGATCCTTCAGTTCCTTTTTTCACACCTGTCTTTGTAAATGTCCTGAATCATGGGAAGTCCACAAATACAGATTTGAGAACTGTTGTAAGAGTTATCAAAGCTCATGTGGTTATCTCTTGTCAAAACCTTTGAAATTATTATGGAGAAGCATAACACTTAATAGAAGAGGAATTGTATTGTGGAAGAGAATACTAAGGCATACCATTAGGAAATTAGTACCTGCAGGGTTGGAAGTAGTTAAACAAGCGTACTTTTGCCTGACTTTTGACTGTGGGATTACAAACCCTATAGAAATCATGACACAAGTGCAAGTTTCTTTTCCTGAATATGGTGTGCAGAGAAATATAATTGTTTCTACTCTAAAGTTAAACAAGAATTATAAATTGAACTCGAAATCCAGAGCAACACAACCAATATGATGGAAGATCTCAGCAAGTCAGGCCGCATCTAGGGAAATGAATAAACAGTCGACATTTTTGGCCAAGCCCCTACTTCAGGACGGGAAAAGAAGGGGGAAGGCACCAGAATAAAAAGGTGGGTGAGGGGAGGAAGAACAAGTTAGCAGGTTAGAAGTGAAGCTAGGCGGTTGGGGGAAGGGGACTGAAGTAAGAGGCTGGAGGTGATAGGTGGAAACGCAAAGGGCTGCTGAAGAAGGAATCTGATAGGGGAGAAGAGTGGACCATGGGAGAATGGGAAGGAGGAGGGAACCCAGGGGAAGAAGATAGGCAGATGAGAACAGGCAAAAGGCCAAAGTGGGGAATAGAAGAACAGGGAAGGGGGAGGGGGAAAATTACTGGAATGGAAAATCAATGTTCATGCCGTCAGGTTGGAGGCCACCAGAATGGAATATAAAGTGTTGCTCCTCCATCCTGAGTATGGCCTCAACATGGCAGAAGAGTAGACCATAGACTGACAAGTCAGAATAGAAATGAAAATGGTAGGCCACTAGGAAATTGTACTTTTTGCAGATAGAGTAGAGATGTGCTCAACAAAGAAATTTCCCCCAATTTACATCAGGTCTTACCAACACAGAGGAGGCCACAGTGGGAGCACCTGATACAGTAAATGACCTCAACAGATCCACAGGTCATAGTCATAGTCATACTTTATCGATCCTGGGGGAAATTGGTTTTCGTTACAGTTGCACCGTAAATAGTAATAGAACCATAAATAGTTAAATAATATGTAAATTATGCCAGTAAATTATGAAATAAGTCCAGGACCAGCCTATCGGCTTAGGGTGTCTGACCCTCCAAGGGAGGAGTTGTAAAGTTTGATGGCCACAGGCAAGAATGACTTCCTATGACGCTCTGTGCTGCATCTCAGTGGAATGAGTCTCTGGCTGAATGTACTCCTGTGCCCAACCAGTACATTATGTAGTGGATGGGAGACATTGACCAAGATGGCATGCAACTTAGACAGCATCCTCTTTTCAGACACCACCGTCAGAGGGTCCAGTTCCATCCCTACAACATCACTAGCCTTACGAATGAGTTCGTTAATTCTGTTGGTGTCTGCTACCCTCAGCCTGCTGCCCCAGCACACAACAGCAAATATGATAGCACTGGCCACCACAGACTCGTAGAACATCCTCAGCATCGTCCAGCAGATGTTAAAGGACCTCAGTCTCCTCAGGAAATAGAGACGGCTCTGACCCTTCTTGTAGACAGCCTCAGTGTTCTTTGACCAGTCCAGTTTATTGTCAGTTCGTATTCCCAGGTATTTGTAATCCTCCACCATGTCCACACTGACCCCTTGGATGGAAACAGGGGTCACCGGTACCTTAGCTCTCCTCAGGTCTACCACCAACTCCTTAGTCTTTTTCACATTAAGCTGCAGATAATTCTGCTCACACCATGTGACAAAGTTTCCTCGTAGCCCTGTACTCAACCTCATCTCCCTTGCTGATGCATCCAACTATGGCAGAGTCATCCGAAAACTTCTGAAGGTGACAAGACTCTGTGCAGTAGTTGAAGTCGGAGGTGTAAATGGTGAAGAGACAGGGAGACAAGACAGTCCCCTGTGGAGCCCCAGTGGGGAAGTGTTGTTTCACCTGAAAGGTCTGTTTGGGATGTGAGCGAGGAGGTGCCCGGAGGGAGTTTAGTGCAGAGGGATGAATAGACAAGGGAATCATGAAAGGAGCATTGTCTGTTGGAAAGCAGAGGGGTAAGGTAAAGATGTATTTGGTGGTAGGATCTGAGTGAAAACGGTGGAACTTGTGGAGAATGATGTGTAGGATGCAGAGGCTCATGGAGTGGTAGGTGAAGTCAAGAGGAACTCTTTCCCTGTTAAGGCAGTGGAACGATGGGGCGAGCACAGGTATCTGGGAAATGGAGAAGAGGCTGAGGGCATCGTCAATGTTGGAGCTTGGGAAAGCCTGTTCTTTGGAAAAAGAGGACCTCTCTGAGGGAAAGCCACATCCTGGGAACAGATACGGATGCGGCGGAGGCAAATGGACTGAGAAAAGAGAATGAACTTGAAGCTGGTCTGCTGCTGGCTGAGCATCTCCTTATTCCCAACATTTGTTTCTGTTTCTGGAAAAGATTTCTTTATAAATTTGCAGCAAGGACAGCTTCATTTTAACACAGAGTTCTGATAGAATCATCAGAGTTGCAGTCTTGCTAAGATCCTTTGTAGGAGATTTATAACACTGTAAAATCTCTTCTGATCTAACATTAAAGTGGAAATTGGATTACTATCCATTGAGATAAATGGCCCAATAGTTCTAACTATTAGAGCAAGGCACTTAACCACACATTGCTCTGCGACGACACCGGTGCCAAGCTGCGTGGATCCTAATGCCCTTCCCTTGGACAACATCGGTGGTGTGGAGAGGGGAGATTTGCAGCATGGGCAACTGCTGGTCTTCCATACAACCTTGCCCAGGCCTGCACCCTGGAAACCTTCCAAGGTGCAAATCCATGGTCTCATGAGACTAACAGATGCCTATTAAATTATTAGTTCTAAACAGTTCAGTTCCAATTTGGATAAACATGACCAGTGAAGTTTCAGGAGTTCCTGTAACCCATGAGTATTGATGGTCCTAATTGACATGTTATAAATAGCATGTTTAAGTAAGGCAAGAAAGATAAGTGGTTATATTATTTTTTAAAGGAATGCTTGTCACTTTGTAGAAGAGGTTAAAGAATAGGCTGCCACTGTAACATAGCAGTCAGTGCAACACTTTTATAGCTCTGGGCAGTGGAGTTTGGAGTTTAATTCCAGCATCCCCCAGGTGCTTTGATTTGTTTGCACAGTCCAATAACTTACCAGTTATGCTGGCGTAACTTTCCTTCCAGTTCTGCAGAAGGGTCTCTGCCTAAAACGTTGACCGTTTATTTCCTGACCTGCTGAGTTGCTTCAGCATTTTGTGTGTGTTGCTCTGGATTTCCAGCCATCTGCAGAACCTCACGTGTTTACGATGTATCGATTAGTAGGTTAATTGGTCATTATAAACTGTCGAGTGACTGGGCTAGGGTTAAATCAGTCGGTTGCTGGGCAGTGTGGCTCGCTGGGCTGGAAAAGCCTATTGCATCTCTAAATAAAGTAAGTATATTTCAATTCAAAAAAATTCTTTTAAGCAATATAAATTATAAAGGAAATATCAAATATAATGTTTCTAACTAGTGGACTGCTGTACTGGAGCACGTTCAGTTTGGTTTTCCAGTGGTAATATTAAACTATGGAGAAGTATCAGTTCATGAAGGAATCAAAAAATAATAACAAATAAATAATGAAGGAAGTCAGGTAATGGCCAGACTTAATTTAATGATATTGTTCAACTGAATGAGACCGTACTTACCTGGTTCCATAGCCAAAGCTTTGATTGGAATAGCTTCTCTTCTCCTTGACTAGTACCTTCTGCTTTTTCTCCCACTTTTCATCGACACGCAGACACTCACCTTCCAAAAGAATAGAACTAGTTTCCATATAGTATGTTGATCAGACGTAGCCTGCACGTCACCATTCTCCCTTTATCAGTAAATAGGTATTGTTTTGTTTTTCATTATTGGGTGAGCAGGAGTGTCCTCTACTTAAACTTTAGGAAGGAGAAGTTTCAGTTTCCATTCTGTCTTAATGCCAAGCATTCATTCTCTGAATTAAAACTATAAACATTGAAACAAAAAGAATGAAATGAAAATGGCAAGACCTTTAATGTTGATGAGCTTGGGGTCCAAGTGAGAGTGGCTACACAGGTCGATACAGTGGTTAGGAAGGCTTATGGCATGCTTGGCTTTATTATCCAGGCACCGAGTTCAAATGACAGGAGGTTCTGTTGCAGCTTAATAAAAGCTGCATCTGAAGTAGTGCATACAGTTCTGGTCACCCCTATAATGATAGGAAGGATGCTGAGGCTATGGAGAGGATGCAGAAGATATTTATCAGGATGCTACTTGAATTAGAGGTAATGCGCTATAAAGAAAAGTTGAACAAGCTTGAACAACAGGAATTCTGCAGATGCTGGAAATTCAAGCAACACACATCAAAGTTGCTGGTGAACGCAGCAGGCCAAGCAGCATCTGTAGGAAGAGGTGCAGTCGACGTTTCAGGCCGAGACCCTTCGTCACTTGAACAAGCTTGGTTGTTTTCTCTGGAGCAGAGGAGGCTGAGAGGAGATCTGATAGAATTTTATAAGATTATGAGAGGCACAGCTAGAGCAGACGGTATCTTATTCTAGAGTGCGTACATTTAATGTGTGGGGGAGGGGAAATTTCAAAAGAGGTGTGAAGGGATAGTTGTTTTTCTTTACGTAGAGTGTTGGGTGCGTGGAATCTGCTGTCTGGGATGGTGGTAGAGGTAGATACATCAGGGAATTTTAAGAGAAGGTTAGATAGGCACATGGATGTAAGGAAAATGGAAGGATATAAGCATTGTGTAGGCAGAGGAAATTAGATTAGTTGGCCATTTGATTACCAGATTAATTGGTTCAGCACAACATTGTGGATCAAAGGTCCTGTTACTGTATTGTGCTGTTCTATGTTTTACCATTTTTTTAAAGACAAAATTGAATTTAAATGCTTGGAAGTAATTAATCGTTAGAATTTGATAGTTCCTAGAAATAACTCATCTTTCTAAACCAAGCCCTACAAATTCAACAAAGCAGTTTCAGATACTGCTCCATAACACTGGGTGCCTAGTTGTATCACATTTACCCAGCGACTCTTCCTGCTGTCTAAAAGGGTCTCAGGAAAAGACGGATGGTAAAAAAGTAAAGATAGTGTGCAGTCGGATTGTCAGGAAGGGCAGGCAGGTGATGGAACTTAGCTGCAGCCAACAGGCTGAATATCAAATCGTTAGAGATGCAGAGTCAGAAAGGATAGCGAAATGAGAGTGGATATAGGACTGCTAGAAAATGAGGCAAGAGGAAAAATAACAAGGGACAAGGAGATGGCTGATGAACTAAATGAGTATTTTGTGTCAGTCTTTACTGTGGAAGACACTAGCAGTATGCCTGATGTTGTACTGTGTGAAGGAAGAGAAGTGGGTGCAGTTACTGTTACTTTACTTTATACTTTATTGTCACCAAACAATTGATACTAGAACATACAATCATCACAGTGATATTTGATTCTGCGCTTCCTGCTCCCTGGATTACAAATTGATAGTAAATATTAAAAATTTAAATTATAAATCATAAATAGAAAATAGAAAAATGGAAAGTAAGGTAGTGCAAAAAAACCGAGAGGCAGGTCTGGATATTTGGAGGGTACAGCCCAGATCTGGGTCAGGATCCATTCAGCAGTCTTATCACAGTTGGAAAGAAGCTGTTCCCAAATCTGGCCGTACGAGTCTTCAAGCTTCTGAACCTTCTCCCGGAGGGAAGAGGGACGAAAAGTGTGTTGGCTGGGTGGGTCGTGTCCTTGAATACCCTGGCAGCACTGCTCCGACAGCATGCAGTGTAAAGTGAGTCCAAGGACGGAAGATTGGTTTGTGTGATGTGCTGCGCCGTGTTCACGATCTTCTGCAGCTTTTTCTGGTCTTGGACAGAACAACTTCCATACCAGGTTGTGATGCACCCTAGAAGAATGCTTTCTACGGTGCATCTATAAAAATTAATGAGGGTTTTAGGGGACAGGTCAAATTTCTTTAGTTTTCTCACGAAGTAAAGGCGCTGGTGGGCCTTCTTGGCAGTGGACTCTGCTTGGTTGGACCAAGTCAGGTCATTTGTGATATTGACCCCAAGGAACTTAAAGCTTTTGACCTGTTCCACTTGCGCACCACTGATGTAAATTGGGTCATGTGGTTCGCTACTCCTTCTGAAGTCAACAACCAATTCCTTCGTCTTGCTGACGTTGAGGGCTAGGTTATTGGCACCATGCCACCAGGTTCTTAATTTCCTCTCTGTACTCAAACTCATCATTACCCGAGATATGGCCTACAATTGTATCATCAGCAAACGCATATATTGAGTTCGATAGAAACTTGACTACACAATCATGGGTGTACAGTGAGTACAGCAGGGGGCTGAGTACACAGCCTTGTGGGGCACCGGTGCTCAGAGTGATTGTAGAGGAGAGCTTGTCCCCTATTTTTACAGCCTGGGCCCTGTCTGTGAGGAAGTTGAAGATCCAGCTGCAGATCTGAGTGCTAAGGCCCAGGTTCCGGAGCTTAGGAATCAGTTTGTTTGGAATGATGGTATTAAAGGCAGAGCTGTAGTCAATGAAAAGGAGCCTTACATATGCGTCTTTATTCTCCAGGTGTTCTAAGGAGGAATGTAGGGCCAGAGAGATGGCACCTGCCATTGACCTGTTGCTCCAGTGGGCGAATTGCAAAGCGGCGAGGTTGACCAGTAAGCTGTGGTTGATCTGTTCCGTAACCAATCGCTCGAAGCACTTCATAGCAATTGATGTCAGAGCCACAGGTCGATAGTCATTCAGGCATGCCACCTTGCCCTTCGTCGGCACTGGGATTATCGTTGCCTTCTTAAAACCCACGAGGGGATCTTAGACTGAAGCAAGGAGCAGTTGAAGATGTCAGCAAACACTCCAGCTAGCTCGCTTACACAGGCCTGGAAAACCCGTCCCGGGACGCCATCTGGGCCCGTCACCTTCCTTGGATTTATCTTCAGGAAGGCCCTTCTAATGTCCTCCTCGGTGACGGTGAATCTCGATGCCACCAGGTCTGGTTCATCCGGAGGGAGCGGGACGCTCCTCTTCTGTTCGAATCTTGGGTAGAATACGTTAAGTTCATCAGGAAGAGAAGCGCCACAGTTATTGATATTCCCAGCCTTTTCTTTGCGCCCAGTGATCTCATTTAGACCCTGCCATAGTCTACTGGCATCCCTCTGGTTAGCCTGGGCTTCCAATTTGGCTCGATATTGCCTCTTGGCGCCCTTAATGGCTTTCCAGAGTTCACTACAGGAATTCTTCAGATGCTGGAAATTCAAGCAACACACATCAAAGTTGCTGGTGAACGCAGCAGGCCAGGCACCATCTCTAGGAAGAGGTACAGTCGACGTTTCAGGCAGAGATTCTTGGCCTGAAACGTCAGCTGTACCTCTTCCTAGAGATGCTGCCTGGCCTGCTGCGTTCACCAGCAACTTTGATGTGTGTTCCAGAGTTCACGCCTGGATTCCATGTAGCGACTGGTATCCCCGGACCTAAAAGCTGCAGCTCTAGCCTTTAAAAGGGATTTGACCTCACAATTCATCCAAGGTTTCCAGTTAGGGAATACCCGGATCGTCTTGCGAGACACACAGTCCTCCGTGCATTTCCAAATAAAGTCCGTGACAGCTGAGGCATACTCATCGAGGTTAGCTGCCGAGTCCTTGAATACTAACCAGTTCACCAATTCAAAGCAGTCACGGAGGACCTCATCCGTTTCCTCCATCCAATGCGACACTACTTTTGATACCGTGACCTCCCGCTTCAGTTTCTGTTTGTAAGCCGGGGGGAGGAGTTCGGCCTGATGGTCCAATTTTCCGAAGTGAGGTTGTGGGACGGAATGGTAGGCATCCTTGACTGCTGTGTAGCAGTGGTCAAGTATATTCGGGCCTCTAGTGGGGCAGGAGGCATATTGGTATAACTTTGACAGTGCTTTTCTAAGGTTGGCCTGGTTAAAGTCCCTGGCTGCAATGAGCAAAGCCTCCAGATACCTGGTCTCAAGTTCACTGATGTTGGCATACAGTATGTTCAGAGCACACTCCACGTCCGCCTGGGGGGAATGTAGACCGCTGTCAGTATGACCGAGGTGAATTCCCGTAGCAGATAGTAGGGACGACACTTCACCAACAGGTGTTCCAGGTCCGGGCTGCAGGAGCTTGCCAGTGCCACTGTGTCCAAGCACCACCCAGTGTTGATCAGTAGGCAGACACCACCTCCCCTCGTCTTGCCCGAAGACACCGTGTGGTCCATCCGATGGATCGAAAATCCCTCTGGTCGGATGGCACAGTCGGGGGTGGCAGAGGAGAGCCAGGTCTCGGTGAAACAGAATGCACAGCAGTTCTGCATCTCCCTGCAGTAGGTGAGTCTCCCTTTAAGATCATCCACCTTGTTCTCTATGGCTTGCACATTAGCTAGTAGGATGGTGGGCATAGGGACTCTGAAGCCCCTCAGCTTCAATCTGACCAGCAGCCCAGCTCTTTTCCCACGCTTCCTCGGTAAATAGTGCATTTTTCCAGGTCTCCATCGATGCAGTGTGTTGTTGTCAGCTCTTTGAGGTTGGTGGACGCGTCCCACGGGGATCGATCAGCGAGTCGCGTTGTCGTGCGCTCCGGTCGGGCCGAGTAATGGGGGAGGCTCCGCTGCCACTTACAGCTGCCGGGGGCCCGGGCTGTCAATTGGGTTGGGCCCCAAAGTCAACACTTAATCCCGGAGGGCCGGGCTCCTGGCTGAAACAAGTCTGTGAGCTGAGTCACAGTTGCGGAGGCCTCCGCTCCAGCCAAGCCTCGGTCTCGATTTCTGATGTGGGCAGCGGAGGCCTCACTTCCGGCAGCTGTGGATGGCCACCAACGGGGCTTTACGGTGGTCGCTCCGTGGAAGCGTCTGGGGCACCTTGAGGTCTCCGTCGTCACTTCTGTGTCGTCGTCTGCTCCGGAGAGGTGCTGGTTGGAATGGGCCGTGTCTCCAAGCTCTCCGGCACGGTAGCAGGCCTCGGGTCTCCGGGAATGTGGTGGGCCTAGGACCAGGCCTCGCTGGTCAGGTCCAGGTGCAGTCCAGAGTTTAAGCACCAATTCTGGCGCTTTGGTCCCCAGCTGGGACAGTAGCTTTGCCAGGGTTTTATTGATCTAGCTAGATGTCGCAGATTGGAGGTCTAGAAGGGTTTCTCGGGTATAGGATAGTGTAGAGGGCAGTTTGCTCGTGAGAGCACATGCAGAGTCGCTAGTTACCAGCACCATCATGAGAGAGAGAAGGTGCTGAAAAAGCTGAAAGACCTGAAGGTACATAAATCACCCAGACCAGAACTGCACCCTAGGGTTCTGAAAGAGGTAGCGTTTAGAGATTGTAGTAGGATTAGAAATGATCTTTCAAAAAATCATTGGACTCTGGCATGGCACCAGAGGACTGGAAAATTTCACTCTTTAAGAAAGGAGGAAGATAGCAGAAAGAAAATTATAGACCAGTTAGCCTGACCTCATTGGCTGGGAAGGTGTTAGAGTCAATTGTTAAGGATGAGGTGATGGAGTACTTGGTGACACAGGACAAGAAGTCAACATGGTTTCCCTCAGGCAAAATCCTACCTGATGAACCTGTTGGAATTCTTTGAGGAGATTACAAGTAGGATAGATACAGGAGATGCAGTGGATGTTGTATATTTGGACTTTCAGAAGGCCTTTGACAAGCTGCCACACATGAGGCTGCTTACCAAGTTAAGAGCCCATGGTATTACAAGAAAGTTACTAACATGGTTAAAGCATTGGCCTTTTTCGGTTGGCTGCTAGTGACTTCTGTTCCGCAGGGGTCAGTGTTGAGACCACTTCTTTTTATGCTGTATATAAATGATTTTGATGATGGAATAGATGGCTTTGTTGCCAGGTTTGCAGATGATACTAAGATTGGTGGAGGGGCAGGTAGTATTGTGGGAACAGGTAGGATGCAGAAGGTCTTAGACAGATTAGGAGAACGGGCAAGAAAGTGGCACATGAAATATAGTGTTGGAAAATGCATGGTCATATACTTTGATAGTAGAAATAAATGTGCGGACTATTTTCTAAGTGGGGAGAAAATCCAGGAATCTGAGATGCAGAGGGACTTGGGAGTCCTTGTGTAGAACACCCTGAAGGTTAACTTGCAGGTTGAGTTGGTGATGAGGAAGGCAAATGCCATGTTAGCATTCATTTCAAGAGGTCCAGAATACAAGAGCAAGGATGTGATGCTGAGGCTTTATAAGGCACTGGTGAGGCCTCATCTTGAGTATTGTGAACAGTTTTGGGCCCCTCATCTTAGAAAAGATGTGCTGGCATTGGAGAGGGTCCAGAGGAGGTTCACAAGGATGATTCCAGGACTGAAAGGGTTGTCATACGAGGAACGTTTGATGGCTCTGAGTCTGCACTTGCTGGAATTCTGAAGAATGGAGGGGATCTCATTGAAACCTTTTGAATGTTGAAAGGCCTAGGCAGAGTAGATGTGGAAAGGATGTTTCCCATGGTGGGAAAGTCTAGGACAAGAGGTCACAGCCTCAGGATAGAGGGTGTCTGTTCAAAACAGAGATGCGGAG
This sequence comes from Mobula birostris, assembly GCF_030028105.1. Taxonomy (NCBI): domain Eukaryota; kingdom Metazoa; phylum Chordata; class Chondrichthyes; order Myliobatiformes; family Myliobatidae; genus Mobula; species Mobula birostris. Next base: position 194,883,224 of record NC_092375.1, read on the forward strand.
GAATTTCTTTAGCCAAAGGGTGGTGCATTTGTGGAATCTGTTCCAACATCCAGCTGGGGAGGCCAAGTCATTGTGTGTATTTAAGGCAAAGATTGATAGGTCTTGACTGGATACGGCATCAAAGGTTACTGGGAGAAGGTCGTGAACTGGGGTTGAGGAGATGGAAGAAAATCATCAGGCATGATTGAATGGCAGAGCAGACTCTGTGGGCCAGATGGCCTAATTCTGCTCCTGTGTCTTATGGTCTAAGTGTCCTGCACCCAATCTGTGAGATGTTGCAAAGCCCAACAGAATCAGATTTTTTAGGGATCAAGAAAGGGAGTTTCTAGGAAATTGTTAAGTAAATCTTAACCACTTGGAAATGCTTCTCCCCACACCACCCCCCCCATCACCACCACCACCCTCGTAATGGTCAGATTTTCAGAAGGAAATTAAAAGAAAATAAATAGTTACTAAAGTTTTACAACTATTAAAAACATCATTTTAGAATAAAAGTAACCTGAAATTAAAGCACTTTAAAATGATTCAAGTATTACTGCAAACTCAAATAACTGAATGTAATTAACACACCTTATTCAACATCCATTGAAATAAAGATTCTTGCAGATTTTTATTTCAGAATCAATCAGAACTGTGTTTATTATCACCGGCATATGACATGAAATTTGTTAACTTAGCAAAAACAGTTCAATGCAATATGTAATATAGAAGAAAAAGTAATAATAAATAAGTAAATCTTATTCAGTCAGTATACTTTATACAGTATACGTATATTAAATAGATTAAAAGATCATGCAAGAAAACAGAAATGCTATGTATTTTAAAAAAGTGAGGTAGTGTCCAAGGGTTCAATGTCCATTTAGGAATTGGATGGCAGAGGGGAAGAAGCTGTTCCTGAATCACTGAGTGTGTGCCTTCAGGCTTCTGTACCTCCTACCTGATGGTAACAGTGAGAAAAGGGCATGCCCTGGGTGCTGGAGGTCTTTAATAATGGACGCTGCCTTTCTGAGATATCGCTCCTTGAAGATATCCTGGGTACTTTGTAGGCTAGTTCCCAAGAGATGGAGCTGACTAAATTTACAACCCTCTGCAGCTTCTTTCGGTCCTGTGCAGTAGCCCCCACCCCCATACCAGATAATGATGCAGCCTGTCAGAATGCTCTCCATGGTACATATGTAGAAGTTTTTGAATGTACTTGTTGACATACCAAATCTCTTCAAACTCCTAAAGAAGTATAACCACTCTTGCTTCTTTATAACTGTATTGATATGTTGGGACCAGGTTAGATCCTCAGAGATCTTGACACCCAGGAACTTGAAACTGCTCACTCTCTCCACTTTTGATCCATCTATGAGGATTGGTATGTGTTCCTTCGTCTTACCCTTCCTGAAGTCCACAATCAGCTCTTTTGTCTTACTGATGTTGAGTGCCAGGTTGTTGCTGTGGCACCACTCCACTAGTTGGCATATCTCGCTCTTGTATGTCCTCTTGTCACCATCTGAGATTCTACCAACAATGGTTGTATCACCAGCAAATTTATAGATGCATTTGAGCTATGCCTAGCCACATAGTCATGGGTATATAGAGAGTAGAGCAGTGGGCTAAGCACACAACTTTGAGGTGCGCCAGTGTTGATCATCAGCGAAGAGGATATGTTATCACCAATCCGCACAGATTGTGGTCTTTAGGTTAGGAAGTCAATGATCCAATTGCAGAGGGAGGTACGGAGGCCCAGGTTCTGTAGCTTCTCAATCAGGATTGTGGGAATGATGGTAGTAAATGCTGAGCTATAGATGATGAACAGCATCTTGAAATAGGTGTTTGTATTGTTCAGGTGGTTTAAGGCTGTGTGAAGAGCCATTGGGATTGCATCTGCTGTTGACCTATTGTGGCAAAAGGCAAATTGCATTGGATCCAGGTCCTTACTGATGCAAGAGTTCAGTTTAGTCATGACCAACCTCTCAAAGCCTTTCATCACTGTTGAGTGCTACCGGGTGATAGTCGTTAATGCAGCCCATGTTATTCTTCTTAGGCACTGGGATAATTTTTTCCTTTTTGAAGCAAATGGGAACTTCCACCCATTACAGTGAGAGGTTGAAAATGTCCTTGAATACTCCTGCCAGTTGGTTGGCACAGGTTTTCAGAGCCTTACCAGGTACTCCATCGGGACCTCCTGCTTTGCGAGGGTTCACTGTCTTTAAAGACAGCCTAATATCGACCTCTGAGAGAGACATCACAGGGTCATCAGGTGCAGCAGGGATCTTCACAGCTGTAGTTATATTCCCCCTTTCAAAGCATACATAGAAGGCATTGTTCATCTGGTAGTGAAGCATCGCTGCCATTCATGCTATTGGGTTTCGCTTTGTAGGAAGTAATGTCTTGCAAGCCCTGCCAGAGTTGTCGTGCACCCGATATCGCCTCCAACCTCATTCAAAATTGTCTCCTCTGTAAGTCATACCTGGTTTTCTGGTTCAGGCCTGGTTCGCCAGACTTGAATGCCACAAATCTAGCCTTCAGCAGACGATGTACCTCCTGGTTCATCCATGGCTTGTTGTTTGGGAATGTACAGTAAGTCTTTGGAGGCACACACACACATCAGCACAGGTTTTAATGAAGTCGGTAACAATTACAGCATCATCCAGGTTCGAAGATGAATCCCTGAATACTGTCCAGTCCACTGATTCAAAGGAGTCCTGTAAGTGCTCCTGTGCTTCCCTTGTTCAAACCTTCTTGGTCCTCCCTACTGGTGCTTCAGTGTTCAGTCTCTGCTTATACTCAGGGAGTAGAAGTACAGCCAGGTGATCAGACTTCCCGAAGTGAGGGAACACTTTGGGAACACAGTACGCATTCTTGATGGTGGTGTGGCAATGGTCTAGTGTGTTGTTTCCTCTAGTATTGCAAGTGATCTGTTGATGGTAATTGCTTAGTGATTTTTTTCCAGCCTGGCCTGTTTAAAATTCCCAAAACAACGGTGAAGGCGTTAGGGTGCGCTGTTTCATGCATGTTGATCCCATTGCTCAGATCATCTAAAGCCTGATTGACGTTGGCCTGAGGTGAAATGTAAACTGCTACCAAAATGACCCCAGAGAACTCCCGTGGTAGGTAAAAGGAATGGCACTTAACTGCTAGATATTCCAGGTCTGGTGAGCAGAACTGGGATAGCACTGATATATTTGTACACCAAGAAGAGTTGATCATGAGGCATACTCCTCCACCTCTGCTTTTGAGAGATGCTATAGATCTATCCTGACTGTGTATGTGAATCGCTGCATCCGGTATGGAAGCAGCGATTTATTCATTGAGATCCAGCGTGGAATAGGCCCTTCCAGCCCTTCAAACCACACTGCCCATCATTCTCCCAATTTAATGCCAACCTGATCGTGGAACATTTTATAATGATCAATTAACCTACCAACCGATACACCTTTGGCCTGTCAGAGGAAACTGGAGCACCCGGAGGAAACCCATGTGTTCACGGTAAAAAAGTACAAACTCCTTACGAGCAGCAACAGTTTCTGTAAAGCATTGCCTAACCACTATGCTGCCGTGCTACCCAGGGGCTATTCTTTTTCAGAAACAATAAGTGGATTCGCTAGCGCAATGTCAGCAAGTGTATGCTTATTCTGCTGGACAGCAGCAGAGATATCAGCAAGTTTAGGACTTCCACATTCCTGCATACATGCTGCCAAGTCTCAATCTTATGGCATTTATATAGATAACTTTACATAAATTATAGTATGTACATGCAGCTAATATTCCATTTAAAAGAAATCTTTGTGAAAAACAAGTCAACTTAAGAAAGAGTTAATAGATGATGAGAAAAATGCATTATTTCATAAGTTATTATTTTGGTTGTATAAATTAAACTTGGATAAATAATTGCCATCTTTTATTAATTCTAATTTTTATTTTTAATTTCCAGATGGAATTTTCATGGTTATTATTCGCAGGGTCCATTCCAGTGTTCCTCTCTTTTTTCATTGCAACACTTTTATGCCATTATAATAACTGGGATCCAGTAATGGTTGGCCTTAGGCGGATATTTGCATTTATATGCAGGAAACATTGGATTCAGAGGTATCGTCTGCTTTGATGATTATGTGTACAGCTGGTACCAATTTAAAATTTGATCTTGCTTCAAGCAATGTTGAGCCAGAAGTGTCAGGTTGTGCAGTTGAATCACCTTTTCTGTTCAGACATTTTTTTTTATATCATTAATGATTTAAGTATTGAATAAGCTTTTAGTAAACATGATTAAAGACAAAGCTTTTACAAGAATTTGGGGACACTTAAATAACTTGAAATTTATATTATCCCTAGAGGAGAGCAAGAAGGTTGGAGAAATGTTTTTAATCTTATACCTTTAGAATTTGACATGCTGTGCTGTACAAAATGGTGAGGCTGACTGTGTTACATGTTCAGTAGGGGAAGTTATGATACAATGGAAATGATGGGACACTGTAGTAATTCATAATTGCCTCAACACATAGGAGGGCCAGTGAAGTTAACTGTATAGACTTTTTGAAAACTTTGTGTCAACTCTGATTACTTGCTTTTAAACGCAGTCAAACACGAACCTAGAGGATAATTAACGATCAGTTGCATTTGATTGTGATAACTTGAGCTCATTTTTTTAGGGCACTTGAAGTAAGTAGGTAAGTTCGTTCTGTCAAATGATTGTATGGTCAAAAGTACAGTAAGTAGTCCAGGCAGGCAGATGACAACAACACGGGGCAATGGAAGGCTCAGCCACTCTAATACCAACCCACGTTAAATGGAGACCTTCTCCTATCACAAAACAGACCACAGCAATTATTTTAAGGCTTGCTGGAGTATTTGAAGGCTGTATCTTTTGCAGTTTTATGTACAAAGACCCTTCAGCTCACGCTCCAGTCCAAGCTGACACTCAACAATGTATTTACTTTATTCCCATCTTTTGCATCATTACTTTTTTCCTATTCTACATTATTCCCATTTTTTATTCTGTCCACCTTCTCATCAATTCCATCCAATTCAATGTTCCTCCACACAATCAATAATTTACAATTGTAAGTTAATTTACCCATCTGGACTTCTTTGGACATGGGGAGAAACTGGAGCATCCAGAGGAAACTCATGTTGTCACAGGGAGAACATGAAACACCAAAGAGTATTGAAGGCTGGGTTTGGACTCAGGTCTCTTAACACTGAGGTACAGCAGCTAATTAGCTACATCACTTTACCACCTGAGCAAATACATCTGGATGACTTCCAGTATGATTTTGACCATACTTTAAAACAAAATCCCTCCTGGAAATGTTAGTTTCTCTTTCAACAAGCTCTTGGAAGGAAGACAAAATGGTTTTTACAATGTGATTATATTTAGATTAAAGCATTAAAGAATTAAAACAATATTTATCCAGCTCCTCAACATATGTTTAAGATCATCACGTGTAGCACAATTCCACAAACACCTAAAGCCTCAGATTTCATTCCTTGTTGCCAACTTTCTTGGTGGAATGTCCTGGAGCTATTGAATATCCAACTCTGAACCAATATTGCAAACATTCCAAGCTAACAAAAATCTTTCATTTCATTTTGACTTTATTTATCCACTTAATTCTCATTTAACAATTAGGAATGATGCAACTGTGTCAGAGTTGATGGAGAAAGGCAGATAAATGAGTTAAACTCTAGGAATAAATCCAATAAGAGTTGGCAACCCTAAATGATTAATCTGAAGCCACAACTGCAATTGACCTGAAATAGAGAGTATTAATTGGCCACCAATGGCTTCTTATTTTCAGTTGCTGTACGGTGACATTTAAACAGCATATGCTTGTGTTATGTTGAGTAAATGGGTTTGGCGGTTGTACTCTGTAATCAAATAGTTTATTGACACTCACAAGACTGGGGCATAAAAAATGTTAGAACACTCCAAGTGCATTGGAAGCCTACATCAGCAATTGTTCAACGCTAAACAGAGAGGGAATTGGCAACAATTGTAATCATTAAAAAGCGAAACTGAAAAATGTTGTTGAGTTGCCTCAGTTCTCTTGATCACAGGCAACATAGTGAAGGGTCAGCCACAAAATTTTAGACAACCTCTTAATGAGTATATCACAAAAACAAAGTCTGTTAAAACCAAATAGAGAGATATTATCTCTAAACAAGTCTAATAGGTTAATTAGAAGATTCTAATAAATATCTTGTTTTCCCTTATGTTATTTAGACATTCTGAGGGTGTTTAATAGAATATATATTCTTAATTATTTCATTTAATAATATTTCTTGAATCATCTTCGTAAATGAATATTCATCATTAACCTTAACACCAGGCAGGGAAAACTGCGTTTTGCAGATGCTGGGGACATTCAGCAACTGTGAAAAGAGATGCGAGAATTAATTCATGTATTAGATCAAGGATTACCTGCCTGACCTGCCATTTCCAGAATTCATTTTAATTAAAACCATACAAATATTTACAATGGTATTTAATATTTGATATGTCATTGAAATTAAAGCTTGAATTTATTTTCTCTGTGCATAACTGAACCAAACATTTGCATTTCAACACTTTTTTTTGTACAAGAGAAATTTTTTTCAGTAATATTTTCAACAAACATGATTTATATCATTTCTCAGACTATGTCACAGGAAATAAGTAATAATTGTAATTTCTTTTCAGAACTCCAGAAGATAATGAACAGTGTGAGAGTTTGATTCCTATGCATGGTGTTTCTCAAGAGGAAGGAACTAATTGTTGTTCCTGAGGTATAGCTATAAAATTGTACTGTCTGAATTTACTATTTGTAAGATTTGTAATTAGATCAATTTATTAAAATCAAATACTAGCATTGTATAACCATGAAGGATGTGCAGGGTAGATTAGTCTCATCCACCTTTGACTTGGAAATCACAGAGTTTAATAAATCTTTATAGAGTGATGGAACAAAACAGCATAGAGACGGGCCATTGACCCAATGGATTCACGGTAACCACAGCACCCTCCTAGCTAATCCCATTCGGCCCACAACTCGAAGCACTTCCTCTCCGTGTACCTACTCAAATGCCTCTTAAATACTTGAATTATCTTCGCATCAACCACTGCTTCTGGCAGCTCATCCCAGGTCCTCGCTACCCTCTCTGTAAAGAGGTTACCTCTCAGGTGCCCCTTAAATCTCTCCTCTCTTTATTTTGTATCTATCTATTTGTTTATTTATTTATTGATTGAGATACAATGTGGAATAGGCCTTTGAGCTACACCACCCTGATTTAATCCCAGACTAATCATGGGACAATTTACAACTAACCTACCAATGGTACATCTTTGGATGGCCAGAGGAAACCCATGTGACTCCAGGGAAAACATACAGATTTCTTACAGACAGCAGTGGGCATTGAACCTGGGTTGCCTGAACTATAAAATGTTGTGCTAACCATTATGCCACCATGGCCCCTCCTTTTGGATTCTCCAAGCCTAGGGAAAAGATAATAACTGTCCACCAAATCCATATCCCTCAGATTTTATAAACTTCTTTGAGAATGTCTCCCAAACTCCAATGAATAAAGGTCCAGCAAGGCTCACTTATCCCGACAGCTCAGGACCTGCAGCCTAGGCAATATTCTCAGAAACATCTTCTGCACCCTCTCCAGTTCCACGATGTCTTTCCTGTAACAGAGTGACCAAAACTGTGCCAATACTCTAAGTACAACCTCACCAATGATGTATAATGGCAGCAAAATGAGCCTTCTTTTAAACATGATGCCCTGACAATGAAGGCCAGCATGCTAAATGCCTTCTTCACCATCCTGTCTAGCTGTGTGGCCACTTTCAGTGAACTGTGCACTTGTAATCCCAGTCCCTCTGTTACACTCGGTGCTCTGCCGTTAACGGTATCTGTTCTACTGTGGGTTGACGATCCAGAATGTGTCCTCACACTTACCCACTGTAAGTTGAAATCCATTTGCCATTCCTCAACCTTTCCCCCTAACTGGCGCCAAGAATCGACCTTCATCCAACATCCTATGCTTCCAATCATTGAACCAATTCTGAATTCATCCTACTAGCTGCCCCTGAATCCCATGAGACCTAATCTTCCAAATTAGCCTGCTGTGTTGGACTTTGTCAAAAGCATTACTAAAATCCATATAGACAACATCCACTGCTCGCTTTTATCTATCCTCTTCATTACCTCTTCAAGTAACTCCAAAAGATTCAGCTCCTACACGCAAACCGTGCTGACTATTCCCCTCAAGGGACTGCTATCATGTCCATACTTAACAAAAGCACCCCCTTTGTTCTTGTCTGTTCCTCTGCCACACCTAAATATTAAGCAGCCAGACCTGTCTTTCTCCAAGACATGGTTCTTTTACGGCCACAATATTCCAGTCCCTAGAGGCAACCCACACCAACATTTCATGCACCTTACCTATTAAGTTACATACTTTGAAACGGATGCAGTTTGAAGCAGTGCTCCTTTCTGCCCTTTTGCTATATAAACATGGCTCTTCTGATTGGTTGACTCACACACTGCTTCGTGCCAGTCGTTTCACTGACTTTGCTCTGGATATTGGTCTCCCTCTGGTTCACTTGTGGCCCGTCCCCATTGTACAGGTCACCTCTACCCAGGAGAAATCATAATGATCCAAACACCTGAATCCCTGCCGCCTGCACTAGCTCTTCAGCCATACATTCACCTAGCCCTGGGGTTCCAACCTTTTTTATGCCTTGGACCCTTACCATTAGCCGTGAATTCGCTTTCTAACCGTGGAATCAGTCAGTGGCTCATCTCCAGATATTCCCAAAGCCATGTCAGGAATGTAATGGAATACTTGCCACTTATCTAAAGGTCCAACAGCAATTAAGAAGCTAAACACTGTCCAGGACAAAGCAGCAAAGCAACCCCATCTATCTCCCTAAGCATTGAATCTTAGCTCATATGAATTTAAAAGTTAAAAGTAAATTTATTATCACTACATATATGCCACCATGTACAACCCTGAGATTCATTTCCTTGCAGAATAAATTCATAATAAAATAATAACCATAACAGAATCAGTGAAAGACTGCACCAAATTGGGCATTCAACCAAAGTATGAAAGACAACAAATTGTGTGAATAGAAAAAGAGTAATAATAAATAAAGAATATTGAGAATATGAGATGAAGAGTCCTTTCAGAGTGAGTCCATAGGTTGTGGGAGCATTTCAATAAGTGAAGTTGAGTGAAGAACTGTTCCTGAACTTGATGGTTTGGGACCGGAGACTCCTGATGGCAGCAGTGAGATGGGTGGTGGAGGTGCCTGATGATAGATGCTGTTTTCCTGCAACAACACTTGGTATAAATGTTCTCAGTGGCGAGGAGAGCTTTACCTGTGATAGACTGGGCTATATCCACTATTTTTTGTAGGATTTTCCATTCAAGAGCATTGGAATTTAATTAGATCCCAAAATTTAAATTGAATCCCAAACTAAATGACTGAATAGGACCTTGCAGGTTACAACCACTGCACCTTTCAGTTAATTGAATTTAACTTATACTTTTGCTGATATATACTGGAAATAAATCTTAAAAGTTTTGGTTTCAGTTTTTATTGTATTTGTCATTTCCATAACTGTTATTACAATGTAACATGAAATTGAATGACAGTCAATTCAATATTTCACAAATAAACAGCAAAGGAAAAGGAAGAAAGTAGGCTAATAGTGATGTAAAGCACAAAACAAAAGAAAATAAGGTAGACCATTCAGCCCATCTTGTCTGCTCCACCATTTCATCATGGCTGATCCAATTTCCCTCTCAATCCCATTCTCCAGCCTTATTAAAGAAAGGGAGAGGAGGTAGCCCAGAAAATTATAGACCAGTGTGTCTTAGTTCAGTGGTTGGTAAGTTGATGGAAAAGCTCTTGAGAGGCAGGACGTACGAAAATTTGGAGAGGTATAATATGATTAGGAATAGTCAGCATGGCTTTGTCAAAGGCAGGTCATGCCTTAGGAGCCTGACTGATTTTTTTGAGGATGTGACTAAACACGTTGATGAAGTTAGGGCAGTAGATGTAGTGTATATGGATTTCAGCAAGGCTTTTGATAAGGTACCCCATACAAGGCTTATTGAGAAAGTAAGGAGGCATGAGATCCATGGGAACCTTGCTTTGTGGATGCAGAATTGGCCTGCCCACAGAAGGCAAAGAGTGGTTGTAGACGGATCATATTCTGCATGGAGATTGCTGACGAGTGGTGTGCCTCAGGGATCTGTTCAGGGACCCCTACTCTTCGTGATTTTCATAAATGACCTGGACGAGGAATTGGAGGGATGGGTTAGTAAATTTGCTGATGACACAATGGTTGGGGGTGTTATGGATAGTGTGGAGGGCTACCAGAGATTACAGCAGGACATCGATAGGATGCAAAACTGGGCTGAGAAGTGGCAGATGGAGTACAACCCAGATAAGTGTGAGGTGGTTCATTTTGGTAGGTCAAATATGATGGCAGAATATCATATTAATAGTAAGGCTCTTAGCAGTGTAATGGATCAGGGGGATCTTGGGGTTCGAGTCCATAGGACACTCAAAGCTGCTGTGCAGGTTGACTCTGTGGTTAAGAAAGCATACGGTGCATTGGCCTTCACCAACCGTGGGATTGAGTTTAAGAGCCAAGAGGTAATATTACAGCTATATAGGACCCTGGTCAGACCCCACTTGGAGTACTATGCTCATTTCTGATCACCTCACTACAGGAAGGATGTGGAAAGCATAGAGAGGGTGCAGAGGAGATTTACAAGGATGTTGTCTGGATTGGGGAGCATGCCTCTTGAGAATAGGTTGAGTGAACTAGGCCTTTTCTCCTTAGAGCGGCGGAGGATAAGAGGGGACCTGATAGAGGTGTATAAGATGATGAGAGGCATTGATCGTGCAGATAGTCAGAGGCTTTTTCCCAGGGCTGAAATGTCTAACATGAGAGGACATAGTTTTAAGGTGCGTGAAAGTAGGATCAGAGGAAAAGTCAAGGGTAAGTTTTTTACGCAGAGAGTAGTGAGTGCGTGGAATGGGCTGCCAGCGATGGTGGTGGAGGTGGATATGATAGGGTCTTCTAAGAGACTCCTGTATAGGTGCATGGAGCTTTGAAAAATTGAGGGCTGTGGGTAACCCTAGGTAATTTCTAAGGTAAGTACATGTTCGGCACAGCATTGTAGGCTTTCTGTGTTTCTATGAAGCCATGCTGACTTTGTCCCATCTCGCCTTGTCACCAAGTACTCCATAACCTCATCCTTAACAATTGACTTCAACATCTTCCCATCTTCACTGAGGTCAGGCTAACTGGTCTATAATTTCCTTTCTGCTGCCTTCTTCCTTTTCAGAATCCTAGTGTGCAGTTCATCTTGTCCAGCTGACTTAAGTACCTATAGGTCTTTCAGCTTTCGAACACCTTCTCATTTGTAGTAGTAACTGCACTCACTTCTCTTCTTCCGTTACACCCTTCAACATCTAGCACAGTGCTAATGTATTCTACAGTGAAGACTGATGCAAAATACTCATTCAGTTCATCTGCCATCTCCTTGTCCCCTGTTATTATTTCTCCAGCCTCATTTTCTAGTGTTCCTATATCCAATCTCATCTACATACTTTAAAAAGCTCTTGCTATCCACCATAATATTTGCCAGCTTGCTTTCATATTTCATCTTTTTCCTCCTAATGATTGTTTTAGTTGCTGTCTGTAGGGTTTTAAAAGCTTCCCAGTCCTCTATCTTCTTGCTAATTTTTGCTTCGTTGTATGCCCTCTCCTTTTGCTCTTAACTTTGACTTCCCTTCAGCCACGGTTGTACTATTTTGCCATTTGAGTATTTTTTTTTTGGAATACAATACATCTATTCTGCACCTTCCTGAATTTTCCCAGAAACTCACACCTTTGCTGCTCTGCTGACATCCCTGCCAGCATCTCGTTCCAATTTACTTTGGCCTCTCTTATACCACTATAATTTCCCTCACTCCATTGAAATATTGCTGTGTCAGACTTTACTTTCTTCCACTCAAATTTCAAATTGAACTCAATCATATTGTGACCACTGTCTCCTAAGGGTTCTTTTGCCATGAGCTCCTCAATTACCTCCAGTTCATAACATAACACCCAATCCAGTATAGCGTTTACCCTAGTAGGCTCAACGACAAACTGCTCTAAAAAGCCATCTCGTGGGCATTCAGCAAACTCACTGTCTTGAGTTCCATTACCAACAAGATTTCCCCAATCAACCTGCATGTTGAAATTTCCCATGACTATCATAACTTTGCCCTTTTGACAAACCTTTTCTAATTCCCATTGTAATCTGTAGTCCACCTCCCAGCTACTATTGGCCTGTATGTAACTGCCATCAGGGTCCTTTTACCCCTGTAGTTTCTTAACTCATCCCACAAGGATTCAAGATCTTCTGATCCTATGTCACACCTTTCTACTGATTTGAAGCTATTCCTTACCAACAGAGCCACGCCACCCCCTCTGCCTACCTTCCTATCACTCCGATATATCATGTAGTCTTTGACATTCAGCTCCCAACTACAAATTCAGCCACAATTCAGTGATGGTCTCAACATAATAACTGACCATCTGTAATAGTGCAACAAGATCCATCCACCTTATTTCTTATACTCCATGCATTGAGATATAACACTTTGAGTACTGTATTTGCTAACCCTTTTGATTCTGCATCCCTAATGTACTGGTACTCAACCTGCTGGCTGCAATTTTGTCCTATTATCTGCCTGATCTTCCTGACAGTCTGACTGCTTGCTATCTTTGCCTATTTACCATCCGTCCTATAGTGATTCTCTTCACTCCTTATAACCATATAACAATTACGGCACGGAAACAGGCCATCTCGGCCCTTCTAGTCCCACCGACATGCACTCAGCCCATAACCCTCCATTCCTTTCCTGTCCATATAGCTATCCAATTTTACTTTAAATGACAATATCGAACCTGCCTCTACCATTTCTGCTGGAAGCTCGTTCCACACAGCCACCAGTCTCTGAGTAAGGAAGTTCCCCCACATGTTACCCCTAAACTTTTGCCCCCTAACTCTCAACTTGTGTCCTCTTATTTGAATCTCCCCCACTCTCAATGGAAAAAGCCTATCCACCTCAACTCTATCTACCTCCTTCATAATCTTAAATAACTCTATCAAGTCCCTTCTCAACCTTCTACACTCCAAAGAATAAAGACCCAACTTGTTCAACATTTCTCTGTAACTTAGGTGCTGAAACCCAGGTAACATTCTTGTAAGTCTTCTCTGTACTCTCTCTGTTTTGTTGACATCTTTCCTATAATTTGATAACCAGAACTGTACACGATACTCCAAATTTGGCCTTACAAATGCCTTGTACAATTTTAACATTACATCCCAACTCCTATACTCAATACTCTGATTTATAAAGGCCAGCATACCAAAAGCTTTCTTCACCACCCTATCCACATGAGGTTCCACCTTCAGGGAAATATGCACCATTATTCCTAGATCCTTCTGTTCTACTGCATTCTTCAAGGCCTTCCACTTACCATGTATGTCCTATTTTGATTAGTCCTACCAAAATGTAGCACCTCACATTTATCAGCATTAAACTCCATCTGCCATCTTTCAGCCCACTCTTCTAACTGGCCTAAATCTCTCTGCAAGCTTTGAAAACTTACTTCATTATCCACAACGCCACCTATCTTAGTATCATCTGCATACTTACTAATCCAATTTACCACCCCATCATCCAGATCATTAATGAATATGACAAACAACATTGGACCCAGTACAGATCCCTGAGGCACAACATTAGTCACCGGCCTCCAACCTGACAATTATCCACCACTTCTTTTTACATTCTCTGGTGTCTCCCATCCAGCCACTGTTGAATCCATTTTACTACTTCGATTTTAATACCTAACGATTGAACCTTCCTAACTAACCTTCCATGTGGAACCTTGTCAAAGGCCTTACTGAAGTCCATATAGACAACATCCACCGCTTTACCCTCATCAACTTTCCTAGTAACCTCTTCAAAAAATTCAATAAGATTTGTCAAACATGACCTTCCATGTACAAATCCATGTTGACTATTCCTAATCAGACTCTGTCTATCCAGATAATTATATATACCATCTCTAAGAATACTTTCCATCAATTTGCCCACCACTGACGTCAAACTCACAGGCCGATAGTTGCTAGGTTTACTCTTAGAACCCTTTTTAAATAATGGAACAACATGAGTAATACGCCAATCCTCCGGCACCATCCCCATTTCTAATGACATTTGAAATATTTCTGTCAGAGCCCCTGCTATTTCCACACTAACTTCCCTCAAGGTCCTAGGGAATATCCTGTCAGGACCCGGAGATTTATCCACTTTTATATTCCTTAAAAGCGCTAGTACTTCCTCTTCTTTAATCATAGTTTCCATAACTTCCTTACCTGTTTCCCTTACCTTATACAATTCAATATCCTTCTCCTTACCAAATACCGAAAAAAAGAAATTATTCAAAATCTCCCCCATCTCTTTTGGTTCCACACATAGCTGTCCACTCTGATTCTCTAAGGGACCAATTTTATCCCTCACTATCCTTTTGCTATTAATATAAATGTAGAAACCCTTTGGATTTATTTTCACCTTACTTGCCATAGCAACCTCGTATCTTCTTTTAGCTTTTCTAATTTCTTTAAGATTCTTTTTACATTCTTTATATTCCTCGAGCATCTTATTTACTCCATGCTGCCTATATTTATTGTAGATATCTCGCTTTTTCCAAACCAAGTTTCCAATATGCCTTGAAAACCATGGGTTCCTCAAACTTTTAACCTGTCCTTTCAACCTAACAGGAACATAAAGATTCTGTACGCTCAAATTTTCACCTTTAAATGACCTCCATTTCTCTATTACATCCTTCCCATAAAACAAATTGTCCCAATTCACTCCTTCTAAATCCTTTCGCATCTCCTCAAAGTTAGCCTTTCTCCAATCAAAAATCTCAACCTTGGGCCCAGACCTATCCTTCTCCAAAATTATATTGAAACTAATGGCATTGTGATCACTGGACCCGAAGTGCCCCCCAACACGTACCTCCATCACCTGACCTATCTCATTCCCTAACAGGAGATCCAACACTGCCCCTTCTTTAGTTGGTACCTCTATGTATTGCTGCAAAAAACTATCCTGCACATATTTTACAAACTCCAAACCATCCAGCCCTTTTACAGAACGGGCTTCCCAGTCTATGTGTGGAAAATTAAAATCTCCCACAATCACAACATTGTGCTTACTACAAATATCTGCTATCTCCTTACAAACTTGCTCCTCCAATTCTCGCTCCCGATTAGGTGGTCTATAATACACCCCTATAAGTGTTACTACACCTTTCCCATTCCTCAGTTCCACCCAAATAGCTCCTAGATGTGCCCTCGAATCTATCCTGCCAAAGCACCACTGTAATATTTTCTCTGACAAGCAAGCAACACCTCCCCCTCTTGTCCCTTGGATTCTATCACACCTGAAGCAACGAAATCCAGGAATATTTAGTTGCCAATCACACCCCTCCTGCAACCATGTTTCACTAATAGCTACCACATCATACTTCCAGGTATCCATCCACGCTTTAAGCTCATCCACCTTTCTTACAATGGTCCTAGCATTAAAATAAATGCATTTAAGAAATTTTCCACCTCTTAATCTCCGTTTATCACTAACGGTGCAAACAACTTTACTATTTTCTTTTTCTTCCTTTTCCCCTACATCTGTTCCTACACTCTGGTTCCCTTCCCCTTGTATCTAGGGGTTCCCACCTCCCTGCCAAATTAGTTTAAAACCTCCTCAACAGCTCTAACAAACCTGCCTGCGAGAATATTGGTCCCCCTAGGGTTCAGAAGCAACCCGTCACTTTTGAACAGGTTATACCTCCATCAGAAGAGATCGCAGTGATCCAAGAACCTAAAGTACTGCCCCCTCCAACAGTTTCTCAGCCACACATTAGTCTGCCAAATCATCCTGTTTCTACCCTCACTGGCGTGTGGCACAGCAGCAGTCCAGAAGTTACTACCTGAGCAGTCCTGCTTTTCTGCTTTCTGCCTGGCTCTCTAAATTCTTTCTTCAGGACCCCTTTGCTTTTCCTTCCTGTGTCATTGGTACCAATACGTACCAAGACATCTGGCTGCTCTCCCTCCTGCTCCAAAATGCTGTGGATGCTATCAACATCACAGACCTAAACAACCTGACACGAAAGGGTAGCAGTCTTTGTAGATGATGTCTTTTACTTACTCTTTTGGCCTTCTCCACATAAATCAAATTTCAAAGTGTATTATTAAAGTACATGCTGTATATGAAACTATATACAACCCTGAGATTTGTTTTCTTGTGGGTATACTTATTTAATCCAAGAACCATAATAGATTCAGTGAAATATTGCACCCAACAAGACAGATAAATAACGAATCAAAACAATCCAAACTAGTTTATTGACATAGTACACTTATCCTGCCCACCGTAACTCTCTCCAGTATTTTCACTGTCAGAATCAAATTTTCAGTTTTGTCTCCTTGAGGATACCAGAGTTGGAATTACTATATTACCAGCTGAGCCTCACATACCTTATTTATATTTTGATTTTCCCTGTTGTCTCTTCTATTTTTTTGACCCTGCTAATACTCAACAGTGTGGTCCTTGGACTTGGGTCTGCACCTCGGTTTATTGGAAACATTTTCTAAGGTTATTATTTGTACTGTATTGATGGCACAATCATTTTGACATTGTTGCAATCCATGGGATCGAGGTACTCAAATTGATCACAAAAACTGCAAAATAGAACTTGTCAGATTTTAAGACCAGTTGTATTTCATTTAACTTACCCTTTGCTCCTGTAGCTATGTGGTTCAAAAATAACTGAGGTAGTGGCTCCGAGGTGTGTGATAAAGAGACATTTCATCGTGGCTATCCCTCGAGGTCGAGGTTGATGGTCTTCGTTCTGAAGAAGTGGCCCACAGAGTGAAGACGCCTGTGCGTGTATTTGTTTAACGTGTACTTGATGTTGCACTCCAAGAAGCACACGATACTTCACAAATCAACCAACTCATTCCAATGGCATGGAAACCACAACGATTGGAGCTGATAGATTTGTTGCAGCCTTCATCCGCCTTCACAGCCGTTGAGTTCGAAGTAACTTTGTCTACCTGTTCCACCGTTGAGGTCTTGGTTGGATTGTTCTTTGTCAGGGACCTCACCCTCGACCTTACCGCCATGGGTGACCCTACCAGGAGCATAGCTCCAGACTGCATTGCTCTCGGGATCTCAGGACCACACAAGCTTCTCCACCACGACAAGGTGACAATCCGTGGAGAAGAAAGAGACATTTATAAATCATTAAATGAATTAAAATAAATATACAAATGTTTAAAGAATAACAGTATTAATAATGAAAAAGTACTGTTAAAAGGATAAATAGAGAGACTGAAAACAATATAATCGAAGTGCTTATCTTTTAAAGTGGATCACTGATCCCATTGAAGTGAATGGGAATCGCTCTTAAGTTGAAGCTCCATCTGCAATGAATTGACAGTAGGATTGTTATCGTCACATGTACCAAGATACCAAGATTCAGTGGAAAAACTTCTGTTCATGTAGCATCTATTCTTAACAAATCATTCAAAGTAAATTTATTATCAATGTTCAGATACATCACCCTATATAACCCTCAGATTCATTTTCATGTGGGCATAATATGGAAGGGAAATGGGAACCAGTATGATAGAGCTGAGGATGAGCCAGCAGGTTTACAAGTAGATGATGAGTGTAACACGAATGTCAGGAAGGACAAGCTAATGATTGTGTACAAATGCAGACAGAGCAAAGAGCAAAATTCAAAAGGATGAAGAGTGCAGAACTGAAGGTGCTGTATTTAAATGCGCATAGCATTCAGAATAAGGTGGGCAAACTTGTACAATTAGTGATTGGTTGGTATGACATTGTGGGCATCACTGAGTCGTGGCTGATAGAGGGCCATAATTGGCAGCTTAAAGTCAAAGGATATACCTTGTAGAAACATAGAAATAGAAAACCTACAGCACAAAACAGGCCCGCAATGCTGTGCCGAACATGTACTTACTTTAGAAATTACCTAGGGTTACTCATAGCGCTCTATTTTTCCAAGCTCCATGTACCTATCCAGGAGTCTCTTAAGAGACTCCTATTGTATCCGCCTCCACCACTGTCGTCAGCAGCCCATTCCACGCCCTCACCACTCTCTGCGTAAAAAAAAAAACTTACCCCTAACGTCCCCTCTGTACCTACAGTGTGCCAGAGGTCGTGAGTGTCAGGGAGCAGGAGTGAGTGCCATTGCTATTACAAAGGAAAAAGTGCTGGGCAAACTCCAAGGTCTTAAGGTGGATAAGTCTCCTGGACCAGATGGACTACATCCCAGAGTACTGAAAGAAGATGTTGAAGAGATAACAGATGCATTGGTCATGATCTTTCAAGAATCACTTGATACTGGCATGGTCCCGAAGATCTGGAAGATTCCAAATGTCACTACACTCTTGAAGGGAGGAAGGAAAAAGTAAGAAAATTATAGACCAGTATGCCTAACCTCAGTAGTTGTGAATGTGTTGGAGGCTATTATTAAGGATGAGGTTTTGAGATACTTGGAGACTAATGATAAAGTAAGTCAAATTCAGCGTGGTTTCTGAAAAGGGAAATCTTGCCTGACAAATCTGTTAAGAGTTCTTCAAGGAAGTAACAAGCAGGGTGAGGCAGTGGATGTCATTTACTTGGATTTTCTGAAAGCATATGATTCGGTGCCACACATGAGGCTACTTAACAAGATAAAATCCTGTGGCATTACAGGAAAGATACTGGCATGGATACAGGAATGGCTGACAGGCAGGAGGCAGCAAGTGGCCTTTTCCGGTTGGCTGCCAGTGTCTAGTGGTGTACCTCAGGGGTCAATATTCAGACTGCTACTTTTCACATTGTTTTTCAATGAATTGGATAATGGAATTGATGGCTTTGTGGCAAAGTTTGCGGATGATATGAAGATAGGTGGAGGTACTGAGGTAGCAATGCGATTGCAGCAGGACTTAGACAAATTGGAAGAAAGGGCAGGTGGAATATAGTGTTGGGAAATGTATGTTAATGCCTTTTGTTAGGAGGAACAATAGTGCAGATTATTATCTAAATGGTGAGAAGGTTCAAACATCAGACTTGGGAGTTCTTGTGCAATTCTCCGAGAAGGTTAGTATAATGTATAGATTGTGTCTGTGGTAAAGAAAGCAAATGCAATGTTGACATTTATTTCAAGGGGAATAAAACATAGAAGCAAGGAGATAACGCAGAGGCTTTATAATACACTAGTCAGGCCACATTTGGAGTATTGTCTCTGGGCCCCTTATCTCAGAAAGGATGTATTGTTACTGGAGAGAGTCCAGAGGAGGTTCACAATGATGATTCTGGGAATGAACAGGTTAACATGAGCATTTGGCAACTTTGGGCCTGTACTCACTGGAATTTAGAACAATGTGGGGGATCTCATTGAAACCTATCGAATTTTGAAAGGGCTAGGTGTGGTGGATGTGGAGAGGATGTTTCCTACGGTGGAGATATCCAGAACTAGAGGGCTTAGCTTCAGGATTGAGGGACGACCCTTTAAAACAGAGGTAAGAGGTTTTTTTTTTAGCCAGAGATTGGTGAATCTGTGGAATACTCTGGCACAGGCTGCGGTAGAGGCCAAGTCCGTGAGAATATTTAAGGCTGAAATTGATAGTTTCCTGATCAGTCAGGACATCAACGGATATGGCAAGAAGGCAGATGTATGAGGTTGAGTGGAATCCAGGATCAGCCATGATGAAATAGCAGGGCAGACTCAATGGGCTGAATGGCCTAATTCTGCTCCTATGTCTTATGCTCAGTAAATCCATAATAGGATAATACCCATAACAGAATCAATGAACGACCGCACCAAGTTGGGCATCAGCCCGTGTGCAAAAGAATTATTATTATTATGAACAAATAAGCAATAAATATCAAGAACATGAGATGAGGAGTCTTTGAAAGTGAGTCCATTGGTTGTGGGAATGCTTCAATGATGGGGCAAGGGAAGTTGAGTGAAATCATCCCCATTGGTTCAAGAGCCTGATTTTTGAGGGTAATAACTATTCCTGAACCGGGTGGTGTGAGTCCTGAGGCTCCTGTACCTTTCTTACTGATGCCAACAGCGAGAAGTGAGCATGTCCTGGGTGGTGGGATCTCTGATGCTTGATACTGTTTTTCTGCAAACGTGCACATCCAATCCGTAAGTACAATGAGGTGGTAAAAACAAAGAATGCAGAAGATAATATTCCAGTTACAGAGAAAGTGCGGTGCAGGGAGACAAATAAAGTGCATGAGCCATGATGTTCTAATTGTGAGATTAAGCATTCACCTTTGTTGGACATTGTGAGATTCCAGATGTTTTTGGTCCCCTACTCAGTAGGTTAGAGAGCTCAGTGATGAGTCCAGGCTCGCAAATCTGTCACATGCTGCTGCACACACAGTAGCAAACCACCGTCTTTACAAAATGGCCCTGCCATCAATACACAACAGCCCATCAATTCAAAACAGTTCTTATTTGTAATTTATACTGATCTAGTTAATACTTACACAGCTGACTATGCTGATTATTTTGTCGAAGGATCATTTCAAAGGGTCTTCTTGCTTATGATTGACTATAAGCTGAAAATGCACGTTTGAGCTGATGATTGAACATCTTCAATTGTAAAATATTTGGTTCTTCAAAGTGGCATGAAATTTATTGATCCAATATGAAATTGGATGAGAAATTGGAAGGAAAGTTAAAGAAAATAAATTCAACTGATGAGAATTTCTTTTTTATTTCTGTCCCCAGCCGAAGATAAATTGACAGAGTGCTTTTGTGCTCAATCTTCTGAAGTTCTGATGAATCTGATTTTTGTTGGTGCCTCCTCAAATGTCTCAGCCACAAAGTTTCAAATCATCGAAAGCTCTACATTCATTTAAATGCATCGTATGTTGGAAACATCTGAATTTTTTTAAAAATGCAGAATTGGTTTTTTATCACTAAAGAATATTGTGGGAAAACTCACCTATCAATACAATCTGTCTGCCTTACTGAATGTATCGAGTCTTCAGATGCAACTTGACAATTGAACTTAATTTTGTGAATCCAAGGATAAACTTGTCTCTGAACAATAACTCTGTTTATAGCTTCTTCGGTCACTTTTCTATGTCAGGACTTCAGAACGGTCACTAAAGTAGAGCATATTCAATAAGTAATGCTGACACTAGAAGCAAAGGGAAAATCATTTTGAAAGCTATTCAGACCCATTTTGGTCTTGTGTATGCATTTAACCTAAAAAGGAGTAAAATCGATGAGTATTCAAAGAAAATTCAACAAAAAAAAAACATCAAATGCAGTTCAAAGAACAGTATTGCTACAATAGTTTGAAGTATCTGATTAAACAGTGGATACACTACATAGGCTGTTGCCTTTTAAAGACTGGTTCAACTTTCTGTACTTTTAGTACTCTGAAGTTTCAAAGTGAATATATCTCTGATCACTGTTAAAAGTATCTGTTAAGTTGACTTGGAATAAATAAGAATTTTCCATGATGTTTAATTCCAGAACCAGCATTTTGTTGTTTCATAAAGATTGCAGCTGCACCCTTCTTGAATTAGTCATTGACATTTCCATATCTTTTTATCATGGTGCTTCAATGCTTACCTACACCTGTATTATGTGATTCTCAGGAAATTATTGCAGACAAATCTGCAGTTCCATTTCTCTACCAAAATCAAAGAAATTTATTGATGTACAGTGTGGCTGTTTTCAAAGAATTATCTGCAGTCCTGTTATTTCTGGTTGAAGTGTTGTACTTAAATGCTAGAAAGTCTATTTTGCAGGTTTATAAAGCCTGCACTAATAAAGCAATCAGTTAAATGTGCTAAATTTTAATAATTTTGTGTAGAAAATTGTAGAAATATGGTTTTACTTGATTAAATGCTACTTTGCAAATTCAAGTTTCAATATTAAGACTTTACCTAAAAATCAGAATTAAAGTACAAATTGAAATGATTGCTGGTTGTCATCCAACACAAACTATCATGTATAATTCTGCTAGCACACTATTTAGGAAAAATAGTTTATAGTACTAGTTTCTTGTAACTTTCAGTGTAATCTGAATGTAAAATGTTTTCAATTTGTGGGCATGTTATTTATTGTATAGATTTTCTCAGTAAAGAGATAGATATAAATGTTCTTTTATTTCTTTGGAGAGAAATGAAGCCATAGTAATCTCTTTTGAATAACAGCATCGTGGAAAGCTCTGGGCATAGCCCTTCAGTAAAAATATGTATGCTTTTGAAAGGGTGCATGGAAGATGGGAAAATTTCAGACACTTTCCATGGAGGAGAAGAAGAAGACTGAGAATGTTAGGAGTGGGGTCTGTGGGTGGAGTAGTTGCAATTAAAAGTCCATTGACCGAAGAAAGAAGATTTGTTAACATCTGGAAGACTTCCTGGAAATCCATAAATAAAATGTTGTGCAGCTACTTGTGAATGGAAAAACTTGAGGATTAGGGATCAAAATCAAGAATCAATGACTGAGAACATCTTTCAAGTGGCCAGAACAGGAATGCCAAGTTAACTGGTCTAGATTTTTTTTAGTTTTCAGATCAGAATTTTTTGGATATTGGTGACTTTTATTGATGATATGATTGATGTTCATTAATGGGAGATGATTTGACCCAGTCTCGGAGATGGCTGAAATTGACACATTAATGCAACATTCATATCATGCAAGTCCCAAACTTAAATTTTGCCATAGTCACATTGAATGCTGCGTGTGCTGCATCGTTATCAAAGAAGTTGCACGAAGAGTTCTTCAATTTCTCATCATTTAGATACCTACTTTTTTTTTCCTGCCATAATGGTCTAGTTCACATTTTTTTCTACATAATGTTCCATTCATCAATCTATCTACGTTTTTTATTGCAACCCACACAACTCAGTGAGTAATCATTTGACATTTTGAGCTGAGACCCTTTGAGATTGAGGAGGAAGGGAAAATGCCTGAATAAGGTGGGGGAAGGGAAAAGAGGCGAACTGGAAGGTGATAGATGAAGCCAGGAGGGTGGGGAAAGGTTAAAGACTGATAGGAGAGTAGAGTGGGACTCATGAGGAAGCAATAGGCAGGTCAGGCATCTTCCTCTTCCTTCTCAGTCCTGAGGAAGGAACTCAACCCGAAACGTCAACCGTTTACTCTTTTCCATAGATGCTAACTCACTTTCTGTGTTCCTCCAGCATCTTTACCGAGCTGCTTTGAATTTCCAGCATCTGCAGACTGTCTCGTGTTTGTGATTTACATTTTTACTGACCTTTTGTCTTAGCCAATCACTCTCTGTTCATATCAGTATATTACCTGCTACATTGTGAGCTTTTTATTTTCTGCAACTTGAAATGCCTCTGAAAGTCAAAGTGTGGCATAGCCAGATATTTCCCCTTTAATAGACATTATTTTTCAAAGAACTCCAGGAAATCGATTTCCATCGATTTTCCACAAAAAGAGAGACCTGGGCGCCCTCACCATTGACTCCGGACCCCATGAAATCTCAAAGTCTCATGTCAAAGGTGAGCAAAGCAAACTGCTGGTTGTTACTTACAAAAGAATCAGTGAGCCCCAGTGTTGGTCAAGACTCAGAAAAACAGGAAGAGATGTTTTCTTTGCATTCATTGAACTTCTGGTAAATAACACGATTTATTCGTGTTAGTTATAAAACTATGTTATTTACTTGTTATGGTAAGTGATGTTATTTTGATGTGTTCTGCAGAACAACCATCCATTTTGTATTTTTAGTAGTCACAATGAGCTTCCTCAGCCTTTCTTTGCCTCTAAGTTACATGCTTAATTGGTTCCAGAATAAACTAAACTAATTTATAGGCCTCCATCGCTCTTTTTCTCTGAGCAGTAGAATTCTGGACTTAAACGTTGCATGTAACTGAATTTACACTTTTAAAGAGACACGAAGAGCAAAAGTTGGCTATACAACTTAGGAAATCTTCTCTTTCAACAAGAACATGTGTGATCTTAGGCTGAGCAACTTTCCGCCTGCCCTCCATTTTCCCCGATCCATCCACTTGGAGGGATCTGTTCAACTCAACTATGAATAAACAACAAGTGAGCACGCAAAACACTGAAGATTTGCCATTCACAAGGCTGATCTTGAATGATTTTCAAAAATTCTTAATCCCTTATTTTGACCAACGCTTTCCAGTCTAATTTTCCTCCACCTTATCTCCTGTGACTTCTTTGTGTCCTAGAATTGACCCCTGACTCCTGGTCCTGGCCAAATCCCATATGCACAATGCCCACTATATTATCCCTTCACTCCTAGATTCTTCTCATTTTATGTTTCCTTTTTCATGAGACAAAATTGAAGGTACCTTCAGCCTCACCATAGGCTATGGGCAATTGTCCTAAAATTTACACACACCCATTTTTGTTTTTTTATTTATTCAATTACGGGATGTGGGCATTGCCAGCTAAGCCAGCATTTATTGCCCACCCCTAGTTGCCCTTGAGAAGGTGGTGATGAGCTGCTTTCTTGAACCAGCCGATATGTTTTGAAAGCTTGAGTACATTATTGATATTTTTAATATAAATGGTAATAATGCATCACAAATGATAAAAGTGGAAAACTCATTGTGTTACGTTAATGATGCAGCACAAAAGCAAATCCCTGGAGATTTGATCTCCCATTATGAAACAGGACATCAAAGATCATAAAATAATTTCCAGTATTTTCCATTGTGGAAAGTAGGAAATTTACCAACAGGTAGTCATAATACCATGTAAAATCAGAAATATTTGTACATGGGCATATTTTCTTTCTCAGTACAGTCAATGGGAGAGTGATAGATAGGTGCATAGAACCATAGAAACT
The DNA here is from genome assembly GCF_030028105.1 of Mobula birostris. Lineage (NCBI taxonomy): Eukaryota > Metazoa > Chordata > Chondrichthyes > Myliobatiformes > Myliobatidae > Mobula > Mobula birostris. The sequence continues at coordinate 194,908,172 of NC_092375.1, forward strand.
ACAGCACAGAAACAGGCCCTTTGGCCCTTCTTGGCTGTGCTGAACCATTTTCTGCCTAGTCCTACTGACCTGCACACGGACCATATCCCTCCATACACCTCCCATCCATGTATCTGTCCAATTTATTCTTAAATGTTAAAAAAGAACCCGCAGTTACCACCTCGTCTGGCAGCTCATTCCATTCTCCCACCACTCTCTATGTGAAGAAGCCCCCCCCTAATGTTCCCTTTAAACGTTTCTCCCCTCACCCTTAACCCATGTCCTCTGTTTTTTTTTCTCCCTTTGCCTCAGTGGAAAAAGCCTACTTGCATTCACTCTATCTATACCCATCATAACTTTATATACCTCTATCAAATCTCCCCTCATTCTTCTACACTCCAGCGAATAAAGTCCTAAACTATTCAACCTTTCTCTGTAACTGAGTTTCTCAAGTCCCGGCAACATCCTTGTAAACCTTCTCTGCACTCTTTCAACCTTATTTATATTCTTCCTGTAATTTGGTGACCAAAACTGAACACAATACTCCAGATTTGGCCTCACCAATGCCGTATACAACCTCATCATAACATTCCAGTTCTTATACTCAATACTTCGAAAAATAAAGGCCAATGTACCAAAAGCTCTCTTTACGACCCTATCTACCTGTGATGACACTTTTAGGGAATTTTGTATCTGTATTCCCAGATCCCTCTGTTCCACTGCACTCCTCAGTGCCCTACCATTAACCCTGTATGTTCTACGTTGGTTTGTCCTTCCAACGTGCAATACCTCACACTTGTCAGTATTAAACTCCATCTGCCATTTTTCAGCCCATTTTTCCAGCTGGTCCAAGTCCCTCTGCAGGCTCTGAAAACCTTCCTCACTGTCTACTACACCTCCAATCTTTGTATCATCAGCAAACTTGCTGATCCAATTTACCACATTATCATCCAGATCATTGACATAGATGACAAATAACAATGGACCCAGCACTAATCCCTGTGGCACACCACTAGTCACAGGCCTCCACTCAGAGAAGCAATTCTCTACCACCACTCTCTGGCTTCTTCCATCGAGCCAATGTCTAATCCAATTTACCACCTCTCCATGTATACCTAGTGACTGAATTTTCCTAACTAACCTCCCATGCGGGACCTTGTCAAAGGCCTTACTGAAGTCCATGTAGGCAATATCCAGTGCCTTCCCTTCATCCACTTTCCTGGTAACCTCCTCGAAAAACTCCAACAGATTGGTCAAACATGACCTACAACGCACAAAGCCATGTTGACTCTCCCTAATAAGCCCCTGTCTATCCAAATGCTTGTAGATTCTGTCTCTTAGTACTCCCTCCAATAACTTACCTACTACTGACGTTAAACTCACCGGCGTATAATTTCCCAGATTACTTTTCGATCCTTTTTTAAACAACGGAACAACATGAGCCATTCTCCAATCCTCCGGCATTTCACCCGTAGACAGCGACATTTTAAATATTTCTGCCAGGGCCCCCGCAATTTCAACACTAGTCTCCTTCAAGGTCCGAGGGAACACTCTGTCAGGTCCCGGGGATTTATCCACTTTAATTTTCCTCAAGACAGCAAGCACCTCCTCCTTTTCAATCTGTACAGTTTCCATGGTCTCACTACTTGATTCCCTCAATTCCATAGATTTCATGCCAGCTTCCTTAGTAAATACAGACACAAAAAACCTATTAAAGATCTCCCCCATTTCCTTTGGTTCCGCACAAAGCCGACCACTCTGATCTTCAAGAGGACCAATTTTATCCCTTACAATCCTTTTGCTCTTAATATACTTGTAAAAGCTCTTTGGATTATCCTTCACTTTGACTGCCAAGGCAACCTCATGTCTTCTTTTAGGCCTCCTGATTTCTTTCTTAAGTATTTTCTTGCACTTCTTATACCTTATACTCCTCAAGCACCTGATTTACCCCGTTTCCTATACATTTCATACAACTCTCTCTTCTTCTTTATCAGAGTTGCAATATCCCTTGAGAACCAAGGTTCCTTATTCCTATTCAATTTGCCTTTAATCCTGACAGGAACATACAAACTCTGCACTCTCAAAATTTCCCCCTTGAAGGCTTCCCACCTACCAATCACATCTTTGCCAGAGAACAACCTGTCCCAATCTATGCTTTTTAGATCCTTTCTCATTTCTTCAAATCTGGCCTTCTTCCAGTTCAGAACCTCAACCCTAGGACCAGATCTATCCTTGTCCATGATCAAATTGAAACTAATGGTGTTATAATCACTGGAACCAAAGTGCTCCCCTACACAGACTTCTGTCACTTGCCCTAATTCATTTCCTAACAGGAGATCCAATATTGCATCCCCTCTAGTTGGTCCCTCTATATATTGATTTAGAAAACTTTCCTGAACACATTTTACAAACTCTAAACCATCTAGACCCCTAACAGTATGGGAGTCCCAATCAATGTATGGAAAATTAAAATCCCCTACCACCACAACTTTATGTTTCCTGCAGTTGCCTGCTATCTCTCTGCAGATTTGCTCTTCCAAGTCTCGTTGACTATTGGGTGGTCTGTAATACAATCCCACTAATGTGGCCATACTTTTCCTGTTTCTCAGCTCCACCCATAAGGACTCAGTAGACAAGCCCTCTAATGCCTTTGATGTTAAGTTTTGGGCAAATATACATTAGTCATTTGTGAGTTTAACCCCTTTCTCTAAGATTCAGGCATGTAATCCAGGCTGTGAACATAATACAGCACAATGAAAATGTTGCAATATCAAACACCATAATTGGATTGAGATCCCAACTGATAATGCAGCTGTAATGCTCTGAAGTAGCAGAGAGTTTTCCTAGGCACAAGAGACTCAGCATATGCTGAAAACTCAAAGTAAATCACACACAATGATGGAGGAAATCACCAAGTCAGGCAGTACCTATAGATACTATAGTCAAATTTTCAGGCTAAGGTACTTCATTTGGACTCTTCTTCAGGACTTTTGCCTGATGTGTAAAGCAACATTCATCTATTAGCCATCCCTAAAAATTATTGTATGAAAAATATATTGCCAACCTGCTTTGCTAACAGTAGCAGCTACACACAGGAATTAATTATTTGGAAGAACTATTTTGCAAACCCAGGAATACTAGGGTACTATTCAAAACTCTTCTAACAACGGAGCAATGATACAGCTGCAGCCTAGTATTACATGCTTGTATCTACAACTCCATGGGAGAGGGAAAGTGAGAGAATATCCTGGGTGTGAGGTGTCTCTGATTATGTTGGCTGCTTTATTGAGGCAGCAAAAATTAGACAGAATCCATTGAGGAGAGGTTAGTTTCCTTGAAGTGCTGAGCTGTGTCCTCAACTCTCTGCAGTTTCTAGCGGTCCTGATAGAATTCTTTGAGGAGATTACAAGTAGGATCGATAAAGGAGATGCAGTGGATGTTGTATATTTGGATTTTCAGAAGGCCTTTGACGAGGTGCCACACATGAGGCTGCTCGCCAAGTTAAGAGCCCTTGGTATTACAGGAGAGTTACTGACAAGGTTAGAGCATTGCCTGATTGGTAGGAAGCAGCAAGTGGCAATAAAAGGATCCTTTTCTGGTTGGCTGCCAGTGACAGGGTGGTGGTCTGCAAGGATTGGAATTGGGACCACTTCTTTTTATACTGTATATCAATGATTTAGATGATGGAATAGATGAATTTGTTGCCAAGTTTGCAGATAATACAAAGATTGGTGGAGGGATAGGTAGTGTAGAGAAAACAAGAAGGAAATGAAGGACTTAGGCAGATTAGGAGAATGAGCAAGAGAGTGGCAAATGAAATGCAATGTTGGAAAATGCATGTCATGCACTTTGGTGGTAGAAATAAATGTGCGGACTATTTCCTAAATGGGAAGAAAATCCAAAAGTCTGAGATGTAATGGCCTTGGGAATCCATCTGCAAATCACCCTAAAGGTTAACCTTCAGGTAGAGTGGTGGTGAGGAAGGCAAATGCCATGTTAACATTCATTACAAGAGGTCTAGAATATAAGAGCAAGGATGTGATGCTGAGGCTTTAGATGAGGCCTCACCTTGAGTATTGTAAACAGTTCTGGACTGCTTACCTAAGAAAAGATGTGCAGGCATTGGAGAGGAGGTTCCCAAGTATGATTCTGGGAATGAAAGGGTTATCACATGAGAAACATTTGATAGCTGTGGGCCTTTTCTCACTAGAATTTAGAAGGGTGAGTGTGGATCTCACTGAAACCTTTTGAATATTGAAAGGCCTTGAGTAGATATGGAAAGGACGTTTCCCATGGTGGGGGAGTCTAAGACAAGAGGGCACAGCCTCAGGATAGAGATGTATCCATTTAAAACAAAGATGCAGAGAAATTTCTTTAGCCAGAAGGTGGTGAATTTGTGGAATTTATTACCACAGGGAGCTGAGAAGGCCAGGTCGTTGAGCATATGTGATGTGGAGATTGATAGGTTCTTGATATAAAGGAGGAAGGCGGCAGAAAGGAAATTATAGACCAGTCAGCCTGACCTCAATGGTTGGGAAGATGTTAGAGTCAATTGTTAAGGATGAGGTGGTGGAGTACTTGTTGACACAGAACAAGATAGTACAAAGTCAGCATGGTTTCCTTCAGGGATAATCTTGCCTGGTGAACCTGTTGGAATTAGGATAGATAAAGGGGTTGCAGTGGATGTTGTATATTTGGACTTTCATAAGGCCTTTGACAAGATGCCATACATGAGGCTGCTTACCAAGTTAAGAGCCCATAATATTACAGGAAAATTACTAACATGGTTAGAGCATTGGCTGATTGGTGGGAGGCAGTGAGTGGGAATAAAAAGGATCCTTTTCTGGTTGGCTGCCAATGACTATTGGTGTTCCACAGGGGTCGGTGTTGGGACAACAACTTCTTATGCTGTATATAAATGATTTCAATGATGGAATAGGTGGCTTTGTTGCCAAGTTTTCAGATGATATGAATATTGGTGGAAGGGCAGGTAGTGTTGAGGAAACAGAATGCAAAAGGACTTAGACAGATTAAGGAAAATGGGTAAGAAAGTGGCAAATGAAAAATAATATTGGAAAATGCATGGATAGCAAAAATAAATGTCCAGACTATCTTCTAAACGGGGAGAAAATCCAGGAATCTGTGATGGAGGGGGACTTAGGAGTCCTTGTGCAGAACACTCTGAAGGTTAATTTGCAGGTCGAGTCAGTGGTGAGGAAGGCAAATGCCATGTTAGCATTCATTTCAAGAGATCTAGAATACAAGAGCAGTGATGTGATGCTGAGGCTTTATAAACACTGATGAGGCCTCACCTTGAGTATTGTGAACAATTTTGGGCTCCTTATCTAGGAAAAGATGTGCTGGCATTGGAGAGTGTCCAAAGGAGGTTTACAAGGATGATTCCAGGAATGAAAGGTTTATCATACAAGGAATGTTTGATGGCTCTAGGTCTGTATTCAGAATTCAGGATTGAAACTTTTCGAATGTTGAAAGGCCGAGATAGAGTAGATGTGGAAAGGATCTTTCCCATGGTGGGGGAGTCTAGGACAAGAGGACATAGCCTCAGGATAGAGGGGCGCCCTTTCAAACCAGATGTGCGGAGAAATTTCTTTAACCAAAGGGTGGTGAATTTGTGGAATTTGTTGCCACATGCAGCTGTAGAGGCTAGGTTGTTGGGTGTATTTAAGGCAGAGATTGATAGGTTCTTGATTGGACATGACATCATGGGTTATGGGGGAGAAGGCCGGGAACTGGGGTTGAGAAGGAGGAGAAAAAGGATCAGCCATGATTGAATGGTGGAGCAGACTCGATGGGCCAGATGACCTAATTCTGCTCATGTTGTATGGTCTTGGCTGGCCACTACCTCAAAGGTTAAGGTGGAGAAGGTTGGGGAGTGGGGCTGAGGAGGGGAAGAAAGATCAGCCATGATTGAATTGTGGAACAGACTCAATGGGCATAATGGCCTAATTCTGTTCCTATGTCTTATGGTTATGGTCAGTCATGCACAGAGCATTTATATGGTACATCCTTAAAATTTGATAAGGGTTGACAAAATGTGGCATATTTCTTTATCTTTCCGAGGAAGTAGAGGCCATGATGAGTTTGCCTAGCTGTAGCATCTATGTAGTTGGACTAGAACAGGCTACTGGTGATCTGGCATGCTATTATCAGTACCAACTGGTAATCAGTAATAACTGACATTTCAGAGGGTGCACCTGGCCTGACAAAGGGGCAGACTCAGAGTGTAATGAGGACAATGCATAAACTTGGCCAACTGTGCTATGAATAGAGTATGGCTGATGGAGGAAGTGGGCAGGCCAACAAACAGGCAGTCTGGTGGAGAAGCACCAAGGAAGCAGTCAGCTCAAAGAAGGGCCAGCACTAAGATGACGAAGGAGACAGAATGATCCTGTAACTCTGGTGAACAGAAAAACAATTCCTTCCCACCAGTCTAGGCACAAACAGCACATCAACAATTGGAGGTGATCTAGAGTCTGAATACTATGGATCTGGTATGAATGAGAATAGAATTTGGATATTGTCAACCACTTACTGTTTCTCCAATTACAGTTTCTTCTTCAAACAGCAGTATTAGTTTGTTGCATGTATACCCTTTCACAATGACAGCAATTACAGTCCTCTGCTCTACCAATCAGCATTATTCCATTGATTGATGTTTCTTTCAGCACTCCCATTGTTAATACTCAATCATTGAATACCACTTCCTTTTCCCCAAGGGTTTTTGAGAAAGGTTTGAACAAGTAGGAACAAATGCTGAATGTAGAAAGATTCTAGAAAAGAAATTCATCCTATTGTTACTAGAGGGCAGTGGAGTTGCATAATGCATCAGGCATAGTACTTAAGTTATATACTTACTGTAGTAAGCTATTTCAAGCCTCAATGAACTGTAGTAGATAGCTCAGGGGCGGTAGGGAAAAAGTTCAAAGTGGAACAATTAAAGATATAAACGTCTTGACTTCAATGCAAATATTTACATCACTTCAAATCTGTGATCACAAATGTAACATTAAATTACCAGTAATTTCAGTATTTATATCAGAAAATATTTACTAAAGCTTTTTATTTATTTATTGAGATACAGCACAGAATAGGCCCTCACAGGTGGCACCACCCAGTAATATTTGATTTAACCTCAGCCTAATCATGGCACAATTTATAATGACCAATTAACCAACCCAGCGGTACGTCTTTGGACTGTGGGAGGAAGCCCAGCAATCACGGGGAGAACGAACAAACTCCTTACAGACAGCGATGGGAATTGAACTGGGGTGCTGGTACTGTAAAGCATATGCCTTACGCTACCATGCTTCTCCATATGTAATTAAGTAAATAATAAGTATATCATTATGCGGTTATTAATCAAAATAACAGGAGGAGGAGGAGATGGCGGCACGACGCAGCGTGCAGCGGCCACTCCGGTGAATTGATATCTGTTATCTGTCAAGTAGGGTGCCGTGCATAATCCTGATTTGATGGAGACAGACGTGAGAGCACGGAGGAACATATAACCATATAACAATTACAGCACAGAAACAGGCCATCTCGGCCCTTCTAGTCCATGCCAAACTCTTGCTCTCACCTAGTCCCACTGACCTGCACTCAGCCCATAACCCTCCATTCCTTTCCTGTCCATATATCTATCCAATTTAACTTTAAACGACAACACCGAACTTGCCTCAACCACTTCTGCTGGAAGCTCGTTCCACACAGCTACCATTCTCTGAGTAAAGAAGTTCCCCCTCATGTTAACCCTAAACTTTTGCCCTTTAACTCTCAACTCATGTCCTCTTGTTTGAATCTCTCCCATTCTTAATGGAAAAAGCCTATCCACGTCAACTCTATCTATCCCCCTCATAATTTTAAATGCCTGTATCAAGTCCCCCCTCAACCTTCTACGTGCCAAAGAATAAAGACCCAACTTGTTCAACCTTTCTCTGTAACTTAGGTGATGAAACCCAGGTAACATTCTAGTAAATCTTCTCTGTACTCTCTCTATTTTGTTGACATCTTTCCTATAATCAGTGACCAAAACTGTACACAATACTCCAAATTTGGCCTCACCAATGCCTTGTACAATTTCAACATTACATCCCAACTCCTATACTCAATGCTCTGATTTATAAAGGCCAGCATACCAAAAGCTTGCTTCACCACCCTATCCACATGAGATTCCACCTTCAGGGAACTATGCACCATTATTCCTAGATCCCTCTGTTCTACTGCATTCTTCAATGCCCTACCATTTACCATGTATGTCCTGTTCTGATTAGTCCTACCAAAATGTAGCACCTCACATTTATCAGCATTCAACTCCATCTGCCATCTTTCAGCCCACTCTTCTAACTGGCCTAAGTCTCTCTGCAAGCTTTCAAAACCACTTCATTATCCACAACTCCACCTATCTTAGTATCATCTGCATACCTACTCATCCAATTTACCACCCCGTCATCCAGATCATTAATGTAAATGACAAACAACATTGGACCCAGTACAGATCCCTGAGGCACACCACTAGTCACCAGCCTCCAATCTGACAAACAGTTATCCACCACTACTCTCTGGCATCTCCCATCCAGCCACTGCTGAATCCATTTTACTACTTCAATATTAATGCCTAACGATTGAACCTTCCTAACTAAACTTCCATGTGGAACCTTGTCAAAGGCCTTACTGAAGTCCATATGGACAACATCCACCACTTTACCCTCATCAACTTTCCTAGTAGCCTCCTGAAAAATTCAAAAAGATTTGTCAAACATGACCTTCCACGCACAAATCCATGTTGACTGTTCCTAATCAGACCCTGTCTATCCAGGTAATTATATATACCATCTCTAACAATACTTACCATCAATTTACCCACCACTGACGTCAAACTCACAGGCTGATAATTGCTAGGTATACTCTTAGAACCCTTTTTAAACAATGGAACAACATGAGCAATACGCCAATCCTCCGGCACCATCCCCGTTTCTAATGACATTTGAAATATTTCTGTCAGATCTCCTGCTATTTCCATATTAACTTCCCTCAGGGTCCTAGGGAATATCCTGTCAGGACCTGGAGACTTATCCACTTTTAAAGGGGTAAAAGAGCTACTTCATTATTCACAATGCCACCCATCTTAGTATCATCTGCATACGTACTAATCCAATTTACCACCCCATCATCCAGATCATTAATATATATGACAAACAACATTGATCCCTGAGGCACACCGTTACACACATTCTGTAAAAGGGCTGGATGGTTTGGAGTTTGTCAAATGTGTGCAAGGTAGTTTTTTGCAGCAATACATAGAGATAACAACTAGAGAAGGGGCAGTGTTGGATCTCCTGTTAGGGAATGAGATCGGGCAGGTGATGGAGGTACGTGTTGGGGAGCACTTCGGGTCCAGTGATCACAATACCATTAGTTTCTATATAATTATGGAGAAGGATAGGACTGGACCCAGGGTTGAGATTTTTGATTAGAGAAAGGCTAACTTTGAGGAGATGCGAGAGGATTTAGAAGGAGTGGATTGGGACAATTGGGACAATTTATTTTATGGGAAGGATGTAATAGAGAAATGGAGGTCATTTAAAGGTGAAGATTTGAGGGTGCAAGATCTTTCTGTTCCTGTTAGGTTGAAAGGAAAGGTTAAAAGTTTGAGAGAGCCATGGTTTTCAAGGGATATAGGAAACTTGGTTCGGAAAAAGAGAGGGATCTACAATAAATATAGGCAGCTTGGAGTTAATGAGGTGCTCGAGGAATATGAAGAATGTGAAAAGAATCCTAAGAAAGAAATTAGAAAAGCTAAAAGAGAATACGAGGCTGCTTTGGCAAGTAAGGTGAAAATAAATCCAAAGGGTTTCTACAGTTACATTAATAGCAAAAGGATAGTGCGGGATAAAATTGGTCCCTTAAGAATCAGAGTGGACAGCTATAGGCGAAGCCAAGAGATGGGGGAGATTTTGAACAATTTCCTTTCTTCGGTATTCACTAAGGAGAAAGATATTGAATTGTGTAAGGTAAAGGAAACAAGAAGGGTAATTATAGAAAGTATGACGATTAAAGAAGAGGAAGTACTGGCGCTTTTAAGGAATATGAAAGTGGATAAGTCTCCGGGTCCGGACAAGATATTCCCTAGGACCTTGAGGGAAGTTAGTGTGGAAATAGCAGGGGCTCTGACAGAAATATTTCAAATATCATTAGAAACAGGGATGGTGCCGGAAGATTGGCGTATTGCTCATGTGGTTCCGTTGTTTAAAAAGGGTTCTAAGAGTATACCTAGCAATTATCGGCCTGTGAGTTTGACATCAGTGGTGGGTAAATTGATGGGAAGTATTCTTAGAGATGGTATATATAATTATCTGGATAGACAGGGTCTATTTAAGAACAGTCAACATGGATTTGTGCATGGAAGGTCATGTTTGACAAACTTTATTGAATTTTTTTCAAGATGTTATTAGGAAAGTTGACGAGGGTAAAGCAGTGGATGTTGCCTATATAGACTTCAGTAAGACCTTTGACAAGGTTCCGCATGGAAGGTTAGTTAGGAAGGTTCAATCATTAGGCATTAATATTGAAGTAGTAAAATGGATTCAGCAGTGGCTGGATGGGAGACGCCAGAGAGTGGTGGTGGATAACTGTGTGTCAGTTGGAGAACGGTGTGCAGTGGTGTGCCTCAGGGATCCGTACTGGGTCCAATGTTGTTTGTCATATATATTAATGATCTGGATGATGGGGTGGTAAATTAGATTAGTAAGTATGCAGATGATACTAAGATAGGTGGTGTTGTGGATAATGAAGTAGGTTTTCAAAGCCTTCAGAGAGATTTAGGCCAGTTAGAAGAGTGGGCTGAAAGATGGCAGATGGAGTTTAATGCTGATAAATGTGAGGTGCTACATTTTGGTAGGACGAATCAGAACAGGACATACATGGTAAATGGTAGGGCATTGAAGAATTCTGTAGAATAGAGGGATCTAGGAATAATGGTGCATAGTTCCCTGAAGGTGGAATCTCATGTGGATAGGGTGGTGAAGAAAGCTTTTGGTATGCTGGCCTTTATAAATCAGAGCATTGAGTATAGGAGTTGGGATGTAATGTTGAAATTGTATAAGGCATTGGTAAGGCCAAATTTGGAGTATTGTGTACAGTTCTGGTCACCAAATTATAGGAAAGATGTCAATAAAATTGAGAGAGTACAGAGAAGATTTACTAAAATGTTGCCTGGGTTTCATTTCCTAAGTTACAGAGAAAGGTTGAACAAGTTAAGACTTTATTCTTTCGAGCATAGAAGGTTGCGGGGGACTTGATAGAGGCGTTTAAAATTATGAGGGGGATTGATAGAGTTGATGTGGATAGGCTTTTTCCATTGAGAATGGGAGAGATTCAAACAAGAGGACATGAGTTGAGAGTTAAAGGGCAAAAGTTTAGGGTTAACATGATGGGGAACTTCTTTACTCAGAGAGTGGTAGCTGTGTGGAATGAGCTTCCAGCAGAAGTGGTTGAGGCAGGTTCGATGTTGTCATTAAACGTTAAATTGGATAGCTATATGGACAGGAAAGGAATGGAGGGTTATGGGCTGAGTGCAGGTCGGTGGGACTAGGTGAGAGTAAGAGTTCAGCATGGACTAGAAGGGCCGAGATGGCCTGTTTCCATGCTGTAATTGTTATATGGTTATACGGTTATATTCCTTAAAAGCTCCAGTACTTCCTCTTCTTTAATCATCATAGTTTCCATAACTTCTCTCGCTGTTTCCCTTACCTTACACAATTCAATATCCTTCTCCTTAGTGAATACCGAAGAAAAGAAATTGTTCAGAGTCTCCCCCTTCTCTTTTGGCTCAACACATAGCTGTCCACTCTGATCCTCTAAGGGACCAATTTTATCCCTCACTATCCTTTTGCTATTAGTATAACTGTAGAAACCCTTGGGATTTATTTTCACCCTACTTGCCAAAGGAATCTCATATCTTCTTTTAGCTTTTTGAATTTCTTTCTTAAGATTCTTTTTGCATTCTTTATATTCCTCGAGCACCTCATTCATTCCATGCTGTCTATATTTATTGTAGATATCTCTCTTTTTCCGAACCAAGTTTCCAATATCCCTTGAAAACCATGGTTCTCTCAAACTTTTAACCTTTCCTTTCAACCTAACAGGAACATAAAGATTCTGTACCCTCAAAATTTCACCTTTAAATGACCTCCATTTCTCTATTACATTCTTCCCATAAAACAAATTGTCTCAATCCATTCCTTCTAAATCCTTGTGCATCTCCTCAAAGTTAGCCTTTCTCTAATCAAAAATCTTAACCCTGGGTCCAATACCTATCCAGTATTGTGATCACTGGACCCGAAGTGCTCTCCAACACATACCTCCGTCACCTGCCCTATCTCATTCCCTAACAGGAGATGCAACACTGCCTCTTCTCTAGTTGATACCTCTATGTATTGCTGCAAAAAACTATCCTGCACACATTTTACAAACTCCAAACCATCCAGCCCTTTTACAGTATGCGCTCCCAGTCTATGTGTGGAAAATTAAAACCTCCCACAATCACAACCTTGTGCTTACTACAAATTTCTGTCATCTCCTTACAAATTTGCTCCTCCAATTCTTGCTCCCCATTTGGTGGTCTATAATACACCCCCAGAAGTGTTACTACCCCCTTCCCATTCCTGAAATCCACCCAAATAGCCTCCCTAGATGAGCCCTCTAATCTATCCTGCCAGAGCACCACTGTAATATTTTCTCTAACAAGCAATGCAACTAAGGAGGACATAAATAATCTTCCAGAAATAGTAGGGGACAGAGGGTCCAGTGAGATGGAGGAACTGAGCGAAATACATGTTAGTAGGGAAGTGGTGTTAGGTAAATTGAAGGGATTGAAGGCAGATAAATCCCCAGGGCCAGATGGTCTGCATCCTAGAGTGCTTAAGGAAGTAGCCCAAGAAATAGTGGATGCATTAGTGATAATTTTTCAAAACTCATTAGATTCTGGACTAGTTCCTGAGGATTGGAGGGTGGCTAATGTAACTCCACTTTTTAAAAAAGGAGGGAGAGAGAAACCGGGGAATTATAGACCGGTTAGCCTAACGTCGGTGGTGGGGAAACTGCTGGAGTCAGTTATCAAAGATGTGATAACAGCACATTTGGAAAGCGGTGAAATGATCGGACAAAGTCAGCATGGATTTGTGAAAGGAAAATCATGTCTGAGGAATCTCAGAATTTTTTGAGGATGTAACTAGTAGAGTGGATAGGGGAGAACCAGTGGATGTGGTATATTTGGATTTTCAAAAGGCTTTTGACAAGGTCCCACACAGGAGATTAGTGTGCAAACTTAAAGCACATGGTATTGGGGGTAAGGTATTGGTGTGGGTGGAGAATTGGTTAGCAGACAGGAAGCAAAGAGTGGGAATAAACAGGACCTTTTCAGAATGGCAGGCGGTGACTAGTGGGGTACCGCAAGGCTCAGTGCTGGGACCCCAGTTGTTTACAATATATATTAATGACTTGGATGAGGGAATTAAATGCAGCATCTCCAAGTTTGCGGATGACACGAAGCTGGGTGGCAGTATTAGCTGTGAGGAGGATGCTAAGAGGATGCAGGGTGACTTGGATAGGTTGGGTGAGTGGGCAAATTCATGGCAGATGCAATTTAATGTGGATAAATGTGAAGTTGTCCACTTTGGTGGCAAAAACAGGAAAACAGATTATTATCTGAATGGTGGCCGATTAGGAAAAGGGGAGGTGCAACGAGACCTGGGTGTCATTATACACCAGTCATTGAAAGTGGGCATGCAGGTACAGCAGGCGGTGAAAAAGGCGAATGGTATGCTGGCATTTATAGCGAGAGGATTCGAGTACAGGAGCAGGGAGGTACTACTGCAGTTGTACAAGGCCTTGGTGAGACCACACCTGGAGTATTGTGTGCAGTTTTGGTCCCCTAATCTGAGGAAAGACATCCTTGCCATAGAGGGAGTAGAAAGAAGGTTCACCAGATTGATTCCTGGGATGGCTGGACTTTCATATGAAGAAAGACTGGATGAACTGGGCTTGTACTCGTTGGAATTTAGAAGATTGAGGGGGGATCTGATTGAAACGTATAAGATCCTAAAGGGATTGGACAGGCTAGATGCAGGAAGATTGTTCCCGATGTTGGGGAAGTCCAGAACGAGGGGCCACAGTTTGAGGATAGAGGGGAAACCTTTTAGGACTGAGATTAGGAAAAACTTCTTCACACAGAGAGTGGTGAATCTGTGGAATTCTCTGCCACAGGAAACAGTTGAGGCCAGTTCATTGGCTATATTCAAGAGGGAGTTAGATATGGCCTTTGTGGCTACGGGGGTCAGGGGGTATGGAGGGAAGGCTGGGGCGGGGTTCTGAGTTGGATGATCAGCCATGATCATAATAAATGGCGGTGCAGGCTCGAAGGGCCGAATGGCCTACTCCTGCACCTATTTTCTATGTTTCTATGTAACACCTCCCCCTCTTGTCCCTCTGATTCTATCACACCTGATGCAATAAAATCCTGGGATATTTAGTTGCCAATCACACCCCTCCTGTAACCATGTTTCACTAATAGCTACCACATCATACTTCCAGGTACCAATCCATGCTTTAAGCTCATCCACCTTTCTTATAATGCTCCTAGCATTAAAATAAATGCATTTAAGAAATTTTCCACCTCTTACTCTCTGTTTATCACTAACGGTGCAAACAAATTTACTATTTTCTTTTTCTTCCTTCTCCCCTACATCTGTTCCTACAATTTGGTTCCCCTCCCCCCTTGTATCTAGTTTAAATCCACCGGACCCTCTCTAGCAAACCTACCTGCAAGAATATTTGTCCCCCTCCTGTTCAGATATAAACCGTCCCGCCAGAACAGGTCCCACCTTCCCTGGAAAACTACCCAATTATCTATAAATCTGAAGCCCCCTCCTGCACCACGTCTTCAGCCACGTGTTGATCTGCACTATCTTACTATTTCTAAACCTGGCTGCACATGGCACTGGTACCAATCCTGAGATTGCTATCCTGGAGGTCCTGTCCTTTAACTTGATGCCTAACTCCCTGAACTCACCTTTCAGGACCTCCTCACTCTTCCTACCCACGTCATTGGTCCCTACATGGACCACGACATCCGGCTGCTCACCCTCCCTTTTGAGAATACCGAGAACTCGATCCGAGATATTGCAGACCTTGGCACCAGGGAGGCAACAGACCATCCGGGATTCTCAATCTCTTCCACAGAACCTCTTATCTGGCCCCCTAACTATCGAATCCCCTATCACTACTGCTCTCCTCTTTTCCCTCCTTCCCTTCTGAGCTGAGGGTCCCATTTCGGTGCCAGAGACGCAACCACTGCAACTTGTCCCTGGTAGGTCGCCCTCATCAACAGTATCCAAAACGGTATACTTATTGTTGATGGGAACGGCCACAGGGGTGCTCTGCTCATTCTAGCTATTCCCCTTCCCTCTCCTGACAGTCACCCAGCTACCTGTCTCCTGACTTTTAGGGGTGACTATCTCCCTGTAACTCCTCTCTATTGCTGCCTCTGCCTCACGAATGATCCGAAGTTCATCCAGCTCCAGCTCCAGTTCCCTAACTCAGTTTGTCAGGAGCTGCAGCTGGATGCACCTTTTGCAGGTGTAGTTAGCAGGGATGATTGTGCTCGCCCTGACTTCCCACATACTGCAAACAGAGCACTCGACTGCCCTAACTGCTGCCTCCATTACCTACTCCTAAGGTAATTAGATTTATTATAGGAACTTACCCAACCTTACCTCACTTGGAGTGAAGCTCTTCCTCAGCCTCTACATCTGGAGAAACTTCTGAAATGCCTTCTTTGTTGCCACTGCTACTGTGTGATCCAGAATCTCTGGAGGAGAAGGCCCCGAGTCCTCGGCTTTGCTTGTTACTCGGCGGCCGGGGCAGGGTTGAAGCGCTCAGCAGAGGATGGTGCTTGGGAGGCTGTATCGGAGGGGTTTGTCGGAGGCTCGAAGTTTTCGGATGGACTCAAGAGTTGGCTGTGGTCAGGTGCTTCCAATGTATTGACAGTTGTCGGCGCCTGGAGGTTTATTGCAGGGAGAGTTTCTCCCTTTTGCCGCCTGCTAAGGGGAATATCAGGAGTCGATCGGAACTTTGAGACCTTTTTTTTACCGTGCCCATGGTCTGCTCTTTATCAAATTATGGTATTGTTTTGCACTGCTGTAACTATATGTTATAATTATGTGGTCTTATCAGTGTTCTGTGGTTTGTCTTTTTTTTTGTGATATCACTCTGGAGGAACATTGTATCATTTCTTAATGCGTGTATGCATTTCTAAATGACAATAAACGAGGACTGAGTGTCCTCATAATCTAATCTAAATACGATTTGGATTCTGTTGTTAGTCAAAGCAGAAGCTGCAGAGAAGTTTGCAGAATGAGACATAAATTACAATGCAGAAACAGGTCGGAGAACCCAAACAGTCCTTGCTTGAACTTCCCTTTCTCTACCTCAGTGCTCTGAACCCTTTTCTTTCAGCTGGTTGTCTAACCAGAACCTGAATACAGACAGCTATCATGGTGTGAGTTTAGGGAGTGGCGGTAGTCATTGTTAGAATGCGCATGTCGTTCGACCTCTCTACCAGAGAAACAATCCTAGAGACATTTTCTGTTCTCACCCCTGAAAGTATATTGTAAGTGTTCCCCTCTTGTGTGAAAATCTCTTTCTGTGTAAGTCCCTACAATGACCCTTGGGAGAACGTCATTAAATATCTGTTACCTCCCTTTCTACCAATACACTCTCAATCCCCACTTTTTGTTTCAGCTTTAATTATTTTTGTTCATTCTGCACAGCAGATTTTATCTTTGGGGATCCACACTAGAACATCTCCTTTGGCTTTAGCATCCTTTGCAAAGTATGGCTGTGTTTGGCCAATAAGTGCAAACTCTGTATCTCTTGTCATTTCTCTTCATAAATTTAAATGCTGTTATTAAATCACCTCTTAATCTCTTTTTAATGAAAACAGCCCAAAAATCAGGCAAGGTTGTTCATGCTAATTACTTCTAATCCCACTGCTTCTTTTGCTTCCGGTGGATTATAAAACTAACTCTAATTGTGCCTTCAAAGCATCTGTATATTTATGTTGACATCCAAGGCAGAACTGAAATACAAACTGAGGCACTGTTTCCAACAATCCACATTTATAAACAACCATTTCTTCTCTATATTAGAAGATCTAAAATGCCAAATATAAAGATTTCACTGGCATTCTGGAAAATGTCTCATTAAAAACATTGAAGGTCTTGTCTCTCTTCTTCCAGAAGTATTAAGGCCAGTTTCAACATCGTTTCTTTCTTAGACACCAAATACACTAGTGCACAACACACCTAGAGAAACAAATAATGGTACCTTTTTCCTCCTCCTCACGTTCTTTTTCCACCATTAAACACTGCAGAGAAATGAACACTCATTGGGTTATCTATATCTCGTAGTATCTATGTCTAGTGCTCTGATATGTGTTATTAAGCAAAATATTCCAGATGATTCACAATACCTAACCAACTAAGTCCCAGTGCAAGGCAAAAATATGCACTTTAACTCATCTTCTGCAGCCCCACCAACTTCTCTTCAATGCCTTTTCAGACAGGATTCACACTGCTTTATTTTCACATTTATAGCGGATTCTAGCAGAAGTCTTTCCCCTTCTTGACCTGCATTGTGAGTCATATCCCTTTGTTTACAAATACTCCTGCAGTATCATTGCAGGCATCATGTGAAAGGGTGGTGGGGTGGAGGTACATCTCTACCGAAGGAGGCGTAAGGCGCTCCTTCCCTCCACTAACCTGCAGGTCACCCTTGACCAAGGTGTAGCCTCCCAATCAGAGTCATATGAAGTCATGGGAGCAGGTGATGGATGGTCATATGAGCAGCTGGTGCATATCACAATCCCTAGTTATGTGACCACTGATACCAGGCAGACAATCTCTTATGAGTATTGATAATGGCTAGGGTCACTAATCTTGTAAAGACACACTCAGAAAATAATAGCAAACCACTTCTATAGTAAAATTTTCCAAGAATGATCATGACTGCTGCTTGCTGCTCCACGACATTTACTCAGTTCTACGCTGATCTGAGGTTTGAGGCTATGGACTGCTCCTGGCTCCGTGTCTGAGGGCACTGTGACATTTACTGGGAGCGACGCTGAACTGAGGCTGAGGCTCAGGCTGTGGCCTGCTCCAGACTTCATCTCTAAGGATCACTTTTATTCTGAATGCTGTTTGCTTACTTTTATTGTTTGCACAATTTGTTCTTTTTTTTCCTCTCAGCACATAGAATGTTTGATGGGCTTTTTTTTAAAATGGGTTCTTTTGGGTTTCTTTGTCTTTTGGCTGCCAATAAGGAGATGGATCTCAAGGTCATATAACATCAGTATAGTTTGATAATAAATGTACTGTGAGTTTTGATTGTCTACGTCATACAAAGTGAGCTTTACATCTCAGCATAGTGCGGCAAAGGTCCAATGAAATTAAATATTCACACAAAAATCTGTCACTGAAAGTGGAAACAACAGGAATTCTGCCGATGCTGGAAATTCAAGCAACACACATCAAAGTTGCTGGTGATCGCAGCAGGCCAGGCAGCATCTCTAGGAAGAGGTACAGTCGACGTTTCAGGCCGAGACCCTTCGTCAGGACTAACTGAAGAAAGAGCTAGTAAGAGATTTGAAAGTGGGACGGGGAGGGGGAGATCCAAAATGATAGGAGGAGACAGGAGGGGGAGGGATGGAGCCAAGAGCTGGACAGGTGATAGGCAAAAGGGGTATGAGAGGTTCATGGGACAGGAGGCCCAGGGAGAAGGAAAGACCAAAACAGTTCCCCTCTACTCCTATATTCTATACCTCTAGAAATGAATGCCAACATTGCATTTGCCTTCTTCACCACCGACTCAATTTGGAGGTTAACCTTTAGGGCATCCTGCACAAGGACTCCCAAGTCCCTTTGCATCTCTGCATTTTGAATTCTCTCCCCATCTAGATAATAGTCTGCCCGTTTATTTCTTCCACCAAAGTGCATGATCATACACTTTCCAACATTGTATTTCATTTGCCATTTCTTTGCCCATTCCCCTAAACTATCAAAGTCACTCTGCAGGCTCTCTGGTTCCTCAACACTACCCACTCCTCCACCTATCTTTGTATCATCGGCAAATTTAGCCACAAATTCATTAATTCCATAGTCCAAATCATTGACATGCATCGTAAAAGGCGGCCCCGACACCGACCCCTGTGGAACTCCACTGGTAACTGGCAGCCAGGCAGAATAGGATTCCTTTATTCCCGCTCTCTGTTACCTGCCAATCAGCTAATGCTCCACCCATGCTAGTAACTCCCCTGTAATTCCATGGGCTCTTACCTTGCTAAGCAGCCTCATGTGTGGCCGCTTGTCAAAGGCCTTCTGAAAATCCATGTACAGCCCATTTACTGTATCTCCTTTGTCTACCCTGCTTATAATTCCCTCAAAAAATTGCAGTAGGTTAGTTAGGCAGGATTTTCCGTTAAGCAATCCATGCTGGCTTTGGCCTATCTTGTCATGTGACTACAGGTACTCCATAATCCCATCCTTAACAATCGATTCCAACAACTTTCCAACCACTGATGTCAGGTTAACAGGTCTATAGTTTCCTTTCTACTGCTTCCCACCCTTCTTAAATAGCGGAGTAACATTTGCAATTTTCCAGTCATCTGGTACAGTGCCAGAACCTATCGATTCTCGAAAGATCATTGTTAAAACCTCTGCAATCTCTCCAGCTACTTCCTTCAGAACCTGAGGGTGCATTCCATCAGGTCCAGCAGATTTATCCATCCTCAGACCATTAAGCTTTCTGAGCACCTTCTCAATCGTAATTTTCACTGCACTCACTTCACCTCCCTGACACCCCTGAATGTTCGGTATACTGCAAATGTCTTTCACTGTGAAGACTGATGCCAAATACGCATTCAGTTCCTCTGTCACCTCTGCGTCTCTCATTACAATATCTCCAGCATCATTTTCTATTGGTCCTATATCTACCTCCAACTCTCTTTTACCCTTTATATACTTAGAAAAGCTTTTAGTATCTTCTTTGATATTAGTCGCTAGCTGCCTTTCATAATTCATCTTGCCCTTCCTAGTGACCGTGTTAGTTTCTTTCTACAAGTTTTTAAAAGCTTCTCAATCCTCTATCTTGCCACTACCTTTGGCTTCCTTGTATGCCCTCTCTTTTGCTTTTGCTCTGGCTCTGACTTCACTTGTCAGCCACGGTAGTGTCCTTCTTCCATTCAAAAATTTCTTATTTGTAGTATATGCCTTGCACTTCCCTCATTTTTCGCAGAAACTCCAGCCATTGCTGCTCTGCTGTCCTTCCTGCTAGTGTTTCTTTCCAGTCAATCTTGGCCAGTTCCATAAATTTCCTTTATTCCACTGAAATACCGACACATTGGAATTTAGTTTCTCATTCTCAAATTTCAAAGTGAACTCGATCATACTGGCCTGGTTTTTCCAATCGAGTTTCATCAATGATCTAGATAATAATGTGGTAAATTGGGTCAGCAAGGTTGCTGATGACACTAAAATTGGAGGTGTTGTGGACAGCGAGGAAGGCTTTCAAAGCTTGCCGAGGGATCTGGACCAACTGGAAAAATGGGTCAGAAAATGGCAGATAGAATTTAATGCAGACAAGTGTGAGGTGTTGCATTTTGGAAGGACACATCAAGGTCGGACATACACAATATATGGTAGGGCACTGAGGAGTGCAGAGGAACAAAGGGATCTGGGAGTTCAGATACATAATTCCCTGAAAGTGGTGTCACAAGTAGACAAGGTTGTAAAGAAGGCTTTTGGCATCCTGGCATTCATAAATCAAAGTATTGAGTATAGGAGCTGGGATGTTATGGCGAGGTTGTATAAGACATTGGTGAGGCCAAATTTGCAGTATTGCGTGCAGTTCTGGTCACCTAACTATAGGAAGGATAAGATTGAAAGAGTACAGAGAAGATTTACTAGGATGTTGCCAGGTCTTCAGGAGTTGAGTTACAGGGAAAGATTGAACAGGTTTGGACTTCATCCCTTGGAACGTAGAAGAACGAGGGGGGATTGGATAGAGGTTTACAAAATTATGAGGGTATAGACAGAGTAAATGTGAATAGGCTCTTTCCACTTAGATTAGGAGAGATAAGTACAAGAGGACATGGTTTTAGGGTGAAAGGGGAAAGGTTTAGGGAGAATTTTAGAGGGAACTTCTTCACTCAGAGAGTGGTGGGAGTGTGAAACGAGCTGCCATCTGATGTGGTAAATGCGGGCTCACTCTTAAGCTTTAAGAATAAATTGGATAGGTACATGGATGGGAGAGGTTTGGAGGGTTATGGACTGGATGCAGGTCAATGGGACTAGTAGAATAATGTTTTGGCACAGACTAGAAGGACTGAATGGCCTGTTTTCTGTGCTGTAGTGTTCTGTGGTTCTATGTTAAAATCCCAACTATTATCATGACATTGCCCTTCTGACACACCTTTTCTATCTCCTGCTGTAATTTGTAATCCACATCCTGGCTGCTGTTTGGAGGCCTGTATACAACTGCCAACTGGGTCCTTTTACCCTTGCCATTTCTTAACTTAACCCATAGAGACTCTGCACCTTCCGATCCTATGTCATCTCTTTCTAATAATTTGATATTATTTCTTATGCACAGGGCCACACCACCCCGTCTGCCTACTAACCTATCCTTCCAACACACCATATATCCTTGGACATTCAGCTCCCAATGGCAGCCATCCTTTAGCCATGTTTCGGAGATGGCCACAATGTCATACTTGTAGCTGAATTTCAAGATCATCCATTTTATTTCTTATGCTGCATGCATTCAAATATAATACTTTCAGTCCAGTGTTTGTTGATTTCTGTTTTAACTGCACCATGTCTCTATTGCCCTGTAACTCATCCCACCGGCTGTGATTGTGCCTCATCTCCTGCCTGTCCTTTCTATCATCTCTGTCGCATGCTATCTTAGATTTATTTTTGTTTTCCTCTTTCTCAGCCCTATCACTCTGGTTCCAATCCCCCCTGCCAAATTAGTTTAGGCCCTCCCTAACAGCTCTATTAAACCTGCCTTCAGATGTAACCTGTCCTTTTTGTACAGGTTGTACCTCCCCCAGAAGATCCCTGAATTCTCTTACAACCAAGCTGTACTTGGTTGTCAGAGGCTATTTGAGACACACGTCACTGGGAGCATTTAATCAGTAGTGGGAGCTTATCCCCACTACCACACCCACAGTTGCCAGACCGGATTAAGAAACATCTGCAAAGGAGCAGTCTATTAATTATTGATGTATCTGTATTTTCAAACTGCGAAACTTGTAGCTGGAATTCAGAAATTGAAGTGTAACTTTTGCAAAAACAGTGAAATTTCTTCACTCCAATCTTATCAAAATATTAATTGGAAATTATTACTTTGAAAGTAAATAATTTCAAATTGTTATAAGCTATTGCTGAAATACAGAACATGGTTTTAAATAGTTTAAGATTTCTAAATTTCAGAAATTTTAAAACAATTAGATTTATTGTTTTGAGCTAATTAATTATATTCTTAAACAGAGATACACAGCCAAGCTAATCATGAGGTTAATTCAAATTATTCCTTAACCTTGAATGATCTATTTATTTCTGGGATCAACATTGTTTTTTTTAAGTTTACACTTCTATACATTTTGTGTAACAGTAAATAGTGAAATTTTTGAGAGCCTCGCCTAGACCTTTACCACCACACTGGTGCTGATTTTTTGTCACCATTTCTGGAAGATTCCAAGGCTCCAGTTACTTATCGCTTGGTCAGTTCTTTGAAATGGAATGGAAGTGATATGATAAAAATACAAATCACATTTCTTTTGGCACTTGCAATCAACAGAATTTACTTCCATATAAAAGTCATGTCTGTGGCCTCGGAGCTGCAGAAGAGATCAAATATTTCAAAGCTTTGCAAAACACTTATTTCTTCATTGATTTGGTATGGAGAAAAATGACAATCAGAAATACAATGATCACAATCAGTATGAGGAAGGTGGGACAGAAACCTTAATGGTTCATGAGCAGCTTCTCTTTATTTCCCATTTCGCACTTTTTTTTATTTAACCATTCTATAGATATATATATTTACTGTAATTCATGTTTTTTCTGTTATTATGTATTGCAATGTACTATTGCTGCAAAGACAACAAATTTCATGACATTCGCCAATGATATTAAACTAGATGCTGATGAAGGCAGATAATAGCATCAGTCATATTTTGAAAAGGAACTCATGGAATAATTTAACTGTATGAATATTCCAGGTAAAATCTGTGTATAAACACTATCATTGCATTCATGGTAGGAACTCAAGAACTTTTCTCATATGTAAAAGGTCCTCATTGTTGTTGGAACATGGCTGAGAGGCTGGTTGGTCCCTGGTACGTAAATGAGAAGCAGAATCTGGGCAGGGTTGATAAGAATGAGGAGAAAATAAAGTGGGATGAATTCTTTAAAAGTTGTATAGCTGGGGGTGGTAATGAGGATAAACTCCCACTGCCTGTTGAATGCTCCCAATGGTGTGCGTCTCAAATAGCCTCTGACAACCAAGTCCTTCCTGACATTCACGTGTGGTTTAGCTACGGAGCCCAGCTGAACTGTTTCTACTGACAGGAGAAGGGGAAAAGGAGGGTTACTGTCGCCTTAAAACCAATCACTTTCGTAGAAACATAGAAACAGAAAACCTACAGTACAATACAGGCCCTTTGGCCCACAAAGCTCTGAGGAACATGTCCTTACCTTAGAAATTACCTAGGATTACCCATAGCCCTCTGTTGTTCTGAGGTCCACGTACCTGGCAGATGAAGCTTGTCAGCCATAGTTGGCAGCTCACCTAGGAGGAGGAAAACTCTGATCTCAAACCTCTGCTGACTTGCGGCTATACCCACTCATGGAGAAGGCCAGGAGTAAACCTTAGGGGAAAATCCAGAGCAGGAGTCCCTACGTTAAGTTCAACACCAGCGGGCAACTCCTGCAACGCCACTGATGCCAAATATCAGTCTCTGCCATTCCTTTAGGTTTATCAACTGCAAGGAGAGGGAAAGGCCGCTGCCTGAGCATCAGCCTGCTCTCCATTTCGTACTGGTCCGGCTGGCTTGCTGGTTTACATATCACATATAGAGCTGGGGCGCAACACTCATGAACAACGGAGGGATTAGTGTAAATTGATTCGCAATAGTCATCATGAACTCAATGATTCCATACTCTATGTATGTCTCTGTGACTCATGTAAACACAATATGTGAGATCTCCATGACATACCTTTGCTCTAATGAACTCTTTAATGTTAGATAGTTGAGGTGATAACAAACAAATAGCATGAGATGGAGGGTAGCCAAAAAGAAAAGGTTAAATAAAAACAGAAAATACTGCAAATATTCTGCAGGTCAAGCGGCATCTATGGAAATGAATAAACAGTTGATGTTTCAAGCCGAGACCCTTCTTAGGTCCTGAAGAAGGGTCTCAGTCCAAGACATCAACAGTTTATTCATTTCCATAAATGCTGCCTGTCCTGCTGTGTTCCTCTTGTATTGTGCGTGTATTACCCTAGATTTCCAGCATTTGCAGAATATCTTGTGTTTATTCATTTCCATTGAAGCTGCCTGACCTGCTGAGATCCTCCAGCATTTTCTGTGAATTACTTTGGACTTCCAGCATCTGCAGACTTTCTCTTGTTGAGTTTAATTCGAACAGAAAATGCCAGAGATACTCTGCAGGTCAGGCGGCATCTGTGGAAGGAGAATCAGTGTTCTGGTGACCTGAAACATTAGGTCTGTTTTCTTTTACTCATGCCACTTCTGTAATTTATAGTTTTACTTCTAAACCTCCAGTCAGTTTTACCAAACAACAGTTTAGGATTTGAAAAATAATTTGAAATGCTGTAGGAATTAGGGGGATAATTAAATTAGACTACATAGCCCCAAGTTCAAACTGGCAAAATATTCAGCTTCTATGGTATAATCTGTTGATTCTATGAACTGCTTGAAATTATTGCAACAGTTGAAATTATTGCCTGCTCCCTTATAATCACGACAGCTGGGCATTGCTGTAAGGTGCACATTACACTGTTGTTTTGGAACCAATCCAAGGAGCTGCTGTACATCAGACGACAGACTTATCTCTTGAATATTCCAAAGCTAAGTGGTCTAAGGCATGCATCATATTTTCATTGATTATGACATGGAGTTTATCTAGAGTTCTAAATGGGGCGGGTGCCATAGTGTACATCATGTAGATTTTATTTTGAATATATGTTGCCATGTATGCTGCCTTAACATTTCAAAAAAAATGCTGCAGGGACAAACTGAGCTTACAAGTAAACAGCAATTAGTAGAGCACAAGTCCTGTAATCAATGGCGACATGTTCCCCAACCTTTGGTCCCCACCTGGCACTCAGCTCTCACCTGTGGCTCCCCGTAGCTGTTTGCATGCGACAGCGGCCACACCCTGGGCAACGGCTTCGACAAGCTGGCTAAACCAGGTGAGGGTAGCCGACGGGTCTCAAACCCTCGGCGCGATTAGTGAGTTGTCTATCCCAGCATGTGAAGACAGACTCCGGCGGATTGAGCGGACGAGACCAATGGAATGTCCAACGGTCAAGAAGGCGGTCTCTGCAAGTGTCGTGGAAAGTGTAGAGCAGGACAAGACACAGAAGACATCCTGGTCATCCACTGCGTCTAGTCCCATCTCCAGCCGTCTAGACTCTGTCTTGCCATGGGATCCAGATGGGAATTGGGAAGAGAGAGTGAGGCTGACGCTGCACAACTCTCCGTCACTTAAATCCAAATCACGCGCTAGTCTCGACACCATCATTATGGTGTCGAGGTCCTCATTGACGTCAACGATGGACGAACTACAATCAATGGCACTGTTGCTAAACTAGAGAATTGAATACTGAGAAGTTGAAAGATTCCAGTAATATTAAGAAAGTGTATGATGTGTTGGCATTCATCAACCATGGGATTGAGTTCAAGAGCCGAGAGGTAATGTTACAGCTGTTTTGGACCCTAGTTAGACCCCACTTGGAGTACTGTCTACAGTTCTGGTCACCTCACTACAGGAAGGATGTGGATGCTATAGAGAGAGTTCAGAGGAGATTTACAAGGATGTTGCCTAGATTGGTGGGTGTACCTTATGAGAATAGGTTCAGTGAACTCGGCCTTTTCTCCTTGGAGCAACGGAGGATGAGAGGTGACCTGATAGAGGTGTATAAGATGATGAAAGGCATTGATCATGTGGATAGTCAGAGGCTTTTTCCCAGGGCTGAAATGGCTAACACAAGGTACATGGAAATAGGTACCGAGGGGATGTCAGGGGTATGTTTTTCGCACACAGAGAGGTGGGTGCATGGAATGCACTGCCAGCAAAGGTGGTAGAGGCGGATACAATAAGGTCTTTTAAGAGCCTCTTAGATTGGTGCGTGAGTTTAGAAAAATAGAGGGTTATGCACTAGGGAAATTCTAGGCAGTCTCTAGAGTAGGTTACATGATCAGCACAATATTGTAGGCCAAAGGGCCTGTAATGTGCTATAAATTTCTATGTGCTATGTTATGTATATCTTGCTTCAGTAGTCTGAGTTACCCACCTGCTTTAAGCAACCTTCAGTTATACCGGTGCCTGAGAAGAATATGATAACTTACCTCAATGACTGTCATCCAGTAGTACTTATATCCGCAGTGATGAAGTGTTTTCAGAGGTAGGTGATGAAACACATCAACTCCAGTCTGAGAAGCAACTTTTATCTGCTCCAATTTGCCTACTGGAGCAAGATGTCCACAGCAGATGCCCCTTCAGCGGCTCACCATTCAACCCTGGTCTATCAACCCCCGATGGAAAGATGCATACATCATACTGCTCTTCATTGTCTACAGTCTGGCATTCAACACATTATCCTCTCAAAACTAATCATAAACTTCAAGACCATGGCCTCAATACCTTGAGCTCAATAGCTCCTTGTGCAACTGGATCCTTGATTTCCTCACTTGCAGACCCCAAATGGTTTGGATTGGCAACATCATCTCCTCCATAATCTCCATCAGTTCAGGTGCATCACAAGGCTGTGAGCTTAGCCCCCCCACTCTGCTCACTTGACACTTGTGACTGTGTGGCCAAGCACAATTCCAAAGCCGTATTTAAGTTTGCTGACAACAACACGATCACTGGCCACGATCAAAGGCGTGGATGAATCAGCATATAGGAGGAAGAATGACAATCTGGTTGTGTGCTGCCACAATAAGACCATAAGACCAAGGAGCAGAAGTCGGCCATTCGGCCCATCGAGTCTGCTCCGCCATTTTATCATGAGCTGATCCAATGTCCTATTTAGTCCCACTCCCCTGCCTTCTCACCATAAACTTTGATGCCCTGACTACTCAGATACCTATCAATCTCTGCCTTAAATAAACCCAATGACTTGGCCTCCACCGCCGCCCGTGGCAACAAAGTCCACAGATTCACCACCCTCTGGCTAAAAAAATTCTTCGCATCTCTGTTCTGAATGGGCGCCCTTCAATCCTTAAGTCATGCGCTCGCGTACTAGACTCCCCCATCATGGGAAACAACTTTGCCACATCCATTCTGTCCATGCCTTTTAACCTTCGAAATGTTTCTATGAGGTCTCACCTCATTCTTCTAAACTCCTAGGAGTACACTCCAAGAGCAGACAATGTTCCTCATATGTTAACCCTCTCATTCCCAAAATCATTCTAGTGAATCTTCTCTGTACCCTCTCCAACGTCAGCATATCCTTTCTTAAATAAGGAGACAAAACCGCCCACAGTACTGCAAGTGAAGTCTCACCAGCGCCTTATAGAGCCTCAACATCACATCCCTGCTCCTATACTCTATTCCTCTAGAAAGGAATGCCAACATTGCATTCGCCTTCTTCACCACCGACTCAACCTGGAGGTTAACCTTACTCAATGTAAGCAAATAAAGGACTTCAGGAGGAGGAAACCAGAGGTCCATGAGCCAGTCCCCATCAGGGGATCAGAGGTGGAGAGGGTCAGCAACTTTAAATTCCTCAGTGTTATTATTTCAGAGAACCTGTCCTGGGCCCAGATGTAACTGCCATTACAAAGAAAGCACGGCGGTGCCTCTACTAACTTAGAAATCTGCCAAGTTTCAGCGTGACATCTAAAACTTGGACAGACTTCCATAGATATGTGGTGGAGAGTACATTGATTGGTTACATCACAGCCTGGTATAGAATGCCCCTGAATGGAAAATCCTACAAAATTAGTGGATATGACCCAGTCCATCACGGGTAAAGACCTCCCCACCATCTACATGGAGCATTTTCACAGGAAATCAGCATCTATCATCAAGGATCCCCACCATCCAGGACATGCTCTCTTCTCACTGCTGTCATCAAGAAGGTGGCACAGGAGCCTCAGGATTCACACCACCAGGTTCAGGAACAGTTATTACCCCTCAGCATCAGGCTCTTGAACTAAAGGGGATAATTTCACTCAACTTCACTTGCTCCATCACTGAACTGTTTCCACAAACAATGGACTCACTTCCAAGGACTCTTTATCTCATGCTCTTCATATAGAAATATAGAAAAGTACAGCACAGTACCCTGCCTCCCATATAAGCCCCCACCCTAAATTCCTCCATATACCTGTCTAGTAGCCTCTTAAACTTCATTAGTGTATTTGCCTCCACCATCGACTCAGGCACTGCATTCCACACATCAACCACTCTCTGAGTAAAAAACCTTCCTCTAATATCCCCCTTGAACTTCCCACCCCATGTCCTCTTGTATTGAGCAGTGGTGCCCTGGGGAAGAGGCGCTGGCTATCCACTCTATCTATTCCTCTTATTATCTTGTACACCTCTATCACGTCTCCTCTCATCCTCCTTCTCTCCAAAAAGTAAAGCCTTAGCTCCCTTAACCTCTGATCATAATGCATACTCTCTAAACCAGGCAGCATCCTGGTAAATCTCCTCTGTACCCTTTCCAATGCTTCCACATCCTTCCTATAGTGAGGCGACCAGAACTGGACACAGTACTCCAAGTGTGGCCTAACCAGAGTTTTATAGAGCTGCATCATTACATCGTGACTCTTAAACTCTATCCCTCGACTTATGAAAGCTAACACCCCATAAGCTTTCTTAACTACCCTATCCACCTGTGAGGCTGCTATTTATTGCATATTTAGTTGTTCTCTTTACTATTAATCTTTAGGCGATTCTGTGGACGCAGTCCAGAGACCCGAATGATAGTTTGCCTCCCTGGTGCCAGGGTCCGGGATATTTCTGATCATGCCCAAGATATCCTGAAGTGGGAGGGTGAGGAGCCAGAGGTCGTGGTACATATAGGTACCAATGACATAGGTAGGAAAAGGGAAGAGGTCCTGAAATGAGAATATAGGGAGCTAGGAAGGGAGTTGAGAAAAAGGACCGCAAAGGTAGTAATCTCGGGATTACTGCCTGTGCCACGCGACAGTGAGAGTAGGAATGCGATGAGGTGGAGGATAAATGCGTGGCTGAGGGATTGGAGCAGGGGGCAGGGATTCAAGTTTTTGGATCATTGGGACCTCTTTTGGCGCAGGCGTGACCTGTACAAAAAGGACGGGTTACACTTGAATCCTAGGGGGACCAATATCCTGGCAGAGAGATTAGCGAGGGCTACTGAGGTGACTTTAAACTAGAATGGTTGGGGGATGGGAATCAAATTAAAGAGGTTAGGCGAGAGGAGGTTAGTTCACAACAGGGGGACGGGAACCAGAGCAGAGAGACAGAGGGGTGTAAAATGAGGGTAGAAGCAAAAAGTAGTAAGGTGAAAATTAAAAGTGGCAGGCCGACAAATCCAGGGCAAAAATCAAAAAGGACCACTTTTCAGCATAATTGTATAAGGGTTAAGAGAGTTGTAAAAGCGCGCCTGAAGGCTTTGTGTGTCAATGCAAGGAGCATTCGTAACAAGGTGGATGAATTAAAAGTGCAGATTGTTATTAATGAATATGATATAGTTGGGATCACAGAGACATGGCTCCAGGGTGACCAAGGATGGGAGCTCAACATTCAGGGATATTCAATATTCAGGAGGGATAGACATGAAAGAAAAGGAGGTGGGGTGGCGTTGCTGGTTAGAGAGGAGATTAACGCAATAGAAAGGAAGGACAGTAGCCGGGAGGATGTGGAATCGATATGGGTAGAGCTGCATAACACTACGGGACAGAAAACACTGGTGAGAGTTGTGTACAGGCCACCTAACAGTAGTAGTGAGGTTGGGGATGGTATTAAACAGGAAATTAGAAATGTGTGCAATAAAGGAACAGCAGTTATAATGGGTGACTTCAATCTACATGTAGATTGGGTGAACCAAATTGGTAAGGGTGCTGAGGAAGAGGATTTCTTGGAATGTATGCGGGATGGTTTTTTGAACCAACATTTTGAGGAACCAACTAGAGAGCAGGTTATTCTAGACTGGGTATTGAGCAATGAGGAAGGGTTAATTAGCAATCTTGTCGTGAGAGGCCCCTTGGGTAAGAGTGACCATAATATGGTGGAATTCTTCATTAAGATGGAGAGTGACATAGTTAATTCAGAAACAAAGGTTCTGAACTTAAAGAAGGGTCATTTGAAGGTATGAGATGTGAATTAGCTAAGATAGACTGGCAAATGACACTTAAAGGGTTGACGGTGGATATGCAATGGCAAGCATTTAAAGATCGCATGGATGAACTACAACAATTGTTCATCCCAGTTTGGCAAAAGAATAAATCAAGGAAGGTAGTGCACCCGTGGCTGACAAGGGAAATTAGGGATAGTATCAATTCCAAAGAAGAAGCATACAAATTAGCCAGAAAAAGTGGCTCACCTGAGGACTGGGAGAAATTCAGAGTTCAGCAGAGGAGGACAAAGGGCTTAATTAGGAAGGGGAAAAAAGATTATGAGAGAAAACTGGCAGGGAACATAAAAACTGGGTGTAAAAGCTTTTATAGATATGTGAAAAGAAAAAGATTGGTTAAGACAAATGTAGGTCCCCTACAGACAGAAACAGGTGAATTGATTATGGGGAGCAAGGACTTGGCAGACCAATTGAATAATTACTTTGGTTCTGTCTTCTCTAAGGAGGACATAAGTAATCTTCCGGAAATAGTAGGGAACAGAGGGTCCAGTGAGATGGAGGAACTGAGGGAAATACATGTTAGTAGGGAAGTGGTGTTAGGTAAATTGAAGGGATTAAAGGCAGATAAATCCCCAGGGCCAGATGGTCTGCATCCCAGAGTGCTTAAAGAAGTAGCCCAAGAAATAGTGGATGCATTAGTGGTAATTTTTCAAAACTCGTTAGATTCTGGACTAGTTCCTGAGGATTGGAGGGTGGCTAATGTAACCCCACTTTTTAAAAAAGAAGGGAGAGAGAAACCGGGGAATTATAGACCGGTTAGCCTAACGTCGGTGGTGGGGAAACTGCTAGAGTCAGTTATCAAAGATGTGATAACAGCACATTTGGGAAGCGGTGAAATCATCGGACAAAGTCAGCATGGATTTGTGAAAGGAAAATCATG
Organism: Mobula birostris; assembly: GCF_030028105.1. Classification (NCBI taxonomy): domain Eukaryota; kingdom Metazoa; phylum Chordata; class Chondrichthyes; order Myliobatiformes; family Myliobatidae; genus Mobula; species Mobula birostris. The sequence goes on from NC_092375.1 coordinate 194,939,763, forward strand.
TCTGAGGAATCTCATAGAATTTTTTGAGGATGTAACTAGTAGAGTGGATAGGGGAGGACCAGTGGATGTGGTATATTTGGATTTTCAAAAGGCTTTTGACAAGGTCCCACACAGGAGATTAGTGTGCAAACTTAAAGCACACGGTATTGGGGGTAAGGTATTGGTGTGGGTGGAGAATTGGCTGGCAGACAGGAAGCAAAGAGTGGGAATAAACGGGACCTTTTCAGAATGGCAGGCAGTGACTGGTGGTGTACCGTAAGGCTCCGTGCTGGGACCCCAGTTGTTTACGATATATATTAATGACTTGGATGAGGGAATTAAATGCAGCATCTCTAAGTTTGCGGATGACACAAAGCTGGGCGGCAGTGTTAGCTGTGAGGAGGATGCTAAGAGGATGCAGAGTGACTTGGATAGGTTAGGTGAGTGGGCAAATTCATGGCAGATGCAATTTAATGTGGATAAATGTGAAGTTATCCACTTTGGTGGCAAAAACAGGAAAACAGATTATTATCTGAATGGTGGCCGATTAGGAAAAGGGAGGTGCAATGAGACCTGGGTGTCATTATACACCAGTCATTGAAAGTGGGCATGCAGGTACAGCAGGCGGTGAAAAAGGCGAATGGTATGCTGGCATTCATAGCAAGAGGATTCGAGTACAGGAGCAGGGAGGTACTACTGCAGTTGTACAAGGCCTTGGTGAGACCACACCTGGAGTATTGTGTGCAGTTTTGGTCCCCTAATCTGAGCAAAGACATCCTTGCCATAGGGGGAGTACAAAGAAGGTTCACCAGATTGATTCCTGGGATGGCAGGACTTTCATATGATGAAAGACTGGATGAACTAGGCTTATACTCGTTGGAATTTAGAAGATTGAGGGGGGATCTGATTGAAACGTATAAAATCCTAAAGGGATTGGACAAGCTAGATGCAGGAAGATTGTTCCCGATGTTGGGGAAGTCCAGAACAAGGGGTCACAGTTTGAGGATAAAGGGGAAGCCTTTTAGGACCGAGATGAGGAAAAACTTCTTCACACAGAGAGTGGTGGATCTGTGGAATTCTCTGCCACAGGAAACAGTTGAGGCCAGTTCATTGGCTATATTTAAGAGGGAGTTAGATATGGCCCTTGTGGCTAAAGGGATCAGGGGGTATGGAGGGAAGGCTGGTATAGGGTTCTGAGTTGGATGATCAGCCATGATCATACTGAATGGCGGTGCAGGCTCGAAGGGCCGAATGGCCTACTCCTGCACCTATTTTCTCTGTTTCTTTTTATTTGCAGTATGTTGTCTTTTGCACATTGGTTGTACACTTTGGTGTGGTCTTTCAATGATTCTATTATGATTATTGGATTTATGAGAAAATGGATCTCAGCGTTGTATATGGTGACATATATGTATTTTGTTAATAGATTTACTTTGAATTTTGAAGACTGTCAGATAGGGCTCATGTACATCATTTAGAAGAGACTGAACTACCAAAAATAGTTTTAAAAAAGCAACAAATAGATCAGACAAAGCTCAGAGGCACAAAGCAGATATGAGTGAAGGAAATAACAAGTAGAGAGATTACTGTAACTAACCTGTTACTAGCCTGTTACAACTACATCTTGTCTAATATGTTTATACAGAATCTTCAGGATAGTGAAATAACTCAAAGTAATTTAACAAGTGCTAAGCTAAAAGAAATTTCGTGATAGATAACCTAACGTTTGGTGAAAAATATGTAAGAGGAGGAGGGAAAGATGATGCAGAAAGATTTAGAGATGGAAAATCACGGCAACATTAAGTCCATTATTTATTTATTTATTTTATTTACTGATACAGTATGGAGTAGGCCCTTCTATCCCTTTGAGCTATGACACCCCAGCAACCCCTGACTCTACCCTAATACAGGACAATTCACAATGGCCAATTAACCTACTGGGGACATCTTGGACTGTGGGAGGAAATCGGAGCAACCAGCGAATACCCATGGGGAAGAGGTACAGAGTCTTTACAGGAGGGTGCTGGAATTGAACTCGGAATAGTGGATTGGCCTAAGCTGTAATTGTGTCACACCAATCACTACGCTACCATGGCACCCAATAAGCGGGGTATTAAAACTGGGGATGCACAAAAGACTAGAACTGACGGATCCCAAGGGACAGGTGGAGGCCAGAGGAGGTTTTAGACATTCAAGGGTCAGAAGGAGGAGTGAAATTAAGAAATTGCAAAACAGAATGTTTAAATTGATACGATATATTGCTGCACAGGTAACCAATGCACATCTCCTCCAGAGTCACCATTATCACAACTGCACCACAAGGCTGTGAGCTTAGCCCCACGTTCTACTCACTTTATACATATGGTTGTGTGGCTAAGCATAGCTCCAGTGCCATATTTAAGTTTGCTGATGACACCACTTGCCGTTGGCCAAATCAATGGTGAGGACAAATAAGCATCTAGGACAGAGATTGAAAATCTCTCTGAATGATGCCACAACCACCTCTTACTCAATGTCAGCAAGACATAGGAGCTGATTGCTGACTTCAGGAGGAGAAAAGCAGAGGTCCATGAGTAGGTCCTGATCAGGGGATTGGAGGTGGAGAGCAACAGCAACTTTAAATTTCCTGGCATCAAACTAATTCAGCAGTGGAGTATGAACCAGAGTGATAGGACTGTTGGTGTGAGCCCTCCTAGCAAGATAAGTGCCCGTGGTATTACAGGAAAGATACTAGCATGGATAGAAGATTGTCTGACTGGCAGGAGGCAAAATGTGTGAATAAAGAAAGCCTATTCTGGTTGGCTGCTGGTGACTAGTGGTGTTCCACGGGGAACATATAGGGAACGCTTCTTCTCACATTATATGTTAATAATTTCGATGATAGAATTGTTTGAGGACAATACTAAATAGGTGGAAGAGCAGGAAGTTTTGAGGGAACACAAAGGCTACAGAAAGACTTAGACAGATTAGGAGAATGGACAAAGAAGTGGCAGATGGGATACATTGTGTGGTATGGTCATGCATTTTGGTAGAAGGAATTAAGGTGTAGAGTATTTCCTAAATGGGGAGAAAATTTGAAAGTCTGAGGTGCAAAGGGACTTGGGAGTCCTTGTGCAGGATTCCCTGAAAGTTAACTTGCAGATTGAGTCAGTGGTAAAGAAGGCAAATGCAATGTTAGCATCCATTTCAAGCGAACTAGAATGTAAGAGCAAGGATGTAATGTTGAGGCTTTATAAAGGCATTGACCAGACCACACTTGAAGTATTGTGAGCAGTTCAGAATCAGGTTTAATATCACCAGCGTATGTCGTGAAGTGTGTTAATGTAGCGGCAGCAGTACATTGCAATACATGAAGAGTATAGAAAATAAATAAATAAATTACAGTGTGTGTGTGTGTGTGTGTGTGTGTATATATATATATATATATATATATATATATATATAAAATAGTTAAATTAAGAACAGTAGTGCAAACCAGAAATAAGAACAAAAGAAATAGGAGAAGGAGTAGGTCATCTGGGCCTTCGAGCCTGCTCTGCTCTGCCATTCAATAAGATCATGGCTGATCTAGCCATCGACTCATCTCCACCAACCTGTCTTTTCCCATAACCCTTAGTTCCCCTACTATACAAAAATCTATCCAACCTTCTCTCAAATATATTTACTGAGGTGGCCTCCACTGCTTCATTGGGCAGAGAATTCCACAGATTCACCATTCTCTGGGAAAAGCAGTTCCTCCTCATCTCCATCCTAAATCCACCCCCCCTCCACCAAATCTTGATCCCATGTCCCCTAGTTCTAGTCTCACCTACCAGTGGAAACAACTTTCCTGTCTCTATCTTATCTATCCCTTTCATAATTTTATATGTTTCTATAAGATCTCCTCTCATTCCTCTGAATTCCAGCGAGTGCAGTCCTAGGTGACTCACTCTCTCTTTATAGTCTAATCCCTTCATCTCTAGAATCAACCAGCTGAACCTCCTCTGCACTGCCTCCAAAGCCTGGAAATCCTTCCTCAATTAAGGAGACCAGAACTGCACACAGTACTCCAGGTGCATTGCAGCTTCACCAGCAGAGTAGAGCAGTGGGCTAATCACATATCCCTGAGGTGCACCAATGTTGATCGTCAGTGAGGAGGAGATTTTATTTTCAATTCGCACAGATTGAAGTCTTCTGGTCAGGAAATTGAGGATCAAATTGCAGAGGGAAGTACAGAGGCCCAGGTTCTGTAGCTTTTCGATCTGAACTGTAGGAATCATAGTGTTAAATAGTGAGCTATAGTTAATAAACAGCATTTTGGCATTTGTATTTGGTGTTTGTATTGTCCAGGTGATCTCAAGGAGCGTGAAGAGCCATTATGATTGCAACTGCCGTAGACCTATAGCAGTGATAGGCAAATTACAGTAGGTCTAAATCCTTACTGAGACAGGATTTGATTCTAGCCATGACCAACAGCTCAAAGCATTTAGGCCCCTATCTCAGAAAGACGTCCTGGAACTGGAGTATGCCCAGAGGAGGTCCACTAGACTGATTCCAGGAATGAAAAGGAGCTTTTGATGGCTCTGCAGCTGTACTCTCTGGAATTTAGAAGCTGAAGGGGTATCTCATTGAAACCTTTTGATTATTGAAAAGTCTATATAGAGTGGAAGTGAAATGGATGGTTCCTAAATGGTAAGTTAACAACCAGAGGGCACGGCCTCAGAATAGAGAGATACCTTTTTAAAACAGAAATGAGGAGGAGGAATGTCCAAGGTTACACGTTGTATCGGAGAGATAGGAAGGTAGGCAGAGGGTGTGGCGTGGCTCTGCTGGTAAAGAACGGCATCAAATCAGTAGAAAAATGTGACATAGGATCAGAAGGTGTTGAATCCCTGTGGATTGAGTTAACAAACTGCAGGGGTCAAAGGCCCCTAATGGCAGTTATATACAGGCCTCCCAACAGTAGCTGGGATGGATTACAACAGGAAACAGAAAAGGTGTGTCAAAAGGGCAATGTTATGATAGTCATGGGAGATTTCAACATGCAAGTCAATTCAGAAAATTAGGTTGGAAATGGATCTCCAGGCAGTGAACTTGTTGAATGCATATGAGATGGGTTGTTTTTAAAGAGTGGTTTGTCGTTGAGACTACTAGGGGCTCAGTAATACTGGATTGGGTGTTATGTGATAAGACCATAAGACACAGGAGCAGAATTAAGCCACTCAGCCCAGCGAGTCTGCTCTGCCATTCAGTCATGGGGTGATCCAATTCTTCCAGTATAAGATGAACTGGAGGTTATTCGGGAGCTTAAGGTAAAACAACCCAAAGGAGGCAGTGATCACAATATGACTGAGTTCAATTTGAAATTTGGACTACGGTATTAATGGATTTGTGGCTAAATTTGCCAATGATACAAAGTTAGGTGGACAACGGGTAGTGTTGCTGAAATACAGAGCCTGCAGAGAGACTTAAATAGTTTAGAGGAATGGGCAAAGAAGTGGTAAATGAAAGAAAATGTTGGAAAGTGTATGGTCATGCACTTGGGTGGAAAAAAATAAACGGCCAGACTATTATTTAAATGGGGAGAGAATTCAAAATGCAGAGATGCAAAGGGACTTAGGAGTCCTTGTGCAAGATACCCTAAAGATTAACTGCCAGGTTGAATCGGTTGTGAAGGCGGCGTTGGGGTGCAATGTTGGCATTCATTTCTAGAGGTGTAGAATATAAGAGCAGGAATATGATGTTGAAGCTCTATAAGGCACTATTGAGACCACATTTGGAGAATGGTGTGCAGTTTTGGGCTCCTTATTTTAGAAAGAATGTGCTGCTATTGGAGAGGGTTCAGAGAAGATTTACGAAAATGATTCCAGGAATGAAAGGGTTACCGTATGAGGAACATCTGGCAGCTCTGGGGCTGTATTCCCTGGAGTTCAGGAGAATGAGGGGGGATCTCATAGAAACATTCAGAATGTTAAAAGGCCTGAACAGATCAGATATGGCAAAGTTATTTCCCATAGTAGGGGAGTCTAGGACAAGAGGGAACGACCTCAGGATTGCAGGACGTCCTTTTAGAACTGAAATGCAAAGAAATTTCTTTAGTCAGAGGGTGGTAAATCTGTGGAATTTGTTGCCACGAGCGGCTGTGGAGGCCAAGTCATTGGGTGTATTTAAGGGAAGAGATAGATATGTTCTTGATTAGCCAGGGAATCAAAGAGTATAGGGTGAAAGTAAGGGAGTAGGGATGACTGGAAGAATTTGATCAGCCCATGATTGAATGGCAGAGTGGACTTGATGGGCTGGATGGCCTGCTTCTGCTCCTATATCTTATGGTCTTAAGTCATTGAGTATATTTAAAGCAAAGTTTGATAAGTTGTTGATTAGTCAGGGTGTCAGAGATCATGGGGATAAGGAAAGAGAATGGAGTTAAGAAGGATAATAAATTAGCCATGATGGATTCGTGTAGCAGATTTAATGGGCTGTTTCCTACTACTCTTTGTATGCACAAGCTTTTAGTTTGATGCTTTTTTTTGAGTTATCCAAGGCTGGCTCTCCCCACCCTTACTGTCCTTGCTTATAGCTGGAATATATTTGCATTAAGCACCATGAAAAATCTCTGTAAGTCTTTCACTGTTCCTCAACTGTCCCACCACATAGCCTGTGTTTCCAGTCTACACGAGCCAAATCCTCCCTCATCCCATTGTAGTGTCCATTGTTTAGGCATAATACACTGGTTTTAGATTGAACTATTACACTCTCCATTTGTAAGAAAAATTCAGTAATGCTGTGATCACTCTTTCCAAGAGGATCCCTAACTATAAGGTCACTGATTTTACCCGTCTCGTTACACAGACCAGATCTAAGATAGCATGCTCCTTTGTCTATTTAGTAATACGCTATTCAAGAAAGCCATCATGGATGCATTCTATGAAGTCCTCCTCAAGACCACCTCGAACAACCTGATTTACCCAATCAATGTGGAAGTTAAATTCCCCTATGATAACTGCTGTTCCATTCTTAAAATGCCTCCGAAATTTCTCCGTTTATTGCCTGTGTCACTGTAATGTTACTATTTGGTGGCCGATAGACAACTCCCTCCAGTGATTTTTTCCCTTTACTATTCCTAATCTCTACCCAGATGGATTCAACATTCTGCTTCTTAGATCTTATATCATCTCTTACTGTTGCCCTGATCACATCCTTAATTAAGAGCACTACCCTGCCTCCTTTACATTCCTGCCTATCCTTCTGTATCACCTGATATTCTTGGATATTTAACTCCCAATACTCTCCTCCCTGCAACCACATCTCTGCAATGGCCACTAAATCATACCTCTTTGTACTGATTTGTGCCACAAGTCCACTGATCTTATTTTGAATACTACGGGCATTCAGATAAAGTGCCCGTACACTCATTCTGCTTTTAAAATCGTGTAAACTTTCACTCTTTTGCACTTGGCTTTTCTTCACTTCACTCTTTTCTTTTTCCTGTTGCTTTTTTCCTTATCTTTTTCACATTTTTCTCTTACTTTAGCTGTTCTTCTCCAATCTGTTGAACCTACTTCCCTACTATTTAGTTTAAAGCCCCACTCACTATCCTACTTTTGCGAATCACGAGGACTCAGGTCCCATTACAGTTCAGGTGGAGCCCATCTCATTGCGACAGCTCCCTCCTTCCCCAATACCAGCGTGCTTCAGAATCAGAGCCAGGTTTAATATAACCGGCACACTGTATGTCATGAAATTTGTTAACTTTGCAGCAACAGTACATTGCAACATATGATAATATAGAAAAAAACTGAATTATGTTAATATATATTTTTTAAATTAAATAAGTAGTGCAAAAACAGAAATTTAAAAAAATTTAGTGAGATAATGTTCATGGGTTCAATATTTATTCAGGAATCGGATTTCTGTGAGTGAGGGGTGATGGGACTGTTATTATATTTCTGCAAGTGAGGGAGTTGCAAACTACTATTGTTGCTGCTTTTTTCTGTGGAGGGAGCTTTAGGGTCCATGAGTTTTGTTTCTTTTCTTTTTCATGCTGGGTGGGGAGGTGATCTCTTTTCTTTCATCAGTTCCCATGGTCTTTCTGTATTTCATGGCAATCTGGAGAAGATGAATATCAGGGTTGTATTACTTTGATGATCAAATGAACCCTTGAACCTTTGAGTGGCAGAGGGAAGAAGCTGTTCCTGAATCACTGAATGTTTGTGTTCAGGCTTCTGTACCTCCTTCCCTTTGGTAGCAATGAGAAGAAGGCATGTCCTGGGTGTTGCAGATTAGAGTTGAGATAGAAACACAGAAAACCTACAGGACAATACAGGCACTTCGGCCCACAATGCTGTGTCGAACATGTACTTACTTTAGAAATTACCTAGGGTTACCCATAGCCCTCTATTTTTCTAAGCTCCATGTCCCTATCCAGGAGTCTCTTAAAAGGCCCTATCATATCCGCCTCCATCACTGTCGTCAGCAGCCCAATCCACGCACTCATCACTCTGCGTAAAAAACTTACCCCTGACATCCCCTCTGTACCTTCTTCCAAACACCTTAATACTGTGCCCTCTCGTGCTAACCATTTCAGCCCTGGGAAAAAGCATCTGACTATCCACACGATCAATGCCTCTTATCATCTTATACACCTCTATCAGGTCACCTCTCATCCTCCGTCACTTCAAGGAGAAAAGGCTGAGTTCACTTGACCTATTCTCATGGTAGAGTTCACTTGACCTATTCTCATAAGGCATGCTCACCAATCCAGGCAACATCCTTGTAAATTTCCTCTGCACCCTTTCTAGCTTCCACATCGTTCCTATAGTGAGGTGACCAGAACTGAGCACAGTACTCCAAGTGGGGTCTGACCAGGGTTCTATATAGCTGCAGCATTACCTCTCTGCTCCTTATCTCAATCCCACAATTGATGTAGGCCCATGCACCGTATGTCTTCTTAACCACAGACCCAACCTGCGCAGCAGCTTTGAGTGTCCTATGGATTCGGACCTCAAGATCCCTCTGATCCTCCACACTGCCAAGAGTCTTACCATTAATATTATATTCTACCATCATATTTGACCTACCAAAATGAACCACTTCACACTTATCTGGGTTGAACTCCATCTGCCACTTCTCAGCCCAGTTTTGCATCCTATCAATGTCCCGCTGTAACCTTTGGTAGCCTTCCACACTATCCACAACACCTCCAACCTTTGTGTAATCAGCAAACTTACTAACCCATCCCTCCACTTCCTCATCCAGGTCATTTATAAAAATCATGAAAAGTAGGGGTCCCAGAACAGATCCCTGAGGCACACCACTGGTCACCGACCTCCATACAGAGTATGACCCGTCTACAACCACTCTTCGTCTTCTGTGAGCAAGCCAATTCTGGATCCACAAAGCAAGGTCCCCATGGATCTCATGCCTCCTTACTTTTTCAATAAGCCAGGCATGGGGTACCTTATCAAAAGCCTTGCTGAAATCCATATACACTACATCTACTGTTCTACCTTCATCAACGAGTTTTGTCACATCGTCAAAATATTCAATCAGTTTCATCAGGCATGACCTGCCTTTGACAAATTAAATATGACTATTCCTAATCATATTATGCCTCTCCAATTTTCATAAATCCTGCAGCTCAGGATCTTCTCCATCAACTTAGGGCTTCTTTATACTTACTATGAATACTCTCAAGAAAATGAATCTCTGGTTTGTGTATGATGACATATTTGAACTTTGAAAAAAAGATTCAGGTAAACTTCTCGCAGCATGTGGATGAAAACACAATAGTTTGTAAGAAATAAAAGTTTGTTTCCATCATGCCCACTGTTTACCATTTTGGGAGACACCTCTTTGTTATCATCCTTATAATCTAAACATATGTTTCATTTGATCACTTCTACTATGACAATGATATTAATTCTAAACATGTAAAAATAATTTCCAAGTTGTTCTGGTCACTTTATTTAAGAACTAAAATGGAGAAAGGAATTTTTTTGACATTTGTATTTGGCCAGGGAAAGACAACACCTGGAATATTTTGTACAGCTTTGGTCTTCTTATTGAAGATATACTTGCCATGAAGAACATGCACTAAAGATTAACTAACCCTATTTGCTGGCATGAGAAGTTTCCTAGAGAAATTGTGCAATAAAACCTGTATTTTCTGGAATTTAGAGGACATTAGGTGGAATTTACAAAAGTGTTATGTACTGCTTGTGACAGGCTGGATTCAAGGAGAATCTGTCCTCTGACTGAAAATCTAGAAGTAAGATCAGTGTCTTAGGAAAAACTTCTTCACGCAGAGAGTGGTGAATCTGTGGAATTCTCTGCCACAGGAAACAGTTGAGGCCAGTTCATTGGCTATATTTAAGAGGGAGTTAGATATGGCCCTTGTGGCTATGGGGGTCAGGGGGTATGGAGGGAAGGCTGGGACGGTGTTCTGAGTTGGGTGATCAGCCATGATCATAATAAATGGCGGTGCAGGCTCGAAGGGCCGAATGGCCTACTCCTGCACCTATTTTCTATGAATAAGAGGCAGGTTGTCTGTCGGAAATGGTGACAAAATTCCTTTACTCAGAGAAAGGTGAATCTTTGTGCAAAAGGGTTGGTAAAAAAGTTCAGTTGCTGAGTGAATTGAATTCAGATATGAGTAGATCTCTGTATATTAAATGAATTATTGGATATGGAGATGGTGTAGAAAGATGGTGCTACGATAGAAGTCCATCTAAGGTCACAATAAGTGGCAGAGTAGGTTCCAAAGTCCAGACAGTCTCCTCCTGTTCCTACCTCTATGTTTCTAATATTCTGATAAACTGGACCCGAGAGTAGAGTCCCTTCCAGTCCAAGGTTTCCAAAGGATTTTAGAGTGAACTGTTTCAAAGTGTAATTATTTCTATGCAACAGAAAATCATCAGCAAAAGCCAGATCCTAACTTCTGTAATGTGAAAATGTAGCAGATGATCTGTTTTTTCCCCCAGTGTAGTTAATTGATGGGTAGCCATAAATCTGCATATTTTCAAAGTATGAAAATGTTTATATTTTAGGGAAAACAGAGCGCTAGCTTTGAGTGTGTTCCTGTATGCTTGTCTGAGAGACAATATCACTGTCAATGCCAAAGCATTCCGTCGTGAGTGCACTGAAATACTACACTAGCTTATACGCCCAGGTCTCTGGAGAGACATAGAGCTATGAAACTGCTTAAGTGTTTCTTCCCAAGCAAAGATTCAGACAACTTATTTAATTGTGCAACTAGAACATGTAAGACTTGAACAGCACCATTATACTACTTGAAGGGCAGCTGTTCATTATCTCATCTGTACTTAATCTTCCCTGAATGGCAGTTTTTCATTGACACAACCGATCGGCTTGTCATTGAAGTAAAGTCCATCAGCTCCATTAAAAATTGTAATGATACAATTTATTTCAGGTACATTTTTACTCAGCATTTACCTTAATCAGAGGGTTACCTGAAACTTAATGTGTTTATAGCCTCACGGGATTTAGTGATTAATAGTCACACTGCGAAGTTTCGCAAACGTGAGGAAATCAGCAGATGCTGGAAATTCAAGCAACACACACAAAATGCTGTGAATGCAGCAGGCCAGGCAGCATCTATTGGAAGAGGTACAGTCGACGTTTCAGGCCAAGACCCTTCGTTATCAGCCCAAAATGACAACTGTACCCCTTCCAATAGGTGCTGCCTGGCCTGCTATGTTCCACCAGCATTTTGTGTGTGCTGCGTGACACTGTCAAAGTTTATTCAATGTCAAGTATCAATGGCTTGAATAGGTGTTCTTTGCTTATTAGGCTTGGCGGAACCAGAGCTGTCTAATATTCGTGCTCACTGCATTGATTTTTAACTGATCTTAATATTTTAGTTAATTTTTTTGGAAATCAAACCAGTTTGTGTTTATTGATTTTTGTAAAAATGAATAATTTGCAGTTGTAGAAAGTATATAGCTTTGCTTCTCCTCTGTGCTATCAGACAGTAAGAATCTTCCCCAGTACTTTTAGCCTTCAGATGGAATGGGTCCCTATGTACTGACTTCCACTTGAAAGCCAGCACCTGGCTGATCTGTGTCACAGTGCAAGACCTTTATGAACATAAGCAGCCTATCTTGGTACTGAATTAGACAAGTGTCAAACTACATTAACTGACCTTATGGATTCAATAAAGGACATCACTCCTTTCCTGAGAAATGTTTTAGCACACATTTAACTCACAGATTTAACCATTTCAATACAACACATATTCTGTGACTATAGCTAACACATTTTCTGTATCAACTTAATGATATCTCTGGAACTGAAAACTTCATTTTCAGCTTACAACAGTTTTCATTGTTTTGAAACCCTCAACTTAAAGCTCTACTTCAATACAAAATTCTTAAACTTCAGAAGTTGTTTTCTAACCCTTTGAGGTCTCTCTACCGGTTTCTCTTTGCTTTCAATGTCTGGTAATGGCTTTTGCTCACTGTGAACCTTCAGCTTATCTATAACTGTCTGTCATATTGTCCTCCTGTCCCGGTACCTCACTGTCAAATCCTTGAATTTCCTCCTGTTTGTCAGAAGGCTCTCTTGTATTGAACTTTTTTACGTGTGTGCTGTTCCTTGAATTCTGCACTCCTGCTGGAGATTCAGCTGCCACTTGATTCCCTGTTCTCCTCACCACCCTGTGTGGTGTTGTGTTGAAAAGTGGGGTGAATTTGTCCACTTTTTCTTGTATGAATAAGCAGTGTCCCCAACTTTTACAGTAGACGTTTGTACTCCTCTTTGATCCTCTGCATACAGCTAGTAGTTTTCTTTATGTTCTGCATCCTGATCTCATACTCCCAGTTCTGCTGTGTGTATCTCCTTGACGTCTGGTAACCTCCCCCTCATTTTGTGGTTGTAGAGAAGCTCGGCAGGATTTCCCCTGTAGTGGCATGTTCCACACATCTGTACACAGTCACATACTTTCTCAATTCATATTTCCAGTCAAGTCCTTCTGCTTGAGCAATCCTAATGCTTTTCATCAGTGATGCATTTTGACGATCCACTTCACCGTTTGCCCAAGCCCACTTTGGCGTTGTTTCCAGGTGTTTGATTCCATTACTCTCACAATATTCCTTGAACTGTTCAGATCTGAATAGAAGTCCATTATCTGATTTGATAGATACAGGCAGTCCATGTCTACTGAAAATTTCTTCAGACACTCAACAACTTTTTGCAGTTGTAGAGGTCAAACTGTCATATTCATAAAATTGGCTGTAGTAATCAACTACTACTAGAATGGATGGTTTGTTGTTAATGGTCCAAGCAAATCAATGGCCAACTCCTGTCAAGGATGATCCAGTAATGATGTCAGTTTTTATACTTTATTGTCGTCAAACAATTGGTACTAGAACGTACAATCATCACGGCGATATTTGATTCTGCACTTTCCACTCCCTGAATTACAAATATTAAATATTAAAGATATTAAAAAGTTAAAATTAGTAAATATTAAAAACTTAAATTATAAATCATAAATAGAAATAGAAAAATGGGAAGTAAGGTAGTGCAAAAAAAGAGAGAGGCAGGTCCGGATATTTGGAGGGTACGGCCCAGATCTGGGTCAGGATCCGTTCAGCAGTCTTATCACAGTTCTTTAGTGGTTCTGGAGGGTTGGGTCTAGATACAGTTTGATAGCCGTAACAAGTTTTGCAGTTTCTCAGCTGTTTTATCCATACCAGGCCAGAGAGTCTTGATTCTGAGATGATCTTATGTACCAACTATTCCCAAACTGTGTCCTTCAAAGTGTCTGTTCATGATGGCTTTTGGCACCTCCTGCAGTTCTGGATCTGTGTCTGAGGCTCTGTCCACCTCTTGTGTTGTCAGGGGCTTAGGCTATGAAGCTGACCTATTGCTCGGAATCATGCTTGTCCTTCTCTTTTTGAGCAGTCTCCCCCATAGCCTCGATATTGGGTCTGCAATGTTCTGTTTTCCTGGCGTGTGTATGATTCTGTAGTCATATGGTTGCAATATTAAGACCCACCGCTCTATGCGTGCACGTGGTTTAGATCTTGGGCTGTAAATCATCTCCAAATGTTTGTGATCAGGTCACATTTTCTTCCAGACGAATAAGGATGAAAATTTTCACAGGCCCATACTAGTGCTAATGCTTCTTGCTCTGTTTGTGAGTATTTTCATTCACCGTCTATGAGACTGCGGCTCACATAGCAGACAGGTACTGTTTCTTCATTTTGTTTTTGTATGAGTATTGCCCTAGCCCAACTGTTTCCAATACTCATTTCACATTCAAACACCCCCCTAGCCCCCAGTGATGTGCTGGATGAATATGGGTTTGGCTTTCTCTTCTGCTTAGGAATATATAAATGGCACTTTATCTTCTCTGCCTTCAGTTTTCCCACACGTTTTAACCCAGTATATTACTTCTGGCTCCTGAACCTACTAACATGCACAGATTTACACCCCCTACACCAAAAGTGATTTTTTCAGATGACTCTGTCTCATTAACAACACATACAAATTCCTCTGTTTATCCCCAACATTGTTCACTTTTTGTGTCTTTAACCCTTTGTCCTGCACATTTTTGCAAAGTGGTCCTTTCCAGTGCATTTTCTGCACTTCTGTCCACTTTGGGTCTCTACCCAGGTGATCCGTGTTTCCACATCTGTAGCATTTCCTTTCATTTGTATTAGTAGATTTTCTTTTCCCCTGTCTTTTTGCCATGCGTCATTGCACATCTGGTCCTGCAAGGTGCAAGAGTAGTGCTCTCTGTCTCTGTTTCGTATTATCTGTTGCATTATCATCCAATAACAGCCCTTTATCATCAGCATAACTTTCAAATGAGTTGAGCCACCGTGTCCATCTCAGACCTAACGTAGCTGGCTCTGTAAAACATTGGAAGTGTTGGATCCTGGATTTCTCCATTCCCATCAACTAATGTTAAATTTGCTTTCAATCTCTATAGCGTAGCCACTGTAACATATTTGCAACCTATATTAGTGCATATATCATGACTCAAAGCTCTGAACATGTCTTTATTTCTCATTCCCGCTTCCATGTTCCCTCACATCACGTGTTCTGTCTCAAACTGATGACATCATCACCGTACTTGACAGGTGTCAGATTACATTAACAGACTTTACCATTTCAATACGTAACAATGTCATCAGGCCCTGGCCTCAGAGTTAACTTAGCAGCTGCTTAAATTATGCACTTGGCATAACTAACAAAAAATATTTGTGATTATCCCTGACATTCAAAATTTTAAAATAAACATGTTTTAAAAAATCTTAACATTTAAAATACTGAAGGATAATAATATACAATTTTAAAGTTTTCAAATTGTCAATTAAATAAAACAGACAGGAAATTACAAGGCATTGATTCGAATTGTCCTACAGTGGAAGTGCTTGGAAGTTCGTGTTCCCTGTAGACTCGGCTGTAATGTCAGAGAGCAGCTACTCTCAAAGGAAGGAGCAGCCAAACAGAAGCTTGGAGCTGTCAGTTTTTGAGTGGAAGATCTGGGCTATTAATGCTTCACCACTCCATCCATGAAGTCTTCAAAAACAGAGAAGCAAAGATTCAAATGTGAAAATCTAACCCAAAAAATGAAGACAGAAGGTATTGGAAATGCTACAAAGAAGGCACGATAATGCTGTATTTAATTACGAGTTTGAGCAGATTTAGTATGTCAGCAAAGACACTTGCATGTTTCTACAGGTATACTGTAGAGAGCCTTCTCACCTGTTGCATCACCGTCTGGTCTGGGGGGGGGGGAATATTTGCACAGAATCAAAAGAAACTGCAGAGAGTTGCAGAAACTGAGTCCACTCCATCGGGGCACTAGCCTTCGTAGTATCCAGAACGTCTTCAAGGAGCAAAGCCTCTAAAAGGCAGCATTCATCATTAAGGATGCCCAGCACCCAGGCTATGCCTTGTTCCCATTGCTACCATCAGGAAGGAGGTACAGAAGCCTGAAGGCACACACCCAATAATTCAGAAACGGCTTCTTCCCCTCTGCCATCTGACTTCTGAATGGACATTGAACTCATGAACACTACCTCACTAAGTTTTTTTATTTCTATTTTGTAGTACTTATTAAATTTACTTAATATATATACTTACTCTAATTCACATTTTTCTATTATTATGTATTGTATTGTACTCCTGCCACAAAGGCAACAAATTTCACAATATATGTCAGAGATATTAAACCTGATTATGATTCTGAAATGTTAGCTCTAGTTCTCTCTCTCTCTCTATAAACCCTGCTTGAACTGCTGAGTATTTTTAACATTTCTATTTCTATTTATAGTGTTAATGGAAGTAACACACATAAAAGTTGCTGGTGAACGCAGCAGGCCAGGCAGCATCTCTAGGAAGAGGTACAGTCGACGTTTCAGGCCAAGACCCTTCATCAGGACCAACTGAAAGAAGAGATCGTAAGAGATCGTTAACTGTACCTCTTCCTTTAGATGCTGCCTGGCCTGCTGTGTTCACCAGCAATTTTTATGAGAGTTGCTTGAAATTCCAGCACCTGCAGATTTCCTCGTGTTTGCGTGTTAATGGAAGTGATTGATTTCATGCAATTTAGAATGATTTGACTTCAAATGGAACAGCAATAACTCCAATGGAATGATTAAATAATTTTGTATGTGTGTTTCACGAAGTCATGGATGGTGGTTATCAGGCGTGGTATTTTTTGCTCATCACAAACAAATGGTGGGCTGGGCGATTTCAAAGTGTATAAGAAGTCACCACAATTTCTGTAGGCTGCATGTTGTGCTCAAGTCAACCCTGAAGAACAGTAGTAATGGGATTTTAAGCAAACTGCATTTTTATTAAAATTCTAAAACTTCTTTTGAAAACCAGATTTAATTTCTTGGGTTTAAATTCCCCAGATGCCGGTATGATTTGAAATCCTAATTTCAGCAATTTTGTAGTGGGGTGCAGATATGCCTCTACCACAGGAGGTGTAAGACACTCCTCTCTCCAGTAGGCTTCAGATCACCCTTGGGCAAGGTGTCACAGCTGCTTGACCTCTCCCTCTCCCTCCCCCCCCCCCCCCACCCCGGGTCAGGGTCACATGAAGCCACGGGAGCAGCTGGTGCATATCACAAATCCAGCTATGCAACCACTGACACCAGGCAGACAACCTCTGAAGAGTATTGATACTGGCTGGGGTCACCCGTCTTGTAAAGACTCTGTCCAGAAGACAATGGAAAAACATTTCTGTAGAAAAATTCACTTCAGTATCTTTTATTTAATCAATTTCATAGAATATGGGTGTCCCTGGCAAGGCCAGAATTTATCATCTGTGTTTACTTATTTGAGGAACTGACTGTGAACCACTACATTGAAGTGTTTTATTCATTAGGGAGGGATCTCCCACGATGTCATTGGGAATGTGGGGAGGAATGAATGTTTAGGGTAGTGGGGAGGTGAGGGATCTCCCTCAGCATCGTTGGGAAGGTGGAAAACAATGAAGGTTTAGGGGAGTGAAGAGAGCATCAATAGAATTACTTAACTTTATCCTAGATATTGTGGAGCTTCATAAGGCTCGGAACTGCATTTTTCCAGATCACGAGAAATTTTCCATCATAATCATGACTTGTACCTTATAGAGGGAGGAAAGGACTTAGGGCAGGGGTTTCCAACCTTTTTATGCCATGGACACCTACCATTAACCAAGGGATCAGTCGAACCCAGCTTGGGAACCCCTGCTTTACGGTGTCACGTGGTGATACAGCTGCATACCCAGCCTCCAAACTGTTTGTATAACTAATAAACATGGATGGTCCAATGGAGTTTCTGCTGAATAGTACCCAGCTCTGGCTGCTCCCAGGATGTTAATGGTGAGGGAATCCAAGCTAATGCAATTGGATGTAAAAGTAGAGAATCAGACTTTCCACTATTGAAAAGGGACAATGACTGTCATGTGTACAACACAGTTCAAACTTATTCCTTGTCAGCCTTTGCCTGAACATTAGTTATGTTTTGCTGCATAACTATGGTGTTCATTAACTTCAGATTTATCAGGGGTCCTTGATGTTTCACCTGGTCAAGGTGGTTGTCATCGTCGTGGCTACCCCTCGAGGTCGAGGATGATGGTCTTCGTTCTGTTGATCTACTTATGGGCTCTCAAGTGGCTTATCAGTCCAATCTTGGCTTTGAAAGTTCTTCCACATTCAGGACAGGTAGTTCCAGATGGCAGATCGGGCTTTGGTTGTTGCTGCCTCTCTTTCCATTTTCTTCTCTTTTCTTCTAATTCTGCACATCTGTTGGCTTCGAAAGTTGCTGTCCCTTCTCGGATGACGGCTCACCAGGGTTTCCTGTCCTTGGCATTGGTTTCCCAGTTGTTGATAATTCTCATTCAACTCAAATTGACCTCTTTGGTCCATGTCTGGACCACAAACAAAACGAAAACTGGAACCTATTGGTCCAGGCAAAATCTGAACTGAACATTGGCAGCTGTGTAGATTTCACCACAAACACATTGCTAATGATGAAAAGTAAGTGCATTGGATAGTGCTTATTTGCACTGGACTTGTTTTACATTTTTGCAACAGAAGATAATGAGGCACAGCCCTTGACGTGCAGATACTGATGTTGTATTCCAGAGTAGGTGTTAGTTTTAAAGCGCAAGTCCAACAGCTGTGCCCCCTTATAAAGTGCACGCAGCTGCTTCTTGACATCGATTCGTTAAAGATTGGCATCCATGGTGGCTAGGAACACCAGAGGATGCAGAGATACATTGCATCATTTGATATTTGTCTAAAGTTGATGGCAAAGGCTTCAATTTTTGTCTTCAGCTTTTGCACATTGAGCCCCACCACCAATGAATACAGGGACAATCTGGGCACCTCAGATACACGTTCACACAAGAACAAAGTCATTGTACTGTATTCATGTTGCTGAAGTTGGATAAAAACATTGAGTATTAATTTGTACTCAAATCAGATTTTATCATATCATATTAGAGCTCTCTCTTTATTACCCATTACGCTGCTGACCTGGTCCACCATCTCTGGTGGCAATTAGAGCCTCCTTCATCGTGTCAGTAGCTTCCTCTTGGTTTTCACCACTGTCAGTCACGCAAGTCCCAGCTGGAGACTCAGGAATACTGTCACACTCAGGTGCAGAAAGATTCTTTAATTCTGCGTTCATAACAATTTTACTTTACCAGTCAGGCTTGTTGAACCAGAGCTGAAACCCTTGAACCTGTCTGGCCTCTGCCCTTTGACCTGTTTGGTATGGATAACCTGACCAAGAGCCAAAGCATAAAACCCTGAGTCCAGCCAGCATAGCTCTCTAAGTCATTGAGGCACGCAAGCCTACAAACCCCATGGCAAGGGTGTGGACCTCTTGGAGGTTATCTAAAGCAACACACATAAAATGCTGGAGGAACTTCGCAATTTAGGCAGCATTTATGGAAGAGAATAAACAGTCGACATTTTGGGCATTTCTGTTGTGATTGAAAGCAAGCAACAAACACCCGGGACAGAATATAACAGGACCAACGTATTTAATTGGTATTTTGTTGGAGTGTGTGGAGCACCCAGTGAAGTTGCTCCATAAATAAAAATGTACTTATTATGTTACTGCCCTCCACCAACCATCCTACAAGAGACATTTTGTATTATTTATAAATGGTTCTCTCTGTAACAAGGACAAGGGAAGGAAGGTGACAGGAGATGAAACAGAAATTCAAATTGCCTTGGAATAGAGAGAGCCAAGCTCATGCTGGCTGAATGGCAAACCAGGAGCAGGAGAAGAGGACAGAGGATGAAGGCTTTGTTCTTCTTACCATTTGCATTGACACAGAATGTTGAAAAACCAAACTGACAACACAAAGTTAGTGGGTGGATAGAAGTGAGAGAGTTCAAAAGTAAAAAAAATATTATAGCTCAAGTCCCTGAGTGACATAGATGGTAGGGGTATGGAGAGCAATGGTCCTGGTCAATGACCCTTTAAATGAGTGCAAGTGCACACATCTTTTGCTAGTAGCATACAAAAGAAGTTAAATTTGTGCACAAATTGTCACCTTCTGCCTCATTTGGCATGTTAAGTATCTTTCATGATCGTACACAATCACATTTCCTTTTCCGGTTTCTGGTGCGGATGGTATTGACAATATAGGGTTTGCAATGATAGGTCTGCAGATTTTAGAGCTGGGTTCGTTCAAGATTTAGAAGCAGAGCTTCATGGTAGTTTCTCACAGTCTCTTTCAGTCTCTCTCTCACTCACACACACACACACACACACACACACACACACACACACACACAGTCAGTCTCTGTCTCTCTCTCTCTCACACACACACAGTCAGTCTCTCTCACACACACAGTCAGTCTCTCTCTCTCTCACACACACACATAGTCAGTCTGTCTCTCTCTCTCTCACACACACACATAGTCAGTCTGTCTCTCTCTCTCTCACACACACACACAGTCAGTCTCTCTCACACACACACAGTCTCTCTCTCTCTCACACACACACAGTCTCTCTCTCTCACACACACACAGTCAGTCTCTCTCACAGTCTCTCTCTCTCTCTCTCTCTCTCTCTGTCCTTTTTTGTTCATTCCTCATCTGTTAGAGCATGGTAGATGAAAAAGAAAGGCTCTAGAGGCAGTGTTCTGTTCTGTCTGTGGGATGTGGGAAGTCCGAGAGACCTCCAGTCTCCCTAATAAACACATCTGCAACAGATGCACCGAGCTGTAGCTCCTGAGAGAACGCATTAAGAAACTAGAGCTGCAGCTCAATGACATTCGATTCATATGGGAGAATGAGGAGGTGATAGACAAGAGCTACAGGGAGGTAGTTACCCCTAGATTTCAGGAGACAGGTAACTGTGTGACTGTCAGGAGGAGGAAAGGAAATGCTCAGCCAGTGCTGATTACACCTGTGGCTGTTCCCCTCAATCATAATTACACAACTTTAGATACTATTGAGGGAGGACAACCCACCGGGGGAGCCACAGTGACCAGGTCTCTGGAACTGAGTCTGGTGCTGTGGCTCAGAGGAGCAGAGACGTGAAGAGGACTCTAGTGTTGATATGAGATTCTTTAGTCAGAGGAACAGAGACGAGATTCTGTGGGTGCTATAGAGACACCCCGATGGTATGTTGCCTCCCTGATGCCAGGATCAGGAAAGTCTCGGATTGGGTCCATGGCATTCTCAAGGGCAAGGGTGAGGGTGAGCAGCCAGAAGTCTTGGTACAGATTGACACAAATGACATAGGTAGACAGGTTGAGGAGATCCTGAAGAGAGGTTTTAGAGAGTTAGGTAGAAAGCCGAGAAACAGGACCTCCAGGGTAGTAATCTCTGGATTGCTGCCTGTGCCATGCAGCAGTGAGGGGAAGAATACGATAATTTGGCAGGTGAGTGTGTGGCTGAGGAACTGGTACAGGGGCAGGGGCAGGGGCTCAGATTGATGGATCATTGAGATCTCTTCTAGAAAAGGTAATAGCTGTACAAAAAGGACGGGTTACACCTGAACCCAAGGGGGGTCCAATATCCTTGTGGGCAGGTTGGCTAGGGTTGTGTGGGTGGGTTTGAACTCATTTGGCAGGGGGTTGGGAAGTGGAGTGATAGTGATGAAGATGAGGTAGCTGGTTTACAAACAGAGGGAATGTGTAGTGAGGAGAGGCTGATGACAGGGCACAATTGCAGTCGGCAGGATGAACTGCAATGTAAAAGTAGACAAAATTGAAAAAGGGTGAATCAAGGACAGAAGGTGTTATATTTGAAGCACGCAGTATACGGAATAAGTCAGATTAACCTGCAGCACAGTTACAGATTGGCAGCTATGATGCTGTAGGCATCACTGAATCATGGCTGAAAGAAGGTTAAAGTTTGGAGCTTAACATCTAAGGATACACATTGTATCGAAGGGATGGGCAGGAAGACAAAGGGAGTAGTGTGGCTCTGTTGGTAAAAACTGAAGTCGCGTCATTAGAAAGAGATGACAGAGTCAGAAGGTGTTGAAACATTCTGGATAGAGTTATGCAACTGCAAAGATAAAAAGACTGTGATGATACAGCCCACCTAACAGTGGTAAAAATGTGGTCTACGAGTTATCAGAATCAGATTTATTATCACTAGCATGTGATGTGAAACTTGTTAACTTAGCAGCAGAAGTTCAATGCAATACATAATATAGAAGTGAAAAAGAATATTAAATAAGTAAATCGATTACAGTATACATATACTGAATAGATTTTTTTAAATGTGCAAAAACAGAAATACTGTATATTAAAAAAGGGAGGTAGTGTCCAAGTGTTCAATGTCAATTTAGGAATCAATGACAGAGGGTAGTGGTAGATGAAGTTACTCTGCCTGAAAGTCTGTGATCAGTTCAGGAATCTTTGTTGTGTTGTTATACAAATAACTTAGATGAAAATGTAAATTAATAGGTTAGTAAGTTTGTGGATGACAGTAAGGCTGGTGAAGTATTGGACAGTGAAGAGAATTCTCAAAAGATACAGCGAGATATACATTAGATACTGATGAGTAGAGGAATAGCAGATGGAGTTTAATCTGAGCAAATGTGAAGTGTGCACTTTGGACAGGTGAATGCAGGGGAAACCACACAATTAGTGGAAGGAAGCTTAACAACATTGATATGCAGAGGGACTGAGTTTCATTTGGTGGCAGTGAGTATGAATGAGTAAGGAAGTCATGTTGCACCAACACAAAATGTAGGTTAGGCTACATTTTGATCCCTCATCACAGAAAGAATGTGGAAGCATTGGAAGGGGTACAGAAGAGATTTGCCAGGATGTAGGCTGGACTGGAGATATGAGCAGGAAGGAGAGTTTGGACAAACATGGATTGTTTTCTCTGGAGAACCAACAAGGCTGAGGAGACCTGATGGAAGTTTATAAAATCATGCAAGGCACAGACAGGGTAGACAATTGGAATCTTTTCTTCGGAGTAGAACTGTTTGACACTAGAGTACATGCATTGCACTGGTCATGGCATGCATTAAATGCAGCCTTGCAGATAACCTCAACCGACTGCAATGTTCTCGGACCCCTGCTCTTTGTGATTTCTATAAATGACCTGGATGAAGAGGTGGAAGGATGGGTGAGTAAGTTTGTAGATGACACGAAGACTGGAGGAGTTGTGAATAGAGATATAGGTTGTCAAAGGTTACAGAGGATATAGACAGGATGCAGAGTTGGGCAGAAAAGTGGCAGATGGAGTTCAATCCTGATAAATGTGAGGTGATGCATTTTGAAAGGACAAACCAGAAGGCTGAGTACAGGGTTAATGGTCGGTTACTTAAGAGTGTGGATGAACAGAGGGACCTTGGGTTTCAAATCCATCCATCCCTCAAGGTCGCTGCACAGGTTGATAGGATAGTTAAGGCGGCCTATGGGATGCTAGGCTTCATTAATAGGGCGATTGAGTTCAAGAGCGGAGAGGTAATGTTGCAACTCTACAAATCTCTGGTGAGACCACACTTAGAGTATTGTGTTCAGTTCTGGTCACCTCATTATAGGAAGGATGTGGAAGCTATGGAGAGGGTGCAGAGGAGATTTACCAGGATGTTGCCTGGATTGGAAAACAAGTCTTATGAGGTAAGGTTAGCATAGCTGGGACTTTTGTCTTTGGAGCATAGAAAGATGCGAGGGGACTTGATAGAGGTCTACAAGATTATGAGAAGCATAGATAGGGTGGATAGCCAGTACCTATTTCCCAGGGCACTAATAGCAAACACCAGAGGGCATATGTACAAAGTTAAGGGAGGGAAGTTTAGGGGAGACATCAGGGGTAAGTTTTTTTTACACAGAGGATTGTGGGTGCCTGGAATGGCTTGCCAGGGATGGTGGTTGAGGCTAAAAAAGAGGTATTTAAGAGCCTCTTGGACAGGCACATGGATGAAAGAAAAATAGAGGGTTGCAGGGTAGTGTGGGTTTAGTGCTTTTTTTTAAAGAAATATATGGGTCAGTACAACATCATGGACTGAAGGGCCTGTACTGTGCTGTAGTATTCTAGTGTCTAGTGCCCCTACCACCAAACAAGTGTACAGTGGATGCCATCTCCCTGGTCCTACACACACCTCTAGAGCTTCTGGATAATGAAACGCCTGACTAACTGGCCACAGTCAATGGGATAGGGAGCAGTAACTCTGCCACAACATTGCTGCCCCACAAGGCTTCATCTTCAACCCCTACTCTACTTGCTGTACACTCATTTGTGTGGATAAGTTTTGTTACAAGTTTGCAGATAATACCACCATCGTGGTTCATATCTCAAATAATGATGAATTGAAGAACAGGGACGAATAACATGGTGTCATGACAACCATCTTTCCTCAGTGTCAGCGATACAAAGAACTTGCTTATTAGCTTCAGTAAGGATCAGTGCACATGCTCGTTTTTACATCGGCAGTGCTGAGGCTGGGAGGGTTGAGAGCTTCACGTTCCTAGCAAGGAGTGAACATCACTGGCAGGTTGTCCTGGTCCGACTATATAAATATCATGACAGGAAAGCTCACCAGCACCTCTAATTCTTCAGAACACTAATATTTTACATTTCCCTCAGATCATCTCCAATGCACCATAGAAATCGCCCTATTCAGAAGCATCACGGTTTTGTATGACGACTGCCCTGCTCATGACCACAACGAACAGCAGAATTGTCAACACAACTCAACACATGGTGGAAACCAACTTTCCCTCCATAAAGTCCCTCTGCACTTCTCCACACCTCAATAGAGCAACCAAAATAATCCAAGACCCCACTAACACCAAATATCCTCCCTTTTCTCACTCAATCAGACAGAAGATACAGAATCCTGAAAGCACAAACCACCAGGCTCAAGGACAGTTTCTATTCTGCTGGTAAAGGGCTATTGATCACATTGACAAAAGCAATATATAAATGGAATTTGGCAAAAATAAGTTTTATTTAACCTGACAACGGAGCAGAATTTTTATATTGTGGTTGATAATGTCAAAGGCCACTGAAAAATCAAGAAAGCAATGTATTGTACTAGTCTCTACTGTGCAGAATTTCACAGGCAAGATAGAAACTTGAAACTTCCTGAACACAGACTGTTCCCATCTCATCCAAACGTGAAACTTCCTGGTCACGGACTGTTTCCATTTCAATCAGACATGAAACTTCCTGAACATGGACTGTTTCCATCTCAATCAAACATGAAACTTCCTGATCACGGACTGTTCCCATCTCAATCAAACATGAAACTTCCTGATCACCGACTGTTTCCATTTCACTCTGATGACTGTAATGTCTAATGTCTAGTGCAATTAAGTGAAACAGCCGAGCATTAATGCATATTAATTCTGTTTTAATTAGTTTCACATTACATCTACAAAGTTAGTAACATTACCCAGTCACTCAACACAATAAATTTGCAGTCTTTAATGTCCTGTTGAACTCCTACTTGTCTGCAGCAATGATGCTCATCTTGAAAAGTTAAAAGATCACCATGTTTTCAAAATGTTGACATGACATTTAAAGGTAGGTCTGGTTCACCTTAAAGGCCAGAAGATGTGAAAACTACTGAAGGTTTCATCAAAAGACCCATGACCAATAGCAACAATATTGTACCTCATAGCAAAATCAATATCATGCAATTTATTAGGCTCAATGTGCAGGCAGATTGCAACAAACCAAGTACATCTAACATTCATCTTACAATAGTAATTTACTATTTAATATGTCATCTCACTTGGATTATTGAAGTCACTGAGCAACTTCAAAGCTAAGTAATAAATTCTCAGAACCTTTTCTGTTACACTCTGTCATGTTACACTATCGACTTGGTATCACTCCAGAATTCCCAGATTCTCAGATCCATAACGTTGATTCTGATTACTTGTTACCCAGGCTTTTAATGTGAGAGCCTGGCACTTGCCTGTCGTGCATTATCTACTTTCTTTGCTTTGGCAAACCTAGATTGTATTTTCAGTTCAAGATGTACAATATTATCAGAGCAACTGTGTAGTTTTCTCCAACTATCCCAATTTTCCTTTCACAAAGATTGCTAATCAAATACCAGTGGGCGTAGGCTTTTCAAATGAAGCAGCATCATCTGTGCAACGTACTTAAGTCTGATGAAAAGGCAGCTGTTCATTAGAAAGTGGCTCTGCATATGTGCTTTATGTGAACTGATTAAAAACTTAACATTTGAATTTTTTGTGAGGAGAATTAATGATGAAATCTAAGCAGCTAAACTTTCCATAATTTCTAAAGAGTAGGCTGAATATTTAACAACAAAGTGTACCTTATGGTATGGGACTTAAGCAGGACAGAATTCATGAAGAATGTTCTGATGGATAAATTATGAAAATATTTGTTAGGCTAAACAAAAAGATGTTCTGCTTGTACTAAAAGTCAAAACCGAGATCTGTAATCACATGATGGTCACTGATAAATTCAGTACAGAATACAGGAGAAACTGACTTAGCCAGAGAGCTGTCAGATTAGCTAGCACACTGGGGAGAAAATTATTAAGTTTTTGAAATGGTGACATAAACCCTCTGATATCCTTTAATAAGAGCTGATGAAGAATTGACTGAAGATCTCCTCAAAGACAAAACCTCATTGCAACAATTCCTCAATGCTGCACTGAAATGTCAGCACAGATAACACATTCAAACCCTCTAAAATGACAACATCATATCTTTCTGCTTTGAAAGCAAGGAAAATACCAGCTGAACTGCAATTTTCATTAAGTTTCTACTCTGGTTCCACTTTGTAACTTTGCATCACGCTCTCAGTGCTGGCTTGAATCAAGTCTCAGTGCTGGATTGGATTATCAGCTTCGATCATATGTACTGAAATCTGCAAAGTGGGAACAAACTTTGGGACCCGAGAGGTAAATCACAAACAAGAAAAAAATCTGTAGATGCTGGAAATCCAAGCAACACACACAAAATGCTGGAGGAACTCAGCAGGCCAGACAGCATCTATGGAAATGAATAAACACAAGAGATTCTGCAGATGCTGGAAATCCAGAGCAACACACACAAAATGCTGGAGGAACTCAGCAGGCCAGGGAGCATCCATGGAAATCATTCAGGACGAGTCCCTTCATCAAGACTGGAGAGAAAAGATGAGAAGTCAGAGTAAGAAGATGGGGGAGGAGAGGAAGAAATTCCACAAACTAGGTGGTAAGTGAAACTGGGAGAGGGAAGTGGTGAAGTAAACAGTTGGGAAGTTGATTGGGGAAAGATACAGGGCTGGAGAAGGAGGAATCTGATAGGAGAGGACAGAAGGCCATGGAGGAAGGGGAAGGGGGAGGACCACCAGAGGGAGGTGATGGAGAGAAATGAGAATGGGGAATGGTGAAGGAGAGGAGGGGCTATTTTTGGAAGTTTGAGAAATAGATATTCATGTCATCAGGTTGGAGACTACCCAGGCAAAATAGAAGGTGCTGCTCTTTCTACCTGAGTGTGGCCTCATCACAATAGTAGAGGTAGTGAGGGCTTTACCTGTGATGAACTGGGCCATATCCACTACTTTTTGTAGTATTTTCTCTTCAAGGACTTTGGTGTTTCCATATCAGGTTGTGATGCAGCCAGTCAATATACTGTCCACCAGTCACCTATAGAAGTATGTTAAAGTTTTAGATGTCTCTGCAAACTCCTAAGGAAGTAGCTGCAACACACACAAAATGCTGGAGGAACTCAGCAGGCCAGGCAGCATCAGTGCTTTCTTCGTAATTGCACTTACCTGCTGGGCCCAGGACAGGTGGTCTGAAATGATAACACTGAGGAATTTAAAGTTGCTGACCCTCTCCACCTCTGATCCTCCAACAAGGACTGGCTTACGGATCTCTGGTTTCTTTCTCATCCAGTCAATATACTCCCTACTACACATCTACAGAGGTTTGTCAGAGCTTTAAATGTCATATCGAATCTTTGCAAACTCTTAAAGAAGTAGAGGCACTGTCATGCTTTCTTCATAATTGTACTTGTGTGCTGGACCCAGAACAGATCCTCTGAACCATAGAACTATAGAACACTACAACACAGAAAACAGGCCATTCGGCCCTTCTAGTCTGTGCTGAAACTTTATTCCGCTAGTCCCACTGACCTGCACCCAGTCCATAACCCTCCAGACTTCTCCCATCCATGTATCCATCCAATTTATTCTTAAAACCTAAGAGTGAGCCCGCATTTACCATGTCAGATGGCAGCTCGTTCCACACTCCCACCACTCTCTGAGTGAAGAAGTTCCCCCCTAATGTTCTCCCTAAACCTTTCCCCTTTCACCCTAAAGCCACGTCCTCTCGTATTTATCTCTCCCAATCTAAGTGGAAAGAGCCTACTCACATTTACTCTGTCTATACCCTCATAATTTTGTAAACCTCTATCAAATCCCTCCTCATTCTTTTACGCTGTAAGGAATAAAGTCCTAACTTGTTCAATCTTTCCTTGTAACTCAACTCCTGAAGACCGGCAACATCCTAGTAAATCTTCTCTGCACTCCTTCAAACTTACTGATATCCTTCCTAAAGCTAGGTGACCAGAACTGCACACAATACTCCAAATTTGGCCTCACCAATGTCTTGAACAACCTCACCATAACATCCCAACTCCTATACTCAATACTTTGATTTATGAATGCCAGGATGCCAAAAGCCTTCTTTACAACCCTGTCTACCTGTGACGCCACTTTCAGGGAATTATGTATCTGAACTCCCAGATCCTTTTGTTCCTCCGCACTCCTCAGTGCCCTACCATTTACTGTGCATGTCCTATCTTGATTTGTCCGTCCAAAATGTATCACCTCACACTTGTCTGCATTAACTTCCATCTGCAATTTTCTGGCCCATTTTTCCAGTTGGTCCAGATCCCTCTGCAAGCTTTGAAAGCCTTCCTCACTGTCCACAACACCTCCAATCTTAGTGTCATCAGCAAACTTGCTGATCCAATTTACCACATTATTATCTAGATCATTGATATAGACAACAAACAACAATGGTCCCAGCACAGATCCTTGAGGCACACCACTTGTCACAGGCCTCCACTCTGATGAGCAATCATCCACTACCACTCTCTGTCTTCTCCCACACAGCCAATTTCGAATCCAGTTTACAACCTCTCCATGGATTCCTAGCGTCTGAACCTTCTGAACTAACCTCCCATGTGGGACCTTGTCAAAGGTCTTACTAAAGTCCATGTAGACAACATCCACAGCTTTTTCTTCATCTGCTTTCTTGGTAACCTCCTTGAAAAACTCTACAAGATTCGTTAAACATAATCTACCACGCAAAGCCATGCTGACTATCCTTTTCAGCCCTTGGCTGTCCAAATACTTGTATATCCGATCTCTCAGAACACCTTCCAATAATCTACCTACTACTGATGTCAGGCTCACCGGCCTGTAATTACCTGGTTTACTTTTGGAGCCTTTTTTAAACAATGGAACAACATGAACTACCCTCCGATCCTCCGGCACCACACCCATGGCTAAGGACATTTTAAATATATTGATTTAGAAAACTTTCCTAAACACATTTGACAAACTCCAAGCCATCTAGCCCTTTCACAATGTGGGAGTCCCAGTCAATATGTGGAAAATGATAACTCCATGGAATTTATAGTTACTGACACTCTCCACCTCTGATCCTTCGATGAAGACTGGCTCATGGACAACCGTTTTCCTCCTCCTGAAGTCAATAGTTAGCTTCTTGGTCTTGCTGACTTTGAGTAAGAGGTTGTTGTGGCACCACTCAGCCAGATTTTCAATCCCCCTCCCTCCCGTATGCTGATTCATCACCACCTTTTATTTGTCCTATGACAGTGATATTGTTGGCAAACTGAAATATGGCATTGATGATGTGCCTGGCCACACAGTCATAAGTTTAAAGCGAGTAGAGCAGGGTTGTAGGACACAGCCTTGTGAAGCACCTGTGCTGTTGGAGATCGTGAAGGAGAAGTTGTTGCCAATCTGAACTGACTGGGGTCTGCAAGTGAGGAAATCGAGGATCCAATTGTACAAGGAGGCACTGAGGCCAAGGTCCTGAAGCTAATTGATTAGCTTTGAGGTGATGATAGAACTGAATGCTGAGCTGTAGTCGATAAAAAGCATACTGATGATTGCATCTTTGCTGTCCAGATGATCCAGGATGGAGTAAAGAGCCAATGAGATGGCATCTGCTGTGGACCTGCCATTCCAGTAGGTAAATTGGAGTGGATCCAAATTACTTCTCTGCAGGAGTTGATGTCTTTCACCATGGTTGGGGAAGACTCCGAATGATTTTCTGGGGCGCACTTGTCTACAACTGTTTTAATAAAGCTTGTGACAATTGTGTATTCATTCAGATCCACTGATGAATACTTGAACGTGGCCCATTCAACCAACTTGAAGCAATCTCATAGCCGTTCCTCCACCTCCCATGATCTCTTCCTTGTTGCCCTGAAATCTAGTGCCTTTCTCTTTAGCCTCTCCCTGTAAGCAGGTAGGAGAAGGACGACCAAGTGATCCGATTTACCAAAATGCAGTCTGAACATGGAATGGTAGGTATTTCTCATCTTAGTATAACAATGGTTTAGTGCGTTGGGTGTTCTGGTGCTACAGGTTATATGCTGATGGTAATTGGGCAGAATTTTCTTCAAAGCCTGCCAGAAGTCCCTGACTATAATATGAAATACACCTGGGTGGACTGTTTCTTGTTTGGAGATGGCATCACACAGTAGCTCAAGCATGTGATTATAGTCAGCCGATGGTGGTAAGTAAACACCGGTCAGGATCACAAAACAGAACTCCTTAGGTAAACAGAACAGACAGCAACAAAGGACAACTAAACAAGAAATAAGGAAAGGGAAGATAGAGTATGAAAGTAAATTAGCACAAAATATAAAAACAGATAGTGAAAGTTTTTATAAATATATAAAGCAGAAGAGGGTGGCTAAAGTCAACGTAGGTCCCTTGGAAGACGAGAAGGGGAAATTGATATTGGGTGATAAGGAAATGGCTGAGGCCTTGAACGACTATTTTGTGTCGGTCTTCACGGTGGAGGACACGTCTAATATGCCAAAGAATGATGTTACGGATGAAATGGGAGGTGAGGACCTCAATAAAATCACTGTCACTAATGAGATAGTGATGAGCAAACTAGAGGGCCTGAAGGTAGATAAGTCCCCTGGTCCTGATGGGATGCATCCCAGGGTGCTGAGGGAATGGGCGGAGGTTATAGTAGACACGTAGTTAATCATTTACCAAAATTCTCTAGACTCTGGGCAGATCCTGGCAGATTGGAAGACAGCAAATGTCACACCACTTTTTTAAAAAGGATGTAGGCAAAAGACGGGCAACTATAGGCCAGTTAGCTTAACATCTGGTCGGGAAAATGCTTGAAGCTGTTATTAAGGAAGAAATAGTGAAACATTTAGAAAGGAGTGGTTCCATTAGACAGACGCAGCATGGATTCAGAAAGGGCAGGTCCTGTTTGACAAACTTACTGGAGTTCTTTGAGGACATAATGATTGCAGTGGATAGAGAGATACAGGTGGATGTCGTATACTTGGATTTCCAGATGGTGCTCGATAAGGTGCCGCACAAGAGACTTATAAATAAGATACGGATGCATGGAGTCGGAGGAAGTGTATTGGCATGGATAGTGGATTGGTTAACCGATAGAAGGCAGAGAGTTGGTATAAATGGGTGTTTCTCCGGTTGGCAGTCAGTGGTGAGTGGGGTGCCGCAGGGGCTGGTGGTGGGTCCGCAGATGTTTACCATTTACATTGATGATTTGGAAGAGGAGACTGAGTGTAGTGTAGCAAGATTTGCTGATGACACTAAACTGAGTGGAAAAGCAAACTGTGCAGAGGATGTGGAGAGTCTGCATAGGGATGTAGATAGGTTAAGTGAGTGCGCCAAGGTCTGGCAGATGGAATACAACATTGGTAAATGCGAGATCATCCACTTTGGAAGGAATAATAGAAGAGCAGATTATTATTTAAATGATGAAAGATTGCAACATGCTGTTGTGCAGAGGGACTTGGGAGTGCTTGTTCATGAATCGCAAAAAGTTGGCTTGCAGGTACAACAAGTTATTAAGGCAAACGGAATATTGGCTTCATTACCAGAGAGATTGAATTCAAGAGCAGGGAGGTCATGCTGCAACTATGCAGGGTACTGGTGAGGCTGCACCTGGAGTACTGTGTGCAGTTCTGGTCTCCGTACTTGAGGAAGGATATACTGGCTTTGGAGGCAGCGCAGAGGAGATTCACCAGGTTGATTCCAGAGATGAAGGGGTTAACCTATGAGAAGAGATTGAGTTACCTGGGGCTATACTCTCTGGAATTCAGAAGAATGAGAGGGGATCTTATAGAAACACAGAAAATTTTGAAAGGGATAGATAAGATAGAAGTAGGAACGTTGTTTCCATTGGTAGGTGAGACTAGAACCTACCAATGGAGAAAATTTAAGGAGGAGATGAGGAGAAACTGTTTTTCCCAGAGAATAGTGAATCTGTGGAATTCTCTGCCCAGGGAAGCAGTTGAGGCTTCTTCACTGAATATATTTAAGATATGTTAGATAGTTAGATAGATTTTTTACATAGTAAGGGAATTAAGGGTTATGGGGAAAAGGCAGGTAGATGGAGCTGGGTTTATGGACAGATCAGCCATGATCTTATTGAATGGCGGGGCAGGCTCAATGGGCCAGATAGCCTACACCTGCCCCTATTTCTTATGTTCTTATTCAATGTTATGTGTTCAAGGTCGGGGGAATATAAATAAAGCAAAACTGCCACATCAAAACACCACCGAGAGTTTGTCATGAAACACACACCTCCAGCTTTTGCCTTTTCTGAATCAGCAGTTTGGTCCATCCTGTGCATCAAGAAGCCTTTGGGTCTGATCGCTCTATCTGGAGTGCTCAGAGCAAGCCACGTCTCAATAAAACACAGAGCACAACACAACCATCTTGCCCTTAGGTTTTCAGTCTTGTACTCCAGCAACTGCACACCTGCTAATAAAAGTAGAGGCAGTCTCATCACTCGACGTTTCTGTCTGGCTTGGAGACCGACCCCCGCCACCACCTCGCTTCCAGCTGTCACAATGAACCTGCATCCACCGAAAGGTGCCATGCCTGCTTGCTCAAGAGATAAGTCTGCCGATTCCTTCAGAAGATCGCGGAATTTGTAATTCATAAAGTTGGTTCAAAAGTATGTTGCTGATAGGGAAACTACATGCTGCAGGTTGTAATGAGAGTAGTTCAAAAGAGGGTATATTTGGAAATTTTGTGCGTAGCCTGCAGAAAATCACTATGGTTCAGTGGCACCATCTCTAAATCTCCAAACTGTTCCTTCAGCCCAACTGATCTGCGCCTACCAAGATTTCCTTCTAAGCAGTGCCATTTGCCTGCATTTGACCCATATCCCTCTAAATGAGGGGTTCCTAACCTGTGGTCCATGTCAGAAAAAAGGTTGGGAATCTCTGTGCAGAAGCTTTCCCGTTCACGTACCTGTCCAAGTACCTTTTAATTGTTGTTAATACATGTGACTCAACCGCTTCTTTTGGGATCTCTTTCCATAGACTGACCTCTCCCTAGGTCAGGGGTTCTGAGTCTTTATTATGCCATGGACGTTACCAATCACTGAGAGTCCATGGACCCCAGTTTGGGAACCCTTGCCATGGATAAAAAAGTTGCCCCTCAGGTTCCTATTAAATCCCTCTCCTCTCATTTCAAAGTTTATGCCCTCTATTGATTCCCAACCCTAGGAAAAAGCTGAGGACAATCCCACACTCTATGGCCCTCATGATTTTAAACCAATCAATAAGACCATCCCCCAATCTGCTACACTCCAATGAAAAAAGTCACAACTTGCTCAACCTCTGTCCATAACTCAATCCCTTGAGTTCTAGCAACATTTTCTGTTTATGATGCTCATTAATCTTCTCTGCTGTTTTGGTCCATAATCAAGTACCGACAGACCTCCCTGCCTGAATATTTCCACCCACTCTGTTCAAATTGATACCTGCCAGCACACTAACACACAAGGATATCTGACTTCTATTGGTTTAATTCTACTTGTAACTCTTAAGAGGAAGACTTGCATTAATCGACCTTGTCGTAATCTTTCAAGAATCCCCATACCACTTGAAAAGCAATTGCTTTGAAGACTTTTCTTAAGGCGAGAGGTAAAATAAGAGCTTATGAACACCAGGAAATAAATGTAATTTGCTTTGGGCATGCTCATTGAAGTAGGAGAACAAAAAATATATTGATATGATTCCACTATTCACTGAATCTTACTGCTAACATTGAAAGAGACGAATGAAATCTGACTGGAAAAATGACAATATGTGCGTTACAACAACGTTTGAGGTAATGGTTGTTTCTCCCAATATTGCAAGTGATAGAAACAGTACAAATGATTTGACAGAAGAGATTGTGCAGATGCCGCAAGACTTCCCAACAGGAACTACATAAACAGAAATGTTCAGGAGGGGAGATAAATGGGTCAGTTGTTTTAATTGAACAAAGTGTAGATAAGTAAACTATGCATGGATTTTTATTTCATTATAGATGTCATTATGGATCACATCCATAATTAAATTAAAAATCCATTCTCTCGTTAATTTACATAAATCAAAGTACTGTGTATTTACTGCAAAGTCTCAGCATATGAACCAAAGTACGAAGTATTCTTATTATCAAAGTACATAAATGTCACCATATAGAAACAGAGCGCAATACAGGCCCTTTGGCCTACAAAGCTGTACCGAACATGTATCTACTTTAGAAATTACCTAGGGTTACCCATAGCCCTCTATTTTCCCAACTCCATGTACCTATCCAGGAATCTCTTATAAGACCCTATCGTATCCGCCTCCACCACCATTGCCGGCAGCCCATTCCACACACTCACCACTCTGAGTAAAAAAATTACCCCTGACATCTCCTCTGTGCCTACTTCCAAGCACCTTAAAACTGTGCCCTCTCGTGCTAGCCATTTCAGCCCTGGGAAAAAGCCTCTGACTACCCACAAGATCAATGCCTCTCATCATATACAACCCTGAGATTCATTTTCTTGCGGGCATACTTAATAAATCCATAATAGAATCAATGAAAGACCGCTCCAACTGAGTGTTCAACCAAACCTGTGTGCCAAAGACAACAGAGTGCAAATACAAAAAGAAAGAAATAAAAATAATAATTAAGCAATAATTATCAAGAACGAGACCCAGATTCCCTGAAACTGGGTCGGCAGTGCTTAGGAGGATGATGGTGTCTGATGGCGACTCCTTTGCTTGCATCTTCGGGAACAGCTCTATTTCCATCTTTAATATCTCTATTTTTCCCTTTCAGGGTCCTTTTGAAGACCCTAACCTGGACTTGCATGCTGACTATGGTTCTTTGTGGGAATGGGACCCGCTCTTGGGGTTTCACAACCGGCTGTTGTTGTTTGGCACGCCAAAGGCTCGGCCTAAGAGTCCGGCTCGGATTTGGAAGCCTGGCATCTCAGGGTTCTGGAGACGGGCGGATCGAGAGTCGGTGTCACAACAGGAGACCTGTGTGTCCTCAAGGGAGCTGGAATATCTGCGACTGTGCGCCCCGTTTTTTGGGCACAGAGCTTGAAAAAAGCAATGTGGTAGACTTTTAACATCTAAAATCAACGAGTTGTTTGTTATGTCTCCTGCTCGCTGGGAAAATGGAGACACCTCTTTCTCCTTTATTAGGGAAAGAAAGAAGCTGTGGTATGTTGAATACCGGGTGAAACGCGAAGTCTTTGGGGTATCTGCAAGTCTGTGTCTTTGCTGTTGCTTTGCTCACACTTGAGTGCTCAGTGGTGGGTGCCAGTGCTTTATTTTGCCAGTGGGGGAGGAGGATTGTTGCTTGCTGCTGCTTACGCATGGGGTGGGGTGGGGAGAGCTGGTGGGGGGAGACTTGGGGTTCTAACATTTGACTGTCGTTCACTCTTTGGGGCACTCCTCTGTTTTTGTGGTTGGTTGCAAAGAAAAAGCATTTCAGGATGTATATTATATACATTTGTCTGACATTAAATGTACCTTTGAACTGAACTGAATCCGTAGGTTGTGGGATAATTTCAATCTGGGATAATTTCAGTGATGGGCAAGTGAAGTTGAGTGAAGCTATCCCCTCTGGTTCAAAATCCTGATAGTCGTGGGGTAATAACTGTCCCTGAACCTGGTGATGTGAATCCTGAGGCTCCTGTACCTTCTTCCTGATGGCAACAGTGAGAAGAGAGCATGTCCTGGATGGTGGGGGTCCCTGATAATGGATGGTGTTTTCCTGTAACAACGCTCTGGGCTGGTGTGCTCAATGGTGGGAAAGGCTTTAGCTGAGATGGACTGGGGTACATTCACTGTTTGGTAGGATTTGCTGTTCAAGTGCATTGGTGTTTCCATACCAGGCTGTGATGCAGCCAGTCAATATACTCTCCACTACACATCCATAGAAGTTTATCAAAATTTTAGATGTCATGCTAACTCTCTGCAAACTGCTAAGGAAGTAGCTGCAACACACATAAAATGCTGGAGGAACTCAGCAGGCCAGGCAGCATCAATATTTTCTTCGTAATTGCACCTACGTGTTGGGCCCAGGACAGGTGGTCTGAAATGATAACACTGAGGAATTTAAAGTTGCTGACGCTCTCCACCTCTGATCCTCCTATGAGGACTGGCTTATGGACCTCCGATTTCCTTCTCCTGAAGTCAATAATCAGCTCCTTGGTCTTGCTGACATTGAGTGAGAGGTTGTTGTTGTGGCACCACTCAGCCAGATTTTCAATCTCCCTCCAATGTGCTGATTCATCACCACCTTGGATTCAGCCTCTGACAGTGCTGTCATCAGCAAACTTGAGTGTGGCATTGCAGCTGTGCTTAGCCATACAGTCATAAGTGCAAAGCCAGTAGAGCAAGGGGCTAAGCATATGGCCTTGTGGAGGAGATGTTGTTGTCAATCAAAACTGACTGAGGTCTGCAAGTGAGAAAATAGAAGATCCATTTGCACAGGGATGCATTGAGGCCAGGTCGTGAAGCTTATGGATTGGTTCTGAGGAGGTGACTGTATTGAATGCTGAGCTGTGGACGATAAAGAGCATCCTGATGTATGCATCTTTGCTGTCCAGGTGTTCCAGGGTTGTGGGCTTGTTCGGCCACTAGGCAAATTGGAGCAGATCCGAGTTACAGCTTTGGCAGGAGGTGATGTGTTTCATCACCAAAATCTCTCAAAACACTTCATCACAGTGGATGCAAGTGCAGCTGGACAATAGTCACTGAGGGCATTACCACGTTATCGTTCGGCACTGGTAGAAGCGAAGTTTGCTTGAAGCAAGTGGATATCCCAGGCTGCCGAAGTAAGAGGTTGAAGATCTCAGTGAACCCTCAGTTGATCAGCACAGGTCCTTCGTACTTGGCCAGGTACCCTTTCTGGGCCAGATGCTTTTCATGGTTCACCCTCCTGAAGACTTGGCCTCAGGGACTAAAATCACAGGGTCACTGGGGCCAGTGGGAGTTCGTGATGGCTCTCCCATGCAAGCATAGAAGGAACTGAGCTCATCCTGAAGTGAAGCCTTGTTGTGGCCAATGTGGCTTGATTTCACTTTATAAAAAGTGATAGTACTCAAGCCCTGCCATGACTGTCGAGCATCAAATTGATTCAAGTTTAATCTGGATGGCAGCAATATGTTTCTCCGATTCTACAAGCTTCCCAGAAAATATTTGTAAACCATTTTTCCCCCCACATATCATGGGCATTATCACATGCAACAGCTATGCTGAGATTGAGTAATGATTAATTTCAAGTTTTGTGCAATGAGAAGCCAAGTGCCCCGAGATATCAGATTGAACCTACGACCACAGGGTTACAGGAAAGTACAGCACAGAAACCGGCCCTTTGCTCCATCTAGTAATGAAATATTTGACCAACCTTGGCTACTGTTTTCCCACACAAAGAATTTCAAACAGAAGATATAAGTAATCTGTTTCAAAAGATCTCTCTCTCCAAATTACATTAAAGTTACATTAAAACATTTTAATTGTAACCTACAATGTTTATCAAGTATTGTTGAGGAAATGATATATTAATTAAGAGAGAATGAATGAAATCAAATCAAATCAATTGGACAACCAAGACAGAAGAATCAATTACATTTTTAAAATCAGATTTTTAAAAATTCACTGGACAATGGCTGAAGAAAGGCACATTTTATGAAGTGGTGGGGCCAGGCCTCAGTCACTAACTCTTGGCCTTGCTTTAAATCTAGTCATTAGGATTTTTCATCAGATTTGTAGCAGAGTATTAGCCTGCCCAATTTATTAAGATGGGCATTGAGAATATCATCCATTCATGCTCACCCAGGTTATCATAATAACAACACAAATATTTGTATGATCATCACACAAGTAAATCAAATGCGTTTCTTTCAGGATCTTTGCCCATCCTGCTGATGATGTTTCTGGAAGAGACTCAGTTTGTAACATTTGCCAGAACAGCTCTTATGCAAACTAACATCTACCTGGATAATCCACATTAGTGGGTGGCTAAAGAAGGATACACAAAACATCAGGGAAAAATGTGGTGTAGCAGTAGCTAAATGACCTCCAAAGTCATATGTGTTCAGAGAGTCTGGAGGAAACTATCTCAAACACCATGAAACTGCAGCACTTTGTTTAAAACCCATTTACAAGATGTGGATTCTACTGAATATTAGGCAAGTGTGAATCAATTGAGTCAGCCTAATTGATTGCATCAAATATCACATTGAACAAGATCCATTAAATATGATAATGAGAAGAGTTCTGAAAGGATTTAGGATTTAAAAAGTAGTGAAGATTAGACCATAAAATATAGGAGCAGATTTAGGCCATTCAGCCCACCGAGTCCACTCTGCCATTTCATCATGACTGATCCCAGATCCCATTCAACCCCATACACATCAGGCTGGATACAATGCATCTTAAGGTGTTAAGAGAAGCAAGGGGGAAAATATATAGTAGATACTCTGAACATCTCTAATTTGTTCTGGCCATGGTGATATTGATGCAAGTTTGAAACACTGCCAACATTGTTCTCTTTAAAAAGGACAAAGTAATAGAGCAAGTAATTACAAATCGTTCGGCCCTAATTAGTGTAAATCAAGAACAGTTATTGTGGGTTTATTAAGGGAAGTTAATATGGAAGGTTGATGTCGATACAGTACATATTTAACGTGTCCTGTGAATTTTGTAAGGCATTTAACATGGCTAAAAAAGTATCACAGGGTCCAAGGCAATGGAGCAGGATGGATCTAAAATTGACAGTGCGAGGATGCAAACAACAATGGTCTGAGTGTTTTAGTGACAAGAAGGAATGTGTACGTCATTAATTTAGACAGTGTTTAGCAAGTGATACAAAAATTGCTCATGATAGATCGTGAGAAAACAAGCTATAGATAACAGAGAAAAAAAAAATCTATGAATAGGTAAAGTATGAAGTAAGCAAATAAAATGAGGTCCAGAATAATGTGAAGAGAAAATAAGACAAGGGAATATAGAATAAGCTAAGTGATAGCAAACGGAGTGACCTCGGAGTGCTTGTCCACAACTCCTGAAGGAAGCAGGTCAGCTAGTTAAAAGGAGAGAGGATGTAAAGTTTATTTCTCTTTATTGAATGAAGCACGGGGTAATGCAATATTAAAACACCAAACTGTCACAGTTCTTGTTGCTATTCTTCAGGAAGGATGGCATTACACCGGCAAAATCGCAAGGGGTGTTGCCAATGCTGAAGACGTTTAGTTAAAGATTGGCTGACTTGCAAATTTTTTTAAGAACTAAAGTGGCAGAATGGAGATTTCATTCTTTGAGAGAGCAAATGAGAAATAGTGTGATAACTGCCCTTCCAGCCCGACAACCCTGCGCCACCCAATTACTCCCCTGTGGCCGACTAACTCGAACATCTTTGGACTGTGGGAGGAAACCAGAGCACCTGGACGAAACCCACATGGTCACAGGGACAGCACACAAACTCCTGACAAACAGTGGCAGAAGCTACCAGCTGAACCCATGACAGGCAGGGTCAGCAAGTTCATCCATTCAAATGAAGATGAACTTCTGGAAGAAAATATGACAGATGTGAAGTAATTCACATTAGTCTCTGGTTTGGTGAGTGGAGTCTATCATTCACACCCAACCTGAACAGAAAATCCTGTAAATAGCAGTGGGTACGGCCCAACCTGTTACAGGTAAAGCCCTCCCAACCATTGAGCACATCTGTATGAAACACTGTCACAAGAAAGCATCAAAGACCTCCACCACCCAGGACATGGTCTCCACTTGCTGCTGCCATTAGGAAGAAGTTACAGGAGTCTCAGGACTCAGACCACCAGGTTCAGGGATAGTTTTTACCTCTCAACCATCAGGCTCTTGAACCAATTGAGATAACTTTACTCAACTTTACTTGCCCCATCATTGAAGTGTTCCTTCAACCAATGGACTCACTTTTAAGGTCTCTTCAGCTCATGTTCTTGATATAACCATATAACAATTACAGCACAGAAACAGGCCATCTCGGCCCTTCTAGTCCGTGCCGAACTCTTACTCTCACCTAGTTTCCCACCGACCTGCGCTCAGCCCACAACCCTCCATTCCTTTCCTGTCCATATATCTATCCAATTTAACTTTAAATGATAACATCGAACCTGCCCCAACCACTTCTGCTGGAAGCTCGTTCCACACAGCTACCACTCTCTGAGTAAAGAAGTTCCCCCTCATGTTACCCCTAAACTATTGCCCTTTAACTCTCAACTCATGTCCTCTTGTTTGAATCTCCCCCACTCTCAATGGAAAAAACCTATCCACATCAACTCTATCAATCCCCCTCATAATTTTAAATACTTACTTTATTATTTATTTATTATTATTGTTTCTTCTGTCTTGCATTTGCAATTTGTTGAAAACCCAAGTTGAGTAGTCCTTCATTGATTTTGTGGTAGTTATACCCACAAGAAAATGAATCTCAGGTTTGTATCAGGTGACATACATGTACATTGACAATAAAATTTCTTTGAACTTCCACATTACCTGGAACTGCACCGTGAACCTCCTCGCAGGTCTCATGGGTGAAGAAAAGCTCATCTCATCCAATCAAACTCTTTGAAAGCCAAATTCTCAAATTTCTCACCCATTAGATTTCTTTTCTTCCTGCCCCACTATTTGTCAGGGATATTTAAAACTAAATTTAAAACATTTAATCAAAAATGAAAAAAGAAACAACAATATATTGGGACTTGTTATCCAATTGAACTTAGAGTCATTAGTATTACAGCCACAAAGGGCCTTCACATGGAATGATGACGTGGTGGCCATTACAGAGACTTGAATGTTTCGGGGTAGGAATGGCTGCTGAGTGTGCCTGGCTTTACTGTTTCAAAAAGGACAGGGAGGGAAGCAAACGTGGTGGGGGAGTGGCTCTGGTAATCAGGGATAGCATCACAGCTGCAGAAAAGGAGGAAGTCATGGAGGGATGGTCTACTGAGTCATTGCAGGTAGAATTCAGAAACAGGAAAGGGGCAATAACTCTACTGGATGTTTTTTTTTTATAGAATTTCCAATAGTAACAGAGACATCCGTGAGCAGATAGACAGGCAGATTCTGGAATGGTGAAATAAGATCAGGGTTGCTGTGGTGGGAGATTTTAGCTTTCCTAATATTGACTATCATCTCCTTAGAGCAAGAGGATTAGGGGTAGAATTTGTTAGGTGTGTTCAGGAAGTTTTCCTGACACAATATGTAGATAAGCCTACAAGAGAAGAGGCAGTACTTGATCTAGTATTAGGAAATTAACCTAGTCAGGTGTCAGATCTCTCGGTGGGAGAGCATGTTGGAGGTAGTGACCACAACTCTATCTCCTTTTACCACAGTGCTGGAGAGGGATAGGAGAGGAACAGTAAATTTAGGAAAACATTTAATTGGGGTAGGGGGAAATATGGTGCTATTAGGCAGGAACTCGAACATAAATTGCAAGCAAATGTTCTCAGGGAAATACATGGTAAAAATGTGGCAAATGTTCAGGGAACATTTGCATGGCATTCTGCATAGGTATGTTCCATTGAGGTAGGGAAAGAATGGTAGGGTAAAAGAACCATGGTGTACAAAGAATGTAGAAAATCTAGTTAAGAAAAGCTTATGAAAGGTTCAAGAGACTAGGTACTGTTAGAGGTCCTGAAAATTACAAGGTTGTCAGAAGGGAGCTCAAGCCACAAAAAGGCCTTGGTGACCACGATTAAAGAAACCCCAGGGCATTCTACAAGTATGTGAAGAGCAAGAGGATGAGCCATGTCAGAAATGGATCGATCAGCAGTGAAAGAGGAAACCTGGAGCCGGAGGAGGTAGCGGAGGTACTTAATGAATACTCTGCTATATTATTCACCAGTGAAAAGGACCTCGGCAATTGTGGGGATGACTTGCGGCGGACTCAAATGCTTGAGTATATAGACATTAAGAAAGAGGATATGCTAGAGCTTTTGAAAGGTATTAAGTTAGATAAATCACCGGGACCAGACGAGGCACACCCCAGGCTACTGTGGGAAGTGAAGGAGGAGATTGCTGAGCCTCTGGTGATGATCTTTGTATCATCAATAGCGATGGGAGAAGTACCAGAGGATTGGAAGGTTGCAAATGTTGTTTGCTTGTTTAAGAAAGGGATTAGAGATAACTCGGGAAATTATAGACCAGTAAGTGGGCAAGTTGTTGGAGAAGATCCTGAGAGGCAGGATTTATGAGCATTTAGTGAGACATAATCTGATTAGGGATAGTCAGCATGGCTTTGTCAAAGGCAGGTCTTCCCTTATGAACTTAATTGAATTCCTTGAGGATGTAACAAAATACATTAATGAAGGTAGAACAGTAGATGTAGTGTATATGGATTTCAGTAAGGCATTTGATAAGGTTCTCCACGCAAGGCTCCTTCAGAAAGTAATGAGGCATAGGATCCAAGGAGACCTTGCTTTGTGGATCCAGAATTGGCTTTCCTACAGAAGGCAAAGGGTGGTTGTTGACGGTTTGTATCCTGAATGGAGGTCAGTGACTAGAGGTATTCCGCAGACATCTGTTCTGGGACCCTCCTCTTTGTGATTTTTATAAATGACCTGGATCAGGAAGTAGTAGGGCGGGTTAATATGTCTTTTGATGCCACAAACGTTAGGGGTGTTGTGGAAGGCCTGGAGGGTTGTCAGAGGTTACAACGGGACATCGGT
This sequence comes from Mobula birostris, assembly GCF_030028105.1. Classification (NCBI taxonomy): domain Eukaryota; kingdom Metazoa; phylum Chordata; class Chondrichthyes; order Myliobatiformes; family Myliobatidae; genus Mobula; species Mobula birostris. The sequence continues at coordinate 194,982,906 of NC_092375.1, forward strand.
AGGATGCAGAATTGGACTGAGAAGTAGCAGATGGAGTTCAACCAGTTAAGTGTGAAGTGGTTCATTTTGGTAGGTCAAATTTGAAGACAGACTATATTATTAATGGTAAGACTCTTGACAGTGTGGATGATTAATGAGATCACGGAGGTCCATGTCCATAGGACACTCAAAGCTGCTGCGCAGGTTAACAGTGTTATTAAGAAGGCATATCGTGTGTTGGCCTTCATCAACCATGGGATTGAGTTCAAGAGCTGTAATGTTACAGCTATATAAGACCTCGGTCAGACCCCACTGTGTTCAGTTTGGTCACCTCATAAAAGGAAGGATGTAAATACAGTAAAGGGTATGCAGTGGAGATTTAGAAGGATGTTGCCTGGATTGGAGAGCATGCCCTATGAGAATACATTGAGTGAACTTGGCTTTTTCTCCTTGGAGCAATGGAGGATGAAAAGTGACCTGATAGAGGTGTATAAGATGATGAGAGGTGTTGATCATGTGGATAGCCAGAGGCTTTTTCCAGGGCTGAAATAGCTAACACGAGGGGGCATAGTTTCAAAGTGCTTGGAAGTAAGTTCAGGGGGATGTCAGAGGTAAGCTTTTCACACAGAGAGGAGGGTGCATGGAACGCACTGCCAGCGAAGGTGGTAGAGGCGGATATATTAGGGTCTTTTAAGAGACTCTTAACTAGGTACATGGAGCTTAGAAAAATACAGGGCCATGCGGTAGGGAAATTCTAGGTAGCTTCTAGAGAAGGTTACATGATCAGCACTACATTGTTGGCCAAAGGGTCTGTAATGTACTGTAGATTTTCTATGTTTCTATTCATGCTGACTCCCTCTCTTCCCCCTCCAGTCCATCTACAGTCATCTCAATTTCGTGTGTTACAATCATATCTTACTTATTTAATTGTTTGTCATTGTGCCCTTCAGTGGCAGGGTGGAGATACGTCTCTACCAAAGGAGGTGTAAGTTGCTCCTTCCCTCCACTAGCCTGCAGGTCACCCTTCATCAAGGTGCAACATCTGCTTAGCTCCACCACCCCCATCCCTCCCACTCCCCACCCCACCTCTGATCAAGGTCACATGAAGCCATGAGGGTAGGTGCTGGATGGTCGTATGAGCAGCTGGTGCATATCACAACTCCTGGTTATGTGACCACTGATACCAGGCAAACAATCTCAGAAGAATATTGATAATGGCTGGGGTCACCGGTCTTGTAAAGACACTGCCCAGAAGGCGGCAATGGCAAAACACTTAAAAATAGTTGTATCTGAATACATCAATACTTCTGGCAGTAATTCCAGATAACAATCAGTGTACCTTGGCAGCCTTGTAATGCAGTACGCTGTCAACAAAGGCACCAGATTTAGACAGAAGCATCAGGTACCTCGGCTATGTACAAAGTACATTGTTCCTGCTATCATCATCTCCCCAGGTCCTCCCCCTTCACACACAACCCCCAATATGATAGATTGCCATCAGATCATATCACACTTAGACTTCAGATAAAATAGATCACAGACATTAGAGGGGCAATGTGCTAATGGTTAAGATTCAAAGATTCAAAATATATGTACTATCAAAGTATGCATGCAGTATACCAGCGGTCCCCAACCACCGGGCTGTGAGGAAACGATATGATTTGGCGATATGAGTCAGCTGCACCTTTCCTCATTCCGTCACGCCCACTGTTGAGCTTGAACACACGCGAGCTCATTAACAGCCCGTCATCCGTGTCAGCGCGGGAAGGAGAGCAATTCCTTGAGCTTGCAAATGACGGCCGGCTGAAAAGTATGTTTGACATAACATCTCTGCTGGCATTCTGGATCAAAGTCAAGGCTAAATATCCTGAGATAGCCACAAAAGCACTGAAAACATTGCTTCCATTTCCAACATATCTCTGCAATGAATGCAACGAAAACTAAATTGCGGAATAGACTGGACATAAGGAACCCCCTTCGAGTATCGCTGTCTCCCATCACCCCTCGATGGGACCGTCTTGTTGCAGGAAAACAAGCCCAGGGCTCCCACTGATTCAGCGATATTGGTGTGTTGCAATGATTTTATATGTTCATACGGGGAAAATATGTGCTGTGTGTTTAATATCCAAACATTACTTAAAATGTTATGATGCTATTGACTGATAAGTGACTTGTATAACCATATAACAATTACAGCACGGAAATAGGCGATCTCGGCCCTTATAGTCCGTGCCGAACGCTACTCTCACCTAGTCCCACCGACCTGCACTCAGCCCATAACCCTCCATTCCTTTCCTGTCCATATACCTATCCAATTTTTCTTTAAATGATATCGAACCTGCCTCTACCACTTCTACTGGAAGTTCTTTCAACACTTCAAGCTCCCCGTCCTCCCCTGATGATTGACTTATCACTATATTCATGCGAGGAAAATATGCGCTGTGTGTTTAATATTAAATTCGTTAGATAAACCCTTTTAGAAATGAAATTGAGTGTATTAGCCCCTTATTACCAATATTCCGGTCATGATTAACACCCCCCCCCCGAACAGAATCGCCAAAAAAGATTTACAAAGAATAATATTGGCAGGTACACTCATGCGCAGGTCACGCATGCGCACTGGTGCCCGCGCAAGGCTTCATGGTCATTGTAGTCTTTCTCAGGGTAAACGTATTTTTTGACTGCTACTCTTGTCCGTTGGCAACCCTACCTGCCCGCACCCCCGCCCCCCCCCCCCCCGGATCGGCCACAATATTAAACCGGTCCGCAGCGCAAAAAAGGTTGGGGACCCCTGCAGTATACAACCCTGAGATTTGTCTTCCCACTGAAAGCCCGGAACCAAAGAAGCACCATGGAATCCATTCAAAACAGAGATCAACTTGCATTGCTTGAGCAATTTTCACAAACTCCAACAGTTCCAAATGCTTGGAGTATTTTGGAGGTAAGCCAATTTGCTGACAGCAAGCTTCACAATGACTCTGGGAAGGTAACATACTTCCATCATCTTAGTTGAGAGATAAGTATTAGACCATAAAACATAGGAGCAGTAATAGGCCATTCAGCCCATTGACTCTGTTCTGCCATTCCACCCTGGCTGATCCTGGATCCCACTAAACCCCATACACCTGCCCTATCACCATATCCTTTGATGCCCTGACCAATCAGAAAACCATCTACTTCTGCCTTTAATTTACCCATGGACTCGGCATCCACCACAGTCTGTGGCAGAGCATTCCACGGATTCACTACTCTCTGGCTAAAAACATTGCTCCTTACCTCTGTTCTGAAAAGTCACCCTCAATTTATAGGCTGCGCCCTCTAGTTCTGGGTAGTACTGCCATAGGAAACATCCTCTCCACATCCACCTTATCTAGTCCTTTCAACATTCGGTAGGTTTAAATGAGACCCCTCTCATTCTTCTAAATTCCAGTGAGTACAGGCCCAAAGCTGCCAAATGCTCCTCATATGTTAACCCATTAATTCCCAGAATCATCCTCGTGAAGCTCTTCTGGACTCTCTCCAATGACAGCACACTTTTTCTGAGATATGGGACCAAAATTGTTGACAATACTCGAAGTGCAGCCTGACCAATATCTTATAAAGCCTAAGCATACCATTGCTTTTATATTCTATTCCCCTTGAAATAAATGCCAACATTGCATTTGCCTTTTTTACCACAGACTCAACCTGTAAATTAACCTTCTGGGAGTTTTGCACGAGGACTCCTAAGTCCCTCTATACCTCCGATGTTTGAACCTTCTCCCCATTTAAATAATAGTCTGCACTATTGTTCCATTTACCAAAATGCATTACCATACATTTCCCAACACTGTATTCCATCTGCCACTATCTTGCCTATCTTTCCAATTTCTCAAAGTCCTGCTGCAATTGCATTGCTTCCTCAGCACTACCTACCCCTCCACCTATCTTGGTCTCATCCACAATCTTTGCCACAAAGCCATCAATTCCATTATCCAAATCATTGACAATCAATGTGAAAAGTAGCGGTCCCAATACTGACCCCTGAGGAACACCACTAGTCACCAGCAGCCAACCAGAAAAAGCTCCTTTCATTCCCACTCATTGCCTCCTGCCTGTCAGCCATTCTGCTATCCACGCCAGTATCTTTCCTGTAACACAATAGGATTTTATCTTGTTAAGCAGCCTCATTGTCATAGTCATACTCATGTGTGACACCTTATCAAATGCCTTCTGAAAATCTAAGTAAATGACATCCACTGCCTCTGCTTTGTTCGCCCTGCTTGTTAACTTCCTCGAAGAACTCTAACAGATTTGTTTGCAAGATTTCCCTTCAGAGAAACTATGCTGACTGACTAATTTGATTGTTAGACTCCAAATGCCTCGGAAGCTCATCATTAATAATAGACTCCAGCACTTTCCCAGTCACTGAGGTTAAGCTAACTAGCCTATAATTTCCTTTCTTTTGCCTTCCTCCCTTGATAAAGAGTGGAATGACATTTGCAATCTTACAGCCCTCCAGGACTATGCTAGAATCAAGTGAATCTAGCAAGATCATGACCAATGCATCTGTTATCTCTTCAGCAATCTCCCTCAGGACTCTGGGATGCAGTCTATCTGGTTCAGGTATCTTATCCACCTAAGGACCTTTGAGTTTGCCTTGCACTTTTTCCTTTGTAATAGTAATGGCACTCACTTCTGCTCCCTGACACTCACAGATCTCTGGTGTATAGCTAGTGTCTTCCACAGTGAAGACTGATGCAAAGTACTCATTAACTTCATCTGCCATTTCTTTCTTCCCCATTATTACCTCACCAGCATTATTTTCCAGTGGTGCAAAATCAACTCTCATCTTTTACTCTTGATATAACTGAACAAACTTGTTGTCAGCTAGTTTGCCCTCATATTTAATCTTTTCTCTTCTTATAACTTCTTCAGTTGCCTTTTGTTGGATTTTAAAACTTCCCAATCACCCAACTTCGCACTCATTTTTGCTACCTTCTATGCCCTTTCCTTGACTTGTATGCAGTCCTTAACTTCCCTTGTCAGCCACGTTGACTGCCACTGCCATTTGGGAACAACTTCTTTGGGACGTATCTATTCTGCACCTTGTGAACTATTCCCAGAAACTTCAGACATCTCTGCTCTGTTGTCATCCCTGTCAATATCCTCCCCCAATCCACCTGCGCAAGTTCCTCTCTCACACCTCTGTAATTCCCGTTATTCAGCAGGACATTGCAAGAACAAATTTGTTCTTCTCTGAGATACATGTGACAATTGGACAGCTAATAGAGCTGCCATAGGTCCACTTTAGACCTGTGTGGAATTTGCATGCTCTTCCCATGACCAAGCAACTCAGCAAGACTTGGGTCAAGGCCTGAAACGTTGACCGTACTCTTTTCCATAGATGTTGCCTGACCTGCTGAGTTCCTCCAGCATTTTGTGTGTGTCGCTTGGATTTCCAGCATCTGCAGATTTCCTCGTTTGTGATTGCTTCCCATGACCATGTGGATTTCTCCGAGATGCTTTAGGTTTGTCCTGTGTCTGAATGGCATGCCAATTGGTAGCTTAACTGGTCACCATTAATTGCCTTTGTAATAGGGAACAGTGAAATTGCTATGCAGCACCGCTGTAGAGAACAGGATGATGACTTTTTAGCAGAGAAATAAAAGGGTATGGGTAACAGTCTGGGAAAGTCCAGGAGCAGTTCAAGCCTACCTGACCAATGAACCGCAGGCTAAAGCGAACTATAGAACAGAATAGAATAGAACTTCATTGTCTTAAGATGGAAAGATTACAGTGCTTCTCCAGTCCGTGCAGAACAGATATTTACAACGCATGTGGTACAGCTTAATTAAAAATAGAATTCCCATATTTACATGCAACAAGTGACGTTAATAGCCCATAGTACACAAAGGCAATTGGTAAGCCAGGGTGTAGTATTCACTACACAAAGCCCTTGGGAAGAAGCTGTTTTTCAGTCTTACTAACCTGGCTTAGATGTTTCTGTATCTCCTACCATAAGGCAGGAGATTGAACAGACAATCTCCGGGATAGGATAGGTCTTAAATGATGTTATGAGCATGACTTAGGCATCGAGATTTGTAGAGTGTCTCCAGGACTGGTGGTTGAGTCCCAGTGATGTGCTGAGCTACCCTACTCACCCATCGGGATGCTTTGTGATCTGTCTTGTTGCAGCTAGAGTAAACTCATGCCTTGGTTGTCGACCTAACAACCATCTCATAAATCCAAGACAGAAGCTTCCCATTGTACATCCAAGGTAAGGACAGAAATGCACGTAACGTGGAGGTAATGATGCTTAACACTGCGAAAGATTTGTCTTGCTCTAATTTATACATGAAAGGGAGAAAGAAAGTAGATAAGAAATAGTATAAAGATGAAAATTATGGGTTGGGAGCATTTGTTTCAGGATGAGTGGCTCCCCTGACATCAACTTGTAACAAAGTTAAGTTTTGTTCTGGAAATTGGACTCTGGGTGAACTCTTTCCATCTACAGCCCACCCTGCAGGTGGGCTGGTAGGCTCAGGGGAAGGCAGGTAGGCTGGGTAGGCTAGTAGGCTCAGGGGAAGCTGGCGGTATGGTATGGACAGTATGGTAGACTCATATCAGGTAGACTGGTAAGCTCAGGGGAAGCTGACGGTATGGTAGGTATGGTATGGTATGGATGGTACGGTAGGCTGGAAGGCTCAGGGGAAGCTGACAGGAAGTGGTCGCAGGGAAAAGTGTGAATGAATAATGCCTCCTCTTAACATACCATTTGAAGAACAGCATGACCAAGAAAATTGTCTCTCAGTCTTTGGGGCACACAGCTCTTTCCACTACCATAGCCATGCTGGCCAGCAAATACCTATCAATACTGTCCCATTTTCCTGTTCCGGTACAATGGTCAGTCTGACATATCAGGACGAGATCCAGCTCTCCACCCATGTCTGGGCTAACATGGTGACATCAGCGAGCACCTTAAATAGTCACCAATACAATGGTTCATGTGCGACTTACATTAACACCAGAACTGGCTAATAGAAAATTCCTTTTTCTGAAACTGTACTTGAGAGAGTTACTGTCAGGAGCAACAACAAAGACGAGGAGCAGCTCCCCTCACTTGCTGAATGCTGATTTAACCAGCAGCACAGTGCAGTGCCCAGCAAGTGAGGGAAGCTGTGTTCATCAGCTTCTCTCTCCTGCCCCTTTAATTTCCATGAAAGGGCCACTGATTTACCACATCATTTTTGAAAGCAATCCTAGCAGTTCAAAAGTTCCTGTGGACTAGACAAGTTAAAATGACTCTGAGCTAATATTTGACGAATGAAATTTGTGGCAGTGAAGTTGATGCCTCAGCAAAAAGTTGCTTAAAATTCCTTTCCATTCATTTCACAGCGTGGTTTTTTGTGCAGAAGCAGCAAATTTACAATGATATCTTTATTTTCTAGTCACTGTCCCCACCTTGTTCTTCCAGCAAATTTACAAGTACTGAACTTTCATGCTTGCATGGAAGTCATCAACAGAGACTGGTGAGGAGGTTCAGGAATTTTGTATTGGCCTGGGGTTAGTATTTGTTAGTGTCTGAGGGAGAGCACTGGCAGTTTCAGGATCAGGAAAACCCGTAAAAATTTATCACAAACACGAGAAAGTCTGCAGATGCTGGAAATTCAAAGCAGCACACACACGGTGCTGGGGGAACTCCGCAGGTCAGGCAGCATCCATGGAAATGGATAAACAATCGATGTTTCAGGCCGAGACTCTTCAGCAGGGCTCATGATGAAGGGGTCGGCCTGAAACATCGACTGTTTATCCATTTCCATGGATGTTGCCTGATCTGCTGAGTTCCTCCAGCATTAAAGTGTAAGCCATTGACTAAACACATACACAAAGGAACAATTAACCATAAGAAAGGGTGCTGATGGAAATAACTGCAGACAATTTACCAGAAGTGCTCCAAGTGTGAACATTGAGTAGATACAAAAGCTTGTTCATACATCCCTCATCTGCCTCTAGATCAAAACGTTTACAATTAATTTTATTTATTTAACTATTCCAGCAATACACAGTGACATGATGTGTTAAATTTAGTGATCAGTGATCCTGATGCAAATTCAAAATATCTACTTTATATAGTCATACTTTATTAATCCCGGGGGAAATTGGTTTTCGTTACAGTTGCTCCATAAATAATAGTAATAGAACCATAAATAGTTAAATAGTAATAGAACCATAAATAGTAATAGTAAATTATGAAATAAGTCCAGGACCAGCCTATTGGCTCAGGATGTTTGACCCTCCGAGGGAGGAGTTGTAAAGTTTGATGGCCACAGGCAGGAATGACTTCCTATGACGCTCAGTGCTGCATCTCAGTGGAATGAGTCTCTGGCTGAATGTACTCCTGTGCCCCACCAGTACATTATGTAGTGGATGGGAGACATTGACCAAGATGGCATGCAACTTGGACAGCATCCTCTTTTCAGACACCACCGTCAGAGAGTCCAGTTCCATCCCCACAACATCACTGGCCTTACCAATGAGTTTGTTGATTCTGTTGGTGTCTGCCACCCTCAGCCTGCTGCCCCAGCACACAACAGCAAACATGATAGCACTGGCCACCACAGACTCGTAGAACATCCTCAGCATCGTCCGGCAGATGTTAAAGGACCTCAGTCTCCTCAGGAAATAGAGACGGCTCTGACCCTTCTTGTAGACAGCCTCAGTGTTCTTTGACCAGTCCAGTTTATTGTCAATTCGTATCCCCAGGTATTTGTAATCCTTCACCATGTCCACACTGACCCCCTGGATGGATACAGGGGTCACACGTACCTTAGCTCTCCTCAGGTCTACCACCAGCTCCTTAGTCTTTTTCACATTAAGCTGCAGATAATTTTGCTCACACCATGTGACAAAGTTTCCTACCGTAGCCCTGTACTCAGCCTCATCTCAGCCTCAGTTTATATTTGAAACTGGTCAGGATATACAATGCTTTTTACAATTATATGAAATTTAAAACACTACAACACATTTCTGATATGATAAATTAACAGCCTAATATGCATTTTTAACAAACTTTAAATCTGACGCAAAAATAGTGGGAATGTAAAGGTTATTTCTCTCCTCCAACCCTGCATTTCATCTGGGTGACATTCTTTTTTCTTTTCTTTTTCAATCTTTTTATTAAGTTTCAAGATTAATAATTATAACAATATATAACAATGATACATAGAGATCGGGATTACAATAATAGCAGTTAACATGTACAGGCACAGATTCCAAGTAACAAATATAGTTTAACCTTCCAATCTCATAGTAACTGACCATGAAAAAGATATTTTATAAAGAGAGAAAAAAGAAACCCCCTAAAACTAAAAAACAACTAAAATAAAAGAAACAAAGCTTGCGTTGTCATATTACATAGGTTAAAATTATTACTTAGCGTTAACTCTGCTCCTCTATACATGAACAAAAAATTACTACAAAGGATTTAGAAAGGATCAACTTACATCCTATGAAAATATTGAATAAATGACCTCCAAGTTTCTTCAAATTTAACCGAAGGATCCATAGTACCACCCCTAACTCCTATTTTTGTCCAAGTTTAGGCATGCTATTGTTTGGGAAAACCATTGAAATGTAGTAGGGGGATTAGAGTCTTTCCATTTAAATAAAATGGATCTTCTGGCTATTGATGTAACAAATGCAATCAAACAACAAGCTGACAAGGATAAGCGACTAGAGTCTATCACTGGTAGTCCAAAAATTGCAGTAATAGAATGAGGTTGTAAATCAATACGCAGAACTACTAAAATAATATCAAAAATATCTTTCCAATATTTTTCTAGAAGAGGACAAGACCAGAACACGTGTGTCAAGGAAGCTGCCTCAGAATTACATCTATCACAAACAGGATTTATATGGCAGTATAAACAAGCTAACTTATCCTTGGACATATGATAGTAGTCATACTTTATTGATCCCGGGGGAGCCCTATGAACCACCTTAAATTGTATCAAGGCATGTTTGGCACACATTGAGGAAGTATTGACTAATTGAAGAATTTTCTCCTATTTCTCTGTAGATAAAGATATTTGAAGTTCTCTTTCCCACTCATTCTTAATTTTATCAATGTACCTAGACATACTTCCATAATCAGATCAGAAGTAATTGTTATTCAACTCTTCTGATATGGGTTTAAACCTAAACTTTTTTCTGTAACTTCAATTTGATGCGATATCGGAAAGGTAGATAAAGTAGTGTTCGAAAAGTTTCTTACCTGTAAATATCTGAAAAAGTGTGATCTAGGCAAATTGTATTTATTAGACAACTGTTCAAAAGACATAAAACAATCATCCATGAATAAACCATCAAAACATGTTATTCTCTTTGTTTTCCATAGAAGAAAAGCTTGATCAATTCTCGATGGCTGGGTGACATTCTATACAGACAGCAACAGTGCTCTCATTGGCTTCTGCCCCTTCAGGAATATGTTGTTAAAGTTTCATTGTACAAGTTATGGAATTTAATAAGGTCTTGTTGTCTTTCCTTTGGGAATTGGTGCTAAAATCAAATGACAGCATTTTATTCAAAAGCTGAGGTTTGCAAAAGGAAGCTGCATTTTACTAATGTAGTATTAAGCTGTGCGCAGCCAAGCTCTGAATGGAGTTTCAGTTTATTGTCAATATTATCATCACAAGCATTACAGTTATGATCTTGCCCACATTGCAGTCATGAAGTATTTTTTGATAAGTAGCATTAATTGGATTATCACTAGTCAATAAAGCAGAGGTGCTAAGTTTTAATATAATTTCTATCAGTGCTTTAAACTTTAATTGTATTTAAAGATTGGGTATAACTGATTCCACTTTAAGTGAATGCATTTACTTAGAGTGAACACAGGTCCATATTAGAAATTATAATGTACTTCTATGCATAACCCTAAATGAGGATTCATTTCTTCTACAGCAAACATAGCAGGTCACTGAACTGGCTGGTTTACAGAAGTGATTACAAGGATACACATTGGAGAAAATAGCTTGCACCATATTTTCTAAGTTGTCAACTGCATAATATTAAATAACCTTTAGCCAGTTAAAATGCATTTTAATGCACTGTAGAAATCCATCTGCAGCAGACTTTATGTATTGATCTGGATAAACCTCTTTCATGATAATAGATAGGAAGGAGATCAAGACCTTTTGCTCTACTCCAGAGTTCTTAGTGATTTTACCAAGGAATTCCTTTCTTCCTTTGCTCCTCGCTAAGAGTTCGATGCATATCATTCCTCAGGGATCTCGCATCATGGATATAATGTCAGAGAATGTTACATGAAACTTATGAAACTTTATTCTCTTCTTATATTTCAAATCCAGATGTAAACTAGTATTAGACCATCTTTTTTAAATAACTATATTACCTGTATAAAAAGAGCCCCGATTCAAACAAAATAAAGCTTTCAAAACTTGTGAGATAACTCTTAATTTTCTTGTGTAATACTACCATTGTCTCACAGACCAGTAAAAATAATCCATCACTATGTATACACTCATTACTATTACCTTTTAACAGGCTTGTATCAGGTCATCTAATTGATTTCACCATGGTGTCAAATCCTTTATATCACAATCTTCATAACTGCCATCCTTCATCCCTTATACTGTGGTAGCTGGTAAATCTGCTCTGTATCTTTTCCATTGTTTTAATATGCTTATAAACAACCTTCCCTCTAATCCATTTTACAACTGCGCGGACCAGCTATTGCTCTATGCAGGAAATTTTTTTTACACAGCCTGAAAACTGTGTGGCACTTTAAATTATTTTTTTTTTGTAATATACATAGCACAAATATTTAGAATGAAAATTGAAACATTACATACTTTATTTTTAGTTATTAATTGAAGGGAATAATGAAATATAGCACAACAAAGCAAATCTTACGTGTTTCGTAAACTTTTTCTCGTCTGTCTTTATTCTAGCTCGTGGCAACGATGGCTATGTGCATGGGGGCATTTCAGTTACTGCGCGACTGTGCACATTAAAGCTATAGCCATAACTCCACATAAAACTGCAATCTAAATAAGATGTTGCTGTAGTTCACTATTATGTCTGCATATTCCATGATATTGGAAATAAACCAAAGAACACACTGCATTTACCTACACTGCCATCTCTTGATGCACCGTTCCACTCAGAATCTCTCTAAACACTTACTATTTATCTGTACCGGCAAAGAGTTTGTCCCTTCGCTCCGTGACCACAAGAATTTCCTCCGGGTGCTCCAGCTTCTTCGTACATTCCAAAATGATTTATGGTTAGGGCTAGTGACTTGTGGGCGTCCTGTGTTGGTGTAGTGCCCAGCACAATTTTCACTGATCTGATTTGATGCAAATGATGCATTTCACTGTTTATTTTGATGTTTCAATGTACATATGACAAATAAAGCTCATCTTTATCTTCATTTCCAGCTGACGATATTTCAGAGTACCAACCATAAGGAAAGGAGCAGAGTTAAGCCATTCAGGGCATTGAGTCTGCTCTGTTATTCCACCATGGCTAATTAATTACCCTTCTCAGCCTCATTCCCCTGCCTTCTCTCTGGCAGAAAACAAAGTGAGAATCAATCTTCTTCAAGGTAACAGGAGATGACTAATAGGGAGCTGCAGGAATGAGAGCTTGGGCCTCACATACTCACATCTACCAGATGATGTGGATGAGAAAACAGTAATATTTCTGAGTTAGTTCATAACAAAAATGAGTTGGGAAGAGGATTCAAAGAGACTTCAAAGTGATTTAGGAAAGCTGAGTGGATGGAGATAAACATAATAAAATAGTTTATCCACTTGGACAACAAAAAGATCGAGAATTCTCAAAATGGTGACAGATTGGAATATGTCGATGCAAGGAAAGCCCTGATTATTCTTGCACACCAATCACTGAAATTAAACATGCAAATATAGCACATGTCTTAGGTGACAAGTGGTATATTAGCCTTCATAGTAAGATGTGTTAAGTACAGGGAAAGGAAATATTACCACAATTATATAAGCACTTGGCAAGACCACTTCTGGAATATTGCATGTACTTTTAGTCCTATCCAAGAAGTACAGGCCACGCAGGGATGTGTAATGAGTTTGATTTCTCAGTTAGTAGAATCAGAATCAAGTTTAATATTAGCGGCATATATTGTGGAATTTGTTATCTTTATGGAAGTAGTACAATGCAATACACGATAAACAGAGAGAAAAAAACAATTATATTAAGTATATATCTATTAAATACTTAAGTTAAAATTAGTAGTGCAAAACAGAAAAACAAAAAGGAGTGAGGTAGTGCTCATGGGCTTCAATGTCCATTGAGAAATTGGATGTAAGAGGGGAAGAAGCTGTTCCTGAATCGTTGAGTGTGTAGTACAAAATGTTCTACAAGAAAGTGAACCAATCAAGGGAATTTAGAAGAATACCTGGTGACCTTATTGAAATTCTGGCAAGATTTAACAGGCTGAATAAAGAAAAAATGCTGCCCCTAGCCAGGAGGACTAAAGCAAGGGGCCAGAGTCTCAGAATACCTGCAGGATTAAGAGCACAACATTTCTTCACTCAGAAGATGGGGAAATTGTGCAGTTCCTTACCACAGGATGTTGCAGAGGTTATGTTGCTAAATATATTTGAAAAGGCAACAAGCAGGAAATTGTGTTGCAATGGTATTTAATGGTGGAGCAGAGTGAAATAACCCAATAGCCATCTCCACAGAGATTTAAAAGCCATGGACATGGCCATTTTAAAGCACCTCAGTAGTTCATGCCCTGATGTTATTGAAAGTTGTTGTACTGATGAAGATGAAAGAATCAGCCATCACTAGCCCATTTCCACTGTTCATGTGAAATGTTGCTACCCAGTATAAATGGGAATTTATAACATCTACGACATCAATGAATTGTTCATTGAGATTATTAAATGGGAGAGGCCGTTAAACAGTGAAGATGGGCATATGGGTTTTATGGATTAAGTTCCTTCCTGTCCCCTTTCTACTTAGCTTATTAACTCAGTCGCAATGGCCTGGTTATTTGGGAAGAACAGCTCATCAGCTGTAGTTAACTACATGCCATCCCTTGGGCAGCGGTGCCCTAACAACCTGGATGAATCTCCAGTAGAAACACTGAAAGGATTCTCCATAGTCATCTCAATTATGATCAAACTTCCAACTGTCATCAGGGAGCAGACATAGTGAATTGGATGGGCTGGCCTTGGTGATTCAATTAAATAGGCAAAAACTGAGAGGGACGATTGATTAGGGAATAGTCTGCGTAACACTCTCCTGGAAAAGGACTCAAAGCACAAGCATGAACAGCAAAAGGATGTGTTGGAACTTAAAATCTGCCTAGATATAATCCACTGATAACTTTGAGTAAGCAGTCAGCTGAAAGATGAACTTTCAGGAAACATGGACCAGCTGGTGTTGCTTAATATTAAAATGACAGCATCTTCAACATGTGAAAAAATATATAGATCCTTTTAAAATTTTGTGGCATCACAACATGAATTAAATATTTAGATTTTTTTTGAGAGAAAAGATGGAGACTTACTTTAGCATGTCTTGAAAGATATTACCCAATTTTGTAATCACTTGCTCTAGAGTCTGCAGTGGAACCTAAATCCATCACCTTTTCATCTAGATGCAGTTACCTCAAACCTTCTGAAACAGATGCAGGTACCTCACACCTTCTGAACTAGATGCGAGTACATCACTGAGATCTCCTAACTGTATTCTTTAATAACAATCTGGAAATGGATGGAGAGTCCTGATATGCATCCCACACCAAACTTTAGTATGAATCATTCACAAAATTTGAGTCAATGAAAAATTTTCATCTTTCTTGCATGCTTACAGCCTTCATCTACTATTATTTCCGTCATAGTTTTACACCATAATTTTGTTGCAAATTTACACTTCACTTCTTGCTCAAAATCCCCATGACGTTCAATGCTTTCATCCTTTGTGATCATTTCTATTTAACACCCATGTAGTCACTGCATATGTAGTCCATATGCAATCGAGCGTCACTTTACGTCAACAACTCATACTTTAAACATAATGTTTAACGAACTGATGATCAAATTCAGTGTCATCTCGCCATCATTTCTGATTACCTTTGTGCTGTCAGAATACCTGGATAATGTCAGATAATAAAGACTTCAAGATTTCTTTTGCAAAAGAACATTTGAAAGTGTGAAAGCTTAGTCAAGATGGCGCTAAACAGCAACTCCTTCGCTTGCATCTTCGGAAACAGCTCTATTTCCATCTTTAATATCTCTATTTTTCCCTTTCAGGTTTCTTTTGACCTGGAGTTACACGCTGACTTCGGTTCTTTGGGGGAATAGGACCCGCTCTAGGGGTGTCACGACTGGCCATTATCCGACATGCCAATGGCGTGGCCTAAGAGTTCAGCTCGCCTTTGGAGGCCTATGATCTTGGGGTTCAGGAGACGGATGTATCGAACGTCAGTGTCCCGGCCCGGTGTGTCATGGGAGTTGGAACATCTTTGGCTGTGTGCCCAGAGACATGAGATCTTTGGGCACAGAGCTTGGAAAAAGCGATGCAATGGACTTTTAACATCATAAACCAGTGAGTTGTTTGTTATGTCTCCCCTCTTGCTGTCAAAATGGAGACATCTCTTTCTCCCTTATTAAGGAGAGAGAGAACCTGTGGTATGTCGAATACTGGGTGAACGCATAGTCCTTGGGGTACTGCAAGTCCATGTCTTTACTGTTGCTTTGCTCACGCTTGAGTGCTCAGTGCGGGTGCTGATGCTTTTTCGTGCCGGTGGGGGAAGGGGGATCATTGCTCGCTGCCACTTATGCGCAGAGGGGAGGGGAGCTGGGGGGATTTTGAGGTTCTAACATTTAACAGTCATTCATTCTTTGGTGCGCTATTCTGATTTCATGGATGGTTGCGAGAAAAAGGCATTCAGGATGTATATTGTATACATTTATCTGACATTAAATGTACTTTTGAAACCTTTGAAGTGTGGATAAGCAACACACACAAAATGCTGGAAAAACCCAGCAGGCCAGGCAGAGTACAATCAGCATTTGCAGCTGAGACTCTTCCGCAGAGCTATGGCCTTTGTTTCTCTGCCATTTACTATTGCACATCCAACTATCACCAATACTTTCCACCATAACATTATCCATTTCAAAGTTTATTTATATCAGAGTGAGTATCAGCATCCGATGCAGAGATTCATCTTCCCACAGACAGCCATGAAACAAAGCAGCACCTTGGAACCCATTCAAAGAAAACATTAAACATCCAACATGCAAAAAAAAACTAAATACGCAAATGGCAGAATAACCGACAGAATAAACATCAAACCACAGAGTCCTTGAAACAGTCCAGGACTGTTCAGTTCAATTCAATTTAATGCTGTGTCTTTCATTGAGTGCCGGCCGCAGAGCCAGTCCGGCCCAATCCAAATTGCAATAAATGAGTGAGTGACCAGAAATCAGAAACACATATAACATGAGCAGCAGAGACCTCTAAAAATGAGTCCAATCTACAAACCATGCACTGACCAAACCCTGCCAAGACTCAAGACTCCTGCCCCTTCCTCCAGCAGCAACGGTAAGCAAGGTGGAGAGAGAGACTGGTCAAACGCTGAACGCCTGATACACTTGTCTTTGTTGATTTCAATCCTGCTCGACACTTTCATTGGTGAGTTAGTCGAAAACGGGAGCTGATTGTGGCTTGGCGCGTTGCTATTAGGTCACATATTCAACCTTGCCCTCATCCATGCCAAATCCCCTCAGAGACAGCAAAAGCACCAGATTGCTCAGTTGGCCCAAAAACACATTATCAAAATGGAAATTACAGACTCCAATTGCCACAGATTAGAAGTGGAAGTATATTTAAGATGAGAAGGAGAAGTTGTAGCTTTGTGAACTGTCTGCAGGATGTCCCTGTTGGTCATGTTAGTTACTGGCGCCATCGTGCCATCTTTTCAACTCACTGTCACTGAACCACTTAGACATTTATCCAAATAGTTTTATTATGGATGTTTTGGAGTATTTTTCTACTCAGATTAATTTAGATAATTTCAACTCTCATATCTTTTCAACCAAGGCTTCAATCATCTTTTGTAGCTATCCTATTTTGTTTCCATTATTCCTTTTATCTATGTTTTTTCTCCAATTTGTAAAGTGCCTCAGGATGTTTCCTATTTAAAAGGTGCAATATAAATTTAAATTACTATTATTGAGCCTTGGGGAGGCGGCAACGATATTTTCTGCAATAAATTGAGCAACTGGTAGAACTTACAGGATCTATCGTCATCATCTTAAACCTGGCAATATGTTTTAAATGTTTAATTAATTACCTGTGATCATGCTGTTTTGACTGATAGGAAAAAGTTCTTTACAAAGTTCTCTCAACACACCTTTACATTAATCCTATGTCACTCTCCCAATATTCTCAGCAACTTCCCCACACGATAACCACAGCCACTTACCTACACATTAGAGCAGGGGCTCCCAAGCTTTTTTATGCCATGGACCTCTACCATTAACGGAGGGTCAGTGGACCCCAGGCTAGGGACCCCTGCACTAGAGGCAGTTTGCAGCCTAATACCTGCAGCCTACACATTTCACACATTTGCAGCCTAACACCTGCAGCCTACACAGTTTTGGATGTGGAAGTAATCTAAAGCATGCAGAGGAAACCAATGTGTTCACAATCAGAATATACAAACTATGCAGACAGCATGCAATTAAACCTGGGTCATGGGAACTATGAGGCAGAATCTCCGTTAGCTGTGCCACTGTGTTATGGCAAGGCAAGAATCTGTCCTAACAAGTTACTAGAAATGACCCAGGGCAGACTCAATAGGCCATGAATCAGTTGAGCTTACTTCCTCAGCTCCAGTAGTCAGTAAATCAACATGGACCACTGCCACTCAGGAGCTCTCCCTCATCTCCATCAATATGCCAGCAGATTCACCTCCAGCCTATGGTGACTCACACAAAGCTTTTATTTACCTAGACTGTGAATATCACAGGCCAACGTCAGACCATAGAATATAGGAGCAGAATTGGGCCATTTGGCCCATTGAGTCTGCTCCGCCATTTCATCATGACTAATTTAATTTCGCTCTCAATCCCGCTTTCCTGCCTTCTCTCCATAACAATTGATGCTCTTACTAATCAATAAATTATTCTCCACTTTAAATACAATATATCCAATGGCTTGAGCTCCACAGCTGTTTGTGGCAATTAATTCCAACAGATTCGCCACCCTCTGGTTAGACCATAGACCATAAGACATAGGAGCAGAATTAGGCCATCTGGCCCATCCAGTCTGCTCCGCCAATCAAGCATGGCTGATCTTTTTTTTTTCTCCTCCTCAACCCCAGTTCCTGGCCTTCTCCCTGTAACCTTTGATGCCGTGTCCAATCAAGAACCTATCAATTACTGCCTTAAATACACCCAACCACCTGGCCTCTACAGCTGCATGTAGCAATAAATTCACCACCCTTTGGCTAAAGGAATTTCTCTGCATCTCTGTTTTGAAAGAGCGCCCCTTTATTCTGAGGCTGTGCCCTCTTGTCCTAGACTCCCATCATCCTTTGCACATCTGCTCAGTCTAGGCCTTTCAAGGTTTCAATGAGATCCCCCTCACCCTTCTGAATTCCAGTGAGTACAGATTCAGAGCCATCAGACATTCCTTGTATGATAACCCTTTCATTGCTGGAATCATCCTTGTGAACCTCCTCTGGACCCTCTCCAATGCCAGCACATCTTTTCTAAGATGAGGGGACCAAAACTGTTCACATTACTCAAGGTGAGGCCTACTGAACTCCAGTTCATTTCTATCATCCGTGAGCACTTACATTCACTGTGATTGGATGCTGAGGCTGTAGTTAACGTTCTTCATCGACTGCAGCTCAGCATTCAATACTATCATCCCCTCAAAACTAACCAGTAGGATTCAAGACCTTGGCCTCCGTACCGCCTTGTGAAATTGGATCCTGGACTTCCTCACTTACAGACCCCAGTCAGTTCAGATTGACAACGACATTTCTTCCACAATCTCCATCAGCACAGGTGCACCACGAGGCTGTGTGCCTAGCCCCAAGCTCTACACTTGCTTTACACTTATGCCTGTGAGGCTAAGCACAGTTCTAATACTATTTTTAAGTTTGCTGATGACTTCACTGTCTTTGGCCAAATCTAAAGCAGTGATGAATGAGAATATAGGGTACAGACTGAAAATCTAGCTGACTGGTGCCACAACAACCTCTCATTCAGTGTCAGCAAGACCAAGGAGCTGATTATTGACTACAGGAGAAGGAAACTGGAGGTCCATGAGCCAGACATCATCAAAGGTTCAGAGATGGAGAGGATGAGCAAGTGTTATCATTTCAAAGCATCTGTCCAGCACATAAGAGCAATTATGAAGAAAGCACAGCAGGTGCTTCTACTTTCTCAGAAGTTTGCAAAGATTCAGCATGTCATCTAAGACCTTGACAAACTTCTCTAGATGTGTGGTGGACGGTATACTGACTGGTTGCATCACAGTCTGGTATGGAAACACCAATGTCCTTGAATGGAAAACTGTTTAAAATTAAGGGATGTGGCCCAGTCCATCACGAGTAAAGCCCTCCCCACCACTGAGCACATCTGCACAGAGCGTTGTTGGAGGAAAACAGCATTCATTATCAGGGATCCCCACCACCCCAGACAAGCTCTCTTCTCACTGCTGTCATCAGAAAGAAGGTACAGGTACCTCAGGCCTCACACCACCTGATTTAGGAACAGTTATTACCCATCAACTATCAGGCTCTTGAACCAAAGTGGATAACCTCAGTGAACTTCACCCCCATCATTGAAATGTGTGGAGCTGAGTACACAGCCATATCAACCATCATCGTTGAAGGGTGGAGCAGCCTTGATGGGCCAAATGAGCTACTCCTATTTCTACATTTCTTACATTAATATTCCTCCAAAGATACGGCCCAGAGCATTAGACCAAGATTTCTATGAAAAGTTGGTGAGCCTTTACATATGCATTGGCCTTGGAGCACATGAACGTCAAGTATTTTGATATGATTATCAAATTCTAAGTCTATGTATTTAGAAAGGACCCATATTGGAGAAGATGTTCACTTTAAAAAAAAAAAGAAACTGCTTTTATATTTATAAAAAAGATTTCCAGACAGTCAGAAATACTCAGTTGGTCAGGAAGTATCTGTGGAGAGAAGATGACTGAACATTCAGGATGATGATTTTGTTCAGAAATGCTAACTATTTCTGCCATTTGCAACATTTTTAGGGGATTGTGATGGAGTTCATTTTACTGCCTGTGATCATCCAGTATTCAGATTATAGACCGGAGATAGCTATACAAAGTTTAATTTATGAAGACAACCTACTCAGGCTATTAGTTCTGATTTGTCAGTTGATTTATTCACCCTCTGTAATGTGATGGGCCTTATAGACCAGATTTAAAAGGTTTCCTCTAAAATGAACATCTTGTTTCTTTCATTTATATTCTTACAATTACAATTGATGTAGGCTAATTTTACTATTATGCATTAGACGCATGTAAATATTCATATACACATTACAGCTCTATTATTTAAAACCCTGTTACGAATGTTATTCCATTAAAGAAAGTAATGAGCATAATGGAACCGAGTAAAAAGGAAAAGCACAATTGCCATCTACAGATAATCACCAGAGCAATACCTTACAGCAGAGGTAGCACTGAAAGCAAGGCTCACCCAAACTTTGCAAAGGCAGAAGGGTATGTAACAGTTACTTATTTATTGGGATTCAGTGTGGAGTAGGGCATTCCAGCCTTCGAGCCACGCCACACAGCAACCCACCTATTTGTTGTTGTTCCTTTCCACGTCTTGGGGCACACTGGATGACAACCTTACCGCCTCTTTCGCATTTTTGTCTGTTTTTTATTATGAGCCCAAGTTGCTAGCCTGACGCTCAACCGAGCACAGATGGAAAGTGTGCAAGGAGCCAGCCGGACTTGAACCTGGGACCATTCGCCTTGAAGTCCAGTGCAGATGGCTCTTCACCATTGGCCAGCTAATCCACCTGTTTAACTCTAGCCTAATCACAGAACAATTTACCATGACCAACTGGCAAACCCATGTGGTCACGGGGAGAATGTACAAACTCCTTACAGGCAGTGGTGGGAATTGAGCCCAGGTCACCTGTATTGTAAAGTCTTATGCTAACCACTACAATACTGTGCCACCTAGACTGCTGGCGAGGATTATTGGAAGAATTCAGTCTTGAGAAAACAGCTAATGAACATACAAAGGCCGTGTCTATTGGATAAATTGAGATGTCACCTGATGAAAGATTTGGGCGGTTTGGAGAGTTGAGAGAACTGTACAGATCTTGTTGTAGAGATGATAGATTAGGATAGCACGGCAGCGGGTATGTGTGGGCTTGTGGTAGGGATGATATTGATTGATAGATTAGGGCAAAATGCTGCCTGTGGGCTGGTGAGTGGATAAAGGAGAAAATGAAAGTAAGAGTGTTATTTTATTTTAAAATTTTCATCAATCTGCTGCAGCACTACAAAGGCATGGTTTCTACTAGGATAACTATTCAAGATCCCAAAAGGGACCGAGTAGGGAATGAAATCAATTAATGGAACATATCAGGATAAAGAATTGTGACTCCTGAAGAGCCCGGCTAAATTTCCAGAGGGACTCAGGTGGCTCATTATCAGATTTCATGCTGCAGAAGATAATGTTCAATAACATAATGGTAAAAAAAAACTTCAGCAATATGTGATTGAATTTCTAAGCAAGAGATCTTTGAGTGGAGTAATATTCTTGAGGTGTCTCTGAATGCCATGGAAGGAAAAGGAAAAAAGATGAAGTGTTCGTCTTTTGCTACTAAATACTTTGGTGAAAGACAAAGTCCAAGCTGGAGAATCAATCAGGTTTGATCTGGAAATGAAGAAACAAATCCCTTGGATCCATATCACCCCCTAACCAACTAATCAACCAAAAAGGTAGCAGAGGATTAATGGACCAAATGGTTCCCTTTTGTGTTGCAAGAATGGGTGTGGAATCTGTTCAGTGTCAGGCTTGGAAAATTTCACCTCTGCAGCACTGAGCACATCTACACGGAACAGTGTCACAGGAAAGCAGCATCCATCATCAGGGACCCCCACCACCCAGGACATGCTCTCTTCTCACTGCTGCCATCAGGACGATGGTACAGGAGCCTCAGGACTCACACCACCAGGTTCAGGGACAGTTATTACCCCTCAACCTTCAGGCTCTTGAGTCAAAGTAGATAACTTCTCTCAACTTCACTTGCCCCATCACTGAAATGTTCCCAGAGCCTATGGACTCACTTTCAAGGACACTTCATCTCACATTCTTGATATTTATTGCTTATTTATTATTTCTTCCTTTTTGTACTTGCTGTCTTTTACACACTGGTTGAACACCCAAATTGGTCTTTCATTGATTCTGTTATGGTTATACTATAAATGACTACAAGAAAATGAATCTCAGGGTTATACATGGTGACAGATATGCACGTACTTTGATAATAAATTTACTTTGAGCTTTTATTAATTATTATTTAATGTTTTTTGTATTTACACAGTTTGTTAGTTTTTGTGTGTGGTTTTTCCATTGTATTTCTTTGTTCTAGTGTCAGGCCTGGGAGAAAATGAATTTCAGGATATGGTGACATATATAGACATAGGCATAGAACAGTACAGCACAGTCACGAGCCATTCAGCCCACAATGTTGTGCCAACCCAGCTAAAAAAACAAATCAAAGAATTCCAAAAACTAATCCCTCCTACCTGTACCATGCCCATATCCCTCCATCTTCCTTACATCTAGATCCTATCTCTCAGAGCCACCAATCTGGAGGCTGGCGAGAGAGTCACCTCCAGGCAGATAAAGTTACTGGAACCTGCTCTGACAAAAGGAAAATTATGAGTAGTTGATGGTTCTTCAGGGAAGGCCAGGTGCTATATTGCCTAATAATTATTCCAAAGCCACCAAATATAAACAAATTGGATTTAATCATTGGGACTTGGTGGCTTAGTAAGTTGTTGAACTACAGAAGCAAGACATTTCGAGGATTAAACTCCTGCCAGGTTGAAAACTTGGAGCAGAAGGGGAAACTCGAGTTGATATATAACCAGCATCATACCCCCAACCATGGCCCACCAGTTCATATGTGACCAAACCAATGCCCAGGGTGAGACTAGGAGATTACATCAGTTTATATCAAACTCTGATTTACACAGGCACCTCATGTTACATTGACTATTCGTTGACCTTCTCCCGTCACCCAGCTGTGTATAAAATGCTAAGGCTTCATTGCTCTTGTACTGAACAGACTGGTATGGTCATGTGAAATATGTCAGAGAATCTAAACATTTTTATTTTTTTTATATAGAGATACAGCATGGTAACTGACCCTTCTGCCCCATTAACCTGCATTTTGGACTGTGGGAGGGAACTGGAGCACCTGGGGAAACCCAAGCAGCCATGGGGAGAACATGCAACCTTCTTCAGACAGTGATGGAATTGAACCCAGGTCCCTGGCGGTATAATAACATTACACTAACCGCTATACTACCGTGCCGCCCCAAGGTAATGGAGCATGTCTGTGTCTTCTTAAATTTAACATTAAACCTTGTGGAACATCCACAAATAAGGATTGCTCAAGGATTTGGTCATTTCAAGACACACACTTCCACATTCTCCAGCCCATGATATCCATTTCTGCCTGTGAATCTCCCCCAGTAATGGGACCCAATGGCTCTGAATGCACAAAGTGTTCACTGACTTTATTGCTCTAACTAAATAAAAGTTTTCTGGACCAACACAATTTAACGACACTTCTAAATTTTGACAAAGCAAAAAGGCAAGTACTAAACAAAGGAGATTGTGCTGATGCTAGAAATCCAGAGCAACACACAGCCAGGCAGCATCCATGGAGAGGAACAAAGAGTCGATGTTTCGGGGCATTACCCTTTATAAGGACAAAAGGCAAATATTTGTGTAATGTGCTATAAGATTTCACTGCTAATGTAATGGTTTTTTGTAATGTTCACTGCTGAAGTAACAGTTTCTCTGTAGCAGCAATGTTTGGGTTATGGCTGGAGGTAACAGGGCTGTGGATGCATGTTAGCCAATCAGGATTTTGTTGCCCCGTCTTGTGATTCACCATATAACTATATAACAATTACAGCATGGAAACAGGCCATCTCAGCCCTTCTAGTCTGTGCCCAACTCTTACTCTCACCAAGTCCCACCGACCTGCACTCAGCCCATAACCTTCCATTCCTTTCCTGTCCATATAGCTGTCCAATTTGACTTTAAACGACAACATGGAACCTGCCTCAACCACTTCTGCTGAAAGCTTGTTCCACACAGCTACCACTCTCTGAGTAAAGAAGTTCCCCCTCATGTTACCCCTAAACTTTTGCCCTTTAACTCTCAACTCAGGTCCTCTTGTTTGAATCTCCCCTACTCTCAATGGAAAAAGCCCATCCACGTCAACTCTATCTATCCCCCTCATAATTTTAAATACCCCCTCAACCTTCTACGTTCCAAAGAGTAAAGACCCAACTTGTTCAACATTTCTCTGTAACTTAGGTGATGAAACTTAGGTAACATTCTAGTAAATCTTCTCTGTACTCTCTCTATTTTGTTGACATCTTTCCTATAATTCGGTGACCAAAACTGTACACGATACTCCAAATTTGGCCTCACCAATGCCTTGTACAATTTCAACATTACATCCCAACTCCTATACTCAATGCTCTGATTTATAAAGGTCAGCATACCAAAAGCTTGCTTCACCACCCTATCCACATGAGATTCCACCTTCAGGGAACTATGCACCATTATTCCTAGATCCCTCTGTTCTACTGCATTCTTCAATGCCCTACCATTTACCAGATATGTACTATTTTGATTAGCCCTACCAAAATGTATTATCTCACATTTATCAGCATTAAACTCCATCTGCCATCTTTCAGCCCACTCTTCTAAGTGGCCTAAATCTTTCTGCAAGCTTTGAAAACCTACTTCATTATCCACAACTCCACCTATCTTAGTATCATCTGCATACTTACTCATCCAATTTACCACCCCATCATCCAGATCATTATTATATATGACAAACAACATTGGACCCAGTACAGATCCCTGAGGCACAACACTAGTCACCGGCCTCCAATCTGACAAACAGTTATCCACCACCACTCTCTGGCATCTCCCATCCAACCACTGCTGAATCCATTTTACTACTTCAACATTAATTCCTAACGATTGAACCTTCCTAACCAACCTTCCGTGTGGGACCTTGTCAAAGGCCTTACTGAAGTTCATATAGAAAACATCCACCACTTTACCCTCGTCAACTTTCCTCGTAACCTCTTCAAAAAATTCAATAAGATTTGTCAAACATGGCCTTCCACGCACAAATCCACGTTGACTGTTCCTAATCAGACCCTGTCTATCCAGATAATTATATATGCCATCTCTAACAATTCTTTCCATCAATTTACCCGCCACTGACATCAAACTCACAGGCCCACAGTTGCTAGGTTTACTCTTAGAACCCTTTTTAAACAATGAAACAACTGAACAATATGCCACCGTCCCCATTTCTAATGACATTTGAAATATTTCTGTCAGAGTCCTTGCTATTTCTACACTAACTTCCCTCAAGGTCCTAAGGAATATCCTGTCAGGACCTGGAGACTTATCCACTTTTATATTCCCTAAAAGCTCCAGTACTTCCTCTTCTTTAATCATCATAGTTTCCATAACTTCCTTACCTGTTTCCCTTACCTTACACAATTCAATATCCTTCTCCTTATGGAATACCGAAGAAAAGAAATTGTTCAAAATCTCCCCCATCTCTTTTAGTTCCGTACATAGCTGTCCACTCTAATTCTCTAAGGGACCAACTTTATCCCTCACTATCCTTTTGCTATTAATATAACTGTAGAAACTCTTTGGATTTTTTTTCACCTTACTTGCTAAAACAACCTCATATCTTCTTTTAGCTCTTCTAATTTCTTTCTTAAGATTCTGTTTACATTCTTTATATTCCTCGAGCACCTCATTTACTCCAAGCTGCCTATATTTATTGTAGATCTCTCTCTTTTTCCAAACCAAGTTTCCAATATCCCTTGAAATCCATGGTTCTCTCAAACTTTTAACCTTCCCTTTCAACTTAACAGGAACGTAAAGATTCTGTACCCTCAAAATTTCACCTTTAAATGACCTCCATTTCTCTATTACATCCTTCCCATAAAACAAATTGTCCCAATCCACTTCTTCTAAATCCTTTCGCATCTCCTCAAAGTTAGCCTTTCTCCAATCAAAAATCTCAACCCTGGGTCCAAACCTATCCTTCTCCATAATTATATTGAAACTAATGGCATTGTGATCACTGGACCTGAAGTGCTCCCAACATAAACCTCAGTTACCTGCCCTATCTCATTCCCTAACAGGAGATCCAACACTGACCCTTCTCTAGTTGATACCTCTATGTATTTCTGCAAAAAACTATCCTGCACGCATTTTACAAACTCCAAACCATCCAGCGTTTTTACAGAATGGGCTTCCCAGTCTATATGTGGAAAATTAAAATCTCCCACAATCACAAACTTGTGCTTACTACAAATATCTGCTATCTCCTTACAAAGTTGCTCCTCCAAGTCTCGCTCCCCATTTGGTGGCCTATGATACATTCCCATAAGAGTTATTACACATTTCCCATTCCTCAATTCCACCCAAATAGCCTCTCTAGATGAGCCTTCTAATCTATCCTGCCAGAGCACCGCTGTAGTATTTTCTCTGACAAGCAATGCAACACCTCTCCCTCTTGTCCCTCCAATTCTATCACACCTGAAGCAATAAAATCCAGGAATATTTAGTTGCCAATCACACCCTCCTGTAACCATGTTTCACTAATAGCTACCACATCATACTTCCAGGTATCAATCCATGCTTTAAGCTCATCCACCTTTCTTATAATGCTCCTAGCATTAAAATAAATGCACTTAAGAAATTTTCCACCTCTTACTCTGTTTATCACTAACGGTGCAAACAACTTTACTATTTTCTTTTTATTCTTTCTCCCCACATCTGTTCCTACACTCTGGTTCTCCTCCCCCCTTGTATCTAGTTTAAATCCATTGGAGCCTCTCTAGCAAACCTACCTGCAAGAATATTTGTCCCCCTCCAGTTCAGATGTAAACCGTCCCGCTGGAACAGGCCCCACCTTCCCTAGAAAACTGCCCAATTATCTATAAATCCAAAGCCCTCCCTCCTGCACCATGTCTTCAGCCACGTGTTGATCTGCGCTATCTTACTATTTCTAAACTTTGGAAGCAGTTGATTTCATGGGCTTTTGTGAGAGGGAGGGAGAAAGAGGGAGAGAGAGAAATGGAGAGAGAAGACGCAAATGGAAAGATTTGGTAGACCACTGGATGGGGTGGACTTGGACCGGGGTCCGAAGGTCGGCGACACTCAGAGGAGACTGACCATGGAAGAAGGACTTCTGAGTGAGATCCAACTTTGTGCAGACTGTTTAATAAGATTTGGGCCTTTTTTCTTTTACATTTTGTTTCTCTACTAACCATATAGTCAAAGTAAGAGTTATAAAGCTCAATCGTTTAATCACATGTGTGTACTGTTATTTTGGGGTACTGATGTGTAACAGGGGACACATCGCGCAGCACCCACCCAAATTAAATTTCTTAACTTTGGCCAGGCAGGGGGTTATCACCCCCTATATTAAGCCGCTAGGCAAAGAGAGTGTTACATTTGCTTCAGTATTCACTACGGAAAAGGATCTTCACTACGTTAAAGGATCTTGATGATATAGGCAGGAAGAGGGATGAGGTCCTGAAGTGAGAGTTTTGGGAATTAGGCAGAAGAACAGGACCTCAAGGGTGACGTTCTCAGGATTGCTGCCAGTGCTACGTGACAGTGATGGTAAGAAATGGAGGAGATGGCAGTTGAATGCGTGGCTGAGGAGTTGGTGCAGGGAGCAAGGTTTTAGATTTTTCGATCATTGGGATCTCTTCTGGGGAAGATGGGACCTGTACAGATTGGATGGGTTGCACCTGAACTCAAGTGGGAGCAATATCCTTACAGTTAGGTTTGCTAGCATGGTTCGGGAGGGTTTAAACTAATTTGCAAGGGGGATGGGACCCAGAGCGATAGAGCAGTGAAAGAAGTGCATGGAGTAAAGCCAGATCTAACATACAGAGAGGCTTTGAGGAAAGAGAAGCAGAATAAATGGTGTAAAGACAGTAAGGTAGAAGGGCTGAAATGTGTGTACCTCAATGCAAGAAGCATCAGGAACAAAGGTGATGAACTGAGAGCTTGGATACATACATGGAATTATGATGTAGTGGCCATTACAGAGACTTGGCTAGCACCAGGGCGGGAAAGGATTCTCAATATTCCTGGATTTCAGTGCTTTAAAAGGGATAGAGAGGGCGGAAAAAAGGGAGGAGGGGTGGCATTACTGGTCAGGGATACTATTACAGCTACAGAAAGGGTGGATAATGTAGCAGGATCCTCTTTTGAGTCAATATGGGTGGAAGTCAGGAACAGGAAGGGAGCAGTCACTCTACTGGGGGTATTCTATAGGCCCCCTGGTAGCAGCAGAGATACAGAGGAGCAGATTGGGAGGCAGATTTTGGAAAGGTGCAAAAATAACAGAGTTGTTATCATGGGTGACTTTAACTTCCCTAATGTTAATTGGCACCTGATTAGTTCCAAGGGTTTAGTTGGGGCAGAGTTTGTTAAGTGTGTCCAGGATGGATTCCTGTCACAGTATGTGGACAGGCCGACCAGGGGGAATGCCATACTAGATCTAGTACTAGGTAATGAACCGGGTCAGGTCACAGATCTCTCAGTGGGTGAGCATCTGGGGGACAGTGACCACTGCTCCCTAGCCTTTATAATT
This sequence comes from Mobula birostris, assembly GCF_030028105.1. Classification (NCBI taxonomy): domain Eukaryota; kingdom Metazoa; phylum Chordata; class Chondrichthyes; order Myliobatiformes; family Myliobatidae; genus Mobula; species Mobula birostris. The sequence goes on from NC_092375.1 coordinate 195,011,861, forward strand.
ATCATGGAAAGGGATAGAATCAAAGAGGACAGGAAAATTTTTAATTGAGGAACGGCAAATAATGAGGCTATAAGGCTAGAACTTGCGGGTGTGAATTGGGATGATGTTTTTGCAGGGAAATGTACTATGGACATGTGGTCGATGTTTAGAGATCTCTTGCGGGATGTAAGGGATAAATTTGTCCCGGTGAGGAAGATAAAGAATGGTAGGGTGAAAGAACCATGGGTGACAAGTGAGGTGGAAAATCTAGTCAGGAGGAAGAAGGCAGCATACATGAGGTTTAGGAAGCAAGGATCAGATGGGTCTATTGAGGAATATAGGGAAGCAAGAAGGGGGCATGAGAAGACCTTGGCAAGTAGGGTGAAGGAAAACCCCAAGGCATTCTTCAATTATGTGAAGAAAAAAAGGATGACAGGAGTGAAGGTAGGACCGATTAGAGATAAAGGTGGGAAGATGTGTCTGGAGGCTGTAGAAGTGAGCGAGGTCCTCAATGAATACTTCTCTTCGGTACTCACCAATGAGAGGGAACTTGATGATGGTGAGGACAATATGAGTGAGGTTTATGTTCTGGAGCATGTTGATATTAAGGGAAAGGAGGTGTTGGAGTTGTTAAAATATATTAGGACAGATAAGTCCCCGGGGCCCAACTGAATATTCCCCAGGCTGCTCCACGAGGCGAGAGAAGAGATTGCTGAGCCTCTGGTTAGGATCTTTATATCCTCGATGTCCACGGGAATGGTACCGGAGGATTGGAGGGAGGCGAATGTTGTTCCCTTGTTCAAAAAAGGTAGTAGGGATAGTTCGGGTAATTATAGACCAGTGAGCCTTACGTCTGTGGTGGGAAAGCTGTTGGAAAAGATTCTTAGGGATAGGATCTATAGGCATTTAGAGAATCATGGTCTGATCAGGGACAGTCAGCATGGTTTTGTGAAGGGCAGATCGTGTCTAACAAGCCTAATAGAGTTCTTTGAGGAGGTGACCAGGAATATAGATGAGGGTAGTGCAGTGGATGTATCTATATGTATTTTAGTAAGGCATTTGACAAGGTTCCACACGGTAGGCTTATTCAGAAAGTTAGAAGACATGGGATCCAGGGAAGTTTGGCCAGGTGGATTCAGAATTGGCTCACCTGCAGAAGGCAGAGGGTGGTGGTGGAGGGAGTACATTCAGATTGGAGGATTGTGACTAGTGGTGTCCCACAGGGATCTGGTCTGGGTCCTCTACTTTTCGTGATTTTTATTAACGACCTGGATGTGGGGGTAGAAGGTTGGGTTGGCAAGTTTGCAGACGACACAAAGGTTGGTGGTGTTGTGGATGGTGTAGAGGATTGTCAAAGATTGCAGAGAGACATTGATAGGATGCAGAAGTGGGCTGAGAAGCGGCAGATGGAGTTCAACCCAGAGAAGTGTGAAGTGGTACACTTTGGAAGGACAAACTCCAAGGCAGAGTACAAAGTAAATGGCAGGATACTTGGTAGTGTGGAGGAGCAGAGGGATCTCGGGGTACATTTCCACAGATCCCTGAAAGTTGCCTCACAGGTGGATAGCGTAGTTAAGAAAGCTTATGGGGTGTTGGCTTTCATAAGTCGAGGGATAGAGTTTAAGTTTCGTGATGTAATGATGCAGCTCTATAAAACTCTGGTTAGGCCACACTTGGAGTATTGTGTCCAGTTCTGGTCGCCTCCTTATAGGAAGGATGTGGAAGCATTGGAAAGGGAACAGAGGAGATTTACCAGGATGCTGCCTGGTTTAGAAAGTATGCATTATGATCAGAGATTAAGGAAGCTGGGGCTTTACTCTTTGGAGAGGAGGAGGATGAGAGGAGACATGATAGAGGTGTACAAGATAATAAGAGGAATAGATAGAGTGGATAGCCAGTGCCTCTTCCCCAGGGCACCATTGCTCAATACAAGAGGATATGGCTTTAAGGTAAGGGGTGGGAAGTTCAAGGGGGATATTAGAGGAAGGATTTTTACTCAGAGAATGGTTGGTGCGTGGAATGCACTGCCTGAGTCAGTGGTGGAGGCAGATACACTAGTGAAGTTTAAGAGACTACTAGACAGGTATATGGAGGAATCTAAGGTGGGGGCTTATATGGGAGGCAGGGTTTGAGGGTCAGCACAACATTGTGGGTCGAAGGGCCTGTACTGTGCTATACTATTCTATGTTCTATTAATATTATAGGGATGACATACAGTGGACTGAAAAGCTTGAGCATGTGGATATTATGAAAGAGGATGTGCTGGAGCTTTTGGAAAGCATCAAGTTAGATAAGTCACCAGGACCAGATGAGATGTACCCCAGGCTACTGTGGGAGTTGAGGGAGGAGATTGCTGAGCCTCTGGCAATGATCTTTGCATCATCAACAGGGACGGGAGAGATTCCAGACGATTGGAGGGTTGCAGATGTTGTTCCATTATTCAAGAAAGGGAGTAGAGTTAGCCCAAGAAATTATAGACCAGAGAGTCTTACTTCTGTGGTTGGTAAGTTGATGGAGAAGATACTGAGAGGCAGCAATTATGAACATTTGAAGAAAAATAATATGATTAGGAATAGTCAGCATGGCTTTGTGAAAGGCAGATCATGCCTTACGAGCCTGATTGAATTTTTTTGAGGATGTGACTAAACACATTGATAAAGGTAGAGCAGTAGATGTAGCGTATATGGATTTCAGCAAGGCATTTGACAAGGTACCCCATGCAAGGCTTATTGAGAAAGTAAGATGCATGGCATCCAAGGGGACATTGCTTTGTGGGTCCAGAACTGGCTTGCCCACAGAAGGCAAAGAGTGGTGGTAGACAGGTCATATTCTGCATGGAGGTCGGTAACCAATGGTGTACCTCAGGAATCTGTTCTGGGATCCCTGCTCTGTGATTTTTTTTTATATAAATGACCTGGATGAAGAACTAGAGGGAAGGGTTAGTAAATTTGCTGATGACACAAAGGTTGGAGGTGTTGTGGAAGGCTGTCAGATTTTACAGTGGGTTATTGATAGGATGCAAAACTGGGCTGAGAAGTGACAGATGGAGTTCAGCCAGATGAGTGTGAGGTGGTTCATTTTGGTAGGTCAAATATGATGACAGAATATAGTATTAATGGTAAGACTTGGCAGTGTGGAGGATCAGAGGAATCTTGGAGTCCGAGTCCTTAGGACGCTCAAAGCAGCTGTGCAGGTTGACTCTGTGGTTAAGAAGGCATATGGTGCATTGGCCTTCATCAATCGTGGGCTTGAGTTTAGGATCTGAGATTGAGTTTTATAGCTATATAGGACCCTGATCAGACCACATTTGGAGTACTGTGCTCAGTTCTGGTTGCTTCAATATCGGAAGGATGTGGAAACCATAGAAAGGGTGCAAAGGAGATGTACAAGGATGTTGTCTCAATTGGGGAGCATGCCTTATGAGAATGGGTTGAGTGAACTCGGCCTTTTTTCCTTGGAGCAACAGAGTATGATAGGTGACTAGATAGTAGTGTATAAGATGATGAGAGGCATTGATTGCGTGGATAATCAGGGGCTTTTTCCCAGGGCTGAAATGGCTAGCATGAGAGGGCACAGTTTTAAGGTGCTTGGAAGTAGGTACAGAGGAGATGTCAGGGGTAAGTTTTTTTTACGCAGCGAGTGGTGAGTGGATGGAATGGGCTGCCGGCAATGGTGGTGGAGGTGGATACAATAGGGTCTTTTGAGAGACTCCAGGATAAGTACGTGGAACTCAGATATATAGAGGGCTATGGGTAACCCTAGATAATTTCTCAGGTAAGTACATGTTTGGCACAGTTTTGTGGCTGAAGGGCCTGTATTGTGATGTAGGTTTTCTATATTTCCATTTTTTTTTTTAATTCACCACTTAAATACTCATACTAAAGAAAGATCAGACATGACAAACATTGCTGACATTGCAGTCAGAGCGCATGCATTGAAGGTGAGAAGGATAGTTAAAAGGATATGACCAGGGCCAGTTTTTTTTTAAAAAGACAGAGTGGTGGGTAGCTGAAATGTGCTGCCTGGGCTGGTGGTCGAGGCAAATATGATAGAGGCTCTTAGATAGGCATATGAATCTCATAGAATTTTTTGAGGATGTAACTAGTAGAGTGGATAGGGGAGAACCAGTGGATGTGGTATATTTGGATTTTCAAAAGGCTTTTGACAAGGTCCCACACAGGAGATTAGTGTGCAAACTTAAAGCACACGGTATTGGGGGTAAGGTATTGGTGTGGGTGGAGAATTGGCTGGCAGACAGGAAGCAAAGAGTGGGAATAAACAGGACCTTTTCAGAATGGCAGGCGGTGACTAGTGGGGTACCGCAAGGCTCAGTGCTGGGACCCCAGTTGTTTACAATATATATTAATGACTTGGATGAGGGAATTAAATGCAACATCTCCAAGTTTGCGGATGACACGAAGCTGGGTGGCAGTGTTAGCTGTGAGGAGGGTGCTAAGAGGATGCAGAGTGACTTGGATAGGTTGGGTGAGTGGGCAAATTCATGGCAGATGCAATTTAATGTGGATAAATGTGAAGTTATCCACTTTGGTGGCAAAAATAGGAAAACAGATTATTATCTGAATGGTGGCCGATTAGGAAAAGGGGAGGTGCAACGAGACCTGGGTGTCATTATACACCAGTCATTGAAAGTGGGCATGCAGGTACAGCAGGCGGTGAAAAAGGCGAATGGTATGCTGGCATTTATAGCGAGAGGATTCGAGTACAGGAGCAGGGAGGTACTACTGCAGTTGTACAAGGCCTTGGTGAGACCACACCTGGAGTATTGTGTGCAGTTTTGGTCCCCTAATCTGAGGAAAGACATCCTTGCCATAGAGGGAGTACAAAGAAGGTTCACCAGATTGATTCCTGGGATGGCAGGACTTTCACATGAAGAAAGACTGGATGAACTGGGCTTGTACTCGTTGGAATTTAGAAGATTGAGGGGGGATCTGATTGAAACGTATAAAATCCTAAAGGGATTGGACAGGCTAGATGCAGGAAGATTGTTCCCGATGTTGGGGAAATCCAGAACAAGGGGTCACAGTTTGAGGATAAAGGGGAAGCCTTTTAGGACCGAGATTAGGAAAAACTTCTTCACACAGAGAGTGGTGAATCTGTGGAATTCTCTGCCACAGGAAACAGTTGAGACCAGTTCATTGGCTATATTTAAGAGGGAGTTAGATATGGCCCTTGTGGCTACAGAGATCAGGGGATATGGAGGGAAGGCTGGGGCGAGGTTCTGAGTTGGATGATCAGCCATGATCATAATAAATGGCGGTGCAGGCTCGAAGGGCCGAATGGCCTACTCCTGCACCTATTTTCTATGAATACACAGAGAATGGGGGAGGAGGGCGGGGTTGTGGTAGAACACTACTGCACAAGATCGAAAGAAGCTGCAGAAAGTTATCTACTTATATACATACTTTGATCATAAATTTACTGTGAACTTTGACTTTGTGAATGCTGTAGAAAGAAAGTGTGATGAATGATTAATAAGGTGCTAACAAATCTTTGAATGGAGCAACAGAACCATAAAAATCTGTCTTGCTGCAGTACATTTGAATTTGATATTCTGTGATTAGATCTTGTTGGTCAGCCTGCAGTTTTATGAACATTTTACAGCGCATCACTTCTAGACCTGAATTGATTACCCTTTTTCAACACGCTTCCACAGGAAGCTCAACAGGCAGTGGAGCTAGTTAACTCGATGGTTTCATCTGATGGATTTGATTTAATTTATTTTTGTAAGAATGAAATTACATTCTATTGTTTAAAATACTTATGCAGTGAAGTTTTCTACTAAAATTATGTTAGCAAGTAAAAGGTGCAGTTATACCATTTATTTTTTTAAAGCACTCTGCTGCAGTGCAGCCATTGGAATTCTAATCACTGCTCCGCTTAACTTGTCAACAGCAATCTTACACATTCAATGGAACGCCAATAGTCCTTTCAAAACCTTTTTACTTTTCCCACTCCTGCTAATGAACATTCCTTAATTGTGCTTTAGAGTTACGTTTTGCTCCTGATGACCTTACACTGCTGACAGGGCAAGAGTCCAGAATGCCCCTCACAGAATATGCTGGCGAATTAAAGCACAAATTGGTGGCATCAACACCCATGGTTGGAACTGCGATGCTTTCTGCATTATAATGCTCGCCAGTGCACCAGCGATGGAAACCAGGTGAGAAGTTGCTGATGATGCCACTTTGAAGGTCATGGGTTTGTGCTATTACTGATGCTGCTTGCAAACCTTCCATGGGCTTTTTGCTCTGAAATTTGAAGTGAATCATCTGAAGCAGGTGCCACCCTTGTCACAGGGGCAGGGATTACCAAGCTCAGCTGTATATAAACCAGAGTGAATTATTGCTTTGATGAGATGGTTATAAGGCCAATTCACACATTTACACAGACACAAAACCCACTAAGGCATGTCACGCACCCAGCCTCATTGTCAGTTTCAAATGACCTACCCTTTTTTGCCCATCAACAGGTAGTCAGAGGCAAACTTTATCAGGGCTGTGTACTCAAGGTTTTCTTGAGTACAGCTTGCTCCCGTCCTTTCTCTGCTGTGCCAGAACTCCTGATAACTTTCCCAACAGTCAAGTTATCCCCATTCTCTCCTGATTCCCAGTCGCTTGACTACCCAATGTAATGCCCAAAATCAACCATTAATTTCCAGCCAATGTTCCAATTGGAATCTTTCTCTGAACAACCCCCACCTCTCTTCATTTCAGGTCCCTGATCTGCATCGTCCCTTCCTGAGCCTCTTGGCAATGCCTCCTTTGTCCACAGTTTATCACTTATTTGCCTTCGTGACTTTGCAGTGGCAGAGGAAAGTCAGAATCATAGAAAACTACAGCTCAGAAACAGGCCATTTGACCCATCCAGTCCATGCAGAACCATTTAATTGGCTGGGGAAAGTATACAAGGCTTGTTATGTCAAACCAGTGTTTAGGGCTCCACGGGTGGGGAATGAACACATACAGTTTCATTTATTATTTCAGCTGTTGTATAATCTATGATCTATTGTACTCTTCACAGAAGAAAAAAAAATTGTTTAACTTTTTTTTATTCTTCATTACTCCCATCTCCATAGCCTACCCTGGTTCTGAATTAAGTAATGTCTCAGTGTTATAATTCTCTTCTTTATTTTCAGACCCTTCCAGTTGTTTCACCTTTCTTCTCTGTAATGCACTCCAATTCTATAACGCTCAATGACATGTAATGGGGGACTTCAATATGCAAGGGAATTGGAAAAACCAGCTTAGTGTCAGATCTCAAGAGAGGGAACTTATTGAATGCCTACAGGATGGCTTTTTAGAGCAGTTCGTGCTTGCACCTACTCAGGGAAAGGTTACCTTAGATTGCGTGTCGTGTAATAATCCAGATCTATTAGGGAGCTTAATGTAAAGGAACCCTTAGGAAAAAGTGATTGAATTCATACTGCAATTCGAGAGGGAGAAGCAAAAGTCACGAGTATCAGTATCAGTATCAGAATGGAATAAAGGGAATTACAGAGGCATGAGTGAGGAGCTTGCCCAGGTGGATAGGAGGAGGATACCGGCAGGGATGATGGCTGAAGCTACTGGGAATATTTCACAAGGCATAGGATAGATATGTCCCAAGAAGTTGTTCTCAAATAGGAGGGGTAGGCCACTGTGGTTGACAAGGAAGTTTAGGGACTGCATAAAAACCAAAGAAAGGTCATATAAGGTAGCAAAAGTGAGTGGGAAGTTGAATGATTGGGAAGCTTTTAAAATCCAACAAAAAGAAACTAAAAAAGCTGTAAGGGAAAAGATGAAACATGAGGGCAAACTAGCCAATAACAATTTTTTCAGTTATATAAAGAATAAAAGGGAGGTGCGAGTTAATATTGTGTAATGCCCTGGAAAGATTTCACTGCTAATGTAATGGTCTTTCTGTAGAGGCAGTGTTTGGGTTATAGTCAGAGATAACGGATGCTTTCGAATGTGACCTGGGACCTTTGTTCGGCGGGAGATGAGAGAAGACGCTGGAGAGAACTGGCTGTAGGATTCAGCTGGGGGGGCGGGGGGGGAGCGTGATTTGATGGAGCAAGGTGCTGAGATCGACTGAGGGTTGGTGAATATGAAATTCAGTAAGAGTTGAACTCCAACTGCTGCACATTTAACTGTTTAATTATAATGGGCCCTCTTTTGTTTTTTTTTCCTTTCCTTTCTTCACTAACCCTTTAGTTAAGTTAAGATTCATAAATATAATTCCTAAATGTCTGTTAGTTCTTGGCACTGAGGTGGAACAAGGTGGCAAATTCCACAGCATTCACACAAAGTGGGGTTTGGGGAGGGAGAGCAGTCTCAATCTCAGGACTAGAGTGTGTATTCCCAAGATTTATGCAGCCAAGGAAACCAGTGGAGTTTCATTTGTGGGGGTATCGTCCCAGATCGATTCCATTGGATGCTGTGTGATTGCCCTGAGCATTGATCCAGTGGGTTGTGTGTTTAAGCCTGTGTTATACTATTGTCCGATAAAGTGATTACAATACGTGGTCATGGACGTTGCAGGGGTTGAGTGGTGGTGTTAATCCACAGGGTTACCAGTAACGAATGCATGTTTATTGAGTGGGGTACACATTCATATTCCCGATGAATTGTTAATTTGAACATTAAGTACTGGTAAAGCATTAGGAACAGTCACAATCATGGAGCAAAGGTTTGACAAAATGGCAGGCTAAGACTTTGTTTAGTTCAGACTAGCACTGATGTATCAGCAGTGGAACTGCCTGGTACATTTGGGGGTCCTGGGAGAGGGAGTGCTGTGGGCTGTCCATGCTTTCCTGGAAGAGGGGAGTGTGGATGAGGGTGCAAATCGGAAGCCAAGTTTCTCATAGCTGGGGGGCAGAGAAATTAAGACAAGTTGCTTTCGTTTCTGCGGAGAGAGAGGAAGGAGTGGTCTGATTTGGAAGGTTTAATGAGTCCTCCAGAGAGGCGTGAGCATCCTGAGTTGGCATGGCCCTTACCTCCCTGGCAAATCATTGACCCAGTGCACTGGAGAGTCACAGAATGTTCTCAGGGATAATGCCCTCCCCCAGTGGGGAAGAGGAGCATGAGACTTGGACAGAGCAGACCTCTGAGATGCTGGATGAATGGCAGTGCTCTGGTGATGTGAAAAGACAGTGATTGGTAGAGTCTGAGGGGAATGCTGCTGAAGTAGTGAGGTCTTTAAAGGCACAGAACCCCTTTCCTACTTCTGTGGGCTATATGCAAGCGCTAGGAAATGTTTTTGGCGTGACAGAAAGCCCAATGGAGCTCATGACAGGGTTTTGGACCACGTTTCAGAAGGAGGGGAAACTTTCCACCTACATTTTCCGGCTAGAGGGGCACCTGAGTTGCTTGCGAAATGGGAGGGGGGCCATTTAAAATGGCTGAGGTGAATCAGTTAAGAATGGACCAACCAGCCACTGGACCTGATGGCTTGGGGTCTCCAAATGTCTTGTAAGATGCATCCCCCTTCCTTGTTTGTCAAGCTGATCAGAGAAGTGAGAGAGGGGGAGAATGCAACAGAGGCATGGGAGGCCCCCGTCAGCAGGTAGTCCTTGGTAGTAGCCCCTGTTGTTGAACTGACCGCTGATAGCCCACCCCAGAGAGGGGTAAAGGAGCCCACGGCGGAGTTGAGAACTGAGATATCCCGGTTGTTATCGGCCACCCTGCATAACAAAGCTGACAGGGAGGAGAACCCCCTAAGGGGACGGGCTAAGCAGAAGGCTGCTAGTGAATGCGGTCCCATGAGAAGGGGAGGGACCGATATTGTCTGTTAGAACTGTGGTTTCAGCCAGGAATACGAGGGTTGGGAAAACCCTCAGAGAGTGAGCCCATGGGTAACTAAGCGGACAGAAATGGCAGGAAACTTAGAAAGGACCCAGTGAGGGAATGGCCTGGAGTCTTTGGGGGGGGGGGGGGGGGGGAGAAGAGACATGTTCCCCACATTATATCAAGGACCACCCTAAAGCAAAAAAACCCTATTCCTGAAGGCTTAGTGGGCCAAGCTCCAGGGTATCACTATGAATTCAGGGTATTTATGCTAGAGCCATCCTTGACAGTGGCTTTCAGGTTACTCTGCAGTACCATTCATTTTACAACAGGTATTTGATGCATTACCATTGACACCACTCAGTGCGCTAGAGATCTGGGGTCTTAGTACGGATGCCTATCTGTACGATGGTTACTTGTCATTGAAGCTGGAGTTTACAGAAACAGATCTGGGAGTAGCTCAGGTCCTTGATAAATTAGCGTTGGTTTGTCCAGACCCAGTAGAGAAACTTAGAAAATAGGTGCAGGAGTAGGCCATTCGGCCCTTCGAGCCTGCACCACCATTCAGTATGATTATGACTGATCATCCAACTCAGAACCCTGTACCAGCCTTCCCTCCATACCCCCTGATCCCTTTAGCCACAAGGGCCATATCTAACTCCCTCTTAAATATAGCCAATGAACTGGCCTCAACTGTTTCCTGTGGCAGAGAATTCCACAGATTCACCACTCTCTGTGTGAAGAAGTTTTTCCTCATCTCAGTCCTAAAAGGCTTCCCCTTTATCCTCAAACTGTGACCCCTCATTCTGGACTTCCCCAACCATAGGGAACAATCTTCCTGCATCTAGCCTGTCCAATCCCTTTAGGACTTGATACGTTTCAATAAGATCCCCCCTCAATCTTCTAAATTCCAGCAAATGAGCCTAGTCATCCAATCTTTCTTCATGTGAAAGTCCTGCCATCCCTGGAATCAATCTGGTGAACCTTCTTTGTACTCCCTCTATGGCAAGAATGTCTTTCCTCAGATTAGGGGACCAAAACTGCACACAATACTCCAGGTGTGGTCTCACCAAGGCCTTGTACAACTGCAGTAGTACCCCCCTGCTCCTGTACTCGAATCCTCTTGCTATGAATGCCAGCATACCATCTGCCTTTTTCACCACCTGCTGTACCTGCATGCCCACTTTCAATGACTGGTGTATAATGACACCCAGGTCTTGTTGCACCTCCCCTTTTCCTAATCGGCCACCATTCAGATAATAATCTGTTTTGCTGTTCTTGCCACCAAAGTGGATAACTTCACATTTGTCCACATTAAATTGCATCTGCCATGAATTTGCCCACTCACCCAACCTATCCAAGTCACCCTGCATCCTTTTAACATCCTCCTCACAGCTAACACTGCCGCCCAGCTTCGTGTCATCCGCAAACTTGGAGATGTTGCATTTAATTCCCTCATCCAAGTCATTAATATATTGTAAACAGCTGGGGTCCCAGCACTGAGCCTTGCGGTACCCCACTAGTCACTGCCTGCCATTCTGAAAAGGTCCCGTTTATTCCCACTCTTTGCTTCCTGTCTGCTAACCAATTCTCCATCCACACCAATACCTTACCCCCAATACCGTGTGCTTTAAGTTTGCACACTAATCTCCTGTTTGGGACCTTGTCAAAAGCCTTTTGAAAATCCAAATATACCACATCCACTGGTTCTCCCCTATCCACTCTACTAGTTACATCCTCAAAAAATTCTATGAGATTCGTCAGACATGATTTTCCTTTCACAAATCCATGCTGACTTTGTCCGATGATTTCACCGCTTTCCAATGTACTGTTATCACATCTTTGATAACTGACTCTAGCATTTTCCCCACCACCAATGTCAGGCTAACCGGTCTGTAATTCCCCTTTCAATGTTCCTTGTATCCTTACAAGAGTGAAGCTTCAATTCTTGTTAGTGTAAATACTCCTACGTGGGAACCTGCAAGGAAAAAGTTGGACGCAGCTTTCTGGAAACATTGTCCTTTCACCCTGTGTTCTGAGCTGCTTTTGAGGAAGTGTATGGTCACACTGAGCTGGATGATGAGCAGAAACGAGGGACTGTGTGGTTCACCCAGTCCAAACCAGTCGTGTTACAGCCAAGGGAAGTAGTGAGAGTGATGGGACACCCCAAATTTCCTAGAATGCCTGATGCCGATGTCCTCTTGGTGGATGCTGCTGAAGACCACAAAGACGAGTCATGCTTATGTAACACTCGCTTTACCTAGTGGCATGATCTCCGGGGTGGTAAGCCCCCTGCCGGGCCAAACTTTAGGACTCCCGTTTGGGTGGATACTGCGTGAAGTGTCCCCTGTGTCAAATCAGTACAATACAGTGTTGGGAAATGTATGATAATAGATTTTGGTAAAAGGAACAATTGTGCAACTATTACCTAAACGGGGAGAAGGTTCAAACATCAGAGGTGCAGAGGGACTTAGGAGTCCTCGTGCAGGACTTCCAGAAGGTTAATTTACAAGTTGAGTCTGGTAAAGAAGGCAAATGCAATGTTGGCATTTATTTCAAGGGGAATAGAATATAAAGGCTCAGCATTATCTCCTTGCTTTTATAATACACTAGTCAAGCTGAGCTTAAGAGCATTGTCGACAGTTTTGGGTCTCATAGCTTAGAAAGGATGTGTTGTCATTGGAGAGAGCCCAGAGGAGGTTCACAAGGATGATTTTGGGAATGAAGGGTTAACACATGAGGAACATTTGGCAGCTTTGGGCCTGTACTCAGTAGAATTTAGAAGAATGTAGGGATTCTTTTTGAAATATACCAGACATTGAAAGGACTAGATAAGATGAATGTGGAGAGGATGATTCCTTCGGTGGGGGTATCCAGAACTAGAGGGCAGAGGCTCAAAATTGAGGGTGACCCTTTAGAACAGAGATAAGGAGGAATTTTTTTTTTAAGCCAGAGAGTAGTGAATCTGTGGAATGCTCTGCCACAGACTGCAGTGGAGGCTAAGTCTGTGGGTATATTTAAGGAGAAATTTGAACGTCTCCTCATCAATCAGGGAATTAAAGGATATGGTGAGAAGGCAGGTGTGCAGGGTTGAGTGGGATCCGGGATCAGCCATGGTGGAATAGTGGAGCACGCTTGATGGGCTGCATGGTCTAATTCCACTCCTAGGTGTTATGGTCTCGTGGTCTAGCATTGGCTGATTGTTAGGAGGCAGCGAGTAAGGATACAAGGATACTCGTTTGGTTGGCCGCCAGTAACAAGTGGTGTTTCTCAAGGGTTGGTATTGGGACCACTTCTTTACATGCTGTATAACAATGATTTATCGGATGGAATAGATGGCCTTGTTGCCAAGTTTGCAGATGACACGATTGTTGGTGTCGGGGCAGGTAGTGTTGAGGAAACAGGTAGGCTGCAGAAGAACTTAGATTAGGAGAATGGGCAAGGAAGTGGCAAACGAAATACAATGTTGGAAAATGCACGGTCATGCACTTTGATAGTAGAAATAAATGTGCCGACTGTTTTCTAAACAGGGAGAAAATCCAAAAATCTGAGATGCAAAGGGACTTGGGAGTCCTTGTGCAGAACAGCCTAAAAGTCAACTTGCAAGTTGAGGAGGTGGTGAAGGAGGCAAATACCATGTTAGCATTAATTTCAAGAGGTCTAGAATACAAGAGCAGCGATGTGATGCTGAGGCTTTATAAGCCACTGGTGACGCCTCACCATGAGGTATTGGTATTGTGAACAGTTTTGAAACATAGAAAATCTAAAGCACAATACCAGCTGTTCAGCCCACAATGCTGTGTGTACCAAACATTTTTCCAAGCTCTATATATCTATCCAGGAGTCTGTTAAAAGACCGTATCGTATCCACCTCCATCGCCATCGCCGGCAGCTCATTCCACGCACTCACCACTCTCTGTGTAAAAAACTTATCCCTGACATCTCCTCTGTACCTTCTTCCAAGCACCTTAAAACTGTGCCCTCTCATGTTAGCCATTTCAGCCCTGAGAAAAAGCCTCTGACTATCCAGATGATCAGTGCCTCATCTTTTGGGCCCTTATCTTTTTAGAAAAGATATGCTGGTATTGGAGAGGGTCTAGAGGGGGTTCACAAGGATGATTCCAGGATTGATAGGGTTATCATACGAGGAACGTTTGACAGCTCTGGGTCTGTAGTCGCTGGAATTAGTGTGGATGAGGCACACAAACTTGTAGGCACATGGTTGTAGGCACAAGTTTTTGTGCCTACAAAGACTTATTATACATTCCCAAACCAAAAGCCATCGATGAACCAGGAGGTACATCGTCTGCTGAAGGCTGAGTCTGGCAACCCAGGTCTGTACCAGAAAACCAGGTATGATTTGCAGAGGGCTATTTCAAGGTCAAAGGGACAATTTCAACCGAGGTTGGAGGGATATCAGATGCACGACACCTCTGGCAGGGTCCGCAACATTACTTCCTACAAAGCTAAACCCAATAGCATGAATGGCAGTGATGCTTCACTACCAGATAAACTCACTGCCTTCTATGCAAGCTTTGCAAGGGAGAACAACTACAGCTGTGAAGATCCCTGCTGCACCTGATGACCCTGTGATCTCTGTCTCAGAGGCTGATGCTAGACTGCCTTTAAAGAGAGTGAACCCTCGGGAGGCAGAAGGTCCCGATGGAGTACCTGGTAAGGCTCTGAAAACCTGTGCCAACCAACTAACGGGAGTATTCAAGGATATTTTCAACCTATCACTGCTACGGGCAAAAGTTCCCACTTGCTTCAAAAAGCAACAATACCAGTGCCTAAGAAGAAAAAAATGTGGGCTGCATTAAAGACTATCGCCCAGTTGCACTCACATCAACAGTGATGAAATGCTTTGAGAGATTGGTCATGACCAGACTGAACTCCTGCCTCAGCAAGGACCTGGACCCATTGCAATTTGTCCTTCGTCACAATAGGTCAACAGCAGATGCAATCTCCATGGCTCTCCACACAACTTTAGACCACCTAGACAACACAAACACCTACGTCAGGATGTTGTTCATCGACTATAGCTCAGCATTTAATATCATCATTCCCACAATCCTGATTGAGAGGTTGCAGGACCTGGGTCTCTGTCCCTCCCTCTGTAATTGGAACCTCGATTTCCTAACTGGAAGACTACAGTCTGTGTGGATGAGTGATAACATATCCTCTTCGCTGACGATCAACACTGGCACACCTCAGAGGTGTGTGTTTAGCCCACTGCTCTACTCTCTATATACACATGACTGTGTGGCTAGGCATAGCTCAAATACCATCTATAAATTTGCTGATGATACAACCGTTGTTGGTAGAATCTCAGGTGGTGATGAGAGGGTGTACAGGAATGAGATATGCCAACTAGTGGAGTGGTGCCACAGCAACAACCTGGCACTCAACGTCAGTAAGACGAAAGAGCTGATTGTGGACTTCAGGAAGGGTAAGATGAAGGAACACATACCAATCCCTCATAAAGGGATCAAAAGTGGAGAGAGTGAGCAGCTTCAAGTTCCTGGGTGTCAAGATCTGAGAATCTAAGCAACACACATCAAAGTTGCTGGTGAACGCAGCAGGCCAGACAGCATCTCTAGGAAGATGTGCAGTCGACGTTTCAGGCCGAGACCCTTCGTCAGGACGAAGGATTCTGAGAATCTAACCTAGTCTCAACATTTTGATGTCGTCATAAAGAAGGCAAGACAGCGGCTATACTTCATTAGGAGTTTGAAGTGATTTGGCACACACTCAAAGACTTCTGTAGTTGTACTGTGGAGAGCATTCTGACAGACTGCATCACTGTCTGGTATGGAGGGGCTATTGCACAGGACCGAAAGAAGCTGCAGAAGGTTGTAAATCTAGTCAGCTCCATCTTGGGTACTAGCCTACAAAGTACCCAGGACATCTTCAGGGAGCGGTGTCTCAGAAATGCAGCATCCAATATTAAGGACCTCCAGCACCCAGGGCATGCCCTTTTCTCACTGTTACCGTCAGGTAGGAGATACAGAAGCCTGAAGGCACACACTCAGTGATTCAGGAACAGCTTCTTCCCCTCAGCTATCCGATTCCTAAATGGACATTGAAGCTTTGGATACTACCCCACTTGTTTAAGTATACACTATTTCTGCTTTTGCACATTTTTTAATAATCCATTCAATATACATAATTGTTATGCTTTATTTTATTTTTTTTCTCTCTGCTAGATTATGTATTGCATTGAACTGCTGCTGCTAAGTTAACAAATTTCACGTCACACACTGGTGATAAACCTAATTCTGAATTCAGAAGGGAGAGGGGCGATCCCATTGAAACCTTTCAAATGTTGAAAGGCCTAGACAGAGTAGATGTGGAAAGGATGTTCCCATCTTGGGGAGTCTTGGACAAGAGGGCAGAGTCTCAGGATAGAGGGGCATCCACTTAAAACTGAGATGCAGAGAAATTTCTTTAGCCAGAGGGTGGTGAACTTGTGGAATTTGTTACCACAGCCAACAATGGAGTCCAGGTCATTGGGTATATTTAAGGCAGAGATTGATAGGTTCTTAATTAGATACGACATTAAATTTACATGACGGTGGCTGAGGAGTGGGGTTGAGGAGGGGCAAAATGGATCAGCCACGATTGAATGGCAGAGCAGACTCGATGGGCCAAATAACCTAATTCTGCTCCTTTATGTTATGGTGTCAAACTCGATGAAGACTTAGTTATTTGTGTTTTCAGATAGGTAATATTTTTTTCCCTTTTACATGATTTTGAACATTTTTATTTAAATGACAATGTTTGAAATCCTTCGAGATATTTTTGTGCAGTTAAATGGGGCTCCACAAGTAGATGATGAGGAGACCCAATTAACAGTAAACCTCTCATGTTCAAATATTTAACAGGAGCTTTTAAAATAATGGTAGGCTTGTGTGTGGAACTCACCACTGCATGCACCTCATTCACTTCTTTTGAAATTATTTATCAGAAACTTTTACACAGAGCAGTTGGACAGGAACTCAGAAGCATGAAGTCTTGAAGGCAGACTATTGACGAGGTTATGCAGTGACGACAAGTTTACACATGAAAGGAAGGTCAGATGGGGGTGGTGGTTAACAGATAGGAAATAATTAGAGCAAAAGTTAGCTTGTGGGTTATGAACATTAGCTAGCTCAGACAACTGTTACTGCTTCAGAGAATGAAACGGAGTTTTATCTTTCTAATAAAACACAGTGGAAACAATCATCCCACTGAAATGTAAGTGGTAAATTACATAGATTTGTTGTTGGCAATAAAATGAAACCATCACAGAGATTTAGTATTAATATTTATAGTACTCTAATCATTACATATCTTTGTTTGTTTTAGGAGCAAAATACCTATTCCTTTCCTGTTTCTCCACCCTTGTTTACACATTAACATTCAAACAGGTTGGTTTGCTTAAAAATAGCTGGTATTGCTCTGTACTTATCATGACACCACAATGCGAATTCATACGCATGTGTTTAATATTTAACAGAATTCTAAGTTCTGAAGTTCACATTCAACGACTCAGAGTGTGTTCAGTTTTCAGGGGCAGTACAAGTTCGAGGATGAACACATCAACCTTTTAATCTTTGGACAAAGGATAACTGATGGAAGTTTTGAGGAAGGTAAACTTCGTGTCGATTTGAAGGAAGGTGCTACTCACATTCGTGGATACAATTGCACTTTTGTACAAAAACGGTGAAACGATTTGCATTTTTCTTCCAGTACTGCTTTTCAGGTGATTACATTTCCAAAGAAGATCATTTTAATATTCATTATTTTTTTTAAAACATGGAAGGCCAGGTTAATTGCGAATCATATTTCAACCATAAACACGTAGCCGATTTTGAACCTCAACTTCCAACTAAGATTGTTCTGACGATATTGTACAGCATTATTCTTGTGGCAGGAATACTTGGGAATACTTTAACTATAAAGGTCGCACAAGTTCTCCAAAAGAAATGCTACCTTCAAAAAAGTGTTGCTGATCACATGATCAGTCTCTCCTGTGCTGATTTCCTTGTTCTGTTACTGGGAGTGCCTGTGGAATTATACAGTGTGATATGGTTTCCATTTTCCACATCAAGTGGAAACGCAGCCTGCAAGATTTATAACTTCTTCATCGAAGCCTGTAGCTATGCCACGATACTGCATATTGCTACTCTCAGTTTTGAACGTTACATTGCGATTTGTCATCCATTCAAGCACATGTCTGTATCTGGTTCAAGAACAGTGAAGCTGATCTGCTTTGTCTGGCTGACTTCCTTTTGCATAGCCTTGCCACTCCTCTTTGCAATGGGCATAGAGGATCCACTGGAGCCCTTTGCTGACGGAGGCCTCAATCCACTTCGTAGAAACTGTGATAACAGGAAATCAAACCATACCATTTGCACCAACCTCAGCTCCAAATGGGTTGTCTTCCAAGCAAGTGTTTTCAGTGCTTTTGTTCTTTATATTGTGACTCTCATCTCAGTGGCATGCATGTGCAAAATGATGATAAACACTTTAATCAGTATGGAGCACGAGAGCAAAGAGGACGGATCAAAACAAGGGAATACAAAGGTAGAATCAGCAAGAAAACAGAGCATTATGTTTTTAGGTAAGAGCTTCATCTCATTTAGTATCATGTTTGACTTTAATTTGTAACAGAATCAATATGAGTAAATCAAACCAATGACTATTGAGTGGAGGGGCAAGAAAATGAACAAGATATATTCTTTCATTAACTTAGTCACGCTTTATATCCAGGTCTAACAGTTGCCTCTAACCACTTCTGTTATTGTGTGTAGGGTTATTCACCGAGCCTGGAGGTTAGGTCACAAACATTTTGTCACCAGTCAAGGTGACATCATCAGTGCACAATTGAGTGCTGCTTCTACCAAGTACTTGCATTTTTATTGATCGGACTTGTTGTTCTGAATGGTTGGCTGTCATGGTAACTGCTAGTCTCCACTAGGTCCCGGCCAACTGGAGAGCCAAGTGATCTCCACTTGTGTAAATCTTTTCATCAGAATCGTTGAAGGAATTAAGTAGTTTAGTTTTGATCATTTTCATTAAATGTGCGGAGGTGTCAGCCACAGCTTGTACTCACTGCCACTTATCTCATTCTAATGCGTTCAGTGGAACCAAATTTGCTCTTACATTGCGCTCATTGGTCGAGTCTAAAATAGCAGGTACTGTACTGGGCTAACATAAAACACACAGATTGATATGTGCAGTACTAAAGATGACGCTTCCTTCAGGATATTTTCACCAACTCAGTACTAAACCTAATGGCTAAATGCTGGCACAGTTCCCACTTGCTCCTGAGTCACTCTCTCTAAAGGTGCATGGAGAAAGTTAATTTGGAAGGTCTGTTGCCTCCAAGCTGCATGTGTGTGGGGGAATGGAAATGCTCCCACACACATAGCTTTTGTTGCCATACAGTTGCAATTTTATTTTCCATGATATTTTGTCAAAATGATGCACAGTTTTCAGACTATGTAAAAGTTTCCCAGAGGACTGGTTGGTCCGCACAACTGTAAAAAAGAGGGAATGCTGCTTGAAGGGATGGTAAATACATTAAAAGTGAAATAAATCTGAAACTAGCACACTTTGTCTTGATTATAGAAAGGAAAGATTTTCTTTTACATTGAAAATGTTATTAATTTTTATCATTTACTCTTGTAATGTCACAGAACAGAGTGAGTAAAAGAAAAATAATATGTTGCTGTTAACACAAGTCACATCTTTTCCAGAGCATTTGAAAAAGCATTAGAACCATTGAGGAATGCTTTGCAGGTTAACACAGGAAACCTGTGTCCTCCAAGTTCCCTGAAATACTGATTTCCTTTGTTCTGTAGCTGAGCACAGTTTTCTCTCTCTACCCCAGAAAGAGCCACTGCCTTTGCCAGTGTTGGCTATATCTGAGAATCCTTGATGTTCACCTGCCAGTGTCAAATAAAACTAACATCCAGGAAGAGAGCTTAGGGAGAGATGGAAATTCAAAAGTATCTTAAAACCTAATGTGCCCATTACAAACTTTAATAAAACACTGAAATTTTGAGGGACATATATAATGCCCTCTAAGTTAAGTTATTTGTGCTTGCAGCAAAAGAAAATAGAATTAACTTTTTAAAGTAATGACATTAAACCAGGAGACCTTTAAAAACAGACATTTGTTTTTCAGCTTTGCACAGAGAGACTCTTGAAGAACTGTCTGGAAAAATGTAAAAGAAACGATCCATGTGACCTCACTGATTAGTGCAATAGTACCTACTTAGCAAAGTTTTTGGTCTCTTTATGGTGCTCGGCTCAAGGCAGCACCATTCTAGATGGGGCTAACCGTCTAAAATTGTTCGTCTGTGTGATCAGTCTCTGCTCAGTCACAGCCATCACCAAAATTACACTCCATGGAGTGGCGCGTTCACTGAGAACTTTAAACTCTCACTTCAATGTCTGAGTTATCCACCTGGTTCAAGCAGGCTTCAATTAACCCAGAGCTTAGGAAGGATGTTGTGATCTGCCTCAGTAATCACCATCCAGTAGCACTTCTATCCACAGTGATGTAGTGTTTTGAAATCTTGGTGATGAAACATCAACCCCGACCTGAGAGGAGATTTAGATATGCTCCAGTTTGCCTAATGGAGCAACAGGTCCACAGCAGATGACATTTCATTGACTCTTCACTCAACGCCAAAACATCTGGGCAGCAATGATGCACCTTATAAACTACAGTGCAGCATTTAATACCATCATCCCCTCAAAACTAATCAATAAATTTCAAGTCCTTGTCCTAAATACCTCGTCTAATTGGATCTTCTGTAAACTACAGTTTAGACTGGTAACATGTCCTCCACAATCTCCATCAGCACAGGGGCACCACAAGAATGCATACACAGCCCCGCTCTACTCACTTCACACTTAGGACTGTGTGGCTAAACACAGCAGTAATGTCATAATTAAGCCCATAAGATATAGGAGCAGAAATAAGACGTTCAGCCCATCGAGGCTGCTCTACCAGTCAATCATGGCTAATCCTTTCTTTCCCTTCTCAACCCCCCTCCCTGGCTATCTCCCCATAACCTTTGATGCTGTGTCCAATCAATACCCTATCAAGCTCTGCCTTAAATACGCCCAACATTCAGCCTCCACAGCTGCCTGTGGTAATAAATTCCACAAATTCACCACCCTCTGGCTGAAGAAATTTCCCTGCATCGCGTTTTTAAGTGGACGCCCCTCTATTCGAAGGCTGTGCTCTCTTGTCCTCGACTCCCCCACCATAGGAAACATCCTTTCCACATCTACTGTCTCGCCCTTTCAACATTTGAAAGGTTTCAATGAGATCCCCCCTCATCCTTTTAAAACCCAGAGCTATCAAATGTTCCTTGTATGATAACCCATTCGTTCCTGGAATCATCCTTGTGAACCTCCTTTAAACCCTCTCCAATGCCAGCACGTCTTTTCTTAGATGAGGAGACCAAAACTGTTCACAATACTCAAGATGAGGCCTCACCAGTGCCTTATAAAGCCTCAGCATCACATCCCTGCTCTTGTATTCTCAAACTCTGCAGCCTGACCATCTGATGTAGCAGTATTTCAGTGGAGTAAAGTCATATGAGATGGGAGTTGGCTAAAGTAAATTGGAAGGAGCTGCTGGCAGGGATGTCAGCAGAGCAGCAATGGTATGGGTTTCTGGGAAAATGAGGAAGGTGCAGGACATGTGTATTCTAAAAACGAAGAAATACTCAAATGGCAAAATAGTACAACTGTGGCTGACAAGGGAAGTCAAAGCTAATGTAAAAGCAAAAGAGAGGGCATACAAAGAAACAAATAGTGGGAAGACAGGATTCAAAGGCTTTTAAAAACCTACAGATAATTAAAATCATTAGGAGGGAATAGATGAAATATGAAATCTAGCAAACAATATTAAAGTGGACAGTATAAGCTTTTTCAAGAATGTAAAAAAGAGATGAGTGGATATAGGACCACTAGAAAAGAAGAAGTAATAAGTGCTGGAGCCACTTCTTTTTATGCTGTAAATCAACAATTTAGATGATTGTTGCCAACTTTCAGATGTTACGAAGTTTGGTAGAGGGACAGGTAGTGTTGAGGAAACAGGAAGTCTGCAGAAGGACTTAGACAGATTAGAATTAGCAAGAGAGTAGCAAATGAAATACAATGTTGGAAAATGCATGATCATGCACTTTGGTAGTAGAAATAAATCTGCAGACTGTTTTCTAAACAAGAAGAAAATCCAAAAATCTGAGATGCAAAGGGATTTGGGAGTCCTTGTGCAGATCAAACTAAAGATTAACTTGCAGATAGGAAGAAAAAGGAAATGTTAGCATTCATTTTAAGAGGTCTCGAATACAAGAGCAGGGATGTGATACCAGTAAGGCTGCACCTTGAGTAGGGTGAACAATTTTGGGCTGCACATCCAAGACGTGTTGGCATTGGAGGGAGTCCAGAGGCGGTTCACAAGGATGATTCCAGGAATGAAAGGGTTACCATACGAGGAACGTTTGATGGCTTTGGGTCTGTACTCACTGGAATTTAGAAGGATTGGTTGGGGGGTGCGGGAGCGGAATCTCACTGAAACCTTTCGAATGTTGAAACAAAGACCAAAACAGAATAGATGTAGAAAGGATGTTTCCCATGGTGGGGGAGTTTAGGAAAAATGTGCATAGCCTCAGGATAACAGGGCATCTACTTAATACCGAGATGTGGAGAAATCTCTTTAGCCAAAATGTGGATAAATTTGTGAAATTTATTAGCACAGGCACCTGTGGAGGCCAAGTTGTTGCATGTATTTAAGGCGGAGCTTGATAGGTTCTTGACTGGATATAGCATCAAAGGTTACGGGGAGAATTTCAGGGCATGGGGCTGAGGAGCAGCCGGACAAAAAAAATACGATCAGCCATGATTGAATGGTGGAGCAGACTTCACGGGCCAATCCTGCTCCCATGACTTATGGGAATCACGAAAACCAGGTTTTGAAAGCAGAAACCCCATATGGTTCAACAACTGTTGCAGAATGATTCTGGATAAATTGTTAACCTCCACGACCGCTTCAGAGTTGAGAGGCTTCACATTCCAGTGAATTTTCACCCAATTCAATTACCTTTCCTCTACAGTGCTCTGGACAATTTGTGCTGCAAGACTGTTGCAAGTTCAAATTAAAAATGTCACTGTATGCAACCCTGAGATAGAGATATATATAAAACCAACATTGCTATCAGTTCCATTCTGCAACCTTTCTCCCAGAAACCAGTCTTTCACAATCCAATCAGTGCCCTCCCATGCATGCGTTCCACACATCACCAGAAATACTAGCGATAATTTACCAATTAATGGATTAGCACTTTGTAGGGGTGTGGAAGAAAACCGGAGTCAAGGAATGGGGAACAATGATCACAGAAAGCAAAAGGAAATAAATTCCACACAGAATAACCAAGGACAGGATCAAATGTAGTGTGCTGGGGCTGCTGAGCAGCAGTGGTAACGACTAGACCACTATCTGCTCTTACATTGTAGTATGGTAGTTGTTCATTGTAGCGTCATCACAAGACGAGTGTGTTATGTCTGTGGCATCAGGTGCACCTTTTGAAATTGTATTAAAATCTGAATAAACTGTTTAAGCAGTAATTCCAGAAAGTTCAAAGTACATACATGTCACCATGTGACTCAGTTTCATTTTGTTGTGTGCATACTCAGTAAATCCAAGAACCATAGCAGACCATACTCAACAGGGTAATCAAGCAACTGATGACAAAAACGACAACATTCTCTGCAAATTCAAAAGATAAATAATAAATAAGGAATATCAAGAACATGAGATGAGAGAGTCCTTGAAAGTGGACTTGTGGCTGTGGGAACAGTTCAGCAATGGGGCAGGAGAAGTTGTGTGAATTATCCTCTTTATTGCAAGAGCCTGATGGTTTTAGGGTGATAACTGTTCCTGAACCTGGTGCTGTGGGACCTGACGGCTGAGGGGTGATAACTGTTCCTGAACCTGGTGGTGTGGGACCTGATGGTTTTAAGGTAATAACTGTTCCTGAACCTGTTGGTGTGGGGCCTGATGGTTTTAGGGTAATAACTGTTCTTGAACCTGGTGGTGTGGGGCCTGATAACTGAGGGATAATAACTGTTCGTGAACCTGACAGTGTGGGGCCTGATGGTCGAGGGGTAATAACCGCTCGTGAACCAGGTGGTGTGGGGCCTAAGTGTCCAGTACCTTTTTCCACCCAGATTGCAGCAGTGAGATGAGAGCATGGCCTGGGTGGTGAGGGTCCCTGATCTTGGATGGTGCCCCAATATCAGTTTGAATTGGTTTATTGTCACATGTAGAGATAGTGATAACTTGTCTTGCATACAGATCAAATCATTACACAGTACATTGAAGTAATGCAAGGTAAATCAGTAGCAGAATACAAAATCAAGCGTAACAGTTGAAGATTGTGAAGTCAGGACTTTACTAGGAAAACATTCAAGAAACTTCCAACAGGGTAGCTGTTATCTTGAGGTTGGTGGTAATTGTATTTGGAATTTTCGGCCTGATGGGAGAAGGGAGAAGATATTGGTTATGAGTGGGGTCTTTGATTCTGCTGGCTGCTTTACTGCAGCGCGAGAGGTGTTGATAAAGCCCATGGAGTAGAGGTTGGGTTCGATGATGTCCAACTGGGGGGAAAGGATTACTGCTATTTAAAGTGATTAGAAAGAGTTAAATCTCCATGTCAGACTGGTGATTATTTAAAAAAAACTAGTAAAGTCATTCTTGCTTTCCTCAACATTTGCCAAAATTGTGTCCAAAAGACCATGAGACAGAGGAGCAGAATTAAGCCATTCAGCCCATCAAGTCTGCTTCATCAATCCATCATGGCTGATCCTGGATCCCATTCAACCCCATATACCTGCCTTCTCGCCATGTCTTTTGATGCCCGGACCAACCAGGACACTATCAACTTCAGCTTTAAATATACCCTCAGACTTCACCTCCACTGCAGTCTGTTCCACAGACTCACTACTCTCTGGTGAAAAAAATTCCTCCTTACCCCTATTCTAAAAGATTCTCACTCAATTTTAAGGCTGTGCCTTCTAGTTCTGGATACCCCCAACATAGGAAACATCCTCTCCACATCCACTTTATCTAGTCCTTTCTGTATTCGATAGGTTTTTGTTATGTATGTGGCCTGTTTACACGACTATGTTAATAAGAAGGCTGCGGGTGAACAGCTGATTTTTCAGAGCGAAGGAAGTTTTTCTTTACTACTCGGGGTAAAAGAGAGTTGAGACTGCGCAGGCACGTGATGTCAGCCAACAGAGCATGAAAGGTTTAAAAAGACCGCCATATCCAGCGGGCAGCGGCAGAGTGGTTGGGCTTTGGCAGTAACGGGACGAGGCGAGGTAGGTTTACCAGTGTTAATTGTGGAAGGGAAGAAGTACATGTGTGAGGCCAGTTTTGTGTTCAGTGTCAGATGTGGCAGGTCCTGGTGTCTCCTAGCCTCCCAGATGGCCATATCTGCACCAGGTGTGTCGAGCTGCAGCTCCTAAGGGACCGCATTACGGAAATGGAGATGCAGCTCGATGACCTTCATCTGGTCAGGGAGAGCCAGGAGGTGATAGAGAGGAGTTACAGGCAGGTTATCACACCGGGGCCACAGGAGACAGACAAGTGGGCCACAGTCAGGAGGGGGAAGGGGAAGAGTCAGAGTCAGGCACTAGAGAGTACCCCTGTGGCTGTACCTCTTGATGTAATGATGCAGCTCTATAAAACTCTGGTTAGGCCACACTTGGAGTACTGTGTCCAGTTCTGGTCACCTCACTATAGGAAGGATGTGGAAGCATTGGAAAGGGTACAGAGGAGATTTACCAGGATGCTGCCTGGTTTAGACAGTATGCATTATGATCAGAGTTTAAGGGAGCTAGGGCTTTACTCTTTGGAGAGGAGCAGGATGAGAGGAGACATGATAGAGGTGTACAAGATAATAAGAAGAATAGATAGAGTGGATAGCCAGCGCCTCTTCCCCAGGGCACCACTGCTCAATACAAGAGGACATGGCTTTAAGGTAAGGGGTGGGAAGTTCAAGGGGGATATTAGAGGAAGGTTTTTTACTCAGAGAGTGGTTGGTGCGTGGAATGCACTGCCTGAGTTGGTGGTGGAGACAGATACACTAGTGAAGTTTAAGAGACTACTAGACAGGTATATGGAGGAATCTAAGGTGGGGGCTTATATGGGAGGCAGGGTTTGAGGGTCGGCACAACATTGTGGGCCGAAGGGCCTGTACTGTACTATTCTATGTTTGTTTATAAGTACTCCTGTGAGTACTGTTGGGTGGGGGGGGGGAGACAGCCCACCTGGGGGAAGGAACAGTGGTAGTGCCTCTGCAACAGAGTCTGGCCCTGTGGCTCAGAAGGATAGGGAAAGGAAGAGGATGGCAGCAGTGATAGGGGACTCTATAGTTAGGGAGTCAGACAGGTGATTCTGTGGATGCAGGAAAGAAACTCGGATGGTAGTTTGCCTCCCAGATGCCAGGGTCCGGGATGTTTCAGATTGCGTCCAGGATATCCTGCAGTGGGAGGGAGAACAGCCAGAGGTTGTGGTACATATTTGTACCAATGACATAGGTAGGAAAAGGGAAGGGGTTCTGAGAAAAGACTACAGGGAGTTCGGAAGGAAGTTGAGAAATAGTACTGCAAAGGTAGTAATTTCGGGATTACTGCCTGTGCCACGCGACAGTGAGAATAGGAATAGGAATAGAATGAGGTGGACGATAAATGCGTGGCTGAGAAATTGGAGCGGGGGCAGGGATACAGATTTCTGGAACATTGGGACCTCTTTTGGGGCAGGTGTGACCTGTGTGAAAAGGACGGGTTGCACTTGAATCCCAGTGGGACCAATACCCTGGCGGGGAGGTTTGCTAGGTCTACTGGGGAGAGTTTAAACTAGAATTATTGGGGGGTGGGAACCGAACTGAAGAGACTAGGGAAGAGGAGGCTCACAAATAGAGAAAGTTTGTAGACAGCGTGGGAGGGAGGATAGGCAGGTGATAGAGAAGGGATGTGCTCAGAATGAAGGTTTAAGATGTGTCTATTTTAATGCAAGGAATGTTGTGAACAAAGTGGATGAGCTTAGAGTGTGGATCAATACTTGGAGATATGATGTAGTGGCCATTGCAGAGATTTGGATGGCTCAGGGACATGAATGGTTACTTCAAGTGCCGAGTTTTAGATGTTTCTGAAAGGACAGGGAGGGAGGCAAAAGAGGTGGGGGCGTGGCACTGTGGATCAGAGATAGTGTCACGGATGCAGAAAAGGTGGACGCCATGGAGATATTATCTACGGAGTCTCTGTGGGTGGAGGTTAGGAACAGGAAGGGGTCAATAACTTTACTGGGTTTTTTTTTCTTTAATAGGCCGCCCAATAGTAACAGGAATATCAAGAGGCAAATAGGGAGTCAGGTTCTGGAAGGGTATAATAATAACAGGGTTGTCATGATGGGAGATTTTAATTTCCCAAATATCGATTGGAATCTCCCTAGAGCAAGGGGTTTAGATGGGGTGGCGTTTGTTAGGTGTGTTCAGGAAGGTTTCCTGACACAATATGTAGATAAGCCTACAAGAGGAGAGGTTGTACTTAATTTGGTACTGGGAAATGAACCTGGTCAGGTGTCAGATCTCTCAGTGGGAGAGCATTTTGGAGATAGTGATCATAATTCTATCTCCTTTACAATAGCAATGAAGAGAGATAGGAACAGACAAGTTAGAAAAGTATTTAATTGGAGTAAGGGGAATTATGAGGCTATCAGGCAGGAAATTGGAGGCTTAAATTGGAAATAGATGTTCTCAGGGAAAAGTATGGAAGAAATGTGGCAAATATTCAGGGGATATTTTTGTGGATTTCTGTATAGGTACGTTCCAATGAGACAGGGAAGTTATGGTAGGGTACAGGAACCGTGGTGTACAAAGGCTGTAATAAATCTAGTCAAGAAGAAAAGCTTACAAAAGGTTCAGAGAGCTAGGTAATGTTAGAGATCTAGAGGATTATAAGGCTAATAGGAAGGAGCTTAAGAAAGAATTTCAGAGAGCCAGAAGGGGCCATGAGAAGGCCTTGGTGGGCAGGATTAAGGAAAACCCCAAGGCATTCTACAAGTATGTGAAGAGCAAGAGGATAAGACATGATAGAATAGGACTTATTAAGTGTGACAGTGGGAAAATATGTATGGAACCGGAGGAAATAGCAAAGGTACTTAATGAATACTTTACTTCAGTATTCAGCATGGAAAAAGATCTTGGTGATTGTAGTGATGATTTGCAGCAGACTGAAAAGCTTGAGCATGTAGATATTAAGGAGGAGGATGTGCTGTAGCTTTTGGAAAGCATCAAGTTGGATAAGTTGCCGGGACTGGATGAGATGTACCCCAGGTTACTGTGGGAGGTGAGGAAAGAGATTGTTGACCCTCTGGCGATGATCTTTGCATCATCAATGCGGACAGGAGAGGTTCCAGAGGATTGGAGGGTTGCAGATTTTGTTCCTTTATTCAAGAAAGGGAGTAGAGATAGCCCAGGAAATGATAGACAAGTGAGTCTTACCTCAGTGGTTGGTACGTGGTTGGAGAAGATCCTGAGAGGCAGGATTTATGAACATTTGGAGAGTTATAATATGATTAGGAGTTGTCAGCATGGCTTTGTCAAGGGCAGGTTATGCCTTACAAGCCTGACTGAATTTTGAGGATGTGGGTAAACACATTGATGAAGGTAGAGCAGTACATGTAGTGTATATGGATTTCAGCAAGGTATTTGATAAGGTATCCCATGCAAGGCTTATTGAGAAAGTAAGGAGGCATGAGATCCAAGGGGACTTTGCTTTGTGGATCCAGAACTGGCTTGCCCACAGAAGGCAGAGTGGTTGTAGACGAGTCATATTCTGCATGGAGGTCAGTCACCAGTGGAGTGTCTCAGGAATCTGTTCTGGGACCCTTGGTGATTTTTATAAATGACCATGTTGCTTGGTCCCCTTGTGTTCAGTGTCATACACGTGACCTGCTAAGAGACCATCGCTGCAGCCTTTGTGCTGTCATCACTGGAATGCCTTTCCTTGGGTTGAAGATTGACACAAGAGGCTGATGATCAGTCAACAGGGTAAACTTTTGGCCATACAGGTAGCGACTGAATTTCTTGACTCCCCACATGAGGCTTAGGGCCTCTCTGTCAATCTGTGCATAGTTACATTCAGTTGAAGTTCACGTTCTTGAGGCAAAGGCTATTGGTCTTTCTGAGCCATCTGGAAACTTGTGCGATAACACAGCTCCTATCCCATGGGGTGAGGCATCACAAGGCAGTCAGATAGGTAAGGAGGGGTCAAAGTGTGCGAGTACCCCTTCTGAAGTTATGAATCTTTTAGTTTCTTGAAACACTTTCTCACAGCTCTCAGTCCATTTCCACTCTGTCCCTGTCTGTAATAATGCATTTAGTGGGTCTAGGACTGTGGATAGGTTAGGCAGGAACTTGTGGTAATAGTTCACTAGACCAAGATATGCTCTCAGCTGAGGCACATTTTCAGGTGGTGGTGCCTTAAGCACCACTTCTATCTTGTCTTGAGACATGTGTAAGCCATCCTTGTTGATCACATGCCCACAGTATGAAATTTCCTTTTTGAAAATCTCATATTTCTGTCAATTAGCTCTGAGCCCATATTCTCGTAACCCGGTGAGCACTTGTTCAAGGTTAGAAAGATGTTCATCGCCATCTTTGCCAGTGACAGTGATGTCATCCAGGTAACATTGAGTCCCTGGAATGCCCTGCAGGACTGGTCCATTGCCCTTTGCCAGATTGCAGGAGCTGATACTATCCCAAACACCAACCTGTTGTGCTGGTAAAGTCCTTTGTGTGTGTATTATTGTCAGGTATTTCTTGAATGCTTCATCGATTTCCATTTGGAGATAAGCCTGGGTCAAATCAATATTTGTGAAATGTTTCCCTCCTGAAAGGGAAGAAATGATGTCCTCAATACGAGGTAGAGGATACTGTACTGTGCGGAGAACTGGGTTAACAGTCACTTTAAAATCACCACATATGTGCACCTTGCTTAGTTTTCCTGGTTCTGTGCTGGAGGTTTTCTTCATCACTGGAACAATAAGCATGGCCCATTCACTCCAATCCAGCTTTGACAGGACCCCAGTCTGCTCCAGATATTTCAGCTCTGCCTCTACTATTGGACAGATTGCATATGGCAGTGGTCTGGCTTTGTGAAATTTTGGACGTGCATTTTCCTCAATCTCAATCTTTGTCTTCATGCCCTGAAATGTTCCTATTCCTTTCATGAACACTTCCCCAGAGTCAGCAAGTATTTGTGACAGTCTCTCAGATGTAGCCTTGTTGCCCTCCTTTGCTGACTCAACTAGTGCCTTGATGGTGTGCCAATCCAACTGGATTTTCCTGAGCCATTCATGTCCCAGCAATGGTGGTCCTCCATTTTTCAGTACATTGAGGTTCAGCTACTGTGTTTTGTCTCTGTAGGTCACTGTCACTTTAATTTTACCTTGGGATGCACTTTCTGTCCTGTGTAAGTCTTTAGCAGTAGTTTAGTTCATTTCAGAGGTATGTGAGAAAACAGTCATTTGTAGTTGTGCACAGAGATCGCTGTTAAAGCTGAGCCTGTGTCCAACTCCATTTTCAATCTCACGCCCACCACTTGTGGAGTGATCCATATTACTCTTCGATCATCTGCCTCTTTCACGCTGTGAAGTTGCCGACGAGACAATTCACTTCTGTCTGAGTCGTTTTCATCAGAACTGCTTTCTTTCATTTTGTGTACATTGTTGTATTTTCCTTTCTGGGGTTTCTTGTTTCTCTATATTTTGTCCTTTTTCTGCTGCTGACTAGCTTTGCGTACTCTGCCGAAGTGGCCCTGTTTGCCACAGTTTCTGCATTCTTTGTCTTTAAGCTAACGGTCATCAGGGTCATGTGACATGTTCCCACAACAGTAACATTTCTTTCCTTCATTCCTGTTCAGTGACATTTTATTTGCAGCATATTCCAGAGATTTTTGTTGCATCTCTGAAGCACTCTGTGCTGCTGTTTCCAACGACGTTGCAATGTTCAGCACCTTCTCTAATGTAAGGTCTTTGTAAGGAGATAGCAGATATTTGTAGTAAGCACAAGGTTGTAATTGTAGGAGATTTTAATTTTCCACACATAGACAGGGAAGCCCATTCTGTAAAAGGGCTGGATGGTTTGGAGTTTGTAAAATGTGTGCAGGAGAGTTTTTTGCAGCAATACATAGAGGTACCAACTAGAGAAGAGGCAGTATTGGATCTCTTGTTAGGCAATGAGATAGGACAGGTGACGGAGGTATGTGTTGGAGAGCACTTCGTATTCAGTGATCACAATACCATTAGTTTCAATATAATTATGGAGAAGGATAGGACTGGACCCAGGGTAGAGATTTTTGATTGGAGAAAGGTTAACTTTGAAGAGATGCAAAAGGATTTAGAAGGAGTGGATTGGGACAATTTGTTTTATGGGAAGGATGTAATAGAGAAATGGAGGTCATTTAAAGGTGAAATTTTGAGGGTACAGGATCTTTATGTTCCTGTTAGGTTGAAAGGAAAGGTTAAAAGTTTGAGAGAACCATGGTTTTCAAGGGATATTGGAAACTTGGTTTGGAAAAAGAGAGATCTACAGTAAATATAGGCAGCTTGGAGTAAATGAGGTGCTTGAGGAATATAAAGAATGCAAAAAGAATCTTAAGAAAGAAATTAGAAAAGCTAAAAGATATGAGGTTGCTTTGGCAAGTAAGGTGAAAATAAATCCAAAGAGTTTCTACAGTTATATTAATAGCAAAAGGATAGTGAAGGATAAAATTGGTCCCTTAGAGAATCAGAGTGGACGGCTATGTGTGGCGCCAAAAGAGATGGGGGAGATTTTGAACAATTTCTTTTCTTCAGTATTCGGTAAGGAGAAGGATATTGAATCGTGTGAGGTAAGAAAAACAAGTAGGGAAGTTATGAAAACTATGATGATTAAAGAAGAGGAAGTACTGGCACTTTTAAGGAATATAAAAGTGGATAAGTCTCCCTCATTACTACTTCACCAGCAGCATTTTCCAGTGGTCCAATATCAACTCTCAGCTCCCTTTTACTCTTATATAACTGAAATCAAATAAACATCCATTGGTGTTTCCTGCATTCAATCTAAGCATTCATATTTACTGAGATCAAAACCAGACTCAGTTCACGTTTCTTTTCCACTCACAGGTCCAACCACCTATTTATTCCGTAATTATCCTAAAACTGACAGGTGTGGGAACTGGAGTGATAGTGCTGAAGATGAGGTAGTTGGTTTACAAACATAGGGAACGTATAGTGAGACTGCAAGCAAGAAGAGCCTGATGATAGGGTAAAATTTCAGTCAACGGGATGAATTGCAATGTAAAAGGCAGACAATCAAAAAAGATGAACTCAGGTCTAATGGTGTTCTATTTGAATGCGCACTGTATATGGAATAAGGTCAATAAACTTGCAGCATTGTTACAGATTGATAAATACTGTACGATTTTGAAGGCATCACTGAATCATGTTTGAAAGAAGATTATAGCTGGAAACTCAATGGCTAATGACACACTCCGTATTGAAGGGATAGGCAGGAAAGCAGAGGGGGTAGTGTGGCTCTGTTGGTAGAAAATGAAATTAAAAATCGATAGAAAGAGGTGACATAGGGTCAGAAGGCATTGAATCATGATGGATAGAACTAAGGACCTGCAAGGGGGTAAAAAAAGACCCTGATGGGAGTTATATACTGATCACAAAACAATGGTAATGATGTGGTCTACAAGTTGCAATAAGGGACAGAAAATGCATGCTAAAAGGGCAATGTTACAATGGTCATGGGGGAATTTTAATATGTAGGTAGATTGGGAAAAAAAAATCAGGCCAGTGGGTGATTCCAAGAAGGGGAGTTTCTCAAATACCTATGAGATGGCTCTTCAGCACAGTACATGGTTGTGCCCACTAGGGGGTTCAGCTATTCTCAACTGGGCATTGTACAACAAACCAGAATTGATGACAGAGCTTAAGGTAAAAGACTTCCGAGGGGAGAGTGATCAAAATATGATTGAATTCATATTGCAGTGTAGTAAAGGGAACTAGAGGCATGAAAGAAGAGTTGGCAAGAATTGATTGGAAAAAGAACACTGGGAGAGATGATGGCAGAGCAACAATAGCTGGAATTTCAGGAAGCAATTTGGAAGTCACAGGATATCTAATCCTAAAGAGGAAGTAGTATTCTAAAGGCAAGTTGACACAACTGTGGCTAACAAGTCAAAGCCGACATAAAAGCCAAAGAGAGGGCAGGTAATAGAGCAAAAATTAATGGGAAGTTAGGGGCTTGAGAAAATTTTAAATACCAACAGACGGCAACTAAAAAAGTCATTCAGAAGGTAAAGGTGGAATACGAGAGTAAGCTAGCCGATAATATTAAAGAGGATACTAAAAGTTTCTTCAGATACAAAAAGTGTAAATGAGAGGCGAGAGTGGGTATTGGACCACTGGAAAACAACGCTGGAGAGGTAGTAATGGGGACAAGGAAATGGCAGACGAACTGAATAAGTATTCAGCATCAGTATTCACTGTGGAAGACACTAGCAGTATGATGGAAGTTCCAGGTGTCAAGGGTCATGAAGTTACCATTACTAGGGAGAAGGTTCTTGGGAAACTGAAAGGTCTGAAGGTAGATAAGTCACCTGGACCCGATGTTGTACACCCCGTGTTCCAAAAAATGTGGCTGAAAGATTATGGTGGTATTAGTAATGATCTTTAAAGAATTACTAGATTCTGGAATAGTTCCACAAGGGAAAGATAAAGAAGGAAAACTATAGGCCTGTTAATCTGGCCTCAGTGTTTGGGAGTTGATTGATCAAAATGTAGTTTCAGAGCACTTGGAGGCATGTGATTAAAATAGGCCATAGTCCACACAGTTTCTTGAAGGGAAAATCTTGACAGAATTCTACTGAAATTCTTTGAAGAAATAACAAACAGGAGAGACAAAGGAGATTTGGTTGATGTTGTGCACTTGGATTTTCTGAAGGCCTTCGACAAGATGAAGATGTTCAACAAGCTACGAGCGCATGGTATTACAGAAAAGATTCTAGCATGGATAAAGCAGTGGCTGATTAGCAGGAGGCAAAGAATAGGAATAAGGGGAGCCTTTTCTGGTTGGCTGCCGGTGACTAGTGGTGTTCCACAGGCGCTCATGCTGGAATCAATTCTTTTTATGTTATATGTTAATGATTTGATGATGAAATTGATGCCTTTGTTGCAAAGTTTGCAGACAATATGAAGTTAGGTGGAGAGGCAGGTAATTTTGAGGAAGTAGAGAGGCTACAGAAGGACAGATAAATTAGGAGAATAGGCAAAGAAGAGGCTGATTGAATACAGTCTCAGGAAGTGTGTGGTCATGTACTTTGATAAAAGAAATGAAAGGCTTGACTATTTTCTAAATAGAGAGAAAATACAAAACTCTGAGATGCAAAGTCTTTGTGCAGCATTTCCTAAAGGTTAATTTGAGGGTTGAGTCTGTGACAAGGAAGGCATTCATTTCATTTCAAGAAGAATAGAATACAAAAGCAAGGATTTAATGTTAAAAACTATATGAAACACTAGCAAGACCTCACTTGGAGTATTGTGTGCAGTTTTGGGCCCCTTATGTTAGAAAGAAAGTGCTGAAATTAGAAAGGGTTCAAAAGAGGTTCACGAAAATGATTCCTGGATTAACGGCTTGTCACATCAAGAGCATTTGATGGCTCTGTGCTTGTACTCACTGGAATTAAAAGAATGAGGGGTGACCCAATTGAAACCAATCGAATGGTGAAAGGTCTTGAGGGAGTGGATGTGTAGAGGATGTTTCCTATAGTTGGGGAGTCTAAGACCAGAGGACAGCCTCAAAATAGAGGGACATCCTTTTAGAATGGAGATGAAGAGGAATTTCTTTAGCCAGAGAGTGCTGAATCTGTGGAATTCTTTATCACAGGCAACCATGGAGGCCAAGTCTGTGAGGCAGAGGTTGAGGGTTTCTTGATTGGTCAGGGCATGAAAGGATACAGGGAGAAATCAGGAGATTGGGGACTAGAAGAAAAATGGATCAGCCATGGAGTAATGGTGGAGCATTCTCAATGAGCCAAACAGCCTAATTCTGCTCCTATGTCTTATGATCTTACGAGTTATAATTCAGGGCAAAATAATCTTATAACCTTACATTTTAGTTCAGGTCAAAGTAGTTTGCAAGCATTAAGTCATTTAATGAATTATTAGAGTTCTAAGGGAATAGACAGGCACAGTATATTTTTTTCAGAATCAGTAACAAGATTTATAGTCTTACTGGACAAGATCAGTAACAAGGTTCTGGTCACCGAATTATAAGAAAGACGTCAATAAAATTGTGAGAGTACAGAGGAGATTCACTAAGATGTTGCCTAGGTTTCATCTCCTAAGTTACAGAGAAAGGTTGAACAAGTTGGGTCTTTATTCTTTGGAGCGTAGAAGGCTGGGGGGGGGGGGACTTGGATAGAGGTATTTAAAATTATGAGGGGATAGATAGAGTTGACGTGGATAGGCTTTTTCCATTGACAGTGGGGGAGATACAAACAAGAGGGTATGAATTGAGAGTTAAGGGCAAAAGTTTAGGGGTAACACAAGGGGGAACTTCTTTACTCAGAGTGTGGTAGCTGTGTGGAACAAGCTTCCAGCAGAAGTGGTTGAGGCAGGTTCAATGTTGTCATTTAAAGTTAAATTGGATAGATATATGGACAGGAAGGGAATGGAGGGTTTTGGGCTGAGTGCAGATCGGTGGGACTAGGTGAGAGTAGGAGTTCGGCACGGACTAGAAGGGCCGAGATGGCCTGTTTCTGTGCTGTAATTGTTATATGGTTAAGATTATCTTCCAGAATACAGAAAGTTAAAGTCAAAGAGAGTAAAGAAAGTAGAAGCAAGGTGTGTTCACTGTAGTCCTTCTCTCCTTTAATGAGTTGCTCACCTTTACTGACATCTTACTTAAGCTCTTGGTTTTTGAACATTACGTGCCTTTAGTTTGTTTTCAAAAAGATTCAAAAAACTTTATTGTCATTCTAACCGTACATCAGCTCTGCAGGACAGAATGAAACAGCGTTCCTCAGGGGCAGTGCAATCATAACATAACAAACGCAACACTAAATAACAAAACACAACAGCCACATGTCAGTTAAGATCAAGTTATAAAAGTGTCCAGTGCAAGTTAAAAGTGTCCAAAGCAGAGTCAGGTGGAGCAGCTATTTAGCAGTCTGACTGCCTGTGGGAGGAAGCCGCTTAGTAGCCTTGCGGTTTTAGATTTGATGCTCCTGTAACATTTGCCTGATGGCAGAAGAGCAAACAGTTCATGGAGAGGGTGTGAGGGGTCTTTAATGATGTACTGTGTCTTCTGGAGGCATCGACTCTGAAAGAGGTCTTGGACAGAAAGTAGGGAGACCTCAATAACCTTCTCTGCTCCCCTAACCACCCTCTGCAAGGCTTTTTTGTCAACAGCACTGCAGCTGGAGTACCAGGTTGTGATGCAAAAGGTCAGCACAATCTCAACCACGCCTCTGTAGAATGTAGTCAAGATGTTAGTGGGGAGTGATGTTTGTTTAAGCTTCCTCAGAAAGTGTAATCTCTGCTGGGCCCGTTTCACAATCCAGTCGTGTTCCTGGACCAGGTGAGATTGTCGGAGATCTGCACCCCAAGGAACTTGATGTATTCCACTCTCTCCACTGTGGAGCCGCTGATGCTGAGGGGTGTGCTCAGGCTGAGACCATCTGAAATCAATGATCATCTCCTTGGTTTTGGTGACATTAAGCATCAAGTTGTTATCACTGCTCCAGCACTCCAGGTGTTTGACCTCCTCCCTGTACATAGTTTCATCATTTTTGCTGATGAGCCCCACCACTGTGGTATCGTCTGCAAATTTAATGATCAAGTTCTCCTTGAATCTGGCTGCACAGTCATGTGTTAGCAGTGTAAACAGCAATGGGCTAAGCACACAGCCTTGTGGGGATCCAGTGCTCAGTGTGATGGAGTCAGAGATGTTCCTGCCAACACGGACTGACTGTGGTCCCTCTGTCAAGAAATCCAGAATCCAGCGACACATGGCAGTGTTAAGGCCAAGCAGCGACAGTTTCTCCACTAGTCTCTGCAGGATGATGGTATTGAACGCTGAACTGAAATCAATGTACAGGATTCTGGCTTAAGTGTCTTTGTTGTCCAAGTGAGAGAGAACTGTGTGCAGTGTGGTGGATATTGCGTCCTCCGTAGAGCGATTTGGACGATAAGCAAACTGTAGAGGATCCAGCGATGAGGGGAGGCTGGCTGTGATAGGAGGCTTGACAAGCCATTCAAAACATTTCATCACTAAGGGGGTCAGGGCAACGAGACGGTAATCATTCAGACAGGCTACAGCTGATTTCTTTGCTACAGGGATGATTGTGGAGGTTTTGAGGCATCTGGGGACAATAGCTTGACTAAGGGAGATGTTGAAAATGTCTGTCAGGACATCTGCTAATACATTAGCACATTCCTTGAGCACACGTCCAGGGATGTTGTCGGGACCTCCCGCTTTTCGTGGGTTGACCCCGGCAAGGGTCCTCTGTGTTTGCTCTGGATCAATGAATCGAGCCAGCTGGTCAATGGTAAAAAGGGACTGGCTTTCCAAATCTTTCGTTTGATGTTCCTCTCTTGTGGTGCATCGGGCAGCAACCTTGCTGGTTTCTTCACATTTGTCTGCTTTTTTTTTTTTTAAATTATTAACAAGGCTAAATTGCCAGCACAGATGTGAAGCGTTCAAGCCACAGGCCGGATTTGTACCAAACACACACACACACACCCCCTGAAGTCCGGTGCGGACGCACCACGGCCAGCTAAGTACCTTTAGTGTTAAAACAAAATTCTATTTCTTTTTTTTTTTAAAAAAACTGGCCTCATCAACACAAAATGCTATCAAAAATTAGGTTGATTCCACTTAGAATGCAATTATAGACAATTTCTTAAACCACAATGATCACCTTGGCACTGACTAATATTGAAACCCGTCTACCATAGGTGTAATTTCTTCAATATCACCATATCAATACCTTTGATATTCAAATATTATTTTTTTAGTTTGACATCATAAGCAAATTTCAGTACCATATCCTTATTACAAAACAACTAGCCATGAAACTCACTACATTAAAACCACAGGACAATGGCAAATAGACACCCTACACCACAGGAGCCATTTGTAACACTTGGACTCTGTGGCATATACCCAGAGCTCTCAGAGACACAGTCAGAACGAGATTTAGCCAGCTAAACTAATGCAGCCTCCCAGATTTTTGGGGGAGCTATATCTGCCTGTGGAGCATACTTCTTAAAATTTAGCTGCCCACAGATAGAAATCTTTACATCATATCTGCTATGGGGTGGCATGCAAACATTAATCTGAAGCAATTCATTTGTTCAAATGTAGTCCATGGGAGGGGTTAGGTAGGTGGGTGAGGGAGGGAGGGAGGGAGGGACCCACCCGCAGAATTCCTCCAGCATTTTGTGCGTGTTGCCTGTTGCCCACATATTTTTACATGACTCATACAAAATTCTGAAACTGGAGAGTGGAGGCTACACTGATAAAAGTTAATGATGATCAGTGTCCAGGGCATGATGCCCCTGAACGCAAGCTCACATTTAATTCTGTTTTGTGCCGATCGCATAACATAACCTTGTTGTAGATGTTACTGGGGTGTCTGCTTGCCTGTCCAACCTCCCTACCCCACTCGACCATACTCTGCTCATGCCAGTGCACTCTCAATGTTAAAGCTCTACACAATCACCCATCTTACAATGCTTTCCCACCATATCAAGCGTCACTCCCCCCCACCCCACCTCTTGTAGCTGGCCTTTTCTCTTATTTTCTGCCTCTTAGACCACAAACAACCTTTAGGTTTGATCCTTACAAACCGTAAAAATCATTCCTACCACTGCCTGGTCCACTACAGCTCACATCCCCCATCACTGGGTCTCTCTGCATCACCCCCACTTGGAAAAAGCAGTCTACACTTTTACCCTCTTACTTACTCCAAGGCAGTGCAAGTGAATGAAAGGTCTGTGTGTTTTCAACTTCAAGTTTAATTGTCATTCCACCATACATGAATACCCACGAATACAGCCAAATGAAACAGTGTTACTCCAGGGCCAAGGTGCAGATCACTGTCCCAACAGTCAGACACAGAACAAGGAAAATAAAGTATCAGCAAAATACAGTCACACAAAAAAAGTAGTCCAAGTCCATGAATGTTGCAGTAGTCAACCACAATACGGCTTGTCTTCTGGTGAGTGAATAATGGGAGAAACACTGACTCCACCTTGGACACCAAACCACTCCACATCCGGCACTCCAGCACTCCAATGGAGTGGGGTTCTCTGTGCTCGTGATTCATTCTCCATCTCATTTCCTTAAAACTAGGAACACAAACGGTTGCAAACAGAAAGCAAGTCGAGCCGTCTTTCCAGTATTTTCATGATTGATTTCAAATTTCTGACTTCTGCACTTGTGATGTTCAAAGCTAATAAGCAATTTGGTTAAAGTGTACACAATTATGAAAAGCTGAACAAGTTTAACCCATTTCCCTTAGTCGCGAGCCCAATAACGTGGGTGTACTAATTGTAAACTGTAGGAAGAACCATAGTGGAGATGAGGGAATAAAACCAGCCTTTAATCGAAATAAGCTCCAAAAAGGTCAGTCAAACAATTTGTTTTGTTACTCACTAAGAGGGTGGTGGACGCAGAAACATTCATTGCATTTATGGCTAATTAATGTTCAATTCTTTAGAGTCATAGTGAAGTACAGCACAGGAGACAGCCCCTTGGCCCATCTAGTCCATGCCAAAACCATTAAACTACCTACTTTAAACAGACTGATTTCACCAAGGTCACAGGAGATTCTTTCTCCCTATGGCTATAGGATTCTACAACACCTCCTCCTTAAGAGTATGGTTTCATTGCACAGCTGTATTTTGCACCATTACTTTTTAATGCATATTTTGTATTTTTTTCATATCTCAACACTTACATTTTGTACTTTAAAGTAAGCATTTCTGACTGAGTAACAATATTTACTATCGATTTGTACTCCAGGGAGTGCAAAGCGCAGAAGCAAATATCGCTGTGATGATTGTATGTTCTAGTATCAGTTGTTTGGTGACAATAAAGTATAATTTCTTTCAGGATGAATAAAGTTTCATCTTATTTTATCTTACTCCCATCCACCTGCACTAAGACTATAGCCCTCTATACCCCTACAGTCTCTTAACAGTTGAAGTAGAGTTTGTAGGCACCACTTGTGCTGGCAGCTCATTCCACACTCTCATGACCCTCTGAGTGAAGAAGTTTCCCCTTATGTTCCCCTTACATTTTTCACCTTTCATGCTTAACCCAACCTCACTGGAAAAGGCCTGCTTGCATTTACCCTATCTATACCTCTATCAAATCTCCCACATGCTAAGGAATAAAGTCCTAACCTATTCAATCTTTCCTTATAGCTCAGGTCTTCCAGACCCAGCCAGATTCTTGTAAAATTTCTGTACTTTTTCAACTTTGTTTACATCTTTCCTATAGGTAGGTGACCAAAACTTTACATAATACTCCAAATTAGACCTCACCAATATTTTATACAATTTCAACAAAATCCCATCTCCTGTACTTAATACATTGATGAAGACCAATGGGTCAAAAGTTTTCTTTACAATGCTATCCACCTATGATGTTCCTTTAAACGAATTATGGACCTGTATTCCCAGATCTCCTTGTTCTACCACACTCCTCAGTGCTCTAGCATTCACTGTATGAAACCTACCCTCACTGGTCCTACTAAAGTGCAAAACCTTGCACTTGTCTGCATTAATTTTCATCTGCCATCTTTCATCACATTTTCCAGATGATGCAGATCCCTCTGCAAGCCATGATAGCCTTCTTTCCTGTCCACTACACCCCCAATTGTGGTGTCATCCATAAATTTGCTGATCCAGTTAATAATCCAGATCACTGATATAGGTGACAAACAACACGGGACCCAGCACAACTCACAGGCCTCCAGTCAGAGAGGTAACCCTCTTGTTCCCCCTCACAGCCAATGTCTAATCCAGTTTACAACTTCATCTTGGTGTGTAGGTTATGGCACAGGAGCTGAAAACAGCATTAATCTCAAAACTCATGTATTTGGTCTGGACACATTGGCCAAACTACCTCATATTGTGCCTGAAATTTCTACAATTGTCTTATTCAATGAGTTACGCACATTTTATGTTAGAAATCAGTATGCATGCTTTGCATTAACCTGATTGATGATATGATTCATCTACATCACTTCATTAATTTACTTACCAACAGGAGCTAATAGCATCATTGCTCATCTTGTGACCAATTAATGCAACAAATGTGGCAAATTAATCAATGAAACATTTATTGAAATGGAGTAATATTCTGCAGTTATGCGTAGGATTTCAAAACAAAGGAAAAGATGTAAAAACCCAAAGTAACATTAAGAAAAAGTTGTAGAAATGCACATTTATTGTTAAATTTAAACAATGCTGTTAAAATGTAATAACAGGCACAACCTTTTGCTCTTTTAATAAAGGAACCTCATTAGAATACAGGATGGAATGGGTTAGGCCATTTGGCCGTCCAAGTCTCCTTCACTGGTCACCAAGATCAAAGGAGATTCTCAACCCCAATGCCATTTTAGTGTACAATTCCCATGGCCCTCCATGTACTCATCTACTACCCTAGGCCTATATAATCGATGTAGCTACAACTGTCTGTCTAGTTCATTTGGAGTTTGGGGAGATTTGCTATGTCACCAAAAACACTCGCAAATTTCTACAGATACATCATGAATGGAAAGCATTCTAACTGGCTGCATCATCACCTGGTATGACGGGGGTCTACTGTACAGGATCAAAATAAGCTGCAGAGTTGTAAACTTAGTCAGCTCCATCATGGGTACTAGTTTCCATAGTATCCAGGATCAAGGAGCGATGCATCAAAAAGGTGACATCTGTTATTAAGGACCCCCATCACCCAGGCCAAGCCTTGTTCTCATTGCTATCATTATGAAGGAGGCACAGAAGCTGAAAGCACACACTCAATGATTCAGGAACAGCTTTCTCCCTCTCTATCAGATTTCTGAATGGACAGTGAACCCATGAACACTAATTCACTTTTTTTTTGCACTACTTGTTTAATTTAATTACTTAATATACACAGTGCCTATAAGTATTAACACCCTTCGGAAGTTTTCAAGTTTTATTGTTTTACAACATTGAATCACAATGGATCTAATTTAGATTTTTTTTGGCTCTGATCAACAGAAAAAGACTTTCATGTCAAAGTGAAAACAGAAGTGAAAAGTGATCTAAATTCATTACAAATATAAAACACAAAATAATTGATTACACAAGTATTCACCCCCTTCAAGTCAGTATTTAGTTGATGCATCTTCAACAGCAATTACAGCCTTGAGTGTATGATTACGTCTCTAACTGCTTTGCAGATCTAGACACTGCAATTCCCCCCCCCCCCATTCTTCTTTACAAAACTACTCAAGCTCTATTAGATTGCTTGGAGATTGAGTGAATAGCCCTTTTCAAGCCCAGCCACAAATTCTCAATTGGTTTGTGGTCTGGACTCTGACTTGGCCACTCCAGGACATTAACTTTGTTGATTTTAAGCTATTCCGGTGTAGCTTTGGTTTTATTCTTGGGGTCATTGTCTTGCTCGAAAACAAATCTTCTCCCAAGTCACAGTTCTCTTGCAGACGGCATTAGGTTTTCCTCCAGGATTTTCCTGTATTTTGCTGCATTCATTTTACCCTCTACCTTCACAAGCCTTCCAGGGTCTGCTGCAGTGAAGCATCTCCATAGCATGATGCAGACACCACCATGCTTCACGGTAGGGATGATGTGTTTTTGAGGATGTGCGATGTTTGGCCCACGCCAAACATAGCATTTAGTCTGATGGCATAAAAGCTCAATTTTGGTTTCATCAGACCATAGGACATTTTACCAGCTGACAGCAGTCTCTGACATGCCTTCTGGTAAACTGAGATTTCATGTGAGTTTCTCCACCCCCCCCCTCCCCACCCCGAACAGTGGCCTTCCCTTTGCCACTCTCCCATAAAGTTGCAACTATGAAGCACCTGGGCAACAGTTGTTGTATGCTTCGTCTCCCCCATCTCAGCCACTGACGCTTGTATCTTGCTCAGAGTTGTCATAGGTCTCTTGGTGGCCTCCCTCACTTGTCCCCTTCCTGCACACTCAGTTTTTGAGGGTAGCCTGCTCTAGGCAGACTTACAGCTGTGCTATATTCTTTGATGATGACTGACTTGACCGTACCCCAACATTTCACCTGCCTTCTTGATGACCTGCTGCACATGTAAACTAAATCTATGATTCATGCACAAGTCCCTCTGCACAACAGTATGCCAAAATCCTTAACAATTTAAATAATCTGATCATCTATTTTGTCTTCCAACTTGGATGACCTGGCATTTACCAATGTTGTACTCCATCTGCCTGACCCTCGCCCATTCAGTTAACCTATCAATATCACTTTCAAATTCTGCACCATCTTTGCACAATGTCCAAGTTAGTCCAAGTTCCCCCCCCCACTTCTATAGACTGCGTCCATCTCCCAAGTAAATACAGATGCAAAA
This sequence comes from Mobula birostris, assembly GCF_030028105.1. Lineage (NCBI taxonomy): Eukaryota > Metazoa > Chordata > Chondrichthyes > Myliobatiformes > Myliobatidae > Mobula > Mobula birostris. Next base: position 195,055,354 of record NC_092375.1, read on the forward strand.
ATTCCATCTAAGATCTCTCCCATCTCAGCTGCATGAATAGATGACCACGCCAATTTTCAAGTGGACCAGTTTTGTCCCTTGCTATCATTTTATTCTTAATACAACTGTATATGCTCTTCGGATTCTTCCTCACCTTGTCTGCCAGAGTAACCACATTGTGGCATGGTCTAATGTCATGCCTATTTTTAGCCCTCCTCATTTCCCTCTTACATTTCTTATACTCAAGCACTTTGTTAGTTCCTTGTTATCTACACTTGCAAAGCACTTCCTTTTCTTTAACCAGAGCCTCAATATCTCTCAAAAGGCTCTCTATACCTGTTAGTCTTGTTTTTTATTCCAACAGGAACATACAAATTCTGTACTTAATATTTCACTTTTGAAGGCCTTCCACTTACCAAGCTTGCCTTTGTCAAAAATCAACTTATCCCAATCCGCTCCTGCCAGATCCTGTCTGATGTCATCAAAATTGTTGTGTTTGATATTGAAGGGAATTGAGGAGATCTGGATCAGTGCAGGAATGCAGCACTGGGGGTAAAACACTGGCCACAAACTCATCGAATGAGCAAGCAGCAGGGAAACATGACCTAGTCCTACTTATTCACTGTAGAGCAGGAGACAGCAATGATATTGCAGAGCTGTATAAAATCATGAGGGGCATTGGCAGGGCAAATTAATATCTCTTTCCAGCATCCCTCCCATGCTCCCCAGTGTAAGGGGAATAAAAGCTAAAGGACACAGGCTTAAAGCAAAGTGGAAAACTTTAAAAGAGACCTATGAAGCATTTTTATATAAGCATACAGTGGGTGGTGTGTCTATGGGGATGAGCTGCCAGAGGACATGGTTGAGGAAGGGACAACCAAAGCTCTTAAAAGACATGTGGACAGGTATATGGAGAAGAAAGGAAAATTCAGGTTCAGTGTCAAGGGCAAACATATCCTGGGTGTAAAAAAAATGAAAATTAGCTTTTTGCAACACAGTATATTACAAATATGAATTATATACAAGAAAATAATCATAAGATTGGTGTAAATTGAGGGACCTATAGTCCAAAGTAGAGTTACAATTGTTGCAAGTTGGTCCAAAAATCTGATGGCGGGGTAAGAAACTGTTGTGATCCAGGTGTGCATCATCGATGTAAGTGTATTTTCAAAGTAAACGTTAGCAGATCCTACCTGGAGATTCATTTTCTTGCAGACATTGACAAGAAAATAAAGAAATACAATAGAAATAACGACAAAATATACATACTGTAAACAAAGACAACCAATGTGCAAAAGGAGACAAATTGTGCAAATTAAAAATAACTAATATTGATAACGCAAGTTGTAGAGACTTTGAAAGTGAGTCTGCAGATTGTGGAACCAGTTCAGAGTTGTGGTGAGTGAAACTATCCACACCGATTCGGGAGCATGATGGTTGTAGGATAATAATTGTTGCTAAACCTGGTGATGTGAGCTCTCGGACCTCTTGTCAAAAGGAAATATTGAGAAGGGAGCATGGGCTAGATAGCAGTGCTCTTTGATAGACTCCACTTTTCAGACCTTGCATACGGAGGGAAAATAAGTGGCATCTTGAGTCTCAATTGAAGGACTGGCCATGTGGGAGAGCTGAGGAGGGTATCTCTGACCCATTAGGTGGTGCAGTTGTGAACTGTGTAACAAAGAGTACTATAGAGACTTAGACACTAAGTATTTTCTATATGGAAACTGATGGATTTTTGGATATTAAAGAGAGTTACGGGGATGAGTTAGTAAGGGAAAGTAGCCCTGAGGTAAAAGACAAGCTATTATCTAATAGCATGGAGCAGGGGCTATGTATTGGTGTCTTAAATATTGCAATGTCAATGTAGGAACTATGAAATTGGTCCTGGACTTCCTGCAGATTTTATTTTCCTCTCTCCCCAAACAATCTTTCCATGCTTCTTAATGCATTACATCTGGAGCCAATAATTTTATCACCTCTTTCCTCAGACTTGAGTAATACCAGAGATCTTTTTCAAAAGAGACGGTTATAGAGATGGTGAATGCCTAGTAATCATTTTCCAAAATTCAATAAACTAAATTTTTCCTGTGATTTGGAGGATAGCTTTCATAACCAAAATCTTTCAGAAAGGAGGGACACCACTATTTCAGGAAAAAAAAGAGCCAGGAAAGGGGACCATAGATCAATTAACTTTTTGTTTTGAGCCTTAGAGCAATAGAGCATGGAAACAGGTGCCCATCTGACCCAACTGGTCCTTGCTGACCATCTATGCCAGACCAATTTGCCTATTTGGCCCATGGCAATCTGAATTCCAAAACAAAATAACACAGAGGTAGACTTGGCCATTTCCAGCAAGGGTGCAGCACAACACACTATTGAGAACATGTCCATAATTATAACCACTGTTTATTTTTGAAACAGCTAGCCTCGTCCACAAGTATTTATCTACTAAACCTGCCCTGAACTGCTTTCTTAAATAAGCAGACGACTGTGGTCTTGAGAACGTTCAGTGTAACTGAAGCATAGCTGCATGCCTTTTGAATTCAATTCCTCCAAGAAAGAAAAATATTATTTTGCCATCCTGAATTACCCGCTGCACCTGAATATAGCCTTTTAGACTCAATCAAGAGTAGCCATATTTTTCTACAACCTTTTAGCTGTTCAATTATGGGCCATTTTACTTTATGTTTCATTTTAAATTCCACATTTTCCTGCTTTTTGTCAACTTCCTCACTCCAAAGTTCTGTTCCAGCCTTGAGAACTGTAGAAATGGAATGAAAAACAACAACTAGATTTGTGTTATGGCTGGAAAATGTTGAAATATATGGATACATCAATGAAAAATAATCCTGCATTCATTGAAAGTGAAATATCCTGGGGAAAATGATAAGATCAAAAAATAAAATAAACTAACCTATTAATGGTTTTAGCAGAACATTGAAAATAAAGGCAAAGAAGAAAAAAGTTAAAGGTGCAGTGGGAAAAAAAAATCAGCTTTAAGATGAAGCAAAACCACTGTTGTTTTACAGAGAAAAAGTTAACTGTCCAAATGTTTGCTTTTCAAGGAGGTAGATTCAGAAGTAGAGGCAGCTAAACCCAAGGAAGGATATCCAGGCACAGTATTTCCAAGGTCAAAGGCACAATGGCTGAGGGTGGACTCAAGTGATGAGAACAGACACACAACAAGGATGGAATCTTTTGATCTCACACACACAGTGGAAGCTGTTTACTGCTGGCAAAGTCTCATATTTAAAGGATGAATCAAACTCAAAAATGAGAACCTTAAAAAGCGATGTTTACTGTGAGTTGCATGGCTGTTTTCATTCTGTTTGTACACGTTTCAAGATTGCTTATTATCATTCTTCAGTACATGAGCACTGAAAATGAAATGATGGTTATTCCGGATCTGATGCAGCATTAAAAAAATAGCACCGTAAGCATATAAAAATATAATAAATATAAAAGCAACCTTATATAAACAAACAATTGTAGTCTACAAAGTACCATTAACTGTTAAGCATGGCTGCATAGACACACAAGATTAGCATAGTTAGATTGATTGTATGAACATTACATGACACAGTGCAGGAGCAACTGAACATTGTGTGTCTCTGACAGGAAATGGTAAAGAGATAAAGTGACGCTCGGCCAGAGGAACTCTTCCAGGTAGCAGCAGGGCAGGTGAAAATACAGTAGGACAGTGACTGTGTAGGTATAAAGTGTGGTGTAATGAAGGGTGCTGAGGGGATGATGTGGGCGTTGTGCTGGTGGCATGGATTAATGTGTGGAGCTGTTGATCATCCTGACAGGTTGGGGGAAGTTACTGGCATGGGTGCTAAGTAGCCTCTTCCTTGATGGGAGTGGGACAAACAGTGCATGAGTAGGGTGGTGGGATCCTTCATTATATTGGTCCTTTTCTTCCCCCATCCTTTCTGTATATACATCCTTGATGGCAATTAAGCTCATGCCATTGGGTATTTTAACTACTCATTTCAGAGCCATACAGTCCACCACACTGCAGTTTCCGTACCAGGCAGTGATGCAGCATCTTCTCCACTGAACGTCTGTAGAAGGTCATGAGTATATGTGCAGAGTCCAGCTCTCCTTGTCCTCCTCGGAAAGCAGAGGTGCACACTGACATTCTTAGTCTTAGTTCTGATGATAAGGTTTTTGACCTTAAACTTTAGCTGTTTATCTTTCTGCAGATGTTGCCTGGCCCATCGAAAATTGACAACATTTCCAAGCCTTATGCTCTTCTCAAAATAATTTCAATATCTTTACACATCTTAAGAATTCCTGAAAAAGTATTTTCTTTAGCCACTAAAAGCTGTTATATACTTTAATGCTTTTGAAAGTCTTTAGAAAAGCTGAAACGCTGCTCACATCCAAGCAGTTTCTTCTCATCCACATTCTTCAGAAGCATGCAAGGACAGGCTATCCCTTTCTGTCTCTTTCCCTGATGCAGCCTTTATTATTTTTATTGTTAAAGAAAGGTGACAAGGCTATACTCTGGACATCTTATCCTTTCTTTACAAATGTCAAAAATTTTCTTCTGCATACCTCCATGGTTTCATTTTCACCACTCACAGTATGGTCTAAGCCTTTTCTTCTCACATTTTAGTTTACTGTGATCTCAGTTGTCCAAACACCTTCATTTCCTCCACCTTATGTTTCCTTTAAAATCCTAATGATAGTAACTTTAATACCATTTCGCTTAGCTTCTCTGCTCATTACAACTCTGGGTATGCTTTCAAACACATCAAAACTTTAAGTAATATTTCAAACCTGAAAACCAGAACTTCATGGTTAAATGCAATTAGCTTTTAATGGATTTACCAAGAAGGCTTGTATGAAAATCCATTAAAAACTCATTATAAACTTTATGAGGTGTTATTAGATATATTATCTCAAATTAGTAGAGCCCACCATGTGGGAAAGCTTTACACATTTTACCATTTAAGGCAGCAGTGAGATGCATACATTATTTGGTGAAGTGTATCTAGAAGGCCCTGAAACTGCCAATAAATTCATTCTTTTGAAGTGTAGGGTTTAAACTGAGCTTGTGCCATTATTTTAATCAACAGACCTGCACTGCTTATTAAACACTCATCATCAACTGTGCAGATTCAAAAACTAAGAGAAAACTAGCAAGAAAAGTTATTTGCTGTATTTGGAGGTTATTCACTCCTTCCAAAGAATATTCTACTAGTCACATAAACTCAAATCACAAAAGCAGATGAGATTTTTGAAGCAAAGCTTGAGAAATGACAATTGTAAAAGGCAACACATTGGGTTTCAATCACTTTAAAATGAATATTGGGAAAATTCTCATTGCTTACCCAACTGGAATTGCTCTACACTTCATTCACTTTCAAGGTTGTCTGAACTTCCTTGAGGAGATTCCAACCCTCAGTGCCAGCTGTCATCAATTTGCCTGACAAGCTGCTTAGAATGTTGTAGATCAACCCTCTTGTCTATTTAATTATCAAGCCTGTCACAGGGGATTGACTTAATTCCAATATTCTATTACCAACCTGACCTTAAAGGAATCATGCTTGCCAGTAACCAGCAATTGACAATTAGAAAAATAATATTGATTTTATTTTTAGCACAGACTTTCTTTCATCTTCACTGAGTAATTAATTCAAACAAATGCAATCTTATATTTGAATATATATCCTCACTAGGAAAAGTAGAGAATTTTTTATTTGATAATAACCATCAGAGGCACCTTGAAATACTTTATTACATTACATGTGTTACATAAATGCATGGCTCTAAGATTTAACTGTTAAACTCCTCTTAAATAAAATTCAATCTAATTGCTCGCTTTTGACTATAACACCGAAACAAATCATACTACAGCACCCACTACTGAACCCACCAATTGTCTCTCAGTAATCAATCAAAGGAAGCTTTAAACTCAGAACTACCTACTTTAGTCTAGCTTGTGTTTGATTCAAAATAAATATCTTCAAGGAGCGGTGCCTCAGAAGGGCAGCATCCATCATTAAGGGCCCCCACTTCTCATTGTTACCATCAGGAAGGAGGTACAGAAGTCTGAAGGCACACACTCAATGAATCAGGAACAGCTTCTTCCAGTCTTTGATCTGATTTCTGAATGGACATTCAACACTACCTCATTACTTTTTTAATTTCCCATTTTTTGCACTACTTACTTAATCTAACTTTTTAATATGTATGTACTTAGTGCAATTCACTGTTTCTCTTCTCTTTGTTATTCAGTATTACACTGTACTGCCACTGTAAAGTTAACAAATTTTATGCCATATGCCAGTGATGTTAAACCTGATTCTGACTATCTGCCATAGATGTTATCCGAAGAACTTTATCCACAACTTTTTTTCTTGATAGGCTGCTGCTTAAAATTAGTTGATTGAGGACAGAAATGACATGGAAATTTCCGGGCAGAATTGACAGTCTTGATCGGCAAGGGGTGGCACAATGGTGCTGTCAATGGCACTGCAAGAACTTGGGTTCATTCCTGATCTTTGACACTTTCTATATGGAGTTCGCACGTTGGCCTTCTGAGCACATGGGCCTCCCCCAGACGCACTGGTTTCCTGCAACATCCCAAAGATATTGTGTAGGTTAGCTAGCCACAGCTAACTAATTATCCCTTACTGTTGGTGAGAGGTCAAAGAATACAAGGAAAGTAAATGGGTGTGCAGGTTACAGGGAATGGGACTAATGCGATTGCTGTGTGGAGAGCTGGTACGGATCTGTGAATAACTTTTGTACAGTAATAACTAAGGGTGAGTGGTTGAGAGAGTTGGTGGAGGTTGTTAGTACAGTCCGATCAGCCATGATTTTAGAGCAGTCTCAAAGGACCAAGTGATCTATTTCTTCTATATGTGTTTGAAATGCAGCCCACGAAACACTCATCTAAATGTCCTGGGTATATCAGATACCTTCATTCATGCACATGTGGATTGCTACTCTGATAGCTTCAATGACAGAGTCACACATCTTATTACGATGCTATGATGAGGCTTATCAATCTCCCACAATGTTTCTACTGGTGTCATATAGAGGCCAGCCTTTTTCTAACACTTCATCTCTGCCACTGAGTCACTTATTCCAGGATGTTGTATATGAATGGACTTTATTCCATGGTATGCCTCGAAGACCCATACCAAACAGGATTAGAACTTAAGACAAACACAGAATGTGAATAAACTGAACCACTCTTGGGACCTTGTTATTGAGAAAGATGAGAAGAACCACAGACACATTGGCCCCTCTGCTGCAGTGCCAAACAAATGTATCCAAGCTAAAGTTGTCGTTAGCCATTACCTCAAATCAATTACTTTGACAAATACCCCTTTGTCTTCCAGCTAATAATTTCAAAACCACTGTTAGTGCTAACCCATGATACCACATGTCAGGCTATAATAGGTACTTTACTTGGTTTATCCATGGTAAATTATGTCTCCTCCAAATATGGAACAAAGGGGGATCATAAAGTTATTTTACATTTGACAATATTTATGATATTGCAGTGAACTGGATATTTCTTTCTGTTGCTGCAGCTTGCGGATAGTCTGACATTTCATCTATCAGTGAACTTGGTGCTGTACGTTATCCATAAATTTTCTTGGGTGTGACAGTGGCGCATATCTCCCTGGAAAATTTGTGTATGGGTTGGCAACTTCTCAAAGGCAAAATATGGCAACTGCATTTCAAAACCTGCAATGAATCTTCTAGATTCTTGGAGAATATGAGTATTAGCATTTCACATAGCCATTCTCTTGCAGAGATTTATTGTCCTTAGGGACTGTGTAGCTCATAAAGACATTCAAATGGAGATCTAATCATCATTTGTGGAGTCAGAGTTATTGAACTATGTGTCAAACATTGGAGATTTGTATGTTTGTTACTCTGATGTGGACAGACTGGCAATGCTGTAGGTGAGATCTATTGTCCAGGGATAATACTCTGACACTTGAAACATAAAAATTCTATCATGATTTTGCATTGCCAACTTCAGACATTGTAGGCTCAACTAGCAAAACAGGTAGCTTCTGCATTCAATTTTCAATCAATTAGTTGTCAATTTGATTATGATTCTTACTTAAAACTAATCAGAGGAACAAAAATTATGATTAGAGTTTTCCCTTGTGCTGTAATCAGTGAAACAATTGTGAGTCACACCAAAATTTGCATACATTTTTAAGAGTTTATTTTACTCATTTATAATTAATCTTATTTGCATATTGTTATTCCCATTTACCAAGACTTAAAAGGTAATTAAAAATACATAAAGTACTGTACAAAAGTCTTAGGCACATTTGTAGAGCGAGGGTGCTAATGACTTCTGCACAGTACAGCATATTATGTCCTTTCAGTTACCAAATAACACTTAATACCACTGAGCTAATACAAAGCTAAGTACCCTTATTTCTGTTTTTCAGCCAACTTCCTATTTTAACTAATATACCGTACTGTGCATTATTCATCTTCAAAGGCATCACCCACTATACTGGAGATGCCATCGTCAACAATGTCAAATTCCAAACCCAGTAACTTCCATTACCAAGACCCGAAAGTGAGTTCAGAATGTGGTATATTTATCTCATCTTTGCAAAACTCAAATAAGCTCACAGTTATAATAGTCTCAGCAGCAGCAACAGAGGGAGCCTGCGCCAGAGCTCAAGCAGCAAGAATGAAAGTGGCTCATGCCAAAAGGGATGTTGAATGCAAATGGAGAAAGCATGTATAGACATGGAGAAAGCTCATATAGACATGGAGAAAGCACATATAGACATGGAGAAAGCTCATATAGACATGGAGAAAGCTATATAGACATGGAGAAAGCTCGTATAGACATGGAGAAAGCACATATAGACATGGAGAAAGCTCGTATAGACATGGAGAAAGCACATATAGACATGGAGAAAGCTATATAGAAATGGAGAAAGCACGTACAGTATAGACATGGAGAAAGCTCGTATAGACATGGAGAAAGCCCGTACAGTATAGACATGGAGAAAGCACGTATAGACATGGAGAAAGCTCGTATAGACATGGAGAAAGCACATATAGACATGGAGAAAGCTCATATAGACATGGAGAAAGCACGTATAGACATGGAGAAAGCACGTATAGACATGGAAAAAGCTCATATAGACATGGAGAAAGCACGTACAGTATAGACATGGAGAAAGCACGTATAGACATGGAGAAAGCACATATAGACATGGAGAAAGCTCATATAGAAATGGAGAAAGCACGTACAGTATAGACATGGAGAAAGCTTGTATAGACATGGAGAAAGCACATATAGACATGGAGAAAGCTCGTATAGATACTGAGAAAGCACGTATAGACATGGAGAAAGCACATATAGACATGGAGAAAGCTCGTATAGACATGGAGAAAGCACGTGTAGACATGGAGAAAGCTCATATAGACATGGAGAAAGCACATATAGACATGGAGAAAGCTTGTATAGACATGGAGAAAGCACATATAGACATGGAGAAAGCTCGTATAGATACTGAGAAAGCACGTATAGACATGGAGAAAGCACATATAGACATGGAGAAAGCTCCTATAGACATGGAGAAAGCACGTGTAGACATGGAGAAAGCTCATATAGACATGGAGAAAGCACATATAGACATGGAGAAAGCTCATATAGACATGGAGAAAGCACATATAGACATGGAGAAAGCTCGTATAGCCATGGAGAAAGCTCATATAGACATGGAGAAAGCTCGTATAGACATGGAGAAAGCAGGTATAGACATGGAGAAAGCTCATATAGACATGGAGAAAGCACATATAGACATGGAGAAAGCTCATATAGACATGGAGAAAGCTCATATAGACATGGAGAAAGCACATATAGACATGGAGAAAGCTCGTATAGCCATGGAGAAAGCTCATATAGACATGGAGAAAGCACGTATAGACATGGAGAAAGCTTGTATAGACATGGAGAAAGCGTATAGGTATTGAGAAAGCAGATATAGACATGGAGAAAGCACGTATAGACATGGAGAAAGCTCGTATAGATATTGAGAAAGCAGATATAGACATGGAGAAAGCACATATAGACATGGAGAGAACATGTATAGACATGGAGAAAGCACATATAGACATGGAGAAAGCACATATAGACATGGAGAAAACACATACAGACATGGAAAGCACATATAGACATGGAGAAAACACATACAGACATGGAGAAAGCTCATATAGACATAGAGAAAACATGTATAGACATGGAGAAAGCTCGTATAGACACAGAGACAACATGCATAGACACAGAATAAGCACATATAGAGTATAGACATGGAGAGAGCACTGTGTAGAATGTATACTGTAGGCTCAAGAAAGCGTGTGAAGCTGAGGCTGCCTCAGAAAAGGCAAAAGTGTATGAAGCAGCAGTGTCTATAACCAGAATAAGTCATGCTTTGCCGTCACAACAACCAATGCATCTTGTTAAGTTGTATGTTCAGACACTTTTCGGCTATAAAAAAGACAGAGCTCCAGCTCAACAAGGAGAATCTGTCCGCACTACACAGCCAACATACATTTCTCATGGTCCAGGTATTGATGGCCAAGGTTTGTAGTAACAAAGATCCAGAACAGCCCCTTCTGCAGTGCCACCACAGCAAAGACCTCAGTGCAGAGCTGTTCCCGATGTTAATCCCATCTGTATTCGTGGACAGTGTGTCGCATTCCCTAAAGAGAAACATGAGCAATGACAGCAGCGGTCTTCCTCCCTTCAGGATCTTAAAGGTTTAAGTATGCCAAGAACCTACACAGCAATTTCACTATCTGCAGCTCAAAGGAACGATGCCTGTATTTTTTGTGATGTGCCAACTAAAGCGAATGCTGCTGTTGTATATCGGAAGATCACAGTCAATGCTGGATGTGCTGAAGTTGGACTCGCACTGAGCAAGGTACAGCTTGTTCCCACACCAGGTCCCACTATCAAGGGGTGAACTCAGTGCTGCTGTGCTAACAGATGAGATGGCAGACATGATAATTGAAGAGATGCACACAGAACTGGATGATATCAAGTTCATTACCAACAGCAAGGCTGTGCTGGGTTAAATATTGGTTATATGGAAACAAGGAGATTCTATGCTTACATACATAACAGGATTCAACGTGTCAAGCGATCAACTCTAAAGAACTAATGGAACTACGTTTCTACAGATGTTAACCTGATTGATCTCCCAGTGGCCACCCATTTTAATTCCATGTCCCATTCCCATTCTGATATGTCTATCCATGGCCTCCTCTACTGTCAAGATGAAGCCACACTCAGGTTGGAGGAACAACACCTTAAATTCCGTCTGGGTAGCCTCCAACCTGATGGCATGAACATTGATTTCTCTAACTTCCGCTAATGCCCCTCCTCCCCTTCTTATTCCATCCCTTATTTATTTTTATTCCCCCCCCTTTTTTTCTTCTCTCTCTGTCCCTCTCACTATACCTCCTTGCCTGCTCTCCATTTTCCTCTGGGCTCCCCTCCCCCTTTTTTTCTCCCTTGGCCTCCCGTCCCATGATCCTCCCCCTTCTCCAACTCTGTATCCCTTTTGCCAATCAACTTTCCAGCTCTTAGCTTCTTCCCTCCCCCTCCTGCCTTCTCCTATCATTTTGAATCTCCCCCTCCCCCGCCCACTTTCAAATCTCTTACTATCTCTTTTTTCAGTTAGTCCTGACGAAGGGTCTGGGCCCGAAACGTCAACTGTACTTCTTCCTGTGGATGCTGCCTGACCTGCTGCGTTCCACCAGCATTTTGTGTGTGTTGCTTGAATTTCCAGCACCTGCGGATTTCCTCGTGTTTGTGATTGTGCTACAAGATGGCTGCAAGTTGATTAGCTCACCCTCTTCTCATGGTTGCCTGGCCCAGCATTTCTCGTGATTCCCACCAGGAATGACATGAAGGCTGGTATTTTCCAAGTACGAACAGTTAAAGACTACGGAGTAAGACTGTTGTCAAAACTAGTCTCTGAAACTGTTCTTCTTTTACCAAAAACTTAATAATAAACAAATGCTTCGAGAGGCTGGTCAATGATTACATCTGCAGCTTGCTACCACCCAAACTGGACCCCCTACAATTCGCCTACTGGCACAACCGATCGACAGATGACACAATAGCCACAGTTCTACACACCGTCCTTACACATCTAGAGCAGGAGGATGCTTATGTGAGAATGCTGTTCTTGGACCACAGTTCAGCATTCAACACATAGTTCCATCTAGGCTCGACAAAAAACTCGGAGACCTCGGCCTTGACCCTGCCTTGTGCAGCTGGATCCTGGACTTCCAGTCAGATTGCCAACAGGTTGTAAGAGTGGGCTCCCTCACCTCAAACCCTGTGACTTTCAATACAGGTGCCCCTCAGGGCTGTGTACTGAGTCCCTTCCTTTACTCCTGTATACCCCATGACTGTGTTGCCACCTACAGCTCCAATCTGCTAATTAAATTTGCTGACAACACGACATTGATTGGCCTTATCTCAAACAATAACGAGGTGGCCTACAGGGAAGAAGTCATGTCTCTGACACAGTGGTGTCAAGAAAACAACCTCTCCCTCAATGTTGCAAGAACAAAGGAGCTGGTTGCGGATTACAGGGGGATTCGAGACGGGCTAACCCCTATTGACATCAATGCATCTGGGGTTGAGAGGGTGAAGAGCAAGTTCTGTACACACCAGCTGTGTGGTGAAAAAGGCACAACAACACCTCTTTCACCTCAGACAGTTGAGGAAGTTTGGTATGGGCCCCCAAATCCCAAGAACTTTCTACAGGGGCACAACTGAGAGCACCCTGACTGGCTGCATCACTGCCTGGTACGGGAACTGTACCTCCCTTAATCACAGGATACTGCAGAGAGTGGTGCGGACAGCACAACACATCTGTAGTTGTGAACTTCCCATGATTCAGGACATTTACAAGGACAGGTGTGTAAAAAGGGCCCTTAGGATCATTGGGGACCCAAACCATCCCAACCACAATCTATTCCAGCTGCTACCATCCGGGAATAGGTACCGCAGCATAAAAGCCAGGAGCAACAGGCTCCGGGACAGCTTCTTCCACCAGGCCAGCAGACTGATGAACTCACGCTGATTCGAGTGCACTCTATATTTAACTGACGGTTCTATTTGTTATAAATGATTATAAATTACTATGATTGCACATTGCACATTTAGATGGAGACGTAATATAAAGATTTTTACTCTTCATGTATGTGAAGGGCGTAAGAAATAAAGTCAATTCAAGTGATCGTTTGAGTTCTAGTTTCAGGAGTTAAATTTGATAGATGGAGAGTGTTCTGAGTTCTGAGAGTATTTTGAGTTCTAGTTTCAGGAGTTAAATTTGACAGATGGAGAGTGTTCTGAGTTCTGAGAGTATTCTGAGTTCTAGTTTCAGGAGTTAAATCTGACAGATGGAGAGTGTTCTGAGTTCTGAGAGTATTTTGAGTTCTAGTTTCAGGAGTTAAATCTGACAGATGGAGAGTGTTCTGAGTTCTGAGAGTATTCTGAGTTCTAGTTTCAGGAGTTAAATCTGACAGATGGAGAGTGTTCTGAGTTCTGAGAGTATTTTGAGTTCTAGTTTCAGGAGTTAAATTTGACAGATGGAGAGTGTTCTGAGTTCTGAGAGTATTTTGAGTTCTAGTTTCAGGAGTTAAATTTGACAGATGGAGAGTGTTCTGAGTTCTGAGAGTATTCTGAGTTCTGAGAGTATTCTGAGTTCTAGTTTCAGGAGTTAAGTTTGACAGTTGGAGAGTGTTCTGCCCTCTAGGGGTGCAGTTTATTTTGTATGAACATCACTTCCGGTACATAAGCTGTTTTTATATCATTTCCTACACGGATAATTTGGACTCAATTTGAAATCCACGGTGGGTAGGAAGCCATTTCCATCCTCTTTTTATTTGCTCTTGAAACAACAATACCTTTTCATAAGTAAGATCTCATTAAAAATCCTGAAGAAAGCTTCCATCTCGGGTGAATTTTGAGAAGGTGTTTAACTCACTGGACAACTGTGTACATATACACTGTGAGGGTAGTAAACTAATGTCTTCCTTTGCAGCTGTTTCTTATAAAATCTTTGGATGCAGGTCACCAGGACCTGGCTTGGGACATTTGTAATATCCTCCATTGGTAATTTATGGAATCAACCACAATTCCATAATCGGCATTAAATCAGACATCATACATACGTTATTATTTGTGCTATCAACTTATTCAAAGATTCAAACTACATTTATTATCAAACTACAGATACAGTATACAACCTCAAGATTCATCTTCCCCGCAGACAGCCACTAAACGAACTCTGTGGAACCCGTTCAGTAAAAAACGTCAAACCCCCAATGCACAAAAAAAGAACAAACCATGTAACTGGCAAAAAATAAGCAAAAAACACAATGCTAAATACCAAAGCTCAAAGTTATCAAAATCTGTAGTATTTGTAATCAATCTGATGACAAATACTTCATGCATTTAGAAAATGGGCTTTGACATCTTATATTTTTTTTACTTACTCCAGGTTTACTTTCTGAGGCAAATTTTTGTTCATTTTTGTGCCCCTTCCTATCATCTTTGATTTCAATTTTTCTCTTGTGATTTTGCATAAATACTCTCATTTCTTTTCGATTTATTCCACTTCCCATCACATTCTGTTACTTGTTCACAGTGTCATTTGGTTTTATGTTCACTGCTGAGAAATACAGCAGGATGCTCAGTGCAAAGTGAGTAAACCTGAGCGCAAACAAGGTTTTTGTGAAGACCACGGGAGAAGAGGCAGGCTGCAGCGAAATAGCCAGTCCTGAGCTCCAGGCGAATTAGCCATTACTCAGAGTTCCTCAGAATTGGGCTTATCTGCAAACTTTGTTTGATAAAGGTTTCGCAGTATAACTCGAATTTTTTGAGCTCGAGGAGAATAATTTCTGAAAAACATTGAACATAATGAGTTATTTTCCAAAATAATTAACTACAATTCCCCAGTCAAACTACAGAAGAATATTTTGGTTACTTCCAGTAACTTTAAATCAGTAATATAGACAGTACAGAAAAAGAAACAGTTAACATTTCATTTTGATGACCTTTCATACAACAAAGTTTACATTTGTTGCTTATCCATGGATGCTGCCTGACCTACTGAGTGCTCTCAGTGACTTCTCTTTTCACACTGACTCCCAGCACCCACAGTTTTATGATTCAAATTTTAAATCAGTGGTGGATTAACATAGTGATAGAAAATGTTTCTTCTTTGAAGAAAGGTATTTTCCGTTTTATTAACCAGAGGATCGCACTCCACATAGGCAACATTCGAAGAGGAGAGGTAGGAACAGGAAAAAACCATTCTGCCCTTCCGGTCTGCTTCATGCATTTATTTAATGGTTAAAAGGTACAATGGTTCTGTTTATTATCAGAGAATGTATACAGTCGACAGCCTGAAATACTTGCCTTCAGTGATTTCCACAAAAAACAGACCAAAAGAACAAACCGAAAAAAACTAGAACCACAAAGCCCTCTCTCCCCACTAATCTGCACGTATCAGAAAGCAGCAATGTATCAACCTCCCCTCTTCCCCCCCCACCCACTTCAGCAAAAAGAACAAACCGAAAAACACTAGAACCACAAAGCCCTCTCTCCCCACTAGTCTGCACGTATCAGAAAGCAGCAATGTATCAACCTGCCCTCTTCCCCCCACCCATTTCAGCAAAAAGTGTCAGCGCCCAACACCCACCACCCACCAAGCAGCAGCAAAATACCCAGAGAGAGAGACCGTGATCGGCAGTCAACAAAACTACTGTTTACCCGACAGGCACAAAGTGATATCACCCATTTTCACAGCGAAAGAGGAGACTGACAGTCACAGTTCCGATATTACAGTCTGCTGCAGCACTTTTCCATACATCTTCTTCTTCGGCTGTCCGTCGATTTCGATGTTGACTGACGCCTTCCACAGTAATGAGACAGACGGTGTCATGTACAGTCTGTCTGGGCTTCCAGATCTGATGCTAAGTGGTACACAGGAGTGTAACAGACTTAGCGGAGAAGGAAGCTGCCCCGCAGTGACAACTATCCAGGCTAGTGATGCCGTCCATTGTCCAGCACTCTGGTTCCTCCGCATGCCATCGGGGTGGCTGTACCATTGACCCTTTTGGATTCATCTGCCACAAACACCATCAAACGCCCTGCTGCCGGCGTCCTCGTCGGGTGCAGCCTTTGCCTGAAGAGGCAGAACCTACAAAGTAGCAAAGGCAAGCTTACCTCCTTTTCTCAGCTAGCCACGATCCTACTACTAGATCTAGTCTAGTAGTATACCGATGGAACATCACCTTCACGGCCAGGTTAGACCTGCCAGAGAACGAATCTCCGCCGTACTTCGCTGATGTTCAGCCAGTGTCGCTCCAACACCACGGTGAGGCGACAAGGGAGGATTCTGTAGGACATACATCCGAGCATCCGCCACAGTGAAATCCTGATGTTCCATCTCCTGTGGCGCCCCAGTCATCCAGAGGGCCACACTCCAGAGGCGCCATCTCCCAAGCCGCTCTTGGAGAGTGTCAGAAAACGTTGGCCAGTGAGCTGCAGGAATAAGAACTCATCTGATGTTTTTTAAAAACTGCGGTTTGAGTGCCACTTGCAGATCAGGACCTCAATAGAATTCCAACCACCTTGAGAAAGAGAAAAAGAGACATTAAAGAGAAGAGTTTAAACTGTTTCCACAGACAAGCTCAAGAAGCAGCCACTTGGCGCCATCTTAACTTCACCCGCACCCATTTATTTAGTGTTACAGGATGGAATGGGTCCTTCTGGCCCTTCGAGCTGGCCCCTCCCCTAACAAACACACTAACCCTAACCTACAATGACCAACTAACTTACCCAGTATATCTTTGGACTGTGGAAGGAAACGGGAGGATGCTGAGAAAACCCAGGTGTTCCACGGGGAGAATGTATAGAGACTCCTTACAAAGGAACCTGGGATTGAACTTCAAACTCCAGAACACCCTGTGATGTAACAGCATTGCCCTAACTGCTACGCTACTGTGGTGTTATTTTAATGAGATTATGGTGAGTCTTCACCCTCAAACCCACTTTTCCCTCACTCTCTCCATATTCGTGGATTTCTTTAATATCCCAAAGGCAATTTTCTCTGCTTTCTGACCCTGTTCCAAGGGAAATGGATCCTTGTTATCCACCCTACTGCTTATAAACATAAACACACCACTTAAGGCTTTCACAGCCTTCTACGATCTCACCAGCCACACACGCCATCCCTCATGGGTACGTTGCTCCAGTCCCAACAACTCAGAATTAGAACCATCTTTATTATCACAAACTTGTTGTTTTGCAGTAACACTACAGGGCAGTGCATAAAACACTACAAGTTACAGTAAGAACCGGATAAAAATAAATAAATGTACATTCTGTCCATTACAATTATATATTCTTTGTAATGTTACGACCAGTAGCTATGCGATGATTGGGATCCAATTTGCATTCTACCTAGGATACCATACTTTTATGACCTGCTAGCAATTTGCGAAGTCAAACAACCTGGATCATATCCACGTGCACTGCATCAACGGCATTAAGTGTTATTCGTCTTCCTCATTACCTTACCAATGATGTCTGCTAAGTTACTGCCTTCTCTGACTGTTCCTGATTAACCTATGACTTATGAAATGAAGGTTGATATCATCACTTAGAATGGATACCATTGACTCGACTAGAGGTTTATAGTCAGAACCTCTACAGAAATAATATATATTAAAAAAGTGAGGTAGCATTCACGGGTTCAATGTCCATTTAGCAATCAGATGGCAGAGGGGAAGAAGCTGTTCCTGAATCACTAAATGTGTGCCTTCAGGCTTCTGTACCTCCTACCTGATGGTAACAGTGAGAAAAGGGCATGCCCTGGGTGCTGGAGGTCCTTAATAATGGATACTACTTTTCTGAGCCACCACTTCTTGTAGACGAGTACCCAAGATGGAGCTGACTAAATTTACAACACTCTGCAACTTCTTTCGGTCCTGTGCAGTAGCCTCTCCATAGCAGACAGTGATGCAGCCTGTCAGAATTCTCTCCATGGTACACCTATAGAAGTTTATGAGTGTGTTTGCTGACATACCAAATCTCTTCAAGCCTTCTCTTCTTGCCTTCTTTATAACTGCATTGATATGTTGGGACCAGGTTAGGTCCTCAGAAATCTTGACACCTGGGAAACTTGAAACTGCTCACTGTCTCCATTTCTGATCCCTCAGTGAGGATTGGTATGTGTTCATGTTACCCTTCCTGAAGTCCACAACCAGCTCTTTCATCTTAGTGACGTTGAGTGTCAGGTTGTTGCTGCGGCACCACTCTACTAGTTTGCATATCTCACTCCTGTACGCCCTCTCGTCACCACCTGAGATTCTACCAACAATGGTTGTATCGTCAGTTGGTTGGCACAGGTTTTCCGAGCCTTACTAGGTACTCCATTGGGACCTTCTGCCTTGCGAGGGTTCACACTCTTTAAAGACAGCCTAACATCGGCCTCTGAGACAGAGGTCACAGGGTCATCAGGTGCAGCAGGGATCTTCACAGCTGTAATTGTGTTTTCCCTTTCAGAGCGTGCATAGTAGGCATTGAGTTCATCTGGTAGTGAAACATCACTACCATTCATGCTATTGGGTTTCACTTTGTAGGAAGTAATGTCTTGCAGTTCCTGCCAGAGTTGCCGTGTAGCTGATGTTGCCTCCAACCCCATTTGAAATTGTCTCTTCACCCTTGAAATAGCCGTCCGCAAATCATAAACAACAGGAATTCTGCAGATGCTGGAAATTCAAGCAACACACATCAAAGTTGCTGGTGAACGCAGCAGGCCAGGCAGTATCTCTAGGAAGAGGTGCAGTCGATGTTTCAGGCCGAGACCCTTCATCAGGATTAACTGAAGGAAGAGTGAGTAAGGAATACTCCGCAAATCATACCTTGTTTTCTGGTACAGGCCTGGGTTTACAGACTTGAATGCCACAGACCTAGCCTTCAGCAGACGGTGTACCTCCTGGTTCATCCATGGCTTTTGGTTTGGGAACTGGTTTTGGTTTGGCCATTTGAACTTCTGCAATTTTGTTGTCAGACTCTCTATAGTTTTGTCATCAGAACCTCTACAGTTTTGTAGTCCGAAAACTGCAGATTTGTAGTCGGAACTGCTACAGATATGTATTCAGAACCTCTACAGCTTTGTAGTCAGTCTCTACAGTTGTGTCGTCGGAACTCCCCAGATTTGCAGTCAGTGCCTCTACTGTTTTGTATTTAGAACCTTAGCAGTGTTGTTTTCAGAACCTTTCCAGTTTTGTAGTCAGTCTCTACGGTTCTGTAGAAAGAATATTTACAGTTTGTATTCAGAAATCTACAGTTTTGTAGTCAGATTTTCTAGTTTTGTAGTCAAAGTGTCTGCAGGTTTTTAATCAGAATCTCTACAGTTTTGTATTCAGAACTTCTACAGTTTTCTAGTCAGAACCTCTACAGTTTTGTAGTCACAGTCTCTGCGGTTTTGCAGTCAGAATCTCTGCAGTTTCTTCATTAGCTCCTTTTAATCACCTGTTTAACATGAGGACGTTATTTCACACTTTCTTCTTAATAACACTATGGTCCTTTCTTTGTGAAGACAGTTTGCAATTTAATCATTAAGAGGTTTATCAACCCTATCTTTGAATTTTCAAGCACATTATCAGTTTCTAGTAATTGATACTATCTTCAATATATACTTGAAAATTTTCACTGTATCTTGGCACTCGTTACAAAGTAAACAGATACACATCTTTCGCTAACTTTTCATTAAATGCCCATCCTGTCTTTACATAAACCAATGCTGCCTCTCTGTCCTGATTCCAATATGCACTGAACCAGCACGATTGTCCATTTTATTTATTTAGAGATACAGTGTGATGAGCTGCACAACGCAGAACCCGGTCTATTTAACGTTAGCCTCATCACAGGACCAATTGACCTACTAACCAGTACATCTTTCGAGTGTGGGGGGAAACTAGAGCACGTGAATGAAACCCAGGTGGTCTCGGAGAATACGTTCAAGCTTCTTACAGATGGCGGCAGAATTGAACTCTGAACTCTGACATCCCAAGTTGTAATAGAATTGTGTTATTATGCTACCTGGCATCCCATGTAACTTTCTGAGGAATTTTGTGAATATGTTCTGAATTCATTACAGTGATTTAAAATTATTACTCATGAAAAGATTGTAGGTTAATCTGATGTGAATTTGATAAAATTGTGGAATTTCATGTATTTATAACGGACATCAGCTGATCAAAGTGGACAAGCCTTAGCATCCCAAGTGATTAATTTTTAAACATGATTGTGTCCACACAGCAAAAAGTAAGATAGACCTTGTGACCAAAATGTCAAAACTATTAAAAATTATAACCATCAATGTATTCCTGTATAAAAGTGCAGGGCTCAGGGAAGAGATAACATTAGTAGAAGAAAGTACTCATTTCAGAGATTACCTGGGAAGAACTGTATAGATTGTTTATAACAGTGTTTGATTTGATTCTGAAAAAGATGCACATGCTCCACAAAGTGTTCTGACTGCCATTCAATCACACTGCACATTCCCTGGACTGTATGAATTTCAGTAATAATATGCTGATCAATAATACAGACACAGAAATCAAATAGTATAAAATTTAGGAGCAGAATGTGGAAAGTGGCAGGAATTCCTTGGAAGTATCTGTCATTAGAATAATCATTCATCATCATTATGTGCCATGTCATATGATGTAGGCGATCTTGACTTTTCCATGACTATGATTGTTCTGGCAATTTTTTCTCAGAATTGGCTTACCATTGCCTTCTGGGCAGTGTCTTTACAAGACAGGTGTCCCAGACATTATCAACACTCATCAGAGATTGTCTGTCTGGCGTCAGTGGTCACATAACCAGGAGTTGTGATGTACACCAGCTGCTGCTCGTATGATTATCCTGTTGCCATGGCTTCGTATGACCCTGATCGGGTGTGGAGTGGGGCAAAGCAGGGGCTACGCCTTGCCTGCAGGCTAGCAGAGGGAAGATTACACCTCCTTTGGTAGTGACATATCTTCACCCCTCCTCCCAAGAGTAATCTTTACCTGACCTCACAATGCTCCACTTTGTCACCTACCTTCCCACTACTCCATCAGCAGCCCCCCCAACCAGAAAGCTAAGTGCAAATCACTACTTACAAAATGACCACTTACTCAATTACTGTGTGAGTATCTGATTCTGATTATTCCTGGGTAAGGTGGAAGATAGAAGTGGCTGTGAGAATAATGAGGGTGTTACAGTAGCAGAGAGTGATACTTCACTGTTGACACATTTCTTAATGGATACTTTGTAAATATCTTCCCAAAAGGAGGGAACCATGTTGATGTTGTAGCCAAGGTGAAGGAAACCCTGAACCTGCAATACCTTGCAATATAAATAATCTCCAACAGTTTTCTTGGTCCTGGAGTGGAAGGTGATCAGATGACAGGAGAGAAAAGCACTGAGGCATGGAAGCATGGGTTGAATAGTTTGTTTCTATGATGTAAATTCTATCACACTCCATGTACTGCTCTTCCACAAAAAAACCACCCCGCCTTTCTCATATGCAACACTCTACCCCATCCTCCCCATGTCAACCAGGTGATGTTTGTTTAATGTCCTGAAATTTGCCAGCTGAATGTAAACAAAACCCAGAACCTGTACATAGTGAGAACCCCCCCCCCCCCCACAGCTTTGAGAGAGGTGGCCATCCAGAATAACATCAAATTCAAAATCATATATTGGCCCTGTGAATCTATGCAGCAAATTGAACAGACTTGCAGTTATTAATTTGAATTAGACAAACAACAAAGCTAACTGAATATGTTCACCTCCATAGTCCATGAGGACCACAACTTTGTCACAGGTTGGAGGCTTGCACGCCTCAGTGACCCAGAGAACTATGTTGGCTGGAGTCAGGGCTCTTGCTTCTGTCACCCATGCCAAGCAGGTCAAAGGGTAGAGGACAGACTAAGAGTGGTCCACCAGTCCTTCAGGTTTGGGGGTTCAGCTCAGGGCTAACAACCCTGACTGATCAAACAAAACTGTTACAGAAACAGTAATGAAGAAATCTTCTACGTGGCCAAGGACAGAAGGAAATGGGGGATCTTCATTGTTCCCCTAAAGGCCAGCAGCAGAACAGGCAATTAATTAGTTAATTACAAACAAGAAGAAAATCTGCAGATGCTGGAAATCCAGAGCAACACACATAAAATGCTGGAGGAACTCAGCAGGTCAGGTAGCATCTATGGAAAAGAGTAAACTGTCAACATTTGCTCTTGATCAGTCCAGTCCTGACGAAGGGTCTCAGCCCGAAATGTTGACTGTTAACTATTTCCATAGACGCTGACTGGCCTGCTGAGCTCCTCCCCTGTTTTGTGTATTCATTAATTAATTATGTTCAGCATTTATCGAGTTTGATATCCAAAATAAATATATATATTTCATTTTTCCAATGAATAAATAATAAACATGCTTCATACATTATGATTTTTAAAAATGAATTTCAATACCAAGTGATTAATATTATGTTGTTTCTATAATTTATTGGATTTACTGTGTGAATAATTACCCAGTGACATATAGAGAGCAATTGCAATTTATTCAGTCCTTCAGGGGCCTATCTTTAATCTTTCCCAACACACACACTGTCAAATATTAATCAGTTTCATGTAATCATAATTGAAATGTTTATATGACTTGCTTTACAGTAGAAGCAGCAGTGTAGGTTACAACAGAAACCATGCATTATATCACTTTGTCAGGCTGCTGCATCAGACTTTGCAGCCAGTGAATTCCCTTTGAAATAGTCACTATAACAGTGTGATATCACAGTGGTTAGCACAATGCTTTACAGTCCAGGTGAGCCAGTTTAAATTCCCAGCACTGTCTGTAAGGACCTTGTACATTCTCTCCACGATCGAATGGGTTTCTCCCAGGTGCTCCAATTTCCTCCCACAGTCGGATTGTACTGACTGGTAGGTTACAGACTGTCCGTGATTAGGCTGCATTACGTAAGGGTACTGCTGGGTGGAGTGTCTCAAAGGGCCGGAAGGGCCTATTCCACGCTTATCTCATGAAATAAATAAAATGAAGAACCTGGTTGTGAACTCATTGACATGCATCCAACAGAGCTGCTGTTCAGATGAGGACATTGACTGAAGAAGGAGTATTTGCTTGGACACTGGGTGAGAACAGTTTGCAACTACAAGCAGCACAAAGACCATAGTCCGTAAGACCGAGGAACAGAATTAGTCCATTTGGCCCATCGAGTCTGCTTCACTATTTCATCATGGCTGATCCAATTTTCCTCTCAGCTCCAATCTCCTGCCTTCCTGTATCCCTTCATCCTCTCACCAATCAAGAATCTGTTAATCTCTGCCTTAAGTACACATAAAGACTTGCCTCCACACCTGCCTGTGGCAATAAATTCCATAGATTCACCACTCTCTGGCTGAAGAAAATCTTTCACATCTCCGTTCTAGAAGGATGCGGCTCTATCATGAGGCTGTGTCCTCTGGTATTGGACACTTTCACCATAAGAAACATCCTCTCCACATACACTCTACTAAGACCTTTCACGATTCGATACCTTTCAATGAAGTCACCCCTCATTCATCTAAATTCCAGTGAATACAGGTTCAGAGCCATCAGACGGTCTTCATATGACAAGCCAGTCAATCTGTATTCATTTTTGAACCCTCTCCAGTTTTAACACGTCCTTTCTAAGATAAGCAGCACAAACTCTGACAATACAGGGACAAAGTCCACACTGAACGCTCCACCAACAACACACGCAGCTTATGGCAAGGTCTGTACGCCGTCACAGACTTCAATGCTAAATGCAGTGAAGTTTCCAACATCGCTGTCTCTCTCCCACATGAGCTAAATCTTTTTTTACACTCGACAGTTGCAAGGCTGCAGGAATGGGCGGCATCCCAGGGCGGGCACTCAGGATGTGTGCGGCACAACTGGCAGGTGTGTTTAGACATTGTTAATCTCTCCCAGTGTAGAGTGTCCTCCTGCTTCAAAACAACTACCATTGTTCCGGTACATAAAAAGGCCAAGGTACCATGTCTGAACGGCTGGCGTCCTGTCGCACTCACCTCAATAATAAGCAAATGCTTTGAGATGCTGGTCAAGGACGACATCTTCAGCATGCTACTGCCCATACTGGACCCCTGCAATTCACTTACCGACACAAACGTTCGACAGATGACATAATAGCCTCAGCTCTTCACACCGTCCTTACACATCTGGAGAAGAAGGATGTTTATGTGAGAATGGTGTTCTTGGACTACAGTTCAGCATTCAACACCATAATTCCCTATAGGCTTGAGACCTCGGCCTTCACCCTACCTTGTGTAGCTGGATCCTGGACTCCTTGTCAGATCGCTGGCAGGTGGTAGGAGTGGGCTCTCTCACCTCTGCCCTTCTGACCCTCAGCACAGGAGCCCCTCCGTGCTGTGTACTACGCCCCCTCATTTACTCTCTGTATACCCATGACTGTGTGGCCCCACCCACCCCCACAGCTCCAATCTGATTAAATTTGCCGACAACACTACATTGATTGGCCTAATCTCAAATAATAACGAGGCAGCCTGCAGGGAAGAAGTCACCTCTCTGACACAGTGGTGTCAACAAAACAACCTCTTCCTCAATGTTGCAAAAACAAAGGAGCTGGTTGTGGACTACAGGAGGAATGGAGATAGACCAACCCCTATTGACATCAATGGATCTGGGGTTGAGAGGGTGAACCAATACTGGGTGAGCCAATATGTACCAAGACTTACAGCTACTCACCCTTGCCGTTGAGAATGCCATGGACCTGATCCAAGACACCTTTGGGTGAGGGCCAGGGAAGCGAGGGAAAGATCTCAGATAGTAGAGAGCACCCCTGTGGCCATCCCCCTCGGTAATCGTTATCTCGTTTTGGATGCTGTTTGGGTGGGGGTGACCTGACAGAGGCCAACCACGTGATCGGGTCTCTGGCATTGAGCCTGGTTCCGTGGTGCAGAAGGGAAAGAGGAAGATGAGGAATGCTGTGGTCATAGGGGATTCTGTCAGGAGGAACAGACAGGAGGTTCTCTCAGCCTGATAGAGATAGCCGCATGATGTGTTGCCTTCCAGGTGTCAGGGTATGGGATGTCTTGGATCGAGTGCGGAGTATTCTGAAGGGAGAGGGTGAATAGCCAGAAGTTTTGGTATGTGTTGATACCAATGACATAGGTAGAAAAAGGGAGGAGGTCCTGAACAGAGAATTCAGGGAGTTAGGTAGGAAGTTGAAAAGCAGGATCAGGCGTATTAATGTGTGGCTGAGAGACTGGTGTACGGGGCAGGGCTTCAGGCTCCTGATTCATTGGGGCCTCTTCTGGGAGAGGTACGACCTGTACAAAATAGACAGGTTATACCTGAACACAAAAGGGGTCCAATATCCTAGCAGGCAGGTTTAATAGAGCTGTTCAGGAGGTGTTAAGCTAATTTGGCAGGGGGATAGGAACCAGAGTGATAGGGCTGAGGAAGGGGAAAACAGAAATAAATCAAAGATAGCATGCAACAGATACGATAGAAAGAACAGGCAGGGAATGAGTTACAGGACAATAGAGGTATGGTGCATTTAAAACAGAAAGCAACAAATACTGGACTGAAAGTGTTATATTTGAATGCACGCAACATAAGAAATAAAATGGACAATCTTGAAATTCAGCTACAGATTGGCAAGTATGACATTGTGGCCATCTCTGAAACTTGGCTAAAGGATGGCTGCCATTGGGAGCTGAACGTCCAAGGATATACGATGTGTTGGAAGGATAGGTTAGTAGGCAGAGGGCGTGGTGCGGCCTTGTGTGTAAGAAATATTATTAAATCATTAGAAAGGGATGACATAGGATCAGAGGGTGTAGAGTCTCTATGGGTTGACTGAAGAAATGGCAAGGGTAAGAGGGTCCTAATGGCAGTTGTATACAGGCCTCCAAACAGCAGCCGGGATGGGGATTACAAATTACAGCAGGAGATAGAAAAGGTATGTCAGAAAGGCAATGTCATGATACTCGTTAGGGATAAGAGAGTTTAAGGTTAAGGAAACCTACGGGAACAGTGATCACAGTATGATCGAGTTCACTTTGAATTTTGAGGAGAAACTAAAATCCAATGTGTCGGTTTTTCAGTGGAATAAAGGAAATTACGATGGGATGAGAGGGAGCTGGCCGAATTTGACCGGAAAGGGACGCTAGCAGGAAGGACAGCAGAGCAGCAATGGCTGGAGTTTCTGCAAAAAATGAGGGAAGTGCAAGACAGATATATTCCAAATAAGAATAAATTTTTGAACGGAAGAAGGACACTATCATGGCTGACAAGTGAAGTCAGAGCCAAAGTAAATGCAAAAGAGAGGGCAAACAGGGGGGAAGTCAAAGCTAGTGGGAAGATAGAGGATTGGGAAGGTTTTTAAAACTTGCAGAAGGAAACTAAGAAGGTCATTAGGGAAAAAAAGATGAATTATGAAAGAAAGCTTGATTAATATCAAAGAAACTAAAAACTATTTAAAGTATATAAAGGGTAAAAGAGAGTTGAGGGTAGACATAGGACCAAAAGAAAATAATGTTGGAGATATTGTAATGAGAGATGCAGAGATGGCGGAGGAACTGAATTGCGTATTTTGTATCAGTCTTCACAGTGGAAGATGTCTGCAGTATACCGGACATTCAAGAGTGTCAGGGAAGTGATGTTTGTGCAGTGAAAATTACAACTGAGAAGGGACTCAGGAGGCTTAATGGTCTGAGGGTGGATAAATCTCCTGGACCTGATGGAAAGCACCCTTGGGTTCTGAAGGAAGTAGCTGGAGAGATTTGGAGACATTAACAATGATCTTTCAAAAATTGATAGATTCTGGCATTGTACCGGATGACTGGAAAATTGCAATATGTTATTGCACTATTTAAGAAGGGTGGGAGGCAGCAGGAAGGAAACTATAGACCCGTTAACCTGACATCAGTATTTGGGAAGTTGTTGGAATCAATTGTTAGGGATGAGATTACGGAGTACCTGGAGGCACATGGCAAGATAGGTCAAAGCCAGCATGGTTTCCTGAAAGGAAAATCCTGCCTGACAAACCTACTGCAATTTTTTGAGGGAATTACAAGCAGGGTAGACAAAGGAGATGCAGTAGATGTGGTGTACTTGGATTTTCAGAAGGCCTCTGACAAGGTGCCGCGCATGAGGCTGCTTAGCAAGATAGGATCCCATGGAATTACAGGGAAGTTACTAGCATGGGTGGAGCATTGGCTGATTGGCAGAAAACAGAGAGTGGGGATAAAGGGATTCTAGTCTGGCTGGCTGTCTGTTACCAGTGGAGTTCCACAGGGTCAGTGCTGGGACCGCTGCTTTTTAAAATGTTTGTCAATGATTTGGACTATGGGAGTAATGGATTTGAGGCTATAGATACAAAGATGATACAAAGATATTGGAGGAGAGGGTAGTGTTGAGGAAATAGAGAGCCTGCAGAGAGACTTAGATAGTTTAGGGCAAATCGCAAAGAAGTGGCACATGAAATGCAATGTTGGAAAGTGTATGGTCATGTACTTTAGTGGAAGAAATAAATGGCAGACTATTATTTAGATGGAGAGAATTCAAAATGCAGAGATGCAAAGGGACTTGGGAGTCCTTATGCAGGATACCCTAAAGGTTAACCTCAAGGTTGAGTCAGTGGTGAAGAAGGTGAATGTTAACACTCATTTCTGAGGTATAAAATATAAGAGCAGGAATGTGATGTTGAGGCTCTATAAGGCACTCGTGAGACCACACTTAGAATATTGTGTGCAGTTTTGGGCTCCTTATCTTAGAAAGGATGTATTGACATTGAAGAGGGTTCAGAGAAGATGCATGAGAATGATCCTAGGAATGAAAGGGTTTCTGTATGAGGAACGTTTGGCAGCTCTTGGGCTGTATTCCCTGGAGTTCAGGAGAATGAGGGGGGATCTCATAGAAACATCCCGAATGTTAAAAGGCCTGAACAGGTTGGATATGGCAAAGTTATTTCCCATGGTAGGGGATTCTAGAACAAGAGGGCATGACTTCAGGATTGAAGGGCGTCCTTTTAGAACTGAGATGCAGAGAAATTACTTTAGTCAGAGGGTGGTAAATCTATGGAATTTGTTGCCACAAGCGGCTATGGAGACCAAGTCATTGGGTGTATTTAAGGCTGTATTCTCCTTACAGTCACACAGTTAACTGTCATCTGCAACCTAGGGGTGATTACCTCCCAGTAGCTCCTGCCTATCACCTCCTTATGCTCCTGTATGAGTCGAAAGTTATTGAGCTGCAATTCCAATTCCTTAATACATTCTCTCAGGACCTGTAGTTTGGTATGCCCAGTGCAGATGTGTTTATCTGGTCCTTGACTTCACACATCCCATGCACAGTACAGAATACTGCCCCTGGATCCATTCTCACTAATAGATGAGGAATGTACAAGGAACACAGAGAGAGTAAATTACAAGACAATCTCCCTCACCCAAGCCTGATCTCGCCTAAGCCTGTTGAGCCACAGCCACTCTAAACACTGGCACACTCCAAAACGACAGCTGCTCCAAGAACGGCCACTCTGCACCTGCATTACTCTTATTCCCCCTTTCTAATGAATCCCTCTGGCTGATTGGTCCCCTGCTTAATTGCAGTAAATCTTTTCATGTATTCCTGGTGTGGATTGTCCAACTCTAACAGCAAACGTTACAGTCACCTGAACCTACAGTACATCCTTAGTTCAAAATATCATGGACCAAATGCACATAAATGGGACTGATATAGATAAGAACGCCAATCCACACAGAAGGGATGAGTCACAGGACCTGTTTATCCACTGCACAGCGCTACGATTCTCAGACTCTCAGACTTCCAAACTGTCTCGGAGTTTGCTGACAATGACTGAAGCTGGTGTGGATGAATGGCAGGCTCCCATATAGAGACAGAAACAAGAGTTTATTCGTAGGAATTCCAACTGGACAATGGTGGCTCAACCAAGTGACACCACAAGATGAATCCTTTTCAAAACTAGAACCCCATGCTTAGCACTAATCGAGCATTCACTGAAATAATACAGGTAACACTGAATCCCTAAACCCATCAAAATAAGTTTAAGAAGGTTAAAGAGAAAGCACCTGGAGACTACATAACAAAGAGCAAGTCACTTGAGAAAAACAGAAGGAACTCTAAACAATGAATGATTCTTGTTAAATAACAATTAACCAGTTCAGGTACTCTAAAACCCTTGGAGCCCAACACCCTCTGACACCCTGCATAATCCTGAAGAGAACATTACACAAACGATACAATATTGGCCAACAGACAGAAACAGGTGAATTGATTATGGGGAGCAAGGACATGACAGACCAATTGAATAATTACTTTGGTTCTGTCTTCACTAAGGAGGACATAAATAATCTTCCAGAAATAGTAGGGGACAGAGGGTCCAGTGAGATGGAGGAACTGAGCGAAATACACGTTAGTAGGGAAGTGGTGTTAGGTAAATTCAAGGGATTGAAGGCAGATAAATCCCCAGGGCCAGATGGTCTGCATCCTAGAGTGCTTAAGGAAGTAGCCCAAGAAATAGTGGATGCATTAGTGATAATTTTTCAAAACTCGTTAGATTCTGGATTAGTTCCTGAGGATTGGAGGGTGGCTAATGTAACTCCACTTTTTAAAAAAGGAGGGAGAGAGAAACCAGGGAATTATAGACCGGTTAGCCTAACGTCGGTGGTGGGGAAACTGCTGGAGTCAGTTATCAAAGATGTGATAACAGCACATTTGGAAAGCGGTGAAATGATCGGACAAAGTCAGCATGGATTTGTGAAAGGAAAATCATGTCTGACGAATCTCATAGAAGTTTTTGAGGATGTAACTAGTAGAGTGGATAGGGGAGAACCAGTGAATGTTGTATATTTGGATTTTCAAAAGGCTTTTGACAAGGTCCCACACAGGAGATTAGTGTGCAAACTTAAAGCACACGGTATTGGGGGTAAGCTATTGATGTGGATGGAGAATTGGTTAGCAGACAGGAAGCAAAGAGTGGGAATAAACGGGACCTTTTCAGAATGGCAGGCGGTGACTAGTGGGGTACCGCAAGGCTCAGTGCTGGGACCCCAGTTGTTTACAATATATATTAATGACTTGGATGAGGGAATTAAATGCAGCATCTCCAAGTTTGCGGATGACATGAAGCTGGGTGGCAGTGTTAGCTGTGAGGAGGATGCAGAGTGACTTGGATAGGTTGGGTGAGTGGGCAAATTCATGGCAGATACAATTTAATGTGGATAAATGTGAAGTTATCCACTTTGGTGGCAAAAATAGGAAAACAGATTATTATCTGAATGGTGGCCGATTAGGAAAAGGGGAGGTGCAACGAGACCTGGGTGTCATTATACACCAGTCATTGAAAGTGGGCATGCAGGTACAGCAGGCGGTGAAAAAGGCGAATGGTATGCTGGCATTTATAATGAGAGGATTCGAGTACAGGAGCAGGGAGGTACTACTGCAGTTGTACAAGGCCTTGGTGAGACCACACCTGGAGTATTGTGTGCAGTTTTGGTCCCCTAATCTGAGGAAAGACATCCTTGCCATAGAGGGAGTACAAAGAAGGTTCACCAGATTGATTCCTGGGATGGCAGGACTTTCATATGAAGAAAGACTGGATGAACTGGGCTTGTACTCGTTGGAATTTAGAAGATTGAGGGGGGATCTGATTGAAACGTATAAAATCCTAAAGGGATTGGACAGGCTAGATGTAGGAAGATTGTTTCCGATGTTGGGGAAGTCCAGAACAAGGGGTCACAGTTTGAGGATAAAGGGGAAGCCTTTTAGGACCAAGATTAGGAAAAACTTCTTCACACAGAGAGTGGTGAATCTGTGGAATTCTCTGCCACAGGAAACAGTTGAGACCAGTTCATTGGCTATATTTAAGAGGGAGTTAGATATGGCCCTTGTGGCTACAGGGATCAGGGGGTATGGAGGGAAGGCTGGGGCGGGGTTCTGAGTTGGATGATCAGCCATGATCATAATAAATGGCGGTGCAGGCTCGAAGGGCCAAATAGCCTACTCCTGCACCTATTTTCTATGTTTCTATGTTTCTAAAGTGTCATGGGAGAATTTACTCAAATCCTGGATCAATATTTGGAACAACAGACTATCTATGCCATCTCTGAACTAGGCTACAACATTGTATTTTTCTAATTTCACATAAAAAAACAGCATAAAGGGTCAGATATATAACTTGACAATGTAGAAAATTACCCAAGTATAAATTCACTCTGGTTAATTACCACTCCTCATTCAATGATCAGTCTGTAGTAAAGTGATGGGCGATGGTCCCAATCAGCACTATTCACCAGTAACTTACCAGTAATCTGCTTGGGTTCGAGCAGGAGTATCTGGGTCCAGACACAACTGCATTATTAGAACCTGAATCAAAAGTTGGATCATGAGCTGAATTCCAGTGGAAAGACAGAAGTATCTATCCTTGAAATCATTAGAATGTCAAAGTCAAAGCCAAAGTCCGAACAAGTTTATTATTAAAGTACATATATGTCACCATATACTATACACAGATTCATTTTCTTGCAGGCATTTACAGGAAAGCAAAAAAATACAAAAGAATTTATGAAAAACTAAATAGTTTGACAAAAACAATGGGAAAAAAAGACAAATTATGCAAATAGTGAAAACAAGGTTTGTAAATAATACTGAGAACAGACATTGTAGAGTCCTTGAAAGTGTGTCTGTAGGTTGTGGAGCCAGTTCAGTGTTGAGGTGAGTGAAGTTATCCCCTCTGGTTCAGTATCCTGGTAATAACTGTTTGTGATTTTATTAGTGTCAGACCCAAGGCTCCAGCACCTCCTGCCCGATGGTTGTAGTGAGAAGAGAATGTAGCCTGGATGATGGAGATCCTTGAATATGGATGCTGCTTTCTTGTGGCAGGCCTCCTGAATGCTGAGCTGTGCTCAATAAAGAGCATTCTAATGTATGCACCTCCATTGTCCAGGCGTTCCCTGACTGAGTGAAGAGGCAATGAAATGGCATCTACTGTTGACCAGTTGTGACAGTAGGCAAACTGGACTGATCCAGGTCACTAATCTGCAGGAACTGATATGCTTCATGACCAGCTTCTCTCTCAAAGCACTTCCTTACAGTGGATGGAAGTGTTACTGGGTGACAGTCATTGATGCAGGTTAACGTGCTCTTCTTGGGCACCATATGATTAAAGCCTGTTTGTAGCAGGTGGTTATGTCAAACCGCCCAAGTGAGAGGTTAGAGATCTCAGTGAACACTCCAGCACAGGTCTTCACTACTCAGCCGGGTACACTGTTCTTGGTTTCCTCTCCCGAAGGATGCGCTCATGTCAGCCTCAGAGTCTGAAATCGCGAGGTTGTTGGGCTCACTGGGGGTTCATGAAGGTGTTCCCATGTTCAGTCAGTCAAAATGAGTAATAAAGACATTGAGCTCATCTGGGACTGAAATCTTGTTGTCTTTTCTGTTGCTTGGTTTTGTTTTGTAGCAGATGATGGCATTCAAGATCTGCCACAGCTGTTGAGCATTGTTCTGTGATTCCAGTTTGGTCTGGAGTTACCAGTTCATACACGAGATGGCTTTCTGGAGGTCATACCTGGATCTCTTGTACTTTTCTTGATTGCTAGTCCTGAATGCCACTGATCTAGCCCTCAGTAGATTATAGATCTCTTGGTTCATCCAGGACTTCTGATTGGGGAAATTTCTAAGTGATTTTGTGGGACACACTCATCCATGAGATCTTTATAATGTTTGTGACAATGTGATGCATTCATTAAGGTCCTCTGATGAATTCTTGAACATAGCTCAGTACATCGACTTGAAACAATCCCATAGCAGATCCTCTGTCTCCTGTGGCCTCCACTTTATTGTCCTTGTGTCTAATGCCTTGCTCTTTAACCTCTGCTCTTGTGCAGGCGGGAGGAGGACAACCATTATCAGATTACAGCTGTGGTAACTTTTGTGTTCTGATTATCACCCTCCCCTCCCTCTACCTGCGAGCAGCTGCCTTTATTCTGCATGCCTCTAGCATTCGCCTTTAGTGAGTTCCTCCTGAGATTCAGTGCAGTAATCATAAGTGAATCATGCACCATCAACTTTGACCAGAAACTTAACTGCAGCAGCAAAATTCACAAAGGTGGTGAAAGACTGGGCATCAGGTAGTGAATGAGTCACCTTACAACTGGGTATTTCACAGTCTAGGACTCACAAAGTTTCCCAGACACAAATAAGCATTTACTTTGTTCAGAGAAAGGATTGTGAATTGCAGGCATTGCGTTGCAACATTTATCGTCTGTTCCTAATGATCCTGTAACTGAATGCCTCACAAGGTTATTTCAGAAAGCAGTTTAAAATCAACTCATTGGATTCCTTTCCTCAAGGACATTAGTGAACCAAATTAGGTTCACTTTCCAGATTTTTAATTAACTAAATGCCTAGCAGCCATGGTGGTGTTTGAACTCACATCTTCAGATCATTGTTCCAGGCTCCTGGATCCCTAATTCCATAATGAAACCATTAACCAAAGGGCAAAATATATCCCAGGAGCCTGGATGGGCTGTCCTATCAATAACCATTATTGAGAGTAAAGAATTTCACTTTGCTGATACTCTGTCCACTAGACTAAGAATCCAGTTAGAACATCTAACAGTACACCACAGGAATAGAACCTTTGGCCCAAGATGTCTATGCCCAACATGGCACCAAATCAAACTGCATCTCTTCTCCCTCACATGACCTGCTCTGCACAAATTCTTTCTCCAAGCATGCATAATTCCTATCCTTAGAATCCTCTCCAGTAGATTCCCTGTCACTGAATTGAAGCTCACCAATGTGTAATTCTTTGAATTTTTCCTGTTTCTCTTCTTGAGCAAAGGAATAAAACTGGCTACAATCCAATCCTCCAGGACTTCACTTGAAGCTAGGGAGAATACAAATATCTTCGTCAACATCAAGCAAGTTCTTTTCTTAACTCAATCACACTTTTCATCCCTCTCTCCTCCGGGAGAAGGCTCAGGAGCTTGAAGACTCGTACGGCCAGATTTGGGAACAGCTTCTTTCCAATTGTGATAAGACTGCTGAACTGATTCTGACCTGGATCTGGGCTCTACTCTCTAAATATCTGGACCTGCCTCTCAGTTTTTTTGCTCTACCTTACTTTCCAATTTTCTATTTTCTATTTATGATTTATAATTTAAATTTTTAATATTTACTAATTTTTACTATTTTTAATATTTAATATTTGTAATCCAGCGAGTGGGAAGCACAGAATCAAATATTGCTGTGATGATTGTACATTCTAGTATCAATTGTTTGGCGACAATAAAGTATAAAGTATAATGTAGGGCCTATTGAATCCTAGGGAAGTCATCATCATCATCATTATCATTATGTGCCGTATCATATGACGTGGGTGATCATGGTCTTACCATGGCCATGATTGTTTTTGGCAATTTTTTCTACAGAAGTGGCTTTCCATTGCCTTCTTCTGGGTAATGTCTTTACAAGATAGCTGACCTCAGCCATTATCAATACTCTTCAGAGATTTTCTGCCTGGCATCAATAGTCACAGAACAAGAACTTGTGATAGGCACCAACTGCTCATATGACCAACAACCAACATGCTCTCATTGTTTCATGGGACCCTGATTGTGGGGCTAAGCAGATGCAACACACTGCCCAAGGTTCTACCTGCAGGCTAGCAGAGGGAAGGAGTGCCTTACATCTCTTTTGGTAGAGATGTATCTCCACCCCTCCTCACATCCTGAGGTCCTAGCCATCAAGGATGCACTGTGGGTGCCATGAGCAACATCTTCAAAATGTATTGCAGGAATTTGCAAGGACTTCTTCAGTAGTATGCTCTAAACTTGTCATGAAATATAGAGATGGCTTGACCCAAAAGCAGAGCAGCAGAGACGATTTAGCAGTAAACAATATTTTCCTAATAAACTGCAAAATAACAAGCCACGAGGGTCATAAAATAAGAGAGAGCAGATACTTAACAGGACAAGGCAACAAGGTAACTAAAGGCTAGGAGCAACGGATTGAAGCTGGCTGAAGCTCAAAATGCAAGACGCACTGGGACAGAAAGTTTTGGAAACATTGAACCATTTGGGTTCTGGAATCCAGGACTCAGAAATGGGTGCAGGGTTGCTGGATCAAGAAGGAGATTTGGTTGAGAGTGGCAAGCAAATGATCAATGGCTTCCTGCTGCTTCAAGGTTGTGTGTTCCTGTCGGTGGATGACTACCTTTAGACGAGCGTACTACATTGAGCCAATCATCCTTTCAGGCCTGCACAGACAGGCACCTCACCATCTCCACACACCCATTTCTAAATCATCACCTGCAGCCTACTTAAACCCGCTCTCAACCACAATCCTTGTTCACTCATATGAACCAGCCAGCCTCAGTCAGTTACCTTGTTGCTTTGTTGTGTTAAGTGTTTGTTCTCCCTTGTTTTGCAACTCTTCATAGCTTGTTATTTTGCAGCATATTAATAAAATATCATTTACTGCTAAATAGTCTCTGCTGCTCTGTCTCTGGGTCAAACCTCGTTTACATTTTCTGACAAAACTTGTAACCTTTGTCATCTGAAAAGCAGCAACAGTTATTGTCACTACTTACATTTTTCTTCCAAGACATACGTCTATGTTTTGCAATTGTTTCTTCATCAGTGGGTCCCAATGCTCCAACATCTTACTGACTTACTATTCAATAGGTAGGTAGATTCAATAGGTACATTTAATGTCAGCGAAATATATACAATATCGATCCTGAAATTCTTTTTCTTCACAAACATCCACGAAAACAGAGGAATGCCACAAAGAATGAATGACGATTAAACCGTTAGAACCCCAAAGCAACCCCCCCTCCCCAGCTCCCTCCTCCCACGCACAAGCAGCAGCCAGGCAATGGCGCACCCCCCACCCACACAGCAAAAAAGCACCAGCACCCTTCACCGAGCACTCAAACGTGCAGCAAGCACCAATAACGTCACAGACTTGCAGGACCCCAAAAACCACTCGTCCGATGGGAATCAGCAAGTTCCCAGAGCCACAGAATTTCAGAACCATGAAGGTTGCTCATCTTCCAGGCGGCGTCTTTGAGATAGCAAAAAGCAGCCGGTCATGAGGCCCTGAGAATGGGTCCCATTCTCACAAAGAACCAAAGTCAGAGTGTAACTCCAGGTTAGCTTCTTCAAAAGAACGTTGAAAAGGAAAAGAAGAGGTACCAAAGATAGAAATAAAGCTGTTTCCAAAGATGCAAGCAAAGGAGTTGCTGTTTAGTGCCGTCTGGACTTCGGTCTGCCAAGTCATACATCTTTCTGCATAGAAGTACAGTACTCTGCCAAGGTCTTGGGCACATACATATATCTAGAGGGACTTAGTCTTTTGCACAATGCTGAAGTGCCAACATGGAGCAGAGAGAGAGTTTGAAAATCTGGCAGGAGAAAAGGATGTTGGGAATGGTGAGGGTGGAGTACCATACGAGGGGTGTTGGACAGGCGGCAGGGAAGCAGAGCCAGGGGCAGGGAATGGCAAACAGTTGCTTTACTGATCATTACAGAATGTCTCTCTGGTGCTTCCCACTGCCGGTCCTCTCCTTTCCCCTTTTCCCAACCATGATACCCCTCTCCCCGCCTCCTTCCCACTCTGAATCCATAACAGAAACCCATATCAGCTTCATTGTGCCGTGTTGTCTGAGTGGACGATCGTGGTCTTTCCATGGCCATGATTGTTCTTGGCAAATTTTTCTACATAAGTGGTTTGCTGTTGCCTTCTACTGGGCAGTGTCTTTACAAGACAGGTGACCCCAGGCTTTAACAATGCTCTTCAGAGATTGTCTGCCTTGGCATCAGTGGTCACATAAGCAGGACTTGTGATATGCACCAGCTGCTCATACGACCATCTAACACCTGCTCCCATGGCTTCACATGACCCTGATCAGTGAGAAGTGAGCAGGAAGCTAAGCAGTTGCTACACCTTGCCCAAGGGTGACCTGCAGATCTGCGGAGGGAAGGAGCACCTTACACCTCCTTTGGTAGAGACGTATCATGCTGCTGCTCTCCATCGACTATAGCTCAGCATTTACCACCATCATTCTCACAATTCTGATTGAGTAGTTACAGAACCTGGGCCTCTGTACCTCCCTCTGCAACTGGAACCTTGACTTCCTGACTGGAAGACCACAATCTGTGTGGATTAGTGATAACATATCCTCCTCGCTGACAAACAACACTGGTGTACCTCAGGGGTGTGTGCTTAGCCCACTGCCCTACTCTCTATATACACAAGACTGTGCGGCTAGGCATAGCTCAAATACCATCTATAAATTTGTTGATGATATATCCATTCTTGGTAGAATCTCAGATGGAGACGAGAGGGCATACAGGAGTGAGATATGCCAACTAGTGGAGTGGTGCCACAGCAACAACCTGGCACTCAATTTCAATAAGTCGAAAGAGCTGATTGTGGACTTCAGGACGGGTAAGACAAAGAAACACGTATCAATTCTCATTGAGGGATCAGAAGTGGAGAGAGTGAGCAGCTTCAAGTTCTTGAGCATCAAGATCTCTGAGGACTTAACCTGGTCCCAACTTATCGATGCAGTTATAAAGAAGGCAAGACAGCGGCTATACTTCATTAGGAGTTTCAAGAGAGTTGGTATGTCAACCAAAACACTCAAAAACTTCTATAGATGAACTGTGGAGAGCATTCTGACAGGTTGTCTCACTGTCTGCTGTGGGGGTGCTACTGCACAGGACCAAAAGAAGCTGCAGAAGGTTGTAAATTTAGTCGGCTCCATCTTGGGTACTATCCTACAAAGTACCCAGGACATCTTCAAGCAGTGGTGTCTCAGAAAAGGTAGTGTCCATTATTAATGTTCCCTAGCACCCAGGGCATGCCCTTTTCTCACCGTTACCATCAGATAGGAGATACAGAAGCCTGAAGACACACACTCAGCGACTCAGGAACAGCTTCTTCCCCTCTGTCACCTGATTCCTCAGTGGACATTGAACCCTTGGACACTACCTCACTTTTTTAATATATATTATTTCTGTTTTTGCATCTCCAATATACATGTAGTGCAATTGATTTACTTATTTATTTTTTTCTTCTATATTATATATTACATTGAACTGTTGCTGCTAAGTTAACAAATTTCATGATACATGCTGGTGATAATAAATTGGATTCTGATCTGATTCTAGCTCTCGTTCTGATTTCCACCCCACCATCTCACATACAGTGTGTTATGAAATTTATTTTTGTATGGCAGCAGTACATAAAATTACCACAGTACTATGTAAAAGTCTCAGGCACCCTAAATATCTGTGTATGTGTGCCAGTATTTTGCACAGTACTGTATATTACAATTATCCCTTTATTATCACTGAGCACAATTCTCAAACGTCTTACCTACAAACTTTGCAGAAAAACTGCAAAGACTGAAACAGTCCAAAACCAAAGATCCACTGCTGCCTTTTTAAGAGCAATTGGAGATGAGTAAAACATTCGAAAAAAGAAAAGCAATGCTTTCTCATTGGATAAAATCTCAATGATAACATTAGAAACATGTAGTTTTAATTTTGAGTCAGGTAGATATTGGCACTTTGTAGAACCAACCATGTGCACATGGGCAAGAATGTGTTCATATATACATAGTCACATTCCTAATATTCAGTGAAAACATTATTAAGGTTGGCCTCTCCATGTTAGTGTAAATCATCACATCTGTCAAGAGAAGGAGAAAGATTGCAAGTGCAA
Organism: Mobula birostris; assembly: GCF_030028105.1. NCBI lineage: Eukaryota > Metazoa > Chordata > Chondrichthyes > Myliobatiformes > Myliobatidae > Mobula > Mobula birostris. The sequence goes on from NC_092375.1 coordinate 195,094,214, forward strand.
TCTCTTACATTCAACACTGATTTCTGAACTAGTTAATCAGTCCCTCGATAGCACTGCCCACGTGCTAGTTGCACACATGTCTTTTACTTCATTTCATTGAGGACTTTTATGGCTGTATTTGATGGTTGAAATGATGGTCTCTGAAGTTAACTATTTTTTCTGAAGTTCATTCATCCTTGAATATGGTTTTTAGCTGAGGTTATTCCAGTAGGATGAAGGTAGTGATCAGGTTTGATTGTGTCAAATGCAGTCCTCTGCCTGTCACATTACAGTATCTCTTTTCTCCTTTGAAGTTCTAGTATTTGCTGTTGTCCTTTCTTCATCACATTGCCTGAAGTGATGCAATAACCACATTGCAGAGAATTCCTGAGCTCCCATTCCTTTGGAAGATATATTATGCTCACTGCTAAAGCTCGAATCGCTTTAATGGATTGTGCATGGAAGAAATTAACAAAAAGTTGGACCGAAGAGAATCCTGATTAATGAAAGTGCTTAAATACAAAACCATTATTACTTACACATGAAATATTAATCCGTTTTGCTGTTTCTGTGATAGAATGCCTGGGATGCAGCAACCAAAGGGCACATATTGAAGGTGAGGGGGGTAGGTTCAAGGGGGACGTGAGGGGTAAGTTCTTACTCGGAGAGTGGTGGATGCCTGGAATGGAGGTAGAGGCTTTTAAGGGATAGGCATGGTACTACCGAACACGTGTGATAGCTCACAGGTACTTCGAAAGGCAAGAAATTCGACTAAATAATCACGAAAAATGCTATTTCTGAGCTAAATAGTAATAAGTTATCACCACAGACTGTGCGGGGGTGAGTAATGGCAAGGTGGGCTCAGGGGATGACCCGAAGTCGTGTGTTATAGAATCCACGCAGATGGAGTGAGCTATTCAGAGAGGAGAAGATGGGGCAGAGGAGTTCTGGTGCCTGTACAACCAGCCCGGGTGTAAGGTGGATCGCTCTGGGCACCGAGAGGAGAAGTCGGGACAGAGGACACTCAATGTCTGTATAATCTGCCTGAGTGTCGAGCTGGCTTGAACAGCTTGAGAGCAGCTTCAGGCTGGCCAGTGAAATCTGGGGCTGGAGTGAACTGCTGGGTGGTATGATCTAGGCCCAGAGCCTTTCACAGCAGCCAGTCCTAGTGCAGGGTACAGTCCGCTCTTTAGACAGCTTAACGCCAGCCCAGATCGGAGGCGAGAGTCAATTTCGCTCACTCTCCGCGATGTTCACTCCTCCCTCCAGGTCACCAGAACCTTTCACTGTTCCGTTTGTTTGTTCAGTTTAAACACCGGCCCAGATAAACTGGAAAGTCAGGGTGTCGGGATCTGAGCCGACGCTCATTCCTCTCTCCATGGCACGGAGGCGGTGAAAACTGCCCCGGCTGCTATGTTCTGTGCCCGCTAATATATTGAACAAACAACCGAGGCTTTGCACCTACTCCCGTCTGCTCCAGGGTTCCGATCTGGACCGAATTTTGGTTCAGAATGCTGTTGTTGGCTTCAATTTTTTGCATGAATTGTATTTTTTCCCTTTTCTTGCACACCGGGTGTTGGTTTTTTTATTTTTTTCTTTAATTGGGTTCTCTCAAGTTTCTTGCCTTTTGGCTACCAGTGAGTAAATAAATCTCAAGGTTGTATAATTTATACATTCCTCGATAATAAATGTACTTTGAAAGTGAGGAAGATGGAGGGATATGGGCATTGTGTAGGTAAGAGGGATTGGTTTCAGTTAGTTCAGCATAACACTGTGAGCTGAAGGACCTGTTCCTGTGCTGTACTGAGCTACGTTCTATACTCTATATTCAATTATATCAACCTATCAACTCACTTTCAAGGACTCTTCATCTCATGTTCCTAAGGGACTGCGTTAGGGAATTGGAGATGCAGCTTGATGACCTTCGCCTGGTCAGGGAGAGCGAGGAGGTGATAGAGAGGAGCTATAGGCAGGTGGTCACACCGGGGCCACGGGAGACAGGCAAGTGGGTCACAGTCAGGAGAGGGAAGGGGAAGAGTCAGGTACTAGAGAGTACCCCTGTGGCTGTACCCCTTGACAATAAGTACTCCTGTTTGAGTACTGTTGGGGCAGTTCAGCCTACCTGGGGAAGCGACAGTGTCCGTGCCTCTGGCACAGAGTCCGACCCTTTGGCTCAGAAGGGTAGGGAAAGGAAGAGGAAGGCAGTAGTAATAGGGGACTCTAGACTTTAGGCGGTTAGACAGACGATTCTGTGGATGCAGGAAAGAAACTCAGATGATAGTTTGCCTCTCAGGTGCCAGGGTCCGGGATGTTTCAAATAGCGTCCAAGATATCCCGCAGTGAGAAAGGGAACAGCCAGAGGTCATGGTACATATTGGTACCAACGACATAAGTAGGAAAAGGGAAGAGGTCCTGAAAAAAGACTACAGGGAGTTAGGAAAGAAGTTGAGAAGCAGGACCGCAAAGGTAGTAATCTTGGGATTACTGCCTGTGCCATGTGACAGTGAGTATAGGAATAGAATGAAGTGGAGGATAAATGCGTGGCTGAGGACTTGGAGCGGGGGGCAGGGGTTCAGGTTTCTGGATCATTGGGACCTCTTTTGGGAAAGGCGTGGCCTGTACAAAAAAGATGGGTTGCACTTGAATCCCAGGGGGACCAATATCCTGGCGGGGAGGTTTGCTAAGGCTACTGGGGAGAGTTTAAACTAGAATTGTTGGGAGGTGGGAACCGAACTGAAGAGACTGGGGAAGAGGAGGTTGCCTCACAAATGGAGAAAGCTTGGAGACAGTGCGAGAGGGAGGATAGGCAGCTGATAGAGAATGGACGTGCTCAGACCGACGGTTTGAGATGTGTTTATTTTAACGCAATGAGTATTATGAACAAAGCGGATGAGCTTAGAGTGTGGATCAGTACTTGGAACTATGATGTAGTGGCGATTACAGAGACTTGGATGGCTCAGGGACAGGAATGGTTACTTCAAGTGCTGGGTTTTAGATGTTTCAGAAAGGACAGGGAGGGAGGCAAAATGATGGGGGCGTGGCACTGCTGATCAGAGATAGTGTCACGGATGCAGAAAAGGTGAACGCCATGGAGGGATTGTCTACTGAGCGTCTGTGGGTGGAGGTTAGGAACAGGAAAGGGTCAATAACTTTACTGGGTGTTTTTTTATAGGCCGCCCAATAGTAACAGTGATATCGAGGAGCAGATAGGGAAACAAATCCTGGAAAGGTGTAATAATAACAGAGTTGACATGATGGGAGATTTTAATTTCCTAAATATCGATTGGAATCTCCCTAGAGCAAGGGGTTTAGATGGGGTGGAGTTTGTTAGGTGTGTTCAGGAAGGTTCCTTGACACAATATGTAGATAAGCCTACAAGAGGAAAGACTGTACTTGATCTGGTATTGGGAAATGAACCTGGTCAGGTGTCAGATCTCTCAGTGGGAGAGCATTTTGGAGATAGTGATCATAATTCTATCTCCTTTACAATAGCATTGGAGAGAGATAGGAACAGACAAGTTAGAAAAGCGTTTAATTGGACTAAGGGGAATTATGAGGCTATCAGGCAGGAAATTGGAAGCTTAAATTGGGAACAAATGTTCTCAGGGAAAAGTATGGAAGAAATGTGGTAAATATGCAGGGGATACTTGTGTGGAGTTCTGTATAGGTACGTTCCAATGAGACAGGGAAGTTATGGTAGGGTACAGGAACCATGGTGTACAAAGGCTGTAATAAAGCTCGTCAAGAAGAAAAGAAAAGCTTACAAAAGGTTCAGAGAGCTAGGTTACGTTAGAGATCTAGAAGATTAAAGGCTAACAGGAAGGAGATTAAAAGGGAAATTAGGAGAGCCAGAAGGGGCCATGAGAAGTCCTTGGCGGGCAGGATTAAGGAAAACCCCAAGGCATTCTACAAGTATGTGAAGAGCAAGAGGATGAGACGTGAAAGAATAGGACCTATCAAGTGTGACAGTGGGAAAGTGTGTATGGAACCAGAGGAAATAGCAGAGGTACTTAATGAATAATTTACTTCAGTATTCACTATGGAAAAGGATCTTGGTGATTGTAGTGCTGACTTGCAGCAGACTGAAAAGCTTGAGCATGTAGATATTAAGAAAGAGGATGTGCTGGAGCTTTTGGAAAGCATCAAGTTGGATAAGTCGCCAGGACTGGATGAGATGTACCCCAGGCTACTGTGGGAGGCATGGGAGGAGATTGCTGAGCCTCTGGCGATGATCTTTGAATCATTAATGGGGACGGGAGAGGTTCCAGAGGATTGGAGGATTGCTGATGTTGTTCCCTTATTCAAGAAAGGGAGTAGAGATAGCCCAGGAAATTATAGACCAGTGAGTCTTCCCTCAGTGGTTGGTAAGTTGATGGAGAAGATCCTGAGAGGCAGGATTTATGAACATTTGGAGAGGTATAATATGATTAGGAAGAGTCAGCATGGCTTAGTCAAGGGCAGGTTGTGCCTAACAAGCCTGATTGAATTTTTTGAGGATGGGACTAAACACATTGATGAAGGAAGAGCAGTAGATGTAGTGTATATGGATTTCAGCAAGGCATTTGATAAGGTACCCCACGCCAGGCATATTGAGAAGGTAAGGAGGCATGGGATCCAAGGGGACCTTGCTTTGTGGATCCAGAAATGGCTTGCCCATGGAAGACAAAGGGTGGTTGTAAACAGGTCATATTCTGCATGGAGTTTGGTGACCAGTGGTGTGCTTCAGGGATCTGTTCTGGGACCCTTACTCTTTGTGATTTTTATAAATGACCTGGATGAGGAAGTCGAGGGATGGGTTAGTAAGTTTGCTGATGACACAAAGGTTAGGGGTGTTGTGGATAGTGTGGAGGGGTGTCAGAGGTTGCAGCAGGACATTGATAGGATGCAAAACTGGGCTGAGAAGTGGCAGATGGAGTTCAACCCAGACAAGTGTGAGGTGGTTCATTTTGGTAGCTCAAATATGATGGCAGAATATATTATTAATGGTAAGACTCTTGGCAGTGCGGAGGATCAGAGGGATCTTGGGTTCTGAGGCCATAGGATGCTCAAAGCAGCTGCACAGGTTAAGAAGGCATACGGTTTATTGGTCCTCATCAATCGTGGGATTGAGTTTAGGAGCCAGGAGGCAATGTTGCAGTTATATAGGACTCTGGTCAGACCCCACTTAGAGTACTGTGCTCAGTTCTGGTCGCCTCACTACAGGAAGGATGTGGAAACCATAGAAAGGGTGCAGAGGAGATTAACAAGGATGTTGCCTGGATTGAGGAGCATGCCTTATGAAAACAGGTTGAGTGAACTCGGCCTTTTCTCCTTGGAGCGATGGAGGATGAGAGGTGACCTGATAGAGGTGTATAAGATGATTGATCATGTGGATAGTCAGAGGATTTTTCCCAGGGCTGGAATGGTTGCCACAAGAGGGCACAGGTTTAAGGTGCTGGGGAGTAGGTACAGAGGAGATGTCAGGGGTAAGATTTTTACACAGAGAGTGGTGAGTGCGTGGAATGGGCTGCCGACAACAGTGGTGGAGGCAGATACGATAGGGTCTTTTAAGAGGCTTTTGGATAGGTACATGGAGCTTAGAAAAATAGAGGGTTATGGGTAAGCCTAGTAATTTCTAAGGTAGGGACATGTTCGGCACAACTTTGTGGGCCGAAGGATCTGTGTTGTGCTGTAGGTTTTCTCTGTTTCTATGTTTCATGCTCTTTTTAATTTATTGTTTATTTATTATTATTAATTTGTTTTGCTTTGGATTTGCACAATTTGTTGTCTTTTACACACTGGTGGTCTGCATCATCCATGTCTCTTTTTGGCCTATAAGCAAACTGGATGGTGGGCATTTACAGTAAATACTTAGAAACACAATAGAATCAATGGAGAACCACACACAAGGATAAACAAAAACAACAGGAATTCTGTAGATGCTGGAAATTCAAGCAACACACATCAAAGTTGCTGGTGAACGCAGCAGGCCAGGCAGCATCTCTAGGAAGAGGTGCAGTCGACGTTTCAGGCCGAGACCCTTCGTCAGGACTAACTGAAGGAAGAGTGAGTAAGGGATTTGAAAGTTGGAGGGGGAGGGGGAGATCCAAAATGATAGGAGAAGACAGGAGGGGGAGGGATAGAGCCAAGAGCTGGACAGGTGATCGGCAAAAGGGGATACGAGAGGATCATGGGACAGGAGGTCCGGGAAGAAAGACAATGGGGGGGGGACCCAGAGGATGGGCAAGAGGTATATTCAGAGGGACAGAGGGAGAAAAAGGAGAGTGAGAGAAAGAATGTGTGCATAAAAATGAGTAACAGATGGGGTACGAGGGGGAGGTGGGGTCTTAGCGGAAGTTAGAGAAGTCGATGTTCATGCCATCAGGTTGGAGGCTACCCAGACGGAATATAAGGTGTTGTTCCTCCAACCTGAGTGTGGCTTCATCTTTACAGTAGAGGAGGCCGTGGATGGACATGTCAGAATGGGAATGGGATGTGGAATTAAAATGTGTGGCCACTGGGAGATCCTGCTTTCTCTGGCGGACAGAGCGTAGATGTTCAGCAAAGCGGTCTCCCAGTCTGCGTCGGGTCTCGCCAATATATAAAAGGCCACACCGGGAGCACCGGACGCAGTATATCACCCCAGTCGACTCACAGGTGAAGTGTTGCCTCACCTGGAAGGACTGTTTGGGGCCCTGAATGGTGGTAAGGGAGGAAGTGTAAGGGCATGTGTAGCACTGGTTCCGCTTACACGGATAAGTGCCAGGAGGGAGATCAGTGGGGAGGGATGGGGGGGACGAATGGACAAGGGAGTTGTGTAGGCAGCGATCCCTGCGGAATGCAGAGAGATGGGGGGAGGGAAAGATGTGCTTAGTGGTGGGATCCCGTTGGAGGTGGCGGAAGTTACGGAGAATAATATATTGGACCCAGAGGCTGGTGGGGTGGTAGGTGAGGACCAAGGGAACCCTATTCCTAGTGGGGTGGCGAGAGGATGGAGTGAGAGCAGACGTACGTGAAATGGGGGAGATGCGTTTAAGAGCAGAGTTGATAGTGGAGGAAGGGAAGCCCCTTTCTTTAAAAAAGGAAGACATCTCCCTCGTCCTAGAATGAAAAGCCTCATCCTGAGAGCAGATGCGGCGGAGACGGAGGAATTGCGAGAAGGGGATGGTGTTTTTGCAAGAGACAGGGTGAGAAGAGGAATAGTCCAGATAGCTGTGCGAGTCAGTAGGCTTATAGTAGACATCAGTGGATAAGCTGTCTCCAGAGACAGAGACAGAAAGATCTAGAAAGGAGAGGGAGGTGTCGGAAATGGATCAGGTAAACTTGAGGGCAGGGTGAAAGTTGGAGGCAAAGTTAATAAAGTCAACGAGTTCTGCATGCGTGCAGGAAGCAGCGCCAATGCAGTCATCGATGTAGCGAAGGAAAAGTGGGGGACAGATACCAGAATAGGCACGGAACATAGATTGTTCCACAAACCCAACAAAAAGGCAGGCATAGCTAGGACCCATACGGGTGCCCATAGCTACACCTTTAGTTTGGAGGAAGTGGGAGGAGCCAAAGGAGAAATTATTAAGAGTAAGGACTAATCCCGCTAGACGGAGCAGAGTGGTGGTAGAGGGGAACTGATTAGGTCTGGAATCCAAAAAGAAGCGTAGAGCTTTAAGACCTTCCTGATGGGGGATGGAAGTATATAAGGACTGGACATCCATGGTGAAAATAAAGCGGTGGGGGCCAGGGAACTTAAAATCATCGAAAAGGATAAACAACCAATGTTTACAAGCTGTGCAAATTCAAAAGGAAAGAAAAATAAGCAAAATAATATTAATAATAACACATAAATAATAAATATGAAAAGCATGAAATGAAGAGTCCTTGAAAGTGAGTCCATAGATTGTAGGAACAGTTCAATGATGGGGTGAGTGAAATCACCTCCTCTGGTAAGAGCCGGGGTGGTGGGGGTTGAGGGATACTAACTGTTTCTGAACTCTGTGGTACGGATCCTGAGGCTCCTGTGCCTCCTTCCTGATGGCAGCAGTAAGAAGAGAGCATGTCCTGGATAATCATGGAAACAAAAACAAACTATTTTACAAGGATTTTGCCGGGACTTGAGAAACTGAGTTACAGAGAAAGGTTGAATAGGTTAGGACTTTATTCCCCGGAGCATAGAAGAATGAGGGGAGATTTGATAGAGGTATATAAAATTATGATGGGTATAGAAAGAGTGAATGCAAGCAGGCTTTTTGCACTGAGGCTAGTGGAGAAAAAAACCAGAGGACATGGGTTAAGGGTGAAGGGGGAAAAGTTTAAAGAGAACATGGGGGGGCTTCTTCACACAGAGAGTGGTGGGAGTGTGGAATGAGCTGCCATATGAAGTGGTAAGTGCGGGCTTACTTTTAACATTTAAGAAAATGTTTAAGAAAATGTCCAAGAAAAACTTGGACAGGTAAATGGCTGAGAGGTGTATGGAGGGATATGGTCCAGGTGCTTGTCAGTGGGACGAGGCAGAAAAATGGTTTGGCACAGCCAAGAAGGGTCAAAAGGCCTGTTTCTGTGCTGTAATATTCTATGGTTCTATGGTTCTATTCCTCCTAATCATCTAGTCCCTCTATGCCAGGGTTCCCAACCTGGGGTCCATGGACTCCTTGGTTAATGTTAGGGGTCGATGAAGTACAAAAGGTTGGAACCTTGCTCCAGACATTTTACTTCTACTAGCTGAATGCAGTCTTCTGACCTGTGTGCAGGGAAGAAGTTGGATTTCATAAAATTAACACATCATTGGCTTTAATAAATAAAACTCTAATGCTAAACAGTCATATTAAGTTCATACTTATTAAAGAAACTATACTTTATAATTAATTTTGGATTAATGAAAATTCAAACTTTGTATGCATCATTCCCAATGGGATCACAATACTGTGGGAATGTAACTGCTGGATGAAACTGAAAATGTGAGCATGGCTCTGTAGTTTGCTGCTGCAAACATGGTAACTCACTACTTGTAATGACCCCCACCACCCAGGACATGCCTTGTTCTCACTGTTACCATCAGGAAGGAGGTATAGAAACCTGAAGGCACACACTCAACAATTCAGGAACAGTTTCTTCCCCTCTGCCATGAGATTTCTGAATGGACATTGAACCCATGAACACTACCTCACTATTTTTATTTCTCTGTTTGGACTGTTTATTTAATTTAACTATTTAGTGCTTGTACTTACTCTAATTCACCTTTTTCCTATTATTACATATTGCAATGTACTGCTGCAGGAAAATGTCCTGACACATGCCGCCGATATTAAACCTGATTCAGATTCTGACTGTTCAAGGAGCTTAAGACCATCATTTTGTTTCAAAATTCTGGACATGCTTAACTGCGTGAAGGAGCTCATCTATCACCAGAAATCTATCTGAACAGGATATAGCTTCTGTTATGAATGTGGTACATCAGACATCAAAACAACCACTTGAAGGTCACTGCACATAAAAGTCCTGCCAAGAAGAAAGAAAGAGCTCGGTAATAAAACATGAAGCAGCAGATAATGACACCTCTGAAGGGCAGTGTTAGAGTTATTGTCAGAGTTCATAATCACAGTGAAAAGGTTCTCTTTACACCTATTACCTGTTGTGACTCTGTTTAGTGGCAGCTTGCTAATAATGGATTCCTAAGTTTGAATCATTTATACCACAGTACAGAACTTGAACAGAACTGTGCAATATTCTGAGGCGTATATAGAACATATAGATTGGCACGTATGTGACAGCAGTATAGTGGAATACATAAAATTACTACAGTACTGTGCAAAATTCTTAGGCACACTAGCTATCTGTATGTATATGTGCCTAAGGCTTTTACACAGTACTGCACTTTCATAAAAAAATACTTCCGTGCTAAACACAGAGGTGCAAAGGATTTTAATTTGCATCCTGGGACTCAGAATGTACTTTTGACATATCTTGGAGTAAATTAAAATAAGCTCAAAAGTAACAATTCTTTTGAGGTGTTTAAAGCAGAACTTGCATTTTGTTCTCAGCTGTAGGTGACATAGTGATACAGCTTGTTGAGCTGTGCTGGAGATCTGATTTCAATCCTGACCTTGTATGCTGTCTGTGTGGAGTTTTCACGGTCTACCTGTGATCCCATGGGTTTCCTCCCAGAAACTGCAGGTCCATCGGTCACTGTGAGTTATGTAACTGTGTTGATGGAACCTGTGGGGTTTAATGTGATCCTATGGGTTTCCTCGCACAACCCACAGGTCCATCGGTCACTGTGAGTTATGTAACTGTGTTGATGGAACCTGTGGGGTTTAATGTGATCCTATGGGTTTCCTCGCACAACCCACAGGTCCATCGGTCACTGTGAGTTATGTAACTGTGTTGGTGGAACTTGTGGGGTTTAATGTGAACATGGGGAAAATAAAAACTGAGGTTAATGTGCTGGTTGTTCATTGTGTTCAACTATGACAGTGGCACCTGTTAAAGTGGAAAGCTGTTGCACTAGGACACTTCCATTCTGTCAGCCTCGAAAGTCCAGTACAGGTAGTATGAGTAGCTGTCAAAACTGGGGACTTCCTTGGTTTCAACAGATACACATGACTTCTCCTGTGCCTTGTCATGCCGTTCACCCACTATAAAGTGTGGCAGAACAACCTTCCTGACTGTTGGATCTCACCGTGATATATGTCACCATATGCAGCCTAGAGATTCATTTTCTTGCAGGCATATTCAATAAATCACACCATTACTGTAATAAAATCAATGAAGGATGGCAGACAAATAGGATGGGCAGGCAATGTGCAAAAGACAACAAACTATGCAAACATAAAAAGAAAGAAACTAAAGGAAATAATGATAATACTATTAATAATAAATAAATAAGCAATAAATATTGAAAACATGAAATGAAGGTATCAATAATGTTGAAAGAATACAGAGAAAATTTACAAGGATGTTGCTAGGACTGATGGACCTGAGTTATAAGGAAGATTGAATAGGTTAGGACTGTATTCTTTAGAAATTTATAAAAATTATAAAGAAATGGTTCGATACTAAGAAGTTATCATTGAATCTAAGTAAAACTAAATTCATAATATTTGGAAACCATGTACCAAACCCATATAGTAAACTTAGAATAAATGGTGTTGAAATTGATAAGGTATCTGAAACAAAATCTTAGGAGTGGTAATAGATAATAAATTAAGCTGGAAACCACATATCAATTACATCAAAGCAAAAATGTCAAAATCTATTGCAATACTGTAGAAAGCACAAGATTTCTTAAATCAGGAATCTTTGTATACATTATACTGTTCACTTATAGTCCCATACATGACTTACTGTGTAGAGGTATGGAGAAATACATACAAAACAAATACAAACTCAATTTTTGTATTCCAAAAGAAAGTCGTACGAATTGTAGATAAGACAAGTTATTATAAGCCAACCAATCCACTATTTATTCAACTAAACACTTTAAAATTCAGAGATTTCGTAGATTTTAAAATAATACAAATTATATATAAAGTAAAAAATGGACAGCTACCACAAGGTGTCCAAAGGTTATTTAAAATGAGAGAAAGTCAACATGATTTGAGAGGAACATGTATATTTCAAAAAGAAAGGATAAGAACAAACGTAAAAAATCATTGTATTTCAGTCAGAGGGGTGACTCTATGGAACAGTTGTAGTGAGAATTTAAAAACATGCACCACACTTAACAAGTTTAAAAAATTATTTAAAAATAATTTAATGAACAAATATAAAATACATGATCTAAAATGAATGGGAGTAATGTAAATAAATGATACTTGGAATTGGATTTTGTATTAAAAGATAATGAAATTTTTTGTTTTGATGTGATGATTGACACCAAATATGTTGTTGTATAAGTAAGTGGGGTAGGCGTAATAAGCTGCAGCTTCAGCCTACACCCTTTCGGTCTGTTTTAAAGAATATCTATTTTTTTGTTGTAATTTTGTCTTATGAAATCATCATTGAAAATGATGCTTTTTGTTTTGTTTGTACTGACTGAAATAGATTTCATTCATTCATTCATTCAAAGTAGAAAACTGAGAGGAGGTTTGATAGAGGTATACAAAATTACGAAGGGTAAAGATAGGATGAATGCGAGCAGGCTTCTTCACTCAGAGGGTCATGAGAGTGTGGAACGAGCTACCAGCTCAAGTGGTACATGTGAGCTTGATTTCAACACTTGAAAGAAGTTTGGATAGATACATGGATGGAGGGGGTATGGAGAGCTGTGGTCCTGGTGTAGGTCAATAGGACTAAGCAGTTTAAATGGTTCAGCATGACTAGATGGGTCAAGCAGCCTGTTTCTGTGCTGTAGTTGTCTATGACTCTATATATGTCACCATGTAAAACACTGAGACTCAGTTTTTGTGGACGTACTCAATAAGTCCAATAACCATAATAGAATCAATGAAAGACTGCCCCAACCAGGGTGGACAACCAGTGTCCAAAGGATAACAAACTGCAAATATAAACCATATAACCATATAAACCACATAACAATTACAGCACGGAAACAGGCCAACTCGGCCCTTCTAGTCCATGCCGAATGCTTACTCTCACCTAGTCCCACCGACCTGCACTCAGCCTATAACCTTCTATTCCTTTCCTGTCCATATACCTATCCAATTTTTCTTTAAATGACAATATTGAACCTGCCTCTACCACTTCTACTGGAAGCCTGTTCCACACAGCCACCACTCTCTGAGTAAAGAAGTTCCCCCTCGTGTTACCCCTAAACTTTTGCCCCCTAACTCTCCTCTCGTTTGAATCTCCCCTACTCTCAATGGAAAAAGCCTATCCATGTTAACTCTATCTATCCCCCTCATAATTTTAAACATCTCTATCAGGTTCCCCCTCAACCTTCTACACTCCAAAGAATAAAGACCCAACTTGTTCAACCTTTCTCTGTAACTTAGGTGATGAAACCCAGGTAACATTCTAGTAAATCTTCTCTGTACTCTCTCTATTTTGTTGACATCTTTCCTATAATTCGGTGACCAGAACTGTACACAATACTCCAAATTTGGCCTTACCAATGCCTTGTACAATTTCAACATTACATCCCAACTCCTATACTCAATGCTCTGATTTATAAAGGCCAGCATACCAAAAGCTTTCTTCACCACCCTATCCACATGAGATTCCACCTTCAGGGAACTATGCACCATTATTCCTAGATCCCTCTGTTCTACTGAATTCTTCAATGCCCTACCATTTACCATGGATGTCCTATTTTGATTAGTCCTACCAAAATGTAGCACCTCACACTTATCAGCACTAAACTCCATCTGTCATCTTTCAGCCCACTCCTCTAACTGACCTAAATCTCTCTGCAAGCTTTGAAAACCCACTTCATTATCCACGCCATCTATCTTAGTATCATCTGCATACGTACTCATCCAATTTACCACCCCATTATCCAGATCATTAATGTATATGACAAACAACAGAAAATACAAAAAAAGAAATAATAATAATAATAAATAAATAAGCAATAAATATGAAAAAGAGTCTTTGAAAGTGAGTCCATAAGCTGAGAGAACAGTTTAGCAATGGGGCAAGTGAAGTTGAGTGAAGTTATCCTCTCTGGTTCAAGAGCCTGACGGTTGAAGTATAATAAGTGTTCCTGAGCCTGGTGGTGTGAGTCCAGAGTCTCCTCCTGCACCTTCTTCCAGATGACAGCATTGAGAAGAGAGCATTATATGTGTGGTGATTGCAAATGCTGCTCTCCTGCGAAGGCGCTCCATGTAGATGTGCTCAGTGGTGGGGAGGCTGCCCGTCCTCCATCTCCAGAATGAGATAAAATATAGTGTTCAATCATTGGACGTTGAACTGTTCTTTAAGATAGAATTAAATAAAAGTGGGCTACAATAATCTTATGCATGTTTCATATTGTGCTTTTATTTCTGGAAACTATTGAATTTGAATGTAATCTAAGTCCGTGGTAGTTTCCTCTCTCAGATAGAAGATTCCAAATTTAAATGATGTTGTAACAGACAATGGCTCAGCATGGTAGACTGCCTTGATTAGAGACAAAGTGGCACTAACTGATTTTGCAGTGTGACTCAGAGAGGTCACAGTGATCATTGATGTGGAAAATGAGAATGATTCTCTCTACTGTCAATGAATGCAGTCTTGAGGTTAGTGTTTTTCTCTGCTTAGCCCACAATCCATGCTCGGAACAGAATAAAACTCACAACACGCTGGAGGTACTCAGCAGGTCGGGCAGCATCCGTGAAAACGATCAGTCAACATTTCGGGCCGGAACCCAAGGGTTCCACGGATGCTGCCCGACCTGCTGAGTTCCTCCAGCATGTTGTGAGTGTTGCTTTGACCCCAGCATCTACAGAGTATTTTGTGCTCAGTCCTAGAATAAATTGCTAGGATTTTGTGTAAGGGTGTGATGTCTTGAAACTAGAACTTATGTTTCCTTTTTTAAAAAAAAATCAAATCAAGTGCATGTTCACTGCACAAGTCCCACCCATTGTGAAAATGGGCTAGTTACTTCCAGCCGCTATTCTCCTTTGGCATGGTGAGAATTTTTCTGGCATCATTCACATATTCCTCAAAATCATCAACACATACACCTTCATTTCTGTTTCTCTAACAGAAACTGGATCAAATTGGAGTCAGAGTCACAGAAAAGAACAGCACAGAAACAGGCCCTTCAGCCCATCTGGTCCATACCAAACCATTTAAACTGCCTAGTGTCATCATCCTGCACCCAGACCATAGCTCTCCATTCCCCTAGCACCTATGTGTCTATCCAAATTTCGCTTAACTGTTGATATTGAAATCACATCCATCACATGCTGGCAGTTCATTCCACACTCTCACGACCTTCTGAGTGAAGAAGTTTCCCCTCATGTTCCCCTTAAACATTTCACCTTTAAGCCATGACATCTGGTTGTAGTCCCACCCTACCTCAGCGGTAAAAGCCTGCTTGCATTTACCTTATCTATATCCCTCTTAATTTTGTATCCCTCTATCAAATCTCCCCTGAATCTTCTTCATTTTATGGAATGCAGTCCTAACCTATTCAATCTTTCCTTATAACTCAGGTCCTCCAGACCTGACAACATCCTTGTAAATTTTCTCTGTACACTTTCAACTTTATTTACATCTCTCCTGTAGGTAGGAAGTCAAACCTGCACACAATACTCCAAATTAGGCCTCATGAATGTCTTATACAACTTCATCATAAATCATATCTCCTGTACTCAATTGCTTTGATTTATGAAGGGCGATGTGCCAAAAGCTTTCTTAATGACCCTATCTACCTGTGACACCACTTTCAACAAATTATGGACCTGTATTCCCAGATCCCTTTGTCCTACCACACTCCACAGTTATCATGTGGAATATTACCCTTTTGAACCAAGTCCAGCTAAAAGTAACCTCCACAGTCTGTAAGCATCATGTGAAAAGTACAATTGCCACAACTTTCACCATTCTGCCAGAGCAATTTCCATGTGTTGAACTCTTCTCCCCATTAAAATCACACCATTTATATAATGTATCTATAGTTGTTGGTCACTGGCCTTTGTGATCTTGTACCTTACAACAGCTTGGGGCTGCTCACTGCAGGCCTTAAACACAAGAGATTCTACAGATGCTGGAAATCTTGAACAGCACACACACACAAAATACTGCACCAAGCCTGACTTGCTGAGTTCCTCCAACATTTTGTTTGTTATTCACAGCACGAGGCTGTCTGAATAGGATCACTTCCAGTCAGACCACTAAAGATCACTTTTCCTTCTCATCCCCTCCACTGCTTCCAATCCCTGTTCCCTCATATGTGTTATCATCCTCCTTATCTTCATGTAGAACTAACAGTATGATGGCTGCCAAGGAGAGCATAATGTAAGGCACTGACTTGTTTGACAGGATAGCTGCAAACAGCTGCTGTCTGAAAATGTAGACAGCCTCTTAAGGAAGAACTGAGGATGCAAACCACACACATTAACTATAGGAGAAGCTTCACCAGTTTAGTTAAATTTTGAAAGGTCCTCTGAGTGGGCATTAGGGTTGTATGTAATGTTTATTCAGCACGCTAAATGGCTGAAAGCCCATTTCTAGACAGATGCTTGTTATCAAATCTAAATGATCTGTACTTTACTGTGAGTTAATTTTATTCCACACCAACATAAAACCACTTACAAGGTCAGAATAAAGAGTTATTGCAATCAGTGTTAATAAAAATTTCTTCTCAAAATAACTTCATATCCCAACTCAAAAGGAAGATAATCTTTTTTTATCTGAGCAATGCTATAAAATCTGAATGGTTGAAATGTCCGTAGATATAATAGAAATAATCACAACATTAACGTTTGACAAAATCATTGACATAATTTTATCAATTACTCTGCCTTGCTTTTTCTCAATGAACCCTGAAGGTACTTCAAAGTTCACAGTAAATTTAATTATCAAGTACATATATGTCACAATATACCACCATGAGATTCATTTTCCTGCGGGCATACTCAATTTATCCAATAACCATTATGTAATCAATGAAAGACACAACAACTGGATGAGAAACCAATGTTCCAAGGTCAACAAACTGTGCAAATACAAAAGGAAAGAAAGAATACTTAATGAATAAGTAAATTCTCAATGGATAGATAGATAAATAGATAGATAGATAGATAAATAAATTTATGATGGCAGCAGTGAGAAAAGAGCATGACCTGGGTGGTGGGGGTCCCTGATCATAGATGCTGCTTTTTTTTGCAATACATTCCATGTAGATGTGCTCAGTGGTGGGGAAGGTTTTACTGTGATGGACTGGGCCAAGCTCTGATGCAACCAGACATTATTGTCTCCACCACACATCAACTTGAAGTCTGTCAAAGTTGTAGATCTTCGCAAACTTCAAAAGAGGTAGTGGCACTTGGCCATGCTTTCCTCATTATTGCACTTACTTACCCTGAAATGGTAACACTGAGGAGTTTAAAGTTGCTGACCCTCTCCACATCTGATCTCCAATGAGGACTGGCTCCTGGACCTCTGGTTCCCTCCTCCTGAAGCCAATAATCAGCTCCTTGGTCTTGCTGCCATTGAGTGAGAGGTTGCTGTTCTTGTGACACCACTCTACCAGATTTTCAATCTCCCTCATATATGCTGATTCATCACCACCTTTGATTTGGCGAACGACAGTGGTGTTATCAGCAAAATTAAGCATGAAGTTGTGCTTCACCACTCAGTCATAAGTATAAAGTATACTTATAGGAAGGTTATTGAAAGTTGTGAGAAAATATATCAAGAAATTATCCTATGGCCCACTCTCCTCTCCTATTAGATTTGGTTTGTCCAGTCCTTGACCTTTCCCATCCACCTGGCTCCTCCTATCACCTTCCAGCTAGCCTCTTTCCCCTCCCCCTCCTTTTTATCCTGATATCTTCCCCTTCATCCCCAGTCCTGAAGAAGGGCCTCGGCCTGAAATGTCAACAGTTTATTCATTTCCATATTTGCTGCCTGACCTGTTGAGTTACTCCAGTGCTCCATGTGTTTTGTTTTGTGTTCTGCTTCTGAAATTCATTCCGTTGACTTCATAAGAATTAACTTCTGAGAAAGTTGACAAGACACTAGATACTTGAGGTGAACTTTTCAACAGTAGATTTAGGGAAACTCATAGCAATGGGGTCATTGGAGGTGGGCTTGGGAAATACAACTCAGGAGAAAAAGGGCATTCACGAAACCCAGATCCAGAGAGGCATTTGCTCAACAGAGACACAAGAAACTGCAGATGTTGCAGTCTTTCTCAGCAAACAGTCTGCAGCAGGAACCCAGCAGGTTGAACAGCACCCGTGAGAGCAAAGGAATCGTCAAAGTGGTCGACAGTGGGAGGTGAGAGGACCCAAAATGTCAACAATTCCTTTCTTCCCACAGACATGACTCAACCCACTGAGTCTCACCAGCAGATTGCCTGTACTGTAGGCAAGTCAGGACATAAGAACCTAAACATTGGAAGCAGAGCCTGGTATGGCGGTAGAGGCAACTGCATTTGGGGCTTTTAAGAGATATTTGGATAGGCACATGGATTTAAGGAAGATGGAGGGATTGTGTAGGAAGGCAGGATTAGTGTTTGGGTGTTTTTGATTTGCTTTTTAGCTGGTGTGGCATAACATTGTGGGCTGACTGGGCTGTTCCTGCGCTGTACTCTTCTATATTCTATGTGCTTCTAGAACATTGGGCCTCTCATACATGTTTCACCATTCAATTGTTACCACTTTCCTGAAACCTCATTTCCTTTAATACCAAAAATAAATCTATGAATTTTCCATAAGATACAGGTGCAGAATTAGGCCATTCAGCCCATCGAGTCTGCCCCACCATTTCATCATGGTTGATCCATTTCTCTCTCAGCCCCAGTCTCCTGCCTTCTCCCCTTATCCCTTCATGCGCTGACTAATCAAGAATCTGTCAACTTCTGCCTTAAGTATCCACAGCCACCTGTGGCAATGAATTCCATAGATTCCCCACTCTCTAGCTAAAAAAAATTCCTTGTAATCTCTGTTCTAAATGAATGGCTGTCTATTCTAAGGCTGTGGCCTCTGGTCTCGGACTCTCCCAATAGAGGAAACATCCTTTCCACATTCAGTTTATCAAGGCCTTTCAATGTTTGGTAGATTTCAATGAGATTCCCGCTCATCCTCTGAATTCCAGTGAGCAGAGGCCCAGAGCCATCCAATGCTCCTCATATGACAAGTCTTTCAATCCCGGAGTCATTTTCATGAACCTTCTTTAAACTCTCTCCATTGTCAATGTTTCTCTCCACGTCTCACCTTTTGCATATTCAGCAGATGAACCTACACAGTCCTCCTGGGTGGAAGATGACAAAGATTCTCTACCCTCTGAGTTAAGAGGATAGACTGCCAGGAAACTTCATTTCCGTATCCATCCTATCAAGCCTACTTGCACTTGTGGTTCCTATCTGATAGCCTATCTACCCTAACTGCCATTAAATCAAGTCTGCCATTGAAACCGAACAGTGCGGGAGAAGCAACTTAATAACATTTCTGTAAAGCAGCAAGTGGAGATTAATTAATGAGTGCCAGGAAGCTGATAAAGGTAATCAGAGTGGATCAGTAGAGTTAAAAGTAAATATTTATAATAAACAGTCCTATTTAATACAAATAGCCTCATGTACAATCCAGATGCTTAATTTACTGAATCATCTTGCGAAATGTCATTTTAATTGTTTTTAATTTACTTTCCAATGAGAAGTTACAATGACTAAATATAAATTAAACTTTTAGAAGTAGTAAACCGAAGCAGTCACTTAAGAAAATTAATTGTACTTTTCTGAATTAATGCCAGATATATAAAAAATTGATTTAATCATTATCAAAGATACAGTCCTGAGCAAGTCTTGGGCATATATATATACAAATGTGTATATATATATATATATATATAGCTAGGGTGTCTAAGAGTTTAGCACTGTACCGTATTTATCAATGTGGAGTGGAGAGCGAGTTTGTAAATCCACTGGAAGCAAAGGAGGTTGGGAATGGTGAGGGTGGAGCGCCACAGATAGGACGTGGGACAGGTGGCAGAGGAGTTCTAGGGGCAGAGGGTTGGGGTTGTATGAGGGCAGATACATCCAACCCTGAGACACCAGGCTAGCTGATTTGATTCTAAACAATTAGTTTATTGATCATTACAGAAAGTCTCTCTGGTGCTTCCTGCTCCCTCCCCTCTCCCTTCCCCATTTCCCAACCATGATTCCCTTCTCCCTGCCCCCTTCCCCCTTCCCACTCTCAGTCCACAATAGAGACCCAAATCAGAATCAGGTTTATCATCTCTCACATATGTCATGGCATTTTTATGGCAACAGTCAAGTGCAATACATAACATTACTACAGTACTGTGCAAAAATCTTCAGCACCCTCACTACTGCATATGTGCCTATGGCTATTGCACAGTGCTGTATAAGTTCACAGAGTTCCAGGATATTATAGCAAATCTAGAAAGCACAGTCTGATTCCTATTTGAAGTATTACTAAAACACGTACTGAATATGAACATAATAGATCACATTATAACAGGCCCAGAAATTCTGCAGATGCTGGAAGTCCAAAGCAACACACACACACACCAGATGATGTTTCAGGCCGAGACCCTTCTTCAGGACTGGAAAGGAAGGGGGAAGATGCGACAATAAAAAGACAGAGGGAGTGGAAAGAGAAATAGCTGGAAGGTGATAGGTGAAGCTAGGTGGGTGTGAAAGGTAAAGGGCTGGAGAAGAAGGAATCTGAAAGGAGAGGAGAGTGGACCACAGGAGAAAGGGAGGGAGGGGACCCCAGGGGCAAGTGATTAGCAGGTGAGAAGAGGTAAGAGGCCAGAGTTTGGAACAGAGGGAGAGGGAGGAAAAGGTTTTGCCAGAGGAGAAATCAATATTTATGTCATCAGTATGGGGGCTACCCAGGCAGAATATAAGGTGCTGAGAATTGGAATTAAAATGTTTGGCCATCCGGAGGTTTCACTTTAGGTGGATGGAGTAGAGGCGCTTGACAAAGAGCTCCCTCCATTTACAACAGGTCTCACCACTGTAGAGGAGGCCACATGGGGAGTACCGGACACAATAGATGACCTCGGATGATTCACAGGTTAAGTGTTGTCTCCCCTGGAAGGACTGCTTAAGGCCCTGAATGAAGGTGAGGGAGGAGGGGAATGGGCAGATGTAGAACTTTGGCTCACAAAATAACTCTGCAGATGCTGGGGTCAAAGCAACACTCACAACACGCTGGAGGAACTCAGCAAGTCAGGCAGCACCCGTGGAAATGATGAGTTGACGATTTGGGCCGGAACCCTCCGTCAGGACCGAAGAGGGAAGGGGCAGAGGTCCTATAAAGAAGGTGGGGGGAGGATGGGAAGGAGAAGGCTGGTAGGTTCCAGGTGAAAAACCAGTAAGGGGAAAGATAAAGGAGTGGGGGAGGGGAAGCAGGGAGGTGATGGCAGGAAAGGTGAAGAAGGAATAGGGGAAAACGCAATGGGTAGTAGAAGGAGGCTGAACCATGAGGGAGGTGATAGGCAGCTGGGGGAGGGGGCAGAGTGACATAGGGATAGAGGAAGGGAGGGGGAGGGAATTACCGGAAGTTGGAGAATTCTATGTTCATACCAAGGGGCTGGAGACTACCTAGACGGTATATGAGGTGTTGCTCCTCCAACCTGAGTTTAGCCTCATCATGGCAGTAGAGGAGGCCATGTATGGACATATCTGAATGGGAGTGGGAAGTAGAGTTGAAGTGGGCGGCTACCAGGAGATCCTGTCTGTTGTGGTGGACGGAGCAGAGGTGCTCGCTTAGGCTGCTTGCAGGGACAAATGGACAATGGAATCATGGAGGGAGCGAATTCTTGGAAAATGTGAGCGCGTGGGGTGAGGTAAAGAGACAGTTGTTTAGTGGTGTGATACCTTTGGAGACGGCAGAACTTGTAGAGAATGATGAAGTCTATAAAATAGAGACTAACAAAAACCCTTTCAAAGAATATTGCTGGGCATGTAAGGAAGTGAATATTAAATCTAGTCTAAACGTGGAAATCCAGATTGGATCAACGATCAGATTAAAAATGAAGTGAAGGGTAAAAATAAACTCAGCAGTTTTTATTTGGAATAGAAAGGTGTGTATATGGAATTTCATAAAAACAAGTTCAAAGCATGAACAGAGGAGCTGAAAGAGAAATAAAGCTTAGAGCTGTAAAAACAAAGAAATTAGAATATTAAATGATACAGGTACATTAAATGATGCAAATATTTTGAATAATTACATTTGTAATATAGCCTTTAAACAAGACATGAATAATACGCCTTCTCCGCCCACACTTCTTCTTTTCCACTCTGTCCTCTTACCTCTTCTCTCCTACCTGTCACCTCCCTGTGGGTCCTTTCCTCCGATCGTTAGCTCTCCTCCCCCATCAGATTCACAGGCATAGAGTCAGAGAAATAAACAGCACAGAAACAGGCCACTTGGCCCATCTAGTCCATGATGAAACAATTTCAATTGCCTACTCCCATCGACCTGCACCAGGACCTTAGCCCTCCGTATCCTTATTATCCGTGTACCTGAGCAAACATTGAAATCATGCTCACATGGACCACTTGTGCTGGTAGCTCATTCCACAGTGTCACCAACCCTCTGAGTGAAGAAGTTCCCTTCATGTTCCCCTTAAACCTTTCACCTTTTACCCTTAACCCAATTTTTGCATTGTCGCAAATTTTATGATCCAGTTAGCCACATTATCATCCAGATCAGTAGTCCCCAACCACCGGGCCACAAAGCATGCGCTACCGGGTCACGAGGAAACAATATGATTTGGCAATATGAAACGATATGAGTCAGCTGCACCTTTCCTCATTCCCTGTCACGCACTGTTGAACTTGAAATAACTTACCAAATCATACCAAATAACACATAAAACCTAAAATAACACTAACATATAGTAAAAGCAGGAATGATATGATAAATACACAGCCTATATAAAGTAGAAATAATGTATGTACAGTGTAGTTTCAGTGAACAGAATCGGGAAGATTAAGCCAAAACCGATTTGTAGAAAAAAAATCGGCACGTACACACATGCGCATGTCACGCATGTGCACGTAGGTGCCCGCAGACGGTTTCATGGTCATGGTAGTCTTTCTCGGGGTAAACACAAATGTCCCGTATTTGACTGCTACTTTTGTCCCTTATTTGGGAGTCAGCATCCCTACTTGAACACCCCACCCCCCGGGTCGGCCGGTCCGCAAGAATATTGTCAATATTAAACTGGTCCGCAGTGCAAAAAAGGTTGGAGACCCCTGGTCCAGATCGTTGATATAAATGGCAAACATTCCTTCCTCTCCAGCCCTTTACCTTTCCTACCCACCTGGCTTCATCTATCACCGTCTAGCTACCCTACTTCCCCTCCCACCACCTTTTTATTTTGGCATCTTCGCCCTTCCTCTCCAGTCCTGAGGAACGGTCTCAGACTGAAACATCAACTGTTTGTTCATTCGCATAGATGCTGCCTGACCTGCTGTATTCTTCTAGCATTTTGTGTGTGTTGTTCTGGATTTCCAGCATCTGCAGAATTTCTTGTGTTTATGAAAAATACTTCTTCTCTCTCTAATCCACAAGAAATACATAATTCAAACTTTAGCATAAAATAAACTGAAATCAAAATCAAATCAGACCTCATGTCAAAACTCTTCAGGTTGTTTACAAATGAAGTATATGTAAAAGGGAAATTGTCATCGTGCTGGTATGAAGTTAAATTTTTTGAGTAAACTGAATAATTTGTTTTCTGGTGTGAATGGCGACACATGGATTCAAACGTGGGGTTTACAAGCATGGAAACAGTCCTTTCAGCTCAAAATTAAAAGTAAGCTTATTATCAAAGAGCATATATGTCATAAATATACACATACACAGCAATAAGTGTAAAGTGAGTCGAGCAGGGGGCTAAGCACACAGCCTTGTAGTGTACCTGTGTCGATGGAGATCATGGAGGAAATGTTGTTGTCAATCGGAATTGCCAGGGGTCTGCAAGCGAGGAAATCCACTGTCCACTTTCCATATTGACTACCAATCCTAAACTAAATCTGTTCAATTCTTACCACATCTTCATCATCTCACTCCAGACTCCATCACTCACCTCCGTACCATAGCCAACCAGCACCAGGAGGGAATCCACTCGGTTCAGGGAGAACTTGGAAACCATACACAGGCAGTATCAGAGGTCGCCATTGAACCTGATTCACAGGAGCTGAGAGGCAGCAACTCTACCAGCTGCATTATTGTAGTACATTCTGTAATGTTCGGCCAGAAGGCGAGTGGGTGTTCAGTGCCATCTGCCTGTGTTTGACCAGTCTCCCTCTTACTCTCACCCACTGCTGCCAGAGGAAGGTGCAGGAGTCTTGGGTCTAGGGCAAGGTTTGTGGATTGGACTCTGTAGTTCATGTTATATGTGTTTCTGATTACTCATTTTTAATTGCTATTTTGCACGATTTTGACTGGAACGGCCTGGCTTAGCGGCCTGCATTCAACAAATGACATGGCGCTAAATTGAACTGAACTGAACTGTAATGAATGTTCCCAGATTGTTTCGGGGACTCTGTGGTTTGGTGTTTAATATTCTGTGTGTTATTAGCTCTTTTTTTTGCCATTTTGCAATTGTTTTTGTTTGCGCGTTGGATGTTTGATGTTTTCTTCGAACAGATTCCATGGTGTTTCTTTGTTTCAGGGCTGTCTGTGGGAAGATGAATCTCAGGGTTGTGCACTGTACAATATACATACTTTGAGAGTGAATGTATTTGGAATCTTTGAAACTTTAATGCATATTGGCAACATTTCTGAAATAAATATACTTTTATATAAATTATCTTGGGCCTCATTGTTGCTTCGGGTGAGCCAGATTGTCATTTGGGTACCTGAATGCATATCGGTCACTAGCTTTTGACAAACATTGGGACCTGATGAATTTTATACAGTAAGTTCAGTTTGCAAGCAAACTGATGCAAGTGAAGGAGGAAACTTAGTTAGTGAGGCCTCCAGTTGTTTTTTGGAAAATTACTCCTGGCTTCTTCCACCCGGTGAAAAATCAAATTTCCTGAATTTCCATGCCCATTTTTCCTGTAGTCCCTCATGATCTGTGTGGATCTGGTCAGGCAGCAGAATCACCAGTCTGAGGTTACATGGATTAAATAATGAGGCCTCTTTTCTGTAAGGGGGAGGGGGGGCTACTGCACAAGATTGAAATAAGCTACAGAGAGTCTTAAACTTAGTCAGCTGCATCATGGGCACTCGCCTCCGTGTTATCCAGGACATCTGCAAGGAGAGAGGTCTCAGAAAGACAGCATCCATCATTAAGGACCCCCATCACCTAGGTCATGCTTTGTTCTCATTGCTACCATCAGGAAGGAGGTACAGAAGCCTGAAGGCACACTCTCAACGATTCAGGAAGGAGGTACAGAAGCCTGAAGGCACACTCTCAGCGATTCAGGAACAGCTTCTTCCGCAATTTCTGAATGGACATTGAACCTGTGAACACAACTTCATCAGCTTTTTTAAATTTTACTTTTGCACTACTTACTTAACTTAACTCTTTAAAAAATAAATATACATACACCCATACATATATACTTAGTGAAATTCATGTTTTAGTCTATTATTATGTATTGCAATGTAATGCTGCTGCAAAGACAATGTATTTCACAACATATCCCATATACCGCTGATATTAAACCTGACTTTGATTCTTCTGTTTTGACTTCTGCATCCAGTTGGGTTAGCCCGTAGAGTTGCTGAAATCAAATTCGGCAATGGTTAACTGGCTATGTTGATAGGACATGGGCTTTTGTTTTAATACATTGGGGATGGTGCAGCTCGTTTAGGTTTGTGAAATAGGTACAATGTTGTTCAATTTAGGGTCTCGTAAATTAGGAAAGCATCTCTCTGGTGAGTTATTGATACTTTCCATTGATTCTT
The DNA here is from genome assembly GCF_030028105.1 of Mobula birostris. NCBI lineage: Eukaryota > Metazoa > Chordata > Chondrichthyes > Myliobatiformes > Myliobatidae > Mobula > Mobula birostris. Next base: position 195,119,674 of record NC_092375.1, read on the forward strand.
TTTTCTTCCCTCAAATAATTTGACACTTCCCGCTGATTCACTTGTCTCCTCTAATGGACTGGTTAATGAGGTAGAGAAGTGCTTTGCCCTGATTGCTGCACTTGATGAACAATAAAGAAATCCCAAATGTGAGATAGTCATCAGTATAGTTAACTAACAGGACAAAGAAGGGTTTGTTTCTGACAAATCTCACTTTGAACAACGCTGCATCTCATTCTGAATCTCTGCATAGTTATCAGGGGATTGAGCTTCCACTGTAAAAATCAAAGTTCAAAGTAGATTTATTACCAAAGTGCATATATGTACAAAGTACAAGGAGCGGTGTCTCAGAAAGGCGACGTCCATTATTAAGGACCTCCAGCACCCAGGGCATGCCCTTTTCACACCGTTACCATCAGGTGGGAGGTACAGAAGCCTGAAGACTCACACTCAGCGATTCAGGAACAGCTTCTTCCCCTCTGCCATCCGATTCCTAAATGGACATTGAACCCATGAACACTACCTCACTTTTTTAATATAAATTATTTCTGTTTTGCATGATTTTTAATCTATTCAATATGAGTATACTGTAATTGATTTACTTAGTTATTATTATTATTATTTTATCTTGGTTTTTTTTCTATATATGTATTGCATTGAACTGCTGTTGCTGTTAACAAATTTCATGACACATGCCGGTGATAATAAACCCGATTCTGATTCTGATATATGTCACCATACACAAGCCTGAGATTCAGTTTCTTGTGGGCATACTCAATAAATCCATAATCGAATAATATCGATAATAGAATCAGTGAAAGACCACATCAACTCACATGTTCAAACAGTGCGCAAAAGACAACAAAAACTGTGCAAATACAAAAATAAATAATAATAATTATTATTATTATTATAAATTAATAAATTTATAAAAATTTATAAAATACATATTGAGAGCAGGAGATGAAGAATCCTTGAAAGTGAGTCCATGAGCTGTGGGAACATCTTTCATGATGGGGTGAGTGAAGTTATCCACTCTGGTTCAAGAAACTGATGGTTGAGGGGTAATAACAGTTCCTGAACTTGGTGGTGTGAGTCCTGAGGCTCCTGTACCTTCTTCCTGATGGCAGCAGTGAGGAGAGAGCTTGACTATGGTGGAGGGGTCCCTGATGATGGATGCCTCTTTCCTGCAAAAAAGCTTTGCGTAGATGTGCTCAATGGTGGGGAGGGCTTTACCCATGACACACTGGGCTGTATCCACCACTTTTTGTTGGATTTTCCATTCAAGGGCACCAGTGTTTTCATACTAACCTGTGATGCAGCCAGTCAATATACTCTACGCTACACATTTATAGAAGTTTGTCGAAGTTTTAGGTGTCATACTGGATCTTTACAAACTGCTAAGGAAGGAGAAGCGTTGACGTGCTTTTCTCTCAATTGCACTTCTGTGCAGGGCCCAGGACAGGTCCTCTGAAATGATAACACTGAGGAATTTAAGTTGCTGACCCTCTCCACCTCTGATCCTCTGAGGACTGGCTCATGGACCTCTGGTCAATAATGATCCACTTAAATTCCATTCAGGATTACAAACACCAAGTTCACAAGTAAATTAACTGACCTCATTTCTACAGTAATATAAATGTAGTTTAGAAGAACTACATTTTTCAATGTGTACATAGTCAAAAAAGAGTATGCCAGTTACCTCACCCATCAAAGTGTTTCCTTACCTGAATTATATTCTTCTGATTCAGTCTTGGAGAGCTTCCAGCCAATTTAATTTCTTTAGAAGTTAAAGTTGTGCTTTTGTAGCCACTCCTGCTCCACATATCTTTCACACATAGAAAATCATAGCAGTGGGAGGCCAAAGATCATTTTGGTCTTCGCCCTTCAAAAAAGGTTTCATTTGTGAACAAGTATTGGGAATTGTATAGTTTTACACAGGCAATACGCTGCCTTGTCTCAGGACAGTGTTCAGCCAATGTCTGACCACAAGCCCTATGCTGTGGCCAGGGTCAAGGCTAGGAACATTGGAACCAAGTATGTGAGAAGGATAAATGAGATTTGTATGGAAATACAGATCGGTGGGGACTGCAGGGTTGGTGTGGAGTGAAATTGAAAGGCTTTTTGTCTGGGATGGAAATTTGGAAAACACATATTATGTTCAATGTAAGAACTGAGAAGGACCAACATTGTACTTAGTTCAGGGAAATTATCATATCTATTGGGACAGCAATAATGACATCAGGGAAGGTTGGAAGCTTATCTGTGATGGGAGGCTGTGTGGGGGTAGTGCATTTGAAGGAACCAGACTTTATATGGGATGTCCATACTGTGTATGGAAGCAGAGCCTGAACCATCTCTGTGGAGATAAATTGTTGTATCCAGAGGGAATCATGGACCATTGACATTGCTCCTAGACAAGCAGAGGGAATATTGGAAGAGCAGATATATATGTGGGAGTTGGGGGAAGAGGATCTGGTTTGCAGTCTGTGAACACCAACATTGCATTGGGCTATAATCCGACAAAACTGGATTTTGTCTGAGAGTGGGAGGAATCAGGGAGGGTTGGCAAATCCAGCCGTGTATTGGGAAGGATGAAATTGAGTGCAGGAGACAGATATTTTACAAACAGATCAGGAAGAATGTTTTTCGGAAGAGATTAGGAATGGGGATTGATAAATCCTGGCGAAATATATTTTGAGGTCTCTCAGATCAATAGGTTGTTGCCAACTAGGGAGTATAACAATATAAAGGAATTAAATTGCAAGGCCATAGGTACTTAATTTCCATGAAGACTTCCAATTTGGCAGGATGTAAATACATTCATGTTGGTTCAACAATAACCAGTCTAAGATTAATATAATTCAAGGGAGAAAATGGTCACAGGACGTACTTGGTTCAATTTCTGGATGAAGTGCTGTAGGTTTTCTATGTCTCTATGACATAGAAATGGAGACAAGAGTTATGAAGTGCTGAAGCAGCCCGTGTGCTATGGTCTGTCGTCTACATTCCTCTTGACTTAGGCCACACAGAGTTCAGATCAATTGTGTTCTTAAAGGAAAAGTAGGTCCAAAGGCTTGTCGATGACTGTAGAGGATACAGAGTGTAACCTAACCTATTTTACAATTACATACTTGGTCAATTTTTTTTCTATTAAAATTCATTTTAATGTAATTTATTGAAATTGGCACAATGTGTGGTAATGGCATCATCATCATGTGTTGTAGGAGGTTGTGATCATAGTCTTTCCATGACCATGATAGTTCTTGGTAAATTTTTCTGCAGAAGAGCTTTGACATTGCCTTCTGGGCAGTGTCTTCACAAGGAGGGTCACCCCAGCCATTATCAATACTCTTCAGAGATTGTCTACCTGGTGTCAGTAGTCACATAACCAGGACTTGCGATATAGAAACATAGAAAATAGGTGCAGGAGTAGGAGAGCCTGCACCGCCATTTATTATGATCATGGCTGATCATCCAACTCAGAACCCCGCCCCAGCCTTCCCTCCATACCCCCTGACCCCCGTAGCCACAAGGGCCATATCTAACTCCCTCTTAAATATAGCCAATGAACTGGCCTCAACTGTTTCCTGTGGCAGAGAATTCCACAGATTCACCACTCTCTGTGTGAAGAAGTTTTTCCTAATCTTGGTCCTAAAAGGCTTCCCCTCTATCCTCAAACTGTGGCCCCTCGTTCTGGACTTCCCCAACATCAGGAACAATCTTCCTGCATCTAGCCTGTCCAATCCCTTTAGGATTTTATATGTTTCAATCAGATCCCCCCTCAATCTTCTAAATTCCAACGAGTACAAGCCCAGTTCATCCATCTTTCTTCATATGAAAGTCCAGCCATCCCAGGAATCAATCTGCTGAACCTTCTTTGTGCTCCCTCTATGGCAAGGATGTCTTTCCTCAGATTAGGGGACCAAAACTGCAGACAATACTCCAGGTGTGGTCTCACCAAGGCCTTGTACAACTGCAGTAGTACCTCCCTGCTCCTGTACTCGAATCCTCTCGCTATAAATGCCAGCATACCATTCGCCTTTTTCACCGCCTGCTGTACCTACATGCCCACTTTCAATGACTGGTGTATAATGACACCCAGGTCTCGTTGCACCTCCCCTTTTCCTAATCGGCCACCATATGCACCAACTGCTCATACGACCATCCACCACCTGCTCCCATAGTTTCATGTGACCATGATCAGGGGCTAAGCAGATGCTACACCTTGCCCAAAGGGGACCCGCAGGCTAGCGGAGGGAGGAAACACCTTACAGAATCAGAATCAGGTTTATTATCACCGGCATGTGACGTGAAATTTGTTAACTTAGCAGCAGCAGTTCAATGCAATACATAATATAGAAAAAAATTAATAAATCAAATAAAATAATAATAATAAATAAATAAATTATAGCATATGTATATTGAACAGATTTTAAAAACATGCAAAAACAGAAATATGGTATATTTTTTAGAAGTTGTGTCCAAGGGTTCAATGCCCATTTAGAAATCATATGGCAGAGGGGAAGAAGCTGTTCCTGAATCACTGAGTGTGTGCCTTCAGGTTTCTGTACCTCCTACCTGATGGTAACAGTGAGAAAAGTCCATGCCCTGAGTGCTGGAGGTCCTTAATAGTGGACGCTGCCTTTCTGAGACACCGCTCCCTGAAGATGTCCTGGGTAGTTTTTAGGCTAGTGCCCAAGATGGAGCTGACTAGATTTACAACCCTCTGCGGCTTCCTTCGGTCCTGTTCCATAGCCTCCCCCACCCACCCCCCCATACCAGACAGTGATGCTGCCTGCCAGAATGCTCTCGACCGTACATCTATGGTAGTTTTTGAGTGTATTTGTTGACATGCCAAATCTCTTCAAACTCCTAATGAAGTATAGCCGCTGTCTTGCCTTCTTTATAACTATACCTCCTTTGGTAGAGACATATCTCAACCCCTGCATCCATGGCAACATAGAAAACAGAAAAAATAACCTTCACAGGAATTGATGCACAGACTGAATCACTATATTGAAAAAACTATAGTGATATATCTGATGGGAAAATATAATTCTAGATAGACACATTTAAATGGCTAATTCCTATTAGATGTAGTCACGGGAAAAGATGAAGTTGAAATTGACAAGTCTGGGGGGATTGCATAGGCTTAGACTGGGGCCATGGTTTTATAGTTGGAGAGCATCATACAAAGAACAGAAAAAGAAATATCCATTTGCATTCCTTCTGTTTACCTATTTTATCAAATGTCCTTGCTCATACAGCCTCTTCTCATATTATTAATATCTATTAATATCTCTCCTTCAAAGTCGTGAATATTTACTGCACAGCTGGGCTAAAGTACAATGTGGTTTGTTGACAGGGAGTCACAGAGAAATTTCATTTCACTATTATCAGAGGGCAACAGCAACATTTCATGCCTCTGCATCAATGATATGGCGGCAATATAAATGAGTTCAAAATTATAATTAGGATGGGTAGTATAAATGCAGCATGTCATGACCAGCAGTGGAAAAAGATAAATAACTAATTTTTGCAGCTCACCATTACTCATCCATGACAGAGTATTCTCTGAAAACCTTTCAGATACAAATCATTGCCCACAGGAAATTGGCATTATATTAAATGTTCAAACTCTAGTTTGCCAATGTTTAAAATCTTCCTAAGATTCTGCATGCATCCTCTTGTACAAAAAAATTTTGTTCAAGCCACTCCAGGAATTTTGCATGTTTTGTGTGTTGCTTTGTTCAGGCTGTTATGTTTTGTAACTTCAAAACATTAAACTAATTCAAAAGAAGACATGAGCATCCAAAATATGAGATAACTTGGTGTTCTACTTTAAGCAAGATACGCAAATATCACGTGTTAGTGTGATGATGTATGCAATTCACATACTTACACATATAAACAACAAAATGCTTAATCAAATAATATATTTACAAGATTACACAAATATTCAATACACTACACAGGCTTACCACAGATTTTATGTCATAATTATATGATCTGCAAACCACATTGTCCTAACGAATGCCTGGAAAGAATAGTGCAACAAATTACTTGATGGGAATTGCCACTAATATTACCTGATTTGACATTTGAAAGAAAATATAAAGTAATGGCACATTGAATCAGAATCAGGTTTAATATCACCAGCATGTGAGTTGGCGCGTGGCCAAGTGGTTAAGGTGTTTGCCGAGTTATCTGAAGGTCGCTAGTTCAAGCCTTGGCTGAGGCAGTCTATTGTGTCCTTAACCGCACATTGCTCTGCCAAGCTGTATGGGTCCTAATGCCCTTCCCTTGGAGAACATCAGTGGCATGGAGAGGGGAGACTTGCAGCATGGGCAACTGCCGGTCTTCCATACATAGACATAGATATGCTTTATTGATCCCGAGGGAAATTGAGTTTCGTTACAGCTGCACCAAGAATAGAGCATAAATATAGAAGTACAAAAACCACAAACAATCAAACAACAATATGCAAACAACATGCACTCTGGAACCCTTCCAAGGCACAAATCCATGGTCTCACGAGACTAACGGATGCCTATAAAAGATTTTTTAAAATGTCGTGAAATTTGTTATTTAGCGGCATAACAAATTATATAATAATAGAGAAAAAATCTGTGAATTACAGTAAGTATATACTTACATATTAAATATTTAAATTAAATAAGTAGTTCAAAAATAGAAATAAAAAAGTAGTGGGGTGGTGTTCATGGGTTCAATGAAATTCAGAAATTTGATGGTAGACGGGAAAAGCTGTTTCTGAATCGTTGAGAGTGTACCTTTAGTATCTTCTACCTCTTTCTTGATGGTAGCGCTGAGAACAAGGCATGACCTGGGTGATGGGGTTCCTTAATGACGGACGCTGACTTTTTGAGGTATTGCTCATTGAAGATGTCCTGGATGCTGTGGAGGCCGGTGCCCATGATGGAGCTGACTGAGTTCACAACTCTCTGCAGCTTATTTCGATCCTGTTCAGTAGCTGCCTCCCCCCAACTCCCCCACAATACCAGACTATGATGTAACCAGTTAGAATGCTTTCCACAGTACATCTATAGAAATTTATATTAAAGATATTAATATCATATAAAATATTTTAAACCATTAAAAGAATTTAAGAAAGCATAGTTTGACAAGGCAGGTTCAATCCATCCAGTTATGGTTTGTACACCAACAAATTAGTTTTTTAAATTGGGTCTCATGAATCAGAATCAGAACCAGAATTAATATCACTGACATATTTTGTGAAATATGTTGTTTTAGAGTAGTGGTAGATTGCAGTAAAAAAAGGTGGAGAAGGAGAAGATGGCAGCACAACGCAGCTCGCAGCGGCCACTCCGGTGATGAATATCTGTTATCTGTCAAGTAGGGTGTCGTGCACAATCCTGATTTGATGGAGACAGACGTGAGAGTACAGAGGAACATCTGGTGAAACTTCTGAAATGCCTGCTTCACTGCTGCTGCTACTGTGTGATCCAGAATCTCTGGAGGGGAAGGCTCTGAGTCCTCGGCTTTGCTTGTTGCTCGGCGGCCGGGGCGGGGTCGAAGTGCTCGGCAGAGATGGTGCTCGATGCTCGGTGTCGGAGGGCTGGTCAGAGGCTCGAAGTTTTCGGATGGACTCAGAGTTGGCTGCGGTCGGGTGCTTCCAATGCATCTGCAAGTTTGTGGCACTTGGCAGGGAGAGTTTCTCCTTTCTACTGTCTGCGTGAGATGATGGGGCTATTGGGACTTGAGACTTTTTTTTACCGTGCCCAGGGTCTGCTCCTTATCAAATTACGGTATTGCTTTGCATTGTTGTAACTATATGTTATAATTATGTGGTTTTGTCAGTTTTAGTCTTGGTTTGTCCTGTCGTTCTGTGATATCTTTCTGGAGGAACATTGTATCATTTTTTAATGCATGTATTTCTAAATGACAATAAACGAGGACTGACTGTCCTCATAATCTAATCTAATCTAATCTAATCTAAATTACAATAAGAAATATATATTAAAAATTAAATTAAATAAGCAGTGCAAAAAGATAGCAAAAGTAGTCAAGTAGTGTACACGGATTCAATGTCCATTCAAAAATCTGATGGTGGTGGGGAAGAAGCTGTTCCTGAATCATTGAGAGTGTTTATTTTGTCCGTGGCGGTACTGTAATAGTCCTGGTTTAAGACCATGCTTTATTTTATTAATACAGTTATGCTGTTGGGTTTTTTATTTTCTGTAGATTTTCTCAAAATGTTCCTTTAATTACATTATACAATCAAGTAATCAATTGATGTTAGGCTTGTTGAATCCACCAATTGGAATTGTCTTGTTAAGATTCAGCCAAAAAGATGCCCCAGGACATTCTAGCGGGATTGAGGGTAGTGAGGTGAAGCAGAAGGAGACACAAGAGTGAGGAGAAACATAGAAACATAGAAAACCTACAGCACAATACAGGCCCTTCGGCCCACAAAGTTGTACCAAACATGTCCCTACCTTAGAACTACCTAGGCTTTACCCGTAGCCCTCTATTTTTCTCAGCTCCATGTAGCCATCGAGGTGTCTCTTAAAAGACCCTATCATATCCGTGTCCACCATCGCCACTGGCAGTCCATTCCACGCACTCGCCACTCTCTGCGTAAAAAACTTACTCCTGACATCTCTACTGTACCTTCTTCCAAGCAATTTAAAACTATGCCAACTCGTGCTAGCCATTTCAGCCCTGGGGAAAAGCCTCTGAGTATCCACACTATCAGTGCCTCTCATTGTCTTGTACACCTCTATCAGGTCACCTCTCATCCTCTGTCGCTCCAAGGAGAAAAGGCCGAGTTCACTCAACCTATTCTCATAAGGCATGTTCCCCAATGCAGGCAACAGCCTTGTAAATCTCCTCTGCACCTTTTCTATGGTTTCCACATCCTTCCTGTAGTGAGGTGACCAGAATTGAGCACAGTACTCCAAGTGGGATCTGACCAGTGTCCGATATAGCTGCAACATTACTTCTCGGCTCTTAAACTCAATCCCATGGTTGATGAAGGCCAATGCACCGTATGCCTTCTTAACCACAGAGTCAATCTGCACAGCAGCTTTGAGTGTCCTATCGACTCGGACCCCAAGATCCCTCTGATCCTCCACACTGCCAAGAGTCTTACCATTAATACTATATCCTGCCATCATATTTGATCTACCAAAATGAACCACTTCACACTCCTCTGGGTTGAATTCCATCTGTCACTTCTCAACCCAATTTTTCATCCCATCAATGTCTCGTTGTAACCTCTGACAGCCCTCCATACTATCCACAATACCCCAAACCTTTGTGTCATCAGTAAATTTACTAACCCATCCTTCCACTTCCTCATCCAGTTCATTTATAAAAGTCACAAAGAGTAGGGATCCCAGAACAGATCCCTGAGGCACATCACTGGTTACCGGCCTCCATGCAGAATATGACCCATCTACAACCACTCTTTGCCTTCTGTGGGCAAGCCAGTTCTGGATCCACAAAGCAATGTCCCCTTGGATCCCATGCCTCCTTACTTTCTCAATAAGCCTTTGCGTGGGGTACTTTATCAAATGCCTTGCTAAAATCCATATACTCTACATCTATGACTCTACCTTCATCAAAGTGTTTAGTCACATCCTCAAAAAATTCAATTAAGCTTGTAAGGCATGACCTGCCTTGGACAAAGCCAAGCTGACTATTCCTAATCATATTATGCTTCTCCAAATGTTCATAATTTCTGCCTCTGAGAATCTTCTCCATCAACCTACCAACCACCGAAGTAAGACTCACTGGTCTATAATTTCCTGGGCCATCCCTACTCCCTTTCTTGAATAAGGGAACAACATCCGCAACCCTCCAATCCTCCAGAACCTCCCCAGTCCTCATTGATGATGCAAATCTCCTCCCTCACTTCCCACAGTAGCCTAGGGTACATCCCGTCCACTCCTGGTGACTTATCCAACTTGATGCATTCCAAAAGCTCCAGCACAGTCTTTTGCTTAATATCTACATTCTCAAGCTTTTCAGTCCACTGCAAGTCATTCCTACAATCACCAAGATCCTTTTCCATAGTGAATACTGAAGCAAAGGATTCATTAAGTACCTCTGCTGTCTCCTCCGGTTCCATACACACTTTTCCACTGTCACACTTGATTGGTCCTATTCTCTCACGTCTTATCCTCTTGCCCTTCACATACTTGTAGAATGCCTTGGGGTTTTCCTTAATCCTGTCCGCCAATGCCTTCTCCTGGCCTCTTCTGGCTCTCGTAACTTCATTTTTAAGCTCCTTCCTGCTAGCCTTATAATCCTCTAGATTCTTATCACTACCTAGTTTTTTGAACCTTTCATAGAAGAAGGAGAAATAAGAGTGAGGAGAAGGAGGAACATGTATTGGGTGAAGGAGAAACAAGAGTGGGGAGAGGGAGAAGGAGAGACAAGAATGAGGAGAAGGAGAAACTAGACTGAGGAGGAGTAGAATGAGAAACCTGTCAGGTGTAGGGGAAGGAGAAACAAGAGAGGGAGAAGGAGAGACAGAAGTGAGGAGAAGGAGAAAAAAGTAGACTGAGGAGGAGAAGGGGAAGGAGAAACAATTGAGGAGAAGGAGAAGGAGAAGGATGATAGCTGAAAAGTTTTTAGTGGAACACGAGAGGGAATTTCTTCAATCAGACAGTGGTGAGCTGGTGGAACGAGCTGCCAGCGCAAGTGCTGGATACGGATTTGATTTCAACACTTAAAAAGAGATTTGGATAGGGTCACGGATGAGAGAGGTATGGATGGCTATGATTTGGGTGCGGTCGATGTGAGCAGGTGGTTTATTGGTTTGGCACCAACCAGACAGTCCAAAGGGCCTGTTTCTGTGCCTTAGTATTCTATGACTCGATAGATGTTTTGATTAGCTAATGTACCATTGTATTTAATTAGTTAGAGCTCACATGTCCTTGTAGAAAGTTCGTCACCTTGTACTTGGACATTCTTTGGATATTTATTTGTGTTTTACTTGGACTGTTTTCAGGCAGAATTGTTTGGTACCCTGGGTAAACAAAGTGAAGCAGACAGGATTGAGCATGAAACAATGAGCTCCAACAATTATGTGTACACTTTATGCTAATGTATGTGTAATGGGCTCTTTTATTTCTTGTGTTTGTTATAGTTTAAAATAGTTTGTCAATTCAACTTTAGTCTGTCAATACAACCTTTATGATGGATGTCACATTTTTGAAGCATTGCCTTTTAAAGATGTCCTGGATGTTGGGGATGCTATTGCCCTTTATGGAACTGGCTGAGCTTACAAGTTTCTGAATCTTCCTACAACTAGTTAGAATGCTCTCCATTGTGCATCTGTAGAAATTTGTGAGAATCTTTGGTGACATACCAAGTCTGCTCAAACTCCTCATGAAGTATAACCGCTGATGTGCCTTCTTTGTATTTGCAATACTGTGGTGAGTATTCCCAGCACCAAGGGAATCCCTCGCAGTGTACTCCATGATCTCAGTTTCCGAACACTTTCTCCCTGCCAATCTATCTGTTGTAGGTAGATTTGTCTACAGCAGATTAGCTGCAAAATAACCTGTAGAGACAAAGAACAGGAATTCTGCAGATGCTGGAAATTCAAGCAACACACATCAAAGTTGCTGGTGAACGCAGCAGGCCAGGCAGCATCTCTAGGAAGAGGTACAGTCGACGTTTCAGGCCGAGACCCTTCGTCAGGACTAACTGAAGGAAGAGTGAGTAAGGGATTTGAAAGTTGGAGGGGGAGGGGGAGATCCAAAATGATAGGAGAAGACAGGAGGGGGAGGGATGGAGCCAAGAGCTGGACAGGTGATAGGCAAAAGGGGATACGAGTGGATCATGGGACAGGAGGTCCGGGAAGAAAGACAAGGGGGGGGAACCCAGAGGATGGGCATGAGGTATATTCAGAGGGACAGAGGGAGAAAAAGGAGAGTGAGAGAAAGAATGTGTGCATAAAAATGAGTAACAGATGGGATACGAGGGGGAGGTGGGGCCTTAGCGGAAGTTAGAGAAGTCGATGTTCATGCCATCAGGTTGGAGGCTACCCAGACGAAATATAAGGTGTTGTTGTAGAGACAAAGTCTAGGTTTTACAGTAAAGATATCCTTCGTCAATTTGTCTGACAGCAACATCATCAAGGAATCTGAACTGTTTGAGGTTTTCTAAAGCAACCATGAAGTCCCTGACCTTGATGGACTTGAGTCACAAGCAGAACAATTGAGCTTGGTCTCATCAAGAACTGCATGGTTTTCTTGTAGGTCCTGCTTCTGGGAATACACCCAGAAGGCAAATTCTGATGTCTTTTTACTTTATCTTATCTTTCCTTTACAGGAGATGGGATTAAGATTTAGATGTATTTGCAAGACAGGCATGTGACTGCTAAATAGCGTGAAATCTGGTCGCTAGCTCGTGCAGTCCATTAAACTCAGCTAATTCAAGTTAATCATCTCTCACACTAATAGTATAGACTCAGTCATTAACAAATAAATTAGAAAGTTTTATTGGAAGGGCTATAAGGCACATCTGGGCAATTACCTGCTGGATGACGTTCTGTCTAGCCAGGACTACCAAGTTCATCACGTTTTCAAAAAAGGACTCTAATGGAGCATTCAAGGGAAAGGGTGTGATGCACTGCCCTTGAAGCTGAGCAGTTGTAATGCACAGACTGAGGGGGCCACTGAGGAGATCAGGACAACTGAGGTAAGGGGCAAATCTTTGACTGGAGTCATGTCTTGGGGAAAGGTTGATGAAGGTAGTTGTAAATAGCTAAATTATTCATGCCTCAGATCATTACTAAAGAGTTCCTGAGAAGGTGTGCTAGACTCAACTATCGTCAGGTGCTTTGTGGTTGATATTTCTTTCATTATACTGTTTACTGATGATCACACAAAATTCAGTTCCATCCTGGCACTATGTACAGTATTGTATCTGCACCTCTCACGTTTGGTTCAGACCTCAGCAGTAAACTCGGCAGACCTTATCTGATCTGTGTGAACTCCCCCTGGACGTTCTGCGTTCTCACATATGCCGTCAGGCTAATTAGCTACAGTTAAACCACATGGGAAATCCAAGTGCAGTGGGCCGAAAGGCTGCTTCTCAGATAAATTTATTCTCAAAGTACATGTACATCACCATATACAACCCTGAGATTCAAAAAATCCAATAATCATGATAGAATCAATGAAAGATCGCACCCAACAGGGCGCATAACCAGTCTGCAAAAGACAACAAACTGTGCAAGTATGAAAAGAAAGAAATAATAACAATAGTTGATGACAAGGGTCCCTGATGATGGATGCTGATTTTCTGTAACAACACTCCATGTAGATGTGCTCAGTGGTGGGATGGGCCTTAGACATGATGGACTGGATCGTATCCATTGCTTTTTGTTGGATTTTCCATTTAAGGACATTGGTGTTTCCATACCAGGTTGTGATACAGCCAGTCAATATATTCTCCATCACACATCTGTGGAGGTTTGTCAAACTTTAAATGTTATGTTGAATCTTCATAAACTCTTAAGAAAGCAGAGGCACTGCTGTGGCCTCTTCGTACTTGCACTGACGTGCTGGGCCCAGGACAGGTCCTCTGAAAGGATAACAGTGAGGAATTTAAAGTTGCTGACCCTCTCCACTTCTGATACCCCAATGAGGATTTGCTCATGGACCTCCAATTTCCTCCTCCTGAAGTCAATTATCAGCTCCTTGGTCTTCCTCACTGTGTATTAATCACTGTGTTAATTGCAAGCACAGAGGAAGAACTACAAAACTTAATTGATATAGTTGTTGAAGAAAGTGCAAAAATGGGTCCATCTATCAATTGCAAAAAGACAGAATGTATGGTGATATCCAAAAAGAAGGAGAATCCTATCTGCAGGCTGAGAATAAATGGGGAAGACATAAAACAAGTACAGAACTTTTGCTACTTAGGAAGCTGGGTGACATCAGATGGCAGGTGCGACATGGATATCAAAAGAAGAATAGGAATGGTAAAAGACACCTTTACGAGGATGAAGAGTATACTGACCAATACTAAACTAGGCATGACAACCCGCCTCAGAGTACTGAAGTGTTACGTTTATCCAGTTATGTTATATGGCTCAGAATGCTGGACAATATCTAGTAACATGAGGAAATGAATTGAAACAGCAGAGATGTGGTTTTTGAGGAGGATGCAAAGAATATCATGGATGAAGCGAATATCTAATGAGGATGTCATGAACAGAGCAAGCACAAAAAGAGAAATAATGTATGAGATCATGAAAAGGCAACGTAACTTCATTGAACATGTGATTAGGAAAGAGGAGTTAAAATGCACGGTAATTATGGGAAAGATTGAAGGGAAGAAAGCAAGAGGAAGGCAAAGACAAATGATGATGGAGACAGCAGACAGAGAACTTGAAATTAATACTAATGAATTGATCCACTTGACCTGAAACAGGAGTGTGTGGGCCATGGCAGTCAAAGCTCAAACTGGGCACGGCACCTGATGATGTTGATGGTCTTCCTGACACTGAGTGAGGGAATGTTGTTCTATCATTAGTCAGACAGATTTTCAATCTTCCTCTTATATGCTGATTCTTCACCACCTTTGATTCGGTCTGTGACAGTGGTGTCATCAGCAACTTAAACATGGCATTGGCCACACAGTCATAAGTTGTAAAGAGAAGGTGAAAGAAACTCACAACTTCTCTGCATCTGAATGCGTCTATACCTGTATGAACAGGACATGGACAACATTTTCTGAAAACAGCATTGTTATTGCCAAGTCTACTATCATCAATATCCCAGGGGTCACCCATGAACAGAGGTCAAATGAACTTCTAATATAGACCTCCAGTCTTTCAGATAACCAGGTGCCCCAGGCTGCAGCTCCTCAGAGAACATGTTAAGGAACAGGAGCTGCAACTCGATGACCTTTGGCTCAGACCAGAAAGTGAGGAACTACAGCTGTAGGAGACAGGTACCTGGGTGACTGTCAGGAGAGGGAAAGGAAATGGGCAAAGTACTACTGTGGCCATTCCCCTCAATGATAAGTAAACCAGTTTGGATACTGTTGAAGGGGACAACCTACTGGAGTGAGCTACAGCAACCAGGTCTCTGGCACTGAGGCTCAGAAAGGGGTGAAGAGGACTGCAGTGGTGATGAGGGATTCCACAGTTAGAGGAGCGGGCTG
This sequence comes from Mobula birostris, assembly GCF_030028105.1. Lineage (NCBI taxonomy): Eukaryota > Metazoa > Chordata > Chondrichthyes > Myliobatiformes > Myliobatidae > Mobula > Mobula birostris. The sequence goes on from NC_092375.1 coordinate 195,134,827, forward strand.
CTGATTCTGTGGACGTGAAAGAGACACCCGGATGGTAATTTGTCTCCCAGGTGCCAGGGTCAGGGACATGCTAGATCTGGTCCATAGTATTCCAAAGGGGGAAGGTGAGCAGCCAGAAGTCTTTGTACATATTGCCACCAATGACATAGGCAGGAAAAGGGACAAAGTCCTGAAGAAAGGGTATAGGGAGTTGGGTAGAAAGCTGAAATGCAGGACCTCCAGGGTAGTAATTTCTGGATTGCTGCCTGTGACATGCACCAGTGAGGGCCAGAATAGAAAGATTTGGCAGATGAATGTGGGGGTGAGAAATGATACAGCAAGCAGGGCTTCAGATTTCAGGATCATTGGGATCTTTTCTGGGGAAGGTATGACCTGTACAAAAGGGATGAACATATGAACACAAGAGTGACCAATATCCTTGTGGGCAGGTTTTCTAGAGCTGTCAGAGAGGGTTTAAACTAGTTTGGCAGAGGGTTGGAACCCAATTGATAGAGTTGAGGATGGGGCAGTTGGTTTACAACCAGAAGCAGTGTGCATTGAGACTGTGAAGAAGGGCAAGCAGATGATAGGACAAAATTGCAGTCAGTGGGATGAGTTGCAGTGTAACACGGGGATAAAATTCAACAGGGTGATAAATACAGGACAGAAGGTATAATAGCACGCAGTATATGGAATAAGGTAGATGATCTTGTAGCACAGTTAGAGGTTGGCAGGGATGACTTTGTGGGCATTATTGAGGTGTGGCTGAAGGAAAATTATAGTTGGGATCTTAACATCTAAGGATACACACTGTATTGAAAGAACAGGCAGGTAGGCAGAGGGTGTAGGTGGTTCTTTTGATAAAAAACAAAATCAAATCCTCAGAAAGAGGTGGCATAGGATTGGAAGGTGTAGAATCCTTGTGGGTAGAGTTAAAAAAAATAGCATGGGTGAAAAGATCCTGATGGGAGTTATATACAGGCCTCTGAACAGTAGCTGGAATGTGGGCTACAAATTACAACAGGAGATAGAAAAGACATGTCAAAAGGGCAATGCTGTGATTTAGTCATGGGGCATTTCAATATGTAATTAGATTGGAAAAGTCATGTTACTGCCGGATCCCAAGAGAGAGAAATTTTAGAATGCCTATGAGATAGCTTTCTGGAGCATCTTCTGGTTGAATCCACGAGGGGATTGGTTAATCTGGATTAGGCATTGTCTAATGAGCTGGATTTGATTAGGGAGTTTAAGGTAAAGAAACCCTTAGGAGACAGTGATCATAATATGATATAATTCAGCCTGCAATTTGAGAGCAAGGAGCTAAAGTCGCACATATCAATATTACGGTGGAGTAAAAGGAATTATAGAGGTATGGAAGAGGAACTGGGCAAAATGGATTGGAAAGTGACAGTAGCAAGGATAATGGCAGAACAGCAATAGCTGGAGTTTCTGGGTGCAATTTGAAAGGTGCAGGACAGATGCATTCCAAAGAAGAAGTGCTCTAAGGAAGGATGACACCATTGTAGTTGACAAGGGAATTCAAAGACAATATAAAAGCAAAAGAGAGGGCATATAATACAGCAAAAATTAGTGGGAAGTTTTTAAAAATTATAAAAAGGCAACCAAAAAGCCATAAGGAGGGAAAAGATGAAATATGAAGGGTAGTGAGGGAATAATATCGAACATCACAAATGAATTTATATATATATATATATCTATAAAGAGCAAAAGAGAGGCAAGAGTAAATATCACACCGCTGGAAAATGACACTGGAGAAGTAGTAATGGGGAACAAGGAAATGGCAACAAATTGAATAAGTATTACGCACCAGTCTTCACTAGCAGTATGCTGGAGGTTCAAAAGAGTCTGGGAGCAGAAGCGAGTGCAGTTGCTATTACTGGGGAGAAGGAGCTTGGGAAGCTGAAACGTCTGAAGGTAGGTAAGTCACCTGAACCAAATGGTGTACATCCCAAAGTTCTGAAAGAGGTGGCTGAAAAGATTGTGGAAGCATTGGTGGTCTTTAAGAATTTCCAGGTCTGGCATGGTTCTGGAGGACTGGAAAATTGCAAATTTTCAAGAAGAGAGGGAGACAGAAGAAAGAATATTATAGGCCAGTTAATATAACCACAGTGGTTGTGAAGATATTAGAGTCAAGGATGAGATCTCAAGGCTTCTTATCTACGAAAGAATACACTGACAATTGGAGAGTGTTCAAGGAGATGCATGAGAATAATTCTGGGAGTGAAAGGGTTATTGTGTAAAGAGCATTTGATTGCTCTGGGCTTGTAGTCACTGGAATTTAGACAAATGAGGGGGACCTCATTGAATTGAATCCTATCAAATTTTTAAAGGCCTAAATAGAGTGGATGTGGCGAGGATGTTTCCTATAGTGGGTGAGTCTAGGAGCAGATGTCACAGCCTCGGAATAGAGGACTGTCCAATTAGAATGAGGATGAGGAGGAGTTCCTTTAGCCTTAGGATGATGGAATTTATGGAATTCGTTGCCGCAACCAGCTGTGGAGGCCTGGTCATTGGATGTATTTAAGGCAGAGGTTGATAGATTCTTGAGTAGTCTGAACATGAAAGCTTACAGCAAGAAGGCAAGAGAATGGGGTTAAGCGGGAAAATGGATCAGCCATGATGAAATGGCGGAGAGCAGACTCAATGGGCCAAATGGCCTAATTCTGCTCTTATGTCTTATGGTTTTATCTCAGTAACTTTATTCATTTTATCACTGGATGACGCTGAGCACTAACATAAGCCCAGTTTCCTTGAATATGTAAACAGTTGCTGCTCAATATAAGAGCTTTGATGCATAAAGCTGGGGAGTTATTAATAGTATGTGTTTCAATTGTGCAACTGTGCCTTAGGGGATTGCAGTATCATGAAGAGAGTCTGATTTTCTCCCTTTTCCCTTGCTAAAACATTTTCTGAAGATATAAAAATATCATTGAACGTGTGGATAGTCAGAGCCTTTTTCCCAGGGCTGAAATGGCTATCACAAGAGGGCACAATTTTAAGGTGATTGGAAGTAGGTACAGAGGAGATGTCAGAGGTAAGTTTTTTTAACACAGGGAGTGGTGAGTGTGTGGAATGGGCTGCCGGCGATGGTGGCGAAGGCAGATATGATAGGGTCTTTTAAGAGACTCCTGGATAGGTACATGGAGCTCAGAAAAATAGGGGGCAATGGGTAACCCTGGTTAATTTCTAAGGTAAGGACATTGTGGGCCCAAGGGCCTGTATTGTGCTGTAGGTTTTCTATGTTTCTATAAGAAGTAAAACAATAAAAGAACAAGAAATTGTTCACTCTACCAGTATAATTTTCTCACTTGGTTGTTCGTTCATAGCTACCCATGCTTCTGTACCTTTGCACCTAGTTCACGACTTTTTGCCTGACTCAGAAAACAATGGAAATCATCGTATTCAACTCTTATTTCCTGACCAGGAGACTCTTTTACTTTACCACAGACGACTGATCATTTATGCCATAACTTTAACGCAACCAAATGTGCAATGTTGAAAACAATATTCTTCTTTACACATCAAGCTGCTTATTATGTGTGTCTGAAATCTGGGTCTGCCAACAGAGGAAAAGTGGATCAGATTTTCAGCCAAGGGTTTGAGATCAAAATTCTGAGGAAGACTGTTTCTGTCTGGATTCTGATTCTTTCTGGCTGCATGCTGAAGGAAGGCAAGAACCTGGCTGCAGTTTGTGTTCCCTTTTCAAATGAGAGCAGGCAATTCTCCTGGTTCCCTGACTATTATGCAAAACTAATTCCACCCAAATAACTCAGTTGTTCATTCCTCATTTTTAGTATGTGTGCATTCGCTGTGAGTAAATGGACTGCTATACCTGAAAAGTACAATTGATTGAACAGAGGTTTGTCCTGCTGATCCAAAGGACACCAAGTGTAAGAATTCGTCATTATTTTTAATATTTTTTCTCAACTTTTGACTTGGTTTGCTATTTGCTTTTAAACAAAGTAATTAGGTACTCGTGTGTATAAATCTCTGATTTGTTCTGCAATATCTATCAATTTAGAGTCATTGATAGTATCATCGAAAAGTGCAGCACTGATTTATGCCATAACTTTAATGCAACCAAATGTGCAATGTTGAAAACAATATTCTTCTTTATATATCAAGCTGCTTATTATGTGTGTCTGAAACTTGGGTCTGCCAACAGAGGAGAAGTGCACTTTTCGATGATTCTATCAATGACCCTTTGGCCAAAATATTTGAGGAAAAGTAAGTAGAATTATTGTAAATGAAATAATTGTTAACCTCTTCCTACACATTTCTGATAAGACTAGAATAGAAAAATTATCAGATTTAGATCACAGAGAAAGTAACCTTCTATCAGGGAAACGTGGGGCCAGACCTTCTCTCAAATTTGAGTGTGTATACCCTGCTGGAGGGTATAATTGGGGTGTGCTTCATTGGTAACGCTGTCGACCTTCAGATGGAAAACTACACTAAAATTCTGCCTGTTGGTATGGTTCTGAAATCAGCTATCAAGGATCTTTTCAAAGGACACCGTACAGTGATTCTCCTTTAAGCAAAGCTAAAGTATTCAACATTATTGATAGAATTTTGCACACAAAATGGTTGAACCTACACCAAGTGGCCACATTTCAAATCAAGGACTAAACAGATTACTGTGAGTCATGAACGCCAGGCTATATAAGTTGAAGAGATATCTTTCCATGAAGAACATTAGTGAAATGTGTGAGGCATCCTCAATGCTCATTACTTACTTAATTACTTGAAATTAAATTCAACTGCTTTGATAAGATTTGAACTCAATTTTGGTGACTTCAGCCCTCGTATTCCTGGTCCAGTAGCTTAACTGCAATACGTTTCTGGGAAAACCTCACAGTAACTTTCAGCAGAGAATGCTTGCTTGTCCATTAGGTCATCACCTACTGGGACGGGTCTTTTAGTGGTGATTTTATCAACAAGGAGGATTGGCAGGGCCTGGAGGAGCACTTATACTCCTGCATACTGGATACATACTTTGATAATAAACACATTTTTTAATATTTAAATCTGGTCCTTAAATATAAATAGCAAGCTTGCCTACAAATCTGCTGTGATGGATGACTTAGCTACTGCCCTAAACTTAAAGGTTGTCATTATTACCGAATGTTTGTCAACATAATCAAACATTCAAGGACCTTCAAAGATGAGTAATGCTACAAACATTTGTTATAATGTAACATAAAATTTAAAAACTAGTGATCTTAAACATAAATAAATTCTAGTTTTCTAACCAGAGTCCCAAATTTTCTGACTGTTATATCAGAATCAGATTTAAGATCAGCAGCATATGTTGTGAGATTTGTTAACTTCGCAGCAACAGTACAATGCAATATGTGATAATAGAAAGCTGTTAATAACAATAAGTATATATATTAAATAGTTAAATGAAATACATAGTGCAAAAAAGAGGAAATTCAAAAGTAGTGAGATAGTGCTCATGGGTTTAATGTCTATTCAGGAATCGGATGGCAGAGGGGAAGAAGCAGTTCCTGAATCGTTAAGTGTGTGCCTTCAGGCTCCTGTACCTCGTCCCTGGAGAACAAGGCATGACCTGTGCGATGAAGGTCCTCAGTGATGACCTGGACACTACGAAGGCTCGGGCCCATGATGGAACTGACTAGTTTTACAACTCTCTGCAACTTACTTCAATCCTGTGCAGTAGCCCCACTCCCACCCCCATATTACCAGACAGTGATGCAGCCTTTTAGAATGTTGGCCATTTACACAGAATTGCTTCAATTTCTCAGGAAGCCTAGACTATTAAAGTAAAAAAAAAACTATTTGAATTCACTGTTTAGTTTTAGATCAAAGTAGGAAGAACTTACCCATTTTAAGGTAGCTCATTTCCTAAGGCTGTTCCATCTGTAAGTTGCCTTTGTTTACTATAAAAATGCATCACTTGGACTAACACAAGCATTTCACGATACGTATCACAAACAGCAAATGTCTAAGTAGATATTTTGTTACTGACGTTACTAATCAAAGGAGGAATATCAGGATGGCAACACACTATTCTCTTTTTCGAAAGATTCTGAAAGATCCTTTAAGGAGCCATAGAGGGGCACAGCATGGAGCCCAAGCTAACAAACTACCACCTACTCACACATAATTCTACATTAATTTCGTATTTCATTTGTTCCACATTCCCATCAACTCCCCCTCCCCGATTTCTACCTCTCACCTACACATAGGGACAAGTTATGTAGCCTAAGTGACCTAACCATCTAACCCTAATTGGGTTGTTGAGTGACTGCTGTCACAACTCCCCAATCTCAAAGCCCTGCAGTGAAGTTTAAGCCAAAGCAGAGAAAATTCATAACTTTTCTTTCTTCCTTCACTGTACTTTTAGTTTTCAAATGAAGTTATGTGCAGAGCTTGTAAAATTGCTTTTCAAAGTGAAAACATATGAAAGTTTTTGAACAGTGAAATCTACTAGTAAAGCATACATTTCTCCCAGTTAAGACCTCACAGCAGTATTTGTCTTTGACTATTTATGTGTCAGTAAGACCAAAGAACAGATTGTTGTCCTCAGAAAGGGTAGGATGATGGAATACACACCAGTGAACATCGAGGGATCAGAAGTGGAAAGGATGAGCAATTTCAAGTTCCTGGGTGTCAACATCTCTGAGGATCTACCCTGGGCCCAAAATACTGATGCAGTTACAAAGAAGGCACAATAGTGGTTATATTTCATTATGAGTTTGAGGACATTTGGTTTGTCATCAAAGACACTCGCAAATTTCAATTTCTACAGATGTACCACGGCGAGCATTGTAACTGGCTGCATCACCGTCTGGTATAGAGCAGCCACAGAAGAAGCTGCTGAAAGTTGTGAACTCAGTCAGCTCCATCATGGACACTAGCCTCCCCAGCATCATCTTCAAAAGGCGATCCCTCAAAAAGATGGCATTCTTCATGACTTCCTCTCATTGCTACCATCAGGAAGGAGGTACAGGAGTCTGAAGGCACACACTCAACAATTCAGAAACAGCTCCTTCTCATCTGCCACTAGGTTTCTGAATGGACACTGAACCCATGAACTCTGCCTCACTACTTCTTTTCTTCTTTTTAAACTACTTATTTAAGTTAACTTTAAACATATACAAATTTCACCACATATGCTGGTGGAATTAAACTTGATTCTGGTTCCAATTAGACCTTCTCTCTTAATGCTGGTCTAGTTTAAATCCATAAACCACATGAGTCTAGTATAAGTGGGAGCCTGTGAAGCAAAGTGACATAAGAGGAGCAACTGAGACATATTTGGACTCAATGATTGCTTTTTGTGCAGGAAGATGATTTCTTGTTCACTATTGTAAGCTTTTAGCAGGAATCATAATTGTACAGTTCATTCATCTTCTATCACTCTGTTCACCTTGAAGGCAGACAGAGTCAACTGCCTCTAATTGGACTTTCTAAAGGAGAGGGGAAGATAGGAGCATTGTACAGCTTTTTTGTTTATCAGCAGTTTGGATGAAGTTCAATAGGAACAGCCTGGTTTACTGGTTTCCATTTATACTCAACTGTGTAATCACAAATACATGATTAAAAATCTATTAAAAACAGTCTATTAAAAAGCTTCAAATCTTTACTTTTTCTTTTCTTCCTTCACCAAACTTTTGTCATATAATTGTCATAGATAGATAGATAGTTAGATATACTTTATTGATCCCGAGGGAAATTGGGTTTCGTTACAGCCGCACCAACCAAGAATAGAGCATAAATATAGCAATACAAAAACCACAAACAATCAAACAACAAAATGCAAACTATGCCAGATGGAAATAAGTCCCGGACCAGCCTATTGGCTCAGGGTGTCTGACCCTCCACGGGAGGAGCTGCAAAGTTCGATGGCCACAGGCAGGAACAACCTCCCGTGCCGCCCAGTGTTGTATCTCAGTGGAATATGGCCGGAGTCCAACAGCAAAAATTCAATATCCGGTCTACAAACACGTTCCTCGATCATAATATGACCCGAATTGCACCATCCGTTGTTAACCACAACAGTACGCACCCAACTCCTTTACGCTTACGCATATAAAATGACTTTTCAAAATTAAAACATATGAGAGGTTTTAAATATTAAAATCTAGTAATGTGCATAACATTGTCCTTGTTAAGGTATCAGGTGCCCATGGCATCCAGGACATTTTCAAGGAGCAGTGCCTCAAACCAGTGGCATCCACCAACAAGGGCTCCATTACCCAGGACATGCTCTCTTCTCATTGCTTCCAGCAGGCACACACTCAATGATTCAGGAACAGCTTCTTCCCCTCTGCCAGCAGATTTCTGAGTGGACAATGAACCCATGAACACCACCTCACTACTTTTTTTTCCCACTACTATTTAATATATATACTTACTGTAATTCATGTTTTGTTCTAATATTGTGTATAGCAGTGTACTACTGCTGCTGCATAGACAACACATTTCATGACATATACCTATGATATTAAACCCGATTCTCATTCTGAGTGTTTGCCTTTGACTACTTAATATCACGTGATTCAGGAATTGTTTTTCTTTCTTCTTAAATTGCATTATAATTCTGTCAATTTTTTTCTTGTAATAACCGAAGAAAATTAAAATACCACCTGGTTTGGATTGTTTTATATTGTAGATAAGCAAAAAAAGGTATAATTTATGTAGTGATTTCAATAACTGTTTTAGGTCACATTTGTTATGGTTTTATACCGACCAGGTCAAATAGTAGCCCATTAAATGGCAGGTAGTGATGATGTAGACCATCTCTTCACTCTTTAAATCAACAGATAAAGCCATTATAATGATAATCAAACAACATATTAATTCTACATACAAATAAGAAAATGTACTTCCATTCTGAGGAAATATATACACTTGTAAAGACTGGAGCTAGAGGTCATGGGTTGAACATGAAAGGTGAAATGTTCACGGGGAACATGAGGGGGATTTTCTTCACTCAGAGGGTGGTAAGTGTGTGGAACAGACTTCCAGCGTAGGTGGTGGATGCGGGTTTGATTTCAATATTTAAAAGAGATTTGGATAGGTCATGGGTGGCTATGGTTTGGGTGCAGGTCGATGGGAGCAGGCAGATTAATGGTTTGGTACGAATCAGATGGGCTGAAGGCCCTGTTTCTGTGCCGTAGTGTTCTATGACTCTATAAATGTTTTAATTATCTAATGTATCATTGTATTTGATGTAGAGACAAAATAATAATAATCATCCTATCGTACCGTCATTCTACCGGTTGTAACATACAAGCAGGAATGATTCACTGGGCTGTCAGTAATCTGGCCTGCACATTCACTGTGGTGAATTAGAACCAGCAACATGCCATTAAGGAAGTGACAGGCCAGATTTATTATTGCAACAGTGGAATTGTTATTACCTTTCTTTTTGTTTCTGTCAGCTCTTTTGTATCTCTGTAATTAGCAAGCTTAAATATTTTTTCCCAGGTCTTAATTTATAAAATGCTGCTGCTGTTCTGCTGCTAGGCAGATATTATCAAAGTCGACAGAAGGACTGAAATCAGCTTCAGAATACGTTGCGGAGTATAACATCTGCCTCAGGCAGATATTGTTCCTCAGCACTGTAGGTAATTACACCCAGCTGGAGGAATGACACAGTTCCTTCTATTTAATAAATAGGGATTATTTCATAAAAATAGACAAATTATCTCACAAATACAGTGATAAGGTTTGAGGATGAAAGGGAAAGTTCAGTTGCAAAAGCCTTACAAAAAACATGGTGCTGACAATGAAATGCACCTTTTGTTGGACATAATCAGTAGTTGGATGTGGATGGTGTAGTGAATTTGTGAATACTGGTAAGTGGCACTGAGTTCAAGGCAGCTGACAGAATGGATGTCTGCTTGTGCTGGTAGCTTCAGGTACTCAAGACAGAAGGTGTATGACTGCAGGAGAGTAAATATAATTTTATTCTGCATCTTATTACCTCTAACCTGGAATGTTCTCTTCTTGGGCACTGACATCCCCCAGCTTCTGCAAAAAACATCAGAAGTTTGAGGCCTCCAGAAAGTGTCACTGTTACTTTCTGGATGTCACATTAAGGGAAGCTTGATTTGCCTGAACAGGCAGCTTGCCAATTGTGTGCAAGTGAAGCTTAATCAAGGGCCTCTCCTGGATGACACCAGGCAGACCCTCAATTTGCTTGCTCCACTGAAGACCATATGTAGACCAATGTGCTATGACCTCTGCACCAAATAAGTAGAGAGTATGGTAATTAGGGTTGCCAACTGTCCCGTATTAGCCGGGACATCCCGTATGTTGGGCTAAATTGGTTTGTCCCATACAAGACCGCCTTGTCCCATATTTCCCCCGCTAAGGTAGAGCGTTCCTGTGAAACCGTTCGTAAGCAGAAATGACGTAAAGCGAAGAAGCATTAATTTATATGAGAAAAATTTTTCAGCGTTCCCAGACCCAAAAAATAACCTACCAAATCATACCAATAACACATAAAACCTAAAATAACACTAACATATAGAAAAATCAGAATGATATGATAAATACACAGCCTATATAAAGTAGAAATAATGTATGTACAGTGTATTAGAATCAGGAAGATTAAGCCAAAACTGATTTGTGGAAAAAAATCGGCACGTACACGCATGCGCGCACAGGTGCCCGCACAAGGCTTCATGGTCGTGGTAGTCTTTCTCAGGGTAAACACAAGTGTCCCGTGTTTGACTGCTACTTTTGTCCCTTATTTGGGAGTGAGAAAGTTGGCAACCCTAACGGTAATGAAAAGGGAACTATATCTGCCAGTATATTCTAATATGACAATAGCTACTTACAAATGTTCTTCATTAAATTGCCGGTGTGTGGCAGATGGCAGGGCAGCTGCATGGCGTTGGCTGCAGCGAGGACTAGGCCTCAAGCCTCAGGCTTGCCTACTGCTGCAATTCAGGAAAGGCAGCGCTGGAGACAGTGTAGCGGGGCGTCTGTGCTTGGTTGAGGTTGGCCTCTCCCATTGGTGCTGCCCTCCAGTGTCTGATTGGTGGAATGACAAGCTGGATTGTGTATGTGTCTGCAGACTGCTGGGAACACTACCACCAATTTGTGGGACACATCACTCAGGGACTTGGGCTATATATATATATATATATATTTTTTGCAGAACTCTACGTGTGCTAGCTATCTTGAATGCACTGAGTATATTTTGCATCTTGGCCCCAGAGTAATGCTGTTATGTTCAGCTGTATTCATGTATGGTTGAATGATAATTAATCTTGAATTTGATTTGATTTAAATTTGAAAATCCCAGGCTCACTGGGTAATCAAAAATATTCTTACCCATTAAGATTATAACCACTCATCAATAATATTAAAATTATGTTCCACATCACAGGAGTTAGTTTTTTCTAGCTTACATTTATTATACAATGCCCTTATTTTCAAGTACAGTAAATGTAGAGACAGAGTTGATAGTTACACTGGGTTTGTCTGCAGTACTACCCATGCATTCTCTGTTCCAACCTTTTGAACTTAATGCAATTATGCAATTAGCATTCTAACTTCAGGAAAGCAGGACAATATGTTAGTAGTTTGTTTGAAAAAAAATGTACAATGAAGCAAAATAACAAAATATTTTCAAAAATAATTTTCTTTTTCTTTCTTTCCACAGTGCTTATTGTGGTTACTCTGGCTGTGTGTTGGACACCATTGCAAATTCGACGGATCATGGCAGCTTCCAAGGTCAAATCAGACTGGACAGCTGCGTACTTCAGAGCTTTTGTAATCCTGATGCCTATCTCGGATACTCTCTTTTACCTCAGCTCAGTATTAAATCCACTGCTGTACAATCTGTCCTCTAGGCAGTTCAGGGAGGTCTTTATGCAGGTTCTGTGCTGTAAACTTTCCATAGTGCATCGCAACATGCAGACGATAAACAGAAATTATACCATTCCCGAGATCCGCACCACTCAGTCAACAAAACCCCTCCTTCCTGCTCCACTGAAAGGTATGCGCTCACACCGGAAAGCCACTCAGAATCTTCCAACTCCAATGGCAAGAGACAAGGGCTTTGAGCTTCAACCATTGTCACATCAGAACTGTGATCCTAAAACAGAATCAAAGTCAACAGAACTCAATCTGGTTTCAAGGCCCAGGCTGTGGAACATTAACTCTGAGCTGCCACCACTGGAAAATACCATTGGGGTACGTTTAAAACGGCAACCAAATGAAGTCTGTGAAACAGAGATATAATGCTTTTATAAAACATAAATACTTCAAACAAAGACCATAAGAAAACTTTCAAAATGCTGTCAGTGTTAACTTTAAGGATACAGTGTCATGTAAAACTTCAATAAAGTTAACAATGGAAACTGCCTCTGTGGACTGGTAATGTTCTTAGATAGTGGTTGTCTGTTATTAGTGATGCAAGATGTTTTAGAACGGCACGTGAAATGAGAGCAGCAAACAAGGTAGCAAGTTCAGAACTCCTACAATGGTAATTAATCTTCTCAAAGTTTCTGTCACTTTATGAGTTTATGTTAGAAGTGTTGATGTGAGTATTCCAACAGCAGCTAAGAGTTTTAGACTTGCTTTGGGAGACGGTGATGAGTTTCCTCTCCTCCTGGGTCGGGGTCCATTACAGAGTGGAGTGTTACAGCAGCTGATGCATACAGATCCCACCTTTCCTGGGGAGCAAAATGACTGGTAACCTGCAGACGTAATGAGGCAAGATGTAGAAGCAGCACAGGACTTCCGGTACATGATCCCTGGAAAGAGGAAGACAGCAGGGGTAAGATAAGCTCAATGGTTCCATTTAATATCAGAGAATGTATACAGTATACAACCTGAAATTCTTACTCTTCACAGACATCCTCGAAACAGAAGAAAAAACCTGAAAGAATGAATGACAGAAAAAATGCAAGAACCCCAAAGCCCTCTCCCCACTCCCGTGATCAAGCAGCATCAACCCTCCCCCTCCCCCACTTATTCCAGCAGAAAGTATCAGCATTCCCACCACCCACCAAGCAAGCAACAGCAAAACTCCAGAGTCCATCAAAAACTAGTGTTCATCCTAACAGCCTGATGTCCCGAAGGCTCTCTCTCTCACTCACTAATAAGGGAAAAAGAGATGTCACTCCTTCCACTGTGAGAGGGAAAACCAACAAACAGCTCATTGCTTCAGTGTTACAGTCGATAGGTTGGATGCAACCTGCTACATGCAATGGTTGCAGTTCTATTTCATATTATTGTGCTCTCTTATATTTGCTCACTCTAATGCAAAGAGAAAAAGAGAACAGAACATCTTTGGCTATTTATCCAAAGAGTTAAATTTCTGCTTTAAAATTAGAGAACGTGATAATTTAAAGGGTAATTCTCGTCCCATTTATAAAGATGACTAATGTGTTAAACACAAATATCTAACTGGGAATGAGAGCTATTAATCTTCTTTTTCACTTTCCCACTTCATTGGACTTTTGCTTGCAGGAGAAGGGGGATTTTCCTTTCAAGGGGTAATGACATCTGCCTCTTTTCTGATGATGAGAGGCCACTATTTGTCAAACTCAAGCGTGATAAGAACCATAGTCTCGAAATAACATTCTCCTAGAGGGATCGCGTCCTTGTGAATTTTCACTCTCAGAGATTATCGTTCGTTCTTTAGATTTCAAAACATTCATTCCATCTGAATTTGTTAAAAAACACAGTTACAAACATTTGGATTACGAGGTGAGAGCTGTTTGATGCTGTAATTGAGTTATGCATTAAAGTGACAGATAATAATGGAAAACACGTCAGAAATTAATCAGGCAAACTTGAAGTCGTGTCCTTTAATTGACTGGCTTTTGAGTCTGCTCTCCATTAGAACCAGGTCAGCTGAAAAGGAAGGGACTAGATTGGCGGCAATTTCCTCCTATTTTTAATAAACTGAGAACACGTCAAGGGAAGTGCTGTTGGTGACATTAACAAGCATTTCAATTATTTCTTCAATTTTCCTACACTTAGTAATTCAGTAAGCAATTTTGCTTGTTTCAGAATAAAGGCCCTAGGCCTCTGATTGGTTGGTGGACATAGGCATCCCATAGGTCTAGTACATGGGAGTGATGTCTTCCTCTCCAATGTACCCAGAGCAGAAGAAGTTGGAGATGATGTTGGTACTAGTTCATATCCAAGGGGAACTGGGAAAGTTACTGAGCTATGTCAGATCTTTGGAAATTTGATTGCTTCTAATCTCAGCAACGTTAGTTCATTTTGTAAATAAGTAAACCACATCAGCTATGAACAATCCATATGGATAATGAAGAATATAAGGAATGCCAGTTTTGCAGATGATGTAAGAAAATAATCTTTGAAAGGTTAATGGTAGAGGTAGCTAATGGGAAAAATGATGGGATCCTGCCAAGTGGGCCTAAAATGTCGACAGCACTTTTTTCCATAGGTCCTGCCTGGCCTGCTGAGTTCCTCCAGCATTCTGACTGTGTTGCAGACATAGAATATATGGTGTGAAAATGTGAGGTTATTCCATTCTGTAGGACAAACAGGGCATCTCCAGTGGCAAATTGTAGTAAATAGATTGCAGGGTGACCTGAACTATTTCATTAAACACATCAAGTCAATATATAGAGGTACCAACTAGAGAGGATGCAATATTAAATCTCCCATTAGGAAACAAGTTAGGACAGGTGACGGAAGTGTGTGTAGGGGAACACTTTGGTTGCAGTGATCATAACACCATTAGTTTCAATTTGATCATGGACAAGGATAGATCTGGTCCTCGGGTTGCGGTTCTAAACTGGAAAAAGGCAAAATTTGAAGAAATGAGAAAGGATCTAAAAAGCGTGGATTGGGATAGGTTGCTCTCTGGCAAGGATGTGATTGGTAAGTGAAAGGCCTTCAAAGGAGAAATTTTGAGAGTGAGGAGTTTGTATGTTTCTGTCAGAATTAAAGGCAAAGTGAATAAGAATAAGGAACCTTGGTTCTCAAGGGATATTGGAACTCTGATAAAGAAGAAGAGAGAGATGTATGGCATGTATAGGACACAGGGAGCAAACAGGGTGCTTGAGGAGTATAAAAAGTGCAAAAAGGTACTTAAGAAAGAAATCAGGAGGGCTAAAAGAAGACATGAGGTTGCTTTGGCAGTCAAGATGAAGGATAATCCAAAGAGCTACAGATATATTAAGAGCAAAAGGATGGTAAGGGATAAAATTGGTCCTCTTGAAGATCAGAGTGGTCAGCTATGTATGGAACCAAAAGAAATGGGGGAGATCTTAAATGGGTTTTTTGCGTCTGTATTTACTAAGGAAACTGGCATGGAGTCAATGGAAATAAGGCAAACAAGTAGTGAGGTCATGGAACCTATACAGATTGAAGAGGAGGAGGGGCTTGCTACCTTGAGGCAAATCAGAGTAGATAAATCCCCAGTATTTATGTGTTGGTTAAGGCTTTCGTCTAGTGATTTGAAGGTCGCTAGTTCGAGCCTTGGCTGAGGCAGAGTATTGTGTCCTTGAGCAAGGCACTTAACCACACATTGCTCTGCGATGACACCTGTGCCAAGCTGTATGGGTCCTAATGACCTTCCCTTGGACAACATTGGTGGCGTGGAGAGGGGAGACTTGCAGCATGGGCAACTGCTGGTCTTCCATAAAACTTTGCCCAGGCCTGCGCCCTGGAAACCTGGAAACGGATGCCTATTATAAATCCCCAGGACCTGACAGGGTATTCCCTCGGACCTTGAAGGAGACTAGTGTTGCAATTGCAGGGGCCCTGGCAGATATATTTAAGATGTCGGTGTTTACGGGTGAGGTGCTGGAGGATTGGAGGATAGTTCATGTTGTTCCATTATTTAAAAAAGGCTCTAAAAGTAATCCGAGAAATTATAGGGCAGTAAATTTGACGTCAGTAGTAGTTAAGTTATTGGAAGGAGTACTAAGCTGTAGGATCTACAAGTATTTGGATAGACAGGGACTTATTAGGGAGAGTCAACATGGCTTTGTGCGTGGTAGGTCATGTTTGACCAATCTATTAGAGTTTTTCGAGGAGATTACCGGGAGAGTGGATGAAGGGAAGGCAGTGGATGTTGTCTACATGGACTTCAGTAAGGCCTTTGATAAGGTGCTGCATGGGAGGCTAGTTAGGAAGATTCAGTCACTAGGTATACATGGAGAAGTAGTAAATTGGATTAGACATTGGCTCAATGGAAGAAGCCAGAGAGTGGTAGTGGAGGATTGCTTCTCTGAGTGGAGGCCTGTGACTAGTGGTGTGCCACAGGGATCAGTGCTGGGTCCATTGTTATTTGTCATCTATATCAGTGATCTGGATGATAATATGATAAATTGGATCAGCAAATTTGCTGATGATACAAAGGTTGGAGGTGTAGTGGACAGTGAGGAAGGTTTTCAAAGCTTGCAGAGGGATTTGGACCAGCTGGAAAAATGGGCTGAAAAATGGCAGATGGCGTTTAATACATTGGCCTTTATAAATCAAAGTATTGAGTATATGAGTTGGAATGTTATGGAGAGGTTGTATAAGGAATTGGTGAGTCCGAATCTGGAGTATTGTATTCAGTTTTGGTTACCAAATTATAGGAAGGATATAAATAAGGTTGAAAGAGTGCAGAGAAGGTTTACAAGGATGTTGCCGGGGCTTGAGAAACTCAGTTACAGAGAAAGGTTGAATAGGTTAGGACTTTATTCTCTGGAGCGTAGAAGAATGAGGGGAGATTTGAAAGAGGTATATAAAATTATGATGGGTATAGATAGAGTGAATGCAAGCAGGCTTTTTCCACTGAGGCAAGGGGAGAAAAAAACCAGAGGACATGGGTTAAGGGTGAGGGGGGAAAGATTTAAAGGGAACATGGGGGGGGGACTCTTCACACAGAGAGCGGTGGGAGTGTGGAATGAGCTGCCAGATGAAGTGGTAAATGCGGGCTCACTTTTAACATTTAAGAAAATCTTGGACAGGTACATGGATGAGAGGTGTATGGAGGTATATGGTCCGTGTGCAGGTCAGTGGGACTAGGCAGAAAAATGGTTTGGCACAGCCAAGAAGGGCCAAAAGACCTGTTTCTGTGCTGTAGTTTCTATGGTTCTATGGTTCTATGGTTGATATAATAATGAACTAGGAAAGCTAATAATGTGTTCATAAAGGATAATTGTATCCTAATGCAACCTCCGAGCAGTTGAATGTGATGTGGAGTTTACCCACTGGTAAGTTAGTGAAATTTGTGATGTGGAGATTACCCGCTGGTAAATTAGTGAAAAGATGGTTACACTCACTGGAGATTAAGAGCTGATCTCATTGAAAAATGTAGAATTCTGAGTGGGACTGACCATAGATAGTGAAAAGCTCTTTCTCCAAGTTGAAGACATTGGCACTCTGATTCCTGGCGTCAGGGGAAGAGGTACAGAGTTCGGCCATGTGTTAATGTGATGTAGACCAACTGCTTTTCTCAAATTCTCTAACTCCAAAATTGTCCATGTATTCTAAATAGTCATAGTCATAATCATACTTTATTGATCCCGGGGGAAACTGAGAACAATTAACCATTGACTAAAAACCCAGGAAAACATGGATGGCACAAGAAAGCAACAGCAGAACACCAACAGTTTATACACAACTGATAGCACAACTGCTTAAGCCAGGAGTTCCCAAACTTCTTTTATGCCATGGACCAATACCAGGAAGCAAAAGGTTTTTTGGAGTCCAGGATGGGAAGCCTTGGCTTAAGCAGTGACATGGACCACTCCTGCTTCAACTTCTCATGCTCTTCTCAGCAAAATGATGAACATCATATGCAGGCATACAATGATAGAAAGCTCCGTTATCAGTTTATCTATTTAAATCTGAAAAGTGCACGGATTAATAGCTGGTAATCCAGGAGATATCTTTTGAAATATTATGCTTTGTGACGGTTGAATTAAATGCTCTGTGTTCTAGTGTTAAGTACAGTAGTGTCACCTGTGCACACGATGTTCTGAAGACTTTCTGACAAGTTGCAGAAAGCCACGCAACCAGAATCTACAAATCTGTTAAACTGTCATTGTTTCATTAATTGCCAGCATTAATAATATGGGAACGAGAGTGGACCAGACCTGTACTATAGTTCCATTTATCTAACGTTTATCCATGTTCATCCATTTCTACAGATAATAAGAATCCATTGGTTTTAGTCTTTGAGATTTTAAGTTTCAAGGTGGCTGAATTTTAGGTGACAACTTACCAAAGAATGAGGCCATTCTCAACAGATCCATACTGGCTCCTAGCAGAGTAACTCCACTAGTCCCCTCCCCCTTTGTGTTTACTTGAACCCTTGTCAGTTATCTTTTACACTAAAAGATAACTCACAGTGGACAACAGCAGATCTCTGGGAAAAGATTCACACTGTGTCCAGTTCTGGTCGCCTCACTATAGGAAGGATGTGGAAGCATTGGAAAGGGTACAGAGGAGATTTACCAGGATACTGCCTGGTTCAGAAAGTATGTATTATGATCAGAGATTAAGGGAGCTAGGGCTTTACTCTTTGGAGAGAAGGAGGATGAGAGGAGACATGATAGAGGTGTACAAGATAATAAGAGGAATAGATAGAATTGATAGCCAGCGCCTCTTCCCCAGGGCACCACTGCTCAATACAAGAGGACATGGCTTTAAGGCAAGGGGTTGGGAAGTTCAAGGGGGATATTAGAGGAAGGTTTTTTACTCAGAGAGTGGCTGGTGCGTGGAATGCACTGCCTGAGTCAGTGGTGGAGGCAGATATACTAGTGAAGTTTAAGAGACCACTAGACAGGTATATGGAGGAATTTAAGGTGGGGGCTTATATGGGAGGCAGGGTTTAAGGGTCGGTACAACATTGCGGGCTGAAGGGCCTGTACTGTGCTGTACTATTCTACATTCTATGCTCTATGTTCAGTTTCCGATAGGCAGACAGCTCTGGAGGCTGCGATGAATCCCAAGCCGTGGAGTTGAGAGGTGGTAGCAGTAAATAATATGTTGCCATGACGGCCTTACTGTACTACCATAGAGGAATTTTTCATTATCCCTGAAGATCCTCGTGCATGGAAAGTCTTCTTTGTAGTATGGTGTTAATCTCCTGGTTAAAGTCGATACATATGCTCCCTCAGGTTACAAGTATCTGGCTTATGGACACATTGTGCAGATGGAGACCGGCAGGCTGGATTTGCTGGCTGCTGTGGATCTGTTGCATGTTCTGCTGGGTGGGAATAGAATGGGTCATTTCCCAGTTCCTTGTCTAACTAGACCGCACCTACCACCACCCCACCCAACCTTGTTCACCACCAAGCTGCAGCTGGGTTAAGCCAGCCAGAGTTGTCAGCACCGAGCAGTCTCACTCGCTCACTGTGTCAGTGAGGCCGAGCCCTGGCAGCTACTCATCCAATACCCACATGGTTTCCCATTTCAGTGGTCCTCTCACACACCCAGTTTTTATTGATTTCCAACTTACAGTGCTCAGGTCAGGAATAATTCTCAGGAAGCTTACTTTGTCATAAACTGGAGAATACTTGCATCATTTGTAAAATTCTGGGAATCTGAATCACTGACGTATTTTGTGAAATGTGCTGTTTTGTGGAAGCTGCATGATGCAATAATAATAATAATAATTGGTTGGTAATTAGCACCCTGTTCTCTGTCTCTTCATTTGGTTGAGTGGTGGAAGTTCTTCCCAAAAAATCCACAGCAATGTTGTTTGGAGTCACTTTCACCTCACTTCCTCATTAGTAACACACACAAAATGCTGGAATAAGCCAGCAGGCCAGGCAGCATCTATGCACCCTTCACCCAGAACATTTTCTCTTTACTCCCTTCCGTAGATGCTGTCTGATCTGCTAAGTTCCTCCAGCGTTTAGTGTGCATTACTCTAGATTTTCAGCATCTACAGAATCTCTTGTGTTCGTGATTTCCTTGCTAGTTGTGGTTTCAGCCTATCTGCACCCTGCTCCTCTCCACAGCTCAGAAGTTCCTGTTGTGAGCTACAGTAGTAGAGGATAGCTTTCTGTCCACCCTTCCTTATTGTGGGTTATTACTTTACAAAGAAAGTAGTAAGTTAGCTTAAAGCTATGTATCAAGCTCCGAATAATTCTCTTCAAATGCTGAAATCTGAAAAAAAAAACTTTGCCCATACGTGCCTCTAGTTCTTTCACTCTTTCTGACTTCCCAGACTGTATGAAAAGCCCAGAGGCTCTGTATTCATCTCGTCAACAACTTCTGCATTGTAAATAAAAAAAATCCATCTGTCTTTAAACAGTTTGTTTGTAGGATTTTGTTTCTGAAGCTCCTCTGTTAAGTCAGACCTCACGATGGTGATGCAGGAGTCTGCATCTTATGATTCCACAGAGTAAAGCAATTCCATGTTAGAATCTTTACAACTCTTACATCAACAAATTCCTTTTAACAGTTGCCATTGTCAATTAAAATGTTTACCCTAATAATGGCCGCAGTCTATGTAAATTTATTACACAGTAATTACACCATTCCTTTAAATTGAAGTGTGGAAATCTCATCATAGGCTGTAATCAAAGTACGGCAATTTTACAGGGAATATATTGATTATAAATGTATAATTGATCACCAAAATTTAAAGAACAGAACAAATGACTTTCAAAGAGGTCCTGAATTCAGTCCAATTATTGCCTGCTGCCAGCCTTGTTTCACCTTAACTCTACAGGATCTTAATTTCCCATGTGCAATGCAAGTTGCATTATAAATAATAAGATATGCTTAACAAAATTCCCTAAGGAATGCAACATCCATCGCCAGTTAGGCTATTAATAAATGATCTGTTAGGCTGAGGAACATCTACATACCTTTTATGTCGATCTTTATGTCATCCTAAGTTCCCGAAACAATTTCTATTGTAGCAATTCAGAAAATGCTTTCTGGTGATTACTCTAGCATCTATTCATTTGATGCTTGATACCCAAAAGATCTTATCAAATTAATCAGAAATGACAACCCTTTACAAAATGGGTAACCTTCGGAGAACTTGTTGGTTGTGTATAGTGACTGATTTATCTGCTCAACCACTTGTTCTGCTTTTGATATACCCTTTTATTTTCTCTTTATGTATTAATTGGGGCTGTACATTTCCAAACTAATTTGGCTGGGGGATGGGACCCGGAGTAATCGGGCAGAGGATGGGGCAGTTGGTATATATACGCAAAGTCTGGTGAGACTGTAAGAAGGGAAAGGCAGGTTATAGGGCAAAATTGAGGTCTGTGGGATGGGTATTTAAACTAAATGTAGGGGTATGGAAAACAGGATAAAATAAAAGGGAAGGAGAGTAGAGAAAACGTAACTAAAGTCCTTTGAAAAAATAAAAAGACAAAAAGTTTAGAAAGGGATAAGCATTTAACTTTCAGTAACATGACGACAAAATCGAAAAGGGTGATGAATGCAGGAGTGAAGGTGTTACATTTGAATGTACATAGTATACGGAATATGGTAGATGATCTTGTAATGCAGTAAAGGAATTACAGAGGCATGAGAGAGAAGCTCCTAATGGCGTGTGCCCCAAATAACCTTGGACAAAGGTGAGTTACTGGTGCCTTAAAACCAGTCGCTTCAAGTAAGTGGAGCTTGTCAGCCATGGTTGGCAGCTTATCTAGGAGAAGGAAAGCTCTACTCTCAAACCTCCACTGCCTCACAGCTATGCCCACTCATGAGGGAAGGCTTTGGGAGTAAACATCAAAGGAAAAGCTGGAGTCTAAGTCCCTAAGGCAGTCCTACATTGAGTTCAATGCTGACTGACAACTCCAACCTATCAAACTGTATCGGCTTATGCCGTTCCTTTGGGTTCATCAGATACATGGAGTGGGGGAGCTTATGACACAGGCAATAGCTTGCTCTCCATATCGTACTGCCCAGGCTTGCGTACCTAGACAGCTAAGATGCAATATCCATAATCAGCTCTGACCGGTGGAGCCTCAGGCTCGGGGGGCAGAGGTGAGTGGAATTACTATTACTAGAAGATGCTTGCGAAACTGAAGGGTTTGAAGGCAGAGAAGTCACCTGGACCAAATGGACTACACCCCAGGATTCTGAAAGAGATAGCTGAAGAGATTGTGTAGGCATTAGTAACGATATTTCAAGAATCACTAGAGGGTTGTAAAATTGTAAATATCACTCCACTCCTCAAGAATAGAGGGAGGCAAAAGACAGGAAATTAAAGGTCAGTTAGTGTTTGCTTAGATGTTAGAGTAATTGATAAGGTTGAGGTTTTGGGGTACTTGGGGGGCACATGATAAAATAAGCTGAAGTCAGCATGGTTTCCTTAAGGGGAAATCTTGCATTTCAAATCTGTTCTAATTCTTTGAGAAAATAACATGTATGATTATCAAAAAAAAATCATGGATTTTCAGAATCCTTTAGGACGCACCTGAGGGTGCTAAACAAGATTAGAACCCATGGTATTACTGGAAAGATACTAGCATGGATAAAGTATTGGCTGATTGGCAGAAGGCAAAGAGAGGGAATAAAGGGAGGCTTTTCTGGTTGGCTGCTTGTGACTATTAGTATCTGCAGGGGTTGGTGTTGGGATCACTCCTTTTCACTTATACGTCAAAGATCTCGATGATGGAAGTTTGCAGATGACATGAAGATAGGTGGAGGGAGTATTAAAGAAGCAGAGAGTCTGTGGAAGGTCTTAGACAGATTAGGAGAATGGCGAGGAAGTGGCAGATGAAGTATAGTATAAGAAGTGTACGGTCATGCAGCCTGGTAGAAGGAATAAAGATGCAGACTATTTTCTAAATGGAGAGAGAATTCAAAAATCAGAGGTGTAACGGGAATTGTGAGCGCCTGTGCAAGATTTCCTAAAGGTTAACTTGCAATTTGATTTGATTGTAAGGAAGGCAAATACAATCAGAAACAAGAGAAATTCTGCAGATGCTGGAAATCCAAGCAACACACACACAAAATGCTGGAGGAACTTAGCAGGCCAGGCTAAGAGTACAGTTTAAACGCAAATAACAGGAATTCTGCAGATGCTGGAAATTCAAGCAACACACATCAAAGTTGCTGGTGAACGCAGCAGGCCAAGCAGCATCTGTAGGAAGAGGTGCAGTCGACGTTTCAGGCCGAGACCCTTTGTCAGGACTAACTGAAGGAAGAGTTAGTAAGAGATTTGAAAGTGGGAGGGGGAGGGGGAGATCCAAAATGATAGGAGAAGACAGGAGGGGGAGGGATAGAGCCAAGAGCTGGACAGGTGATAAGCAAAAGGGGATACGAGAGGATCATGGGACAGGAGGTCCGGGAAGAAAGACAAGGGGGGGGGGGACCCAGAGGATGGGCAAGAGGTATATTCAGAGGGACAGAGGGAGAAAAAGAGGGAGAAAAATCCCCTTTCTAGATCTTTCTGTCTCTGTCTCTGGAGACAGCTTATCCACTGATGTCTACTATAAGCCTACTGACTCTCACAGCTATCTGGACTATTCCTCTTCTCACCCTGTCTCTTGCAAAAACGCCATCCCCTTCCCGCAATTCCTCTGTCTCCGCCGCATCTGCTCTCAGGATGAGGCTTTTCATTCTAGGACGAGGGAGGTGTCTTCCTTTTTTAAAGAAAGGGGCTTCCCTTCCTCCACTATCAACTCTGCTCTTAAACGCATCTCTCCCATTTCAGGGACATCTGCTCTCACTCCATCCTCCTGCCACCCCACTAGGAATAGGGTTCCCCTGGTCCTCACCTACCACCCCATCAGCCTCTGGGTCCAACATATTATTCTCCGTAACTTCCGCCACCTCCAACGGGATCCCACCACTAAGCACATCTTTCCCTCCCCCACTCTCTCTGCATTCCGCAGGGATCGCTCCCTACACAACTCCCTTGTCCATTCGTCCCCCCCATCCCTCCCCACTGATCTCCCTTCTGGCACTTACCCGTGTAAGCGGAACAAGTGCTACACATGCCCTTACACTTCCTCCCTTACCACCACTCAGGGCCCCAAACAGTCCTTCCAGGTGAGGCAACACTTCACCTGTGAGTCGACTGGGGTGATATACTGCGTCTGGTGCTCCCGATGTGGCCTTTTATATATTGGCGAGACCCGACGCAGACTGGGAGACTGCTTTGCTGAGCATCTACGCTCTGTCCGCCAGAGAAAGCAGGATCTCCCAGTGGCCACACATTTTGGTTCCACATCCCATTCCCATTCTGACATGTCTATCCACGGCCTCCTCTACTGTAAAGATGAAGCCACACTCAGGTTGGAGGAACAACACCTTATATTCCATCTGGGTAGCCTCCAACCTGATGGCATGAACATTGACTTCTCTAACTTCCGCTAAGGCCCCACCTCCCCCTCGTACCCCATCTGTTACTCATTTTATGCACACATTCTTTCTCTCACTCTCCTATTTCTCCCCCTGTCCCTCTGAATATACCTCTTGCCCATCCTCTGGGTCCCCCCCCCCCCATTGTCTTTCTTCCCGGACCTCCTGTCCCACGATCCTCTCATATCCCTTTTGCCTATCACCTGTCCAGCTCTTGGCTCTATCCCTCCCCCTCCTGTCTTTTCCTATCATTTTGGATCGCCCCCTCCCCCTCCAACTTTCAAATCCCTTACTCACTCTTCCTTCAGTTAGTCCTGACGAAGGGTCTCGGCCTGAAATGTCGACTGCACCTCTTCCTAGAGATGCTGCCTGGCCTGCTGCGTTCACCAGCAACTTTGATGTGTGTTGCTTGTAAGAGTACGGTTGATGTTTTGGACAAAGACTCAAAAAAAAAGATGAAGTGAAACCAGGAGGAGGGGAGGGGTGAAGTAAAGAGTTGGGAAGTTGATTGGTGAAAGGGGCTGGAGAAGGGTGAATCTAATAGGAGAGGACAGAAGGCCATGGAAGGGGGAGGAGCACCAGACAGGAGGTGATTGGCAGGCAAAGAAAAAGGTGAGAGAGGGAAAAGGGGGTGGGGAATACTAAAGTTGGGGGGGGGGGGTTAATACCAGAATTTTGAGAAATTGATGTTCATGCCATCAAGTTCGAGGCTACCCAGACAGAATGTAAGGTATTATTCCTCCAACCTGAGTGTAAACTCATTGTGACAGTGGAAGAGGACATGGATTGACATGTCGGAATATGCAGAAAGGCAAATGCAATTTTAGCATACATTTGAAGAGGTCTAGAGTATAAAAACAATTACGTGATGCTGAGACTTTATAAGACATTGGTCAGGCCACTCTTGGAGTATTGTGATCAATTTTGGGCCCCTTATATAAGAAAAGATGTGATGGAATTGGAGAGGATGTTCATGAGAATGATCTCAGGAATAAAAGGGTTAACATATGAGGAGTGTTTGATGGCTCTGAGTCTGTACTTGCTGGAGTTTTGGGGGGGTGGGTCAGATTGAAACCTATCAAATATTGAAAGGCCTAGATAGGGTGGACATGGTTCTAATTGTGGGGGATCTAGGACCAGAGGGCATTGCCTCAGAATAGAAGGACATCTATTTAAAACAGAGATGAGGAGGAATTTCTTTAGCCAGAGAGTGGTGAATCCATGGAATTCATTGTCACTGACAGCAGTGGAGGTCATGTTACTGGGTTTATTTAATGTGGAGGTTAATAGGTTCTTGATTAGTAAAGGTATCACAGGTTATGGACAGAAGGCAGGAGAATGGGATTGAGAAGGATATTAAATCAGCCAAGATGGAATTGTGGAACAGATTCAACCAGCTGAATGCCCTAATTATCCTCCTTTATCTTATGGTCGACCCATTTATCAGTCTTATAGCTTCCAGCTCTAATGAATTCGGAAAACTCAGAATGAGTTCTACCACTTTTTCTTGTTTATATTTTCAGGGTACACATCTTGCTCTGCTTTGACTCTACACTCCATCTATCCCTGTCTACAAAACCATAATTACTCTGCTTTGATTCTAGACTACACTCTATCCCTGTCTACAGAACTATAATCACTGCTCTTAGCAGAGCCTCCAGTGGTGATTGAACTGTGACTCATGGCTCCAACAACCTACGTTCCATCACAGCTTCTGTTCTTTGTGGAATTTTCACATTCCCTCTGTTTTCCAGGTTCCTTCCACATCCCCCAACAGTTTGATTGATAGGTTAATTGTTCACTGAAAGCTGCCCCGAGTGTCGGCTAAAATGTACAGTCTGAGACTGTGAGTGGATTGTGTGGAGACATGGTGAGTGTAAGGTTAATAGGAATGAGTGCTTCATACTTGGAACAGACAAGCATATAATTATCGTCATCAGATAAGAATATTTTATAAACTTTTTTTTGTTTATGATATTAATGATAGAGATCGGATTTCATACTGCTTGGATGTACTAAGTGGGTGGTATTTATTGCCAGAGTGGTTGCCAATAAAAAGTGAATTTGATTCATCTTTGCTTTAGAAAATGGTCATTATAGCTTCTTCGTTTTAGGAAGCATTTAGTTTAGCCTGGACAATTCAACAAAAAACCATTGCGACTTATGTACGGAATGTAGCCAGATGTTGCCCTGAAGATGGGAGGATACAGGACTGTGGTCAGGGGTTGGCAGGCAATGGGATGATTGAATAAGGGTGGACATGGAAATGTGGGTCATGTTGTGTGGGTCTGTAGGTGGAAAGCACCCTGTCCCCAGGGAGGGTGCTGGTCACACCCATGCTGTGTGGGTCTGCAAACGGAAAGCACCCTGTCCCCAGGGAGGGTGCTGGTCACACCCATGCTGTGTGGGTCTGCAAACGGAAAGCACCCTGTCCCCAGGGAGCGTGCTGGTCACACCCATACTGTGTGGGTCTGCAAGTGGAGCAGCGTCAACGTCACAGATCCAAGCAGCAGTGAACTGAAGAAGTCAGGGCATAGATAATTCAACCCTGTTCAGAATTGCCAGGAATTAAATGTCAGTGTATATAAAAGGGGTGGGTGAGGGGAAATCTCAACTGACATAATTCACATCACTCTAAGTCAGGCAGTACCCGTGGAAAGAGAAACAGAATTAATGTTTCGGGTTTCAGTTATAGAGGCCATCATTATTGATTACATGAATATCTTCCATGTGGGCACGTTCAGTCTTCCAGACCCAATATACTGAACCTTTAGTATTTTGGCCTACTCAGGACTTTGGCAATTCTGGACCAGCAGACTTAAAGCTAATACTATTAATATTCTAACATATCTTTAATACGTTTCCTTTTAGGTGTCACGTTGTTAAATCATACATTTTTGCAATGAACCCAGTAAATTTAAAGTTTGCACAATAAACAAGATTCTTGTAGGTTTCATGGGAGCACGAGAAGCAGAGTTTAGAGGGATTGTGGGAAATGGGGCTCCACTGTTTGGAAAGGAGGCAAGGAAGCACTGGAACTCGAAGCCAGCATGACAAACAGGGCTGCAGTGTGTGGGAACTCACACCACATTGTATGTGAGGGAGGGTGGGAGTCAGGAACTAGAATGTGAAAGGAACATGTAAACCAGGCCCACGGTGTTAAAGGGAGGGCAGGAATTAGCACCTAGTGAGTCAGGCACAGACAAGAAGCTGGATGGTGGACTATTGGAGTATTGAACTTTATAATAATCACTCTCTCTTTACGGGAACTGGCCATATCTGCTAAGTCATCCAAATGTGATCTTGACTCAGCACAGCCTTCCTTATCAGAGATATTCATAGAATCATAGAGCATTACAGCACCGAGGCAGGCCCATCAGCCCTTCTAGTCCATGCTAACCAGCTTTATTGCTTAGACACACCTAACCGCTTGTGGGCCTCAGCCCTCCATACCTCCCACTTACGTACTTACCCAGGCTTCTTTTAAATATTGCACTTGAACCTACATCCGCCACTTCCACTGGCAGTCCATTCCACACTCACACCACCCTCTGAGTGAAGAAGTTTCCCTTCAGGTTCCACGTAAATATTTCACCTTTTACCTTGAACCTATGATCTCCAGTTCTAGCCTCACCCAACCTCAGTGGAAAAAGCCTGCATGCATTTACACTATCAATACCCTCATCGTTTTGTATACCTCTATCAACTTTCCTCTCATTCTCCCAACCTTCCAGGAAATAAAGTCGTAACTTATTCAACTTTCTGCCATAATTCAGATCCTCAAGACCTTGTAAATTTTCCTTGTACTTACTGATAGCTTTCCAAAGCAACACGCACAAAATGCTGGAGGAGCTCAGCAGGTGAGGCAGCGTCTATGAAGTGAGTACGCACACAGATGATGTTCCCAGCGGAGACCCTGCTTCAGGATTACTGGACCTTTCCAGTTGGTACATGGCCAAAGCTGCACACAATACTCCAAGACTAGCCTCACCAACGTCTTATGCAACTTCAACGTAACATCCCATCTTCTGTATTCAAGGTCCTATTGAAGGATAATGTGGCAAAATCTTTTTTTATGACCTTATCTACCGGTGACCCAAATTTCAAAGTATTAGGAATCTGCATTCCCAGATCCCTTTTTCTTCACCACTGTACCTCACACTTACATAGAAACATAGAAAAACTACAGCACAATACAGGCCCTTCTGCCCACAATGCTGCACCAAACATGTACTTACCTTAGAAATGACCTAAGGTTACCCATAACCCTCTATTTTTTTAAGCTCCATTTACCTATCCTTAAAAGACCCTATCATTTCCGCCTTCACCACCATCGCCGGCAGGCCATTCCACACACCTCACCACTCTGCGTAAAAAGCTTACCCGACATCTCCTCTATACCTGCTACCAAGCACCTTAAAACTGTGCCCTCTTGTGGCAACCATTTCAGCCCTGGGGAAAAGCCTCTGACTACCCACACGATCAACGCCTCTCATCAACTTATAAACCTCTATCAGGTCACCTCACATCCTCTGCCGCTCCAAGGAGAAAAGGCCTAGTTCACTCAATCTGTTCTCATAAGGCATGCTCCCCAATCCAGGCAACATCCTTGTAAATCTCCTCTGCACCCTTTCTATAGTTTCCACATCCTTCCTGTACTGAGGTGACCAGAACTGAGCACAGTACACCAAGTGGGGTTTGACCAGGGTCCTATATTGCTGCAACATTACCTCTCGGCTCTTAAACTCAATCCCACGGTTGATGAAGGCCAATTCACTGTATGCCTTGTTAACTACAGAGTCAACCTGCGCAGCAGCTTTGAGTGTCCTATGGACTCGATCCCCAAGATCTCTCTGCTCCTACACACTGCCAAGAGTCTTATCATTAATACTATGTTCTGCCATCATATATGACCTACCAAAATGAACCACTACACGCTGACGAAGGGTCTCGGCCTGAAACGTCGACTGTACCTCTTCCTAGAGATGCTGCCTGGCCTGCTGCGTTCACCAGTAACTTTTATGTGTGTCACTACACACTTATCTGGGTTGAACTCCCTCTGCCACTTCTCAGCCCAGTTTTGCATCCTATCGATGTCCTGCTATATCCTCTGACAGTCCTCCACACTATTCACAACACCCCAAATCTTTGCATCATCAGCAAATTTACCAACCTATCCCTCAACTTCCTCATCCAGGTCACTTATAAAAAACACAAAGAGTAGGGGTCCCAGAACAGATTCCTGAGGCACACCACTGGTCACCGAACTCCATGCAGAATATGACCTGTCTACAACCACTCTTTGTCTTCTGTGGGCAAGCCAATTCTGGATCCACAAAGCAATGTCCCCTTGGATCCCATGCCTCCTTACTTTCTCAATAAGCCTTGCAGTACATCTACTGCACTGCCTTCATCAACGAGTTTAGTCACATCCTCAAAAAATTCAATCAGGCTTGTCAGGCATGACCTGCCTTTGACAAAGCCATGCTGACTATTCCTAATCATATTATGCCTCTCCAAATGTTCATAAATCCTGCCTCTCAGGTTCTTCTCCAACAACTGAAAACTACTGAAGTAAGACTCACTGGTCTATAATTTCCTGGGCTATCTCTACTCCCTTTCTTGAATAATGGAACAACATCTGCAACCTTCCAATCCTCTGGAAATTCTCCCGTCCCCATTGATGATGCAAATATCATTGCCAGAGTCTCAGCAATCTCCTCCCTCACCTCCTGCAATAGCCTGGGGTACATCTGGTCCAGTCCTAGAGACTTATCCAACTTGATGCTTTCCAAAAGCTCCAGCACATCCTCTTTCTTAATGTCTATATGTTCAAGCTTTTCAATCTGCTGTAAGTCATCCCTACAATCGTCAAGATCCTTTTCCGTAGTGAATACTGAAGCAAAGTACTCATTAAGTACCTCTGCTATCTCCTCCGATTCCATACACACTTTTCCACTGTCACACTTGATTTGTCTATCCTCTCACGCCGTATCCTCTTGCTCTTCACATACTTGTAGAATGCCTTGGGGTTTTCTTTACTCCTGCTCGCCAAGGCCTTCTCATGACCCTTTCTGGCTCTCCTAATTTCATTCTTAAACCCCTTCCTGCTAGCCTTATAATCTTCTAGAACTCTGTCATTACCTAGATTTTTGAACTTTTCCTAAGCTTTTCTGTTCTTCTTGACTCGATTTTCAACAGCCTTTGTACACCACGGTTCCTGCACCCTGCTATCCTTTCCCTGTCTCATTGGAACATACCTATGCAGAAGGCCATGCAAATATCCCCTGAACATTTGCCACATTTCAGCCATACATTTCCCTGAGAATATCTGTTCCCATTTATGCTTCCAAGTTCCTGCCTGATATCTTCATATTTCCCCTTACTCCAATTAAACACTTTCCTAACTTATCTGTTCCTATCCCTCTCCAATGTTATGGTAAAGGAGATAGAATTGTGATCACTATCTCCAAAATGCTCTCCCACTGAGAGATCTGACACCTGACCAGGTTCATTTTCCAATACCAGATCAAGTACAGCCTCTCCTCTTGTAGGCTTATCTGCATATTGTGTCAAGAAACCTTCCTGAACACATCTAACAAACTCTACCCCATCTAAACCCTTTGCCCTGGGAAGATGCCAATCAGTATTGGTAAATTAAAATCTCCCACCACAACAACCCTGTTATTATTACACCTTTACAGAATCTGTCTCTCTATCTGCTTCGCGATGTCCCTGTTACTATTGGGTAATCTATTTCTACCCACAGAGACTCAGTAGACAATCCCTCCATGACTTCCTCCCTTTCTGCAGCCATGACACTATCTCTGAACAGCAGTGCCACGCCCCCACCTCTTTTGCCTCCCTTCCTGTCCTTTCTGAAACATCTGAAGCCTGACACTCTAAGTAACCATTCCTGCCCCTGAGCCATCCAAGCCTCTGTAATAGCCACAACATCATAGTTCCAAGTACTGATCCATGCTCTAAGCTCATCCGCTTTGTTCATGATGCTTCTTGCTTTAAAACGGACACATCTTAAACCATCGGTCGGAGCACATCCCTTCTCTATCACCTGCTTATCCTCCCTTTGACAATAAACTGGACTGGTCAAAGAACACTGAGGCTGTCTACAAGAAGGGTCAGAGCCGTCTCTATTTCCTGAGGAGACTGAGGTCCTTTAACATCTGCTGGACGATGCTGAGGATGTTCTACGAGTCTGTGGTGGCCAGTGCTATCATGTTTGCTGTTGTGTGCTGGGGCAGCAGGCTGAGGGTGGCAGACACCAAAACAAGCAACAAACTCATTCGTAAGGCCAGTGATGTTGTGGGGATGGAACTGGACTCTCTGATGGTGGTGTCTGAAAAGAGGATGCTGTCCAAGTTGCATGCCATCTTGGACAATGTCTCCCATCTGCTACATAATGTACTGGTTGGGCACAGGAGTACGTTCAGCCAGAGACTCATTCCACTGAGATGCAACACAGAGCGTCATAGGAATTCATTCCTGTCTGTGGCCATCAAACTTTACAACTCCTCCCTTGGAGGGTCAGACACCCTGAGCCAATAGGCTGGTCCTGGACTTATTTCCTGGCATAATTTACATATTACTATTTAACTATTTATGGTTTTATTACTATTTATTATTTATGGTGCAACTGTAACGAAAACCAATTTCCCCCAGGATCAATAAAGTATGACTATGACTATGACTATGACTTTCACACTGTCTCCAAGCTTTCTCTATTTGTGAGCCAACCGCCTCTTCCCCAGTTTCTTCAGTTCGGTTCCTACACCCCCCCCCCCCGCCCCCACAGTTCTAGTTTAAACTCTCCCCAATAGCCTTAGCAAACCTCCCTGCCAGGATATTGGTCCCCCTGGGATTCAAGTGCAATCCGTCCTTTTTTTTTACAGGTCACGCCTGTCCCAAAAGAGGTCCCAATGATCCAGAAATCTGAATCCCTGCCCCCTGCTCCAATCCCACAGCCACACATTTATCCTCCACCTCACTCTATTCCTATACTCACTGTCACGTGGCACAGGCAGTAATCCCAAGATTACTACCTTTGCGGTCCTGCTTCTCAACTTCCTTCCTAACTCCCTGTAGTCTGTTTTCAGGACCTCCTCCCTTTTCCTACCTATGTCATTGGTACCAATATGTACCACAACCTCTGGCTGTTCTCTCTCCTACTGCAGGATATCATGGAAACGATCAGAAACATCTTGGACCCTGGCACCTGGGAGGCAAACTACCATCCGTGTTTCTTTCCTGTGTCCACAGAATCACCTGTCTGACCCCTAACTATAGAGCCCCCTATCACTGCTGCCATCCTCTTCCTTTCCCTACCCTTCTGAGCCACAGGGCCAGACTCTGTGCTGGAGGTGTGGCCACTGTTGCTTCCCCCAGGTAGGTCATTTCCCCCACCAACAGTACTCAAACAGGAGTACTTATTGTTGAGGGGTACAGCCACTGGGGTACTCTCTAGTATCTGACTCCTGCCCTTCTCTCTCCTGTTACCCACTTATCTGTCTCCCCAGGCCCCGGTGTGACCACCTGCCTATAGCTCCTCTCTATCACCTCCTCACTTTCCCGGACCAGACAAAGGTCATCGAGCTGCATCTCCAGTTCCCTAACCCGGTCCCTAAGGAGCTGCAGCTTCACTCACCAGGTGCTGATGTGGCCGGACGGAGTCTGGGAGTCTCCCGGACATCCCGCATCTGACACCCAGTACAGAACACCGGCCTCACAGACATACTTCCTGCTTCTATCCCTCACAGGTAACTTACCTCACCTTGACCCGTTATCACCGAATCCCGAATGAGCCAAAGCCCTACCACTCTGCCTCAGATCACTCCGTCGATGACTGCTCTGCTAGGCAGTGTCTCCCTTTTATGCCTGAACCTTCCCCGCTATCTAACTCATGACTGATGCTCCTCTTTACAACATAGAGTTAACTTGTTTCCTCTCTTCCCCAAGTCTGTTTCTCCTTCCACAGGTGCTGCCCAACCTGCAGAGTATTTCCAGCATTTTCTGTTTTGATTACACTAATCTCAGTTTGGCACACTGTCATTTTACTGACAGTTCAAAATTAGGGCTGTTGGTCAAATATCCATCAGTAATTAATGGGTCACAAACACAAGAAAATCTGCAGATGCTGGAAATCCAGAGTAACACACACAAAATGCTGGAGGAACTCAGCAGGCCAGGCAGCATCGATGGAAATGAATAAACACGAGATTTTGTGCTGAGTCCCTTCATCAGGACTAGAATAAAGATATTAGAAGTTGGAGTAAGAAGGTGAGGAAAGGGGAGGAAGAAGCACAAGGTGGCAGGTGATAGGTGAAATCGAGAGGATGAGGGGTGAAATAAAGAGTTGGGAAGTTGATTGGTGAAAGAACTAAAGGGTTGGAGGAGGAGGAATCTGACAGGAGAGTATAGAAGACAGTAGAAGAAAGGGAAGGGGGAAAAGCACCAGAGGGAGGTGATGGATAGGTAAGGAGATAAGGAGGGAGAGGGAAACAGGAATGGGGAATGGTGAAGGAGGGAGCAATTACCAAAAGTTTGAAAAATCAATATTGATACCATCAGAATGGAGGATACCTCAAACAACAGGAATTCTGCAGATGCTGGAAATTCAAGCAACGCACGTCAAAGTTGCTGGTGAACGCAGCAGGCCAGGCAGCATCTCTAGGAAGAGGTACAGTCGACGTTTAGTCCTGACGAAGGGTCTCGGCCTGAAACGTCGACTGTACCTCTTCCTAGAGATGCTGCCTGGCCTGCTGCGTTCACCAGCAACTTTGATGTGTGTTGCTTGAATTTCCAGCATCTGCAGAATTCCTGTTGTTTGAGGATCTTCCAATCTGTTGGTATCAACATTGATTTTTCAAACTTTTGGTAATTGCTCCCTCCTTCACCATCCCCATTCCTGTTTCCCCCTCCCTCCTCAGGATACCTCAATAGCCTCATTGTGACAGTAGAGGAGGCTATGGACAGACATGTTGGAATGGGAAGTAGAATTGAAATAGGTGGCCACCAGGAGATCCTGCTGTTTTGGGTGGTTGGAGCAAAGGTGCTTGGCGAAGCCATCTCCTATTTAGTGAGACCTGATGTAGATTGGGAGAGCACTTCACCGAGCACATTTGTTCCGTTTGCGGGTCACCCTTGGGCCAGGTGTAGCACCTGCTTAGCCCCCCCCACCCCCCACCGATCAGGGTCTTGTGATGCCATGGGACCAGGTAGTGGATGGTTGTATTAGCAGCTGGTGCATATCAGAAGACCTGGTTATACAACCACTGACACCAGGCAGTCAATCTCAGTAGAGTATTGATAATGGCTGGGATCACCTGTCTTGTAAAGACACTGCCCAGAAGTAGGCAATGGCAAACCTCTTCTGCAGAAAAAATTGTCAAGAACAGTCATGGTGACGACCATGATTGCTGACATAAGACACGGCACAAAGAGTGAACAAGCACATGAACCAGATGGCCTTGAATTCAAATGGAAATATCTGCAACCACTTGAAAACATTTGCAAAATTATTTTCATGTGCTTTTTATACATATAAACTGGTTCAATTGTGTCAGAGTTCTTGCCAAACATTCCAAATGAACAATTCTTTACTGAGACTCAGCTTTAATTATATGGTTACAGTTCACAGGTGATTTAATTGTGTGCGTGTATTTTCCAGATTGGTGGGAAACTGGTCACTCTCAGCCATGTGATCTGTTTCTTATCGATTCTGTAAGGGAGGCAGTGTTCCACTTCTACTCTCACGTCTCTGTTTCAGCCTCCTACACTGTTTTAATGAAACACAATTTCATCTTAAGGGACAACACCTCATTTCTCTGCCACACAAATTGTACTCGATCGGATTGTGTGCAACCATTTCAGATAAAACTGCTGCTACTCCCATTACACTTCCCTCAGATCAATCTTTTGGTTCTTTTATGTGTCCCATTATGTCCCACAACCTTTTTGTAATTTAATCCCTCCTACAGTCCGTCCTATCACTCAGTTTTGCTTTTGTTCAGCCTTCCCTTTGTTTCCACAAATTCAAACTCATCTTTGTTTTTCTCCAATATTGACTCTGTTCGTCTGTCCAGAAGCAAACCTCACCAACTGACTACTTTTGTTTGAATTTCAGTTTTCCAGTGTTCACAGTGAATTGTTTTTGCAATACAATTCACTGCCTGAAATATTGCTTGGTCTATAATACCTCTGGCCAAATACAGGCAGGCAAATTATAATAGGATGCAATGGAAGGGATGATGTAATACAGCATATTTTCTGTCATTTACATGCTAGCAGTACAAGTCACAGGGGACTCCAATGTATTCAGACAATAAGGACTACAACAAAAAAAAGCAACATCAGCCAAAATGTCTAATTAACAGGTTCCCAGCCCCTTTTCCCTCTCAAAACCTCCTGGAAATTTTAGAGACTTTTTCAAATTTATAGCCAAATATTTTTATTTTCGACTTTGCTGCAGTTGAAATCATGTTGATGTCAAGTCTGCACTGCTTCATTCCTCCATTCCAAATAATGACTATATTTCCCCAGCGTATTTGTAATGTTTCAATTTTAACAACAGTGCTGCACCATAACTTATTTAAACTACCTGGCATTCATTTCACTTTTATTCATCATTCATCACGTGCCATGTTGAATGACATGGACTATCATCATCTTTTCATGACCATGACAGTTCTTGCCATATTTTTTCTACTGAAGTGGTTTGCCATTGCCTTCTTCTAAGCAGTGTCTTTACAAGACTGGTGACCCCAGTATTATCAAAACTCTTCAGAGATTGTCTGCCTGGTGTCAGTGGTCACATAACCAGGACTTGTGATATGCTCCAGCTGCTCATACGACCGTCCACCACCTGGTCCCGTGGCTTCACGTAACCCTGATCGGGGGTTGGTTTGAGTAGGTGCTACACCTGACCCAGGGGAGACCTGCAGGCTAGCAGAGGGAAGAAATGCGTTGCACCTCTTTTGGTGGGGACATATCTCCACCCTGCAACCCTTTTCCTTTTAATTTCTTTTAATATACTCATTTTCTTTTCTCCAAAATGATCTATATGTTTAGTTCTGTATTTATAGATGGCGATTGGAAATCCCAGCATTTTTCTGCTCTGTGTTGTATTGTTATATGCTTACCATATGAACAAAAACATGTCTAGAATATTCTCCTTCAAGAAATGAATCACAACACGGATGATTTTCTTATTCTTTGCAGCTGAGCAATCATCAGATGTGGACATTCAAAGTAATGGAATCCAAAATGCAAACAAAAAGCCCTCTTTCATTGAAAAAAATATAACTAGACTTCTAGGAAACATGAGCTTACATCTTTACTTATCCTAGGTTGTCTATACATGGTTTTCTTTGTCTTCCACTTTATTAAACTGATGACATAGTGAAGAAAGCACAGTAGTGCCTTTACTTCCTTAGGAGTCTGGGGAGATTCAGCATGACCTCTAAAACTTTGACAAACATCAATATATATGTGTAGAATAGAGTGTATTGGCTGGCTGTATCAAGACCTATTCTGGAAACACCAGTGTGTTTGAACAGAAACTTGTACAAAAGGTAGTGGATTCAGCCCAGTACGTCATGGGTAAAGCCCTCCCAACCATTGGGCACATTTACATGAAACACTGTCGTAGGAAAGGAGCATCCATCACCAGAGATGCCCACCACCCAGGTCATGCTCTCCTGCGTAGAAGGTACAGGTGCCTCAGGACTCACACCACCAGGTTCAGGAACATTTACTACCCCACAACCATCGAGCTCGTGAACAGCTGGGAATAAGTGCACTCACTTGCCCATCCATTGAGATGCTCTCACAACCAATGATCACACTTTAAGGACTGTTTATCCCATTGTCTTATGTTCTCATTATTTGTAGCTATTTATTAATATTAGCATTTGCACAGTTTGTTGTTTTCTGTACTCTAGTTGATCTTTCATTGATCCTGTTATAGTTATAATTCTATAGATTTGTTGAGTATACCCACAAGAAAATGAAGCTCAGGGCTGTATGTGGTGCCATGTATGTACTCCGATAATAAAATTTACTTTGAACTTTGAATGCACAATCTTATCTACTGCCTCACCTGCCTTCTACAGTGTGTCCTTTCCTCCTATGATGTAATGTAGTCATCTGATTACAAGCAAACCTGCAAACTTTGTAAGCTGCAGTTCACTGGAGAATCTTATACTGTATCAGAAAAGAGCTACATATGGTTCTTCAGGTTTTACAGAGCTGAACTCAAAGAGCTCAGGGACCCAATTAATAAAATATAGTTTAAAGTCAAAGTACATTTTGGTGCCGAATTCTAATTCAAACAAAACTCATTAACTTGATAGTTCCTTACTTTAATGATTTCTCACAAAATAATTGCATCTGATTCTTCTGAAATAAAACAAGGACACAGTTGTTCAGCACCGTTTAGAACCTCTCAGATCACTTTACAGCTGATGAAGTGTAGTGTTAGTTTTAATGTTGAGAGGTGGTAGCCAATCTCAGCACAGCAAACTCCTACAGCCAGCAATGGGGAGATGCCTAGAGTTAGTATAATACCCTGTTCATATTGCTCAGTGAAAAATTCAGATTACAATGACTCCTACGCTTGTGCAATGGGATGTTTTATATCCTCTCAAGAGAGCAGATGGGACATCAATTTAATGTCCTTTCCAAAATACATCACAATGAGTATAACACTCAATTGTTACTAAAAATTTTGAAAAAAAAACTCGTGACACTGAGAACATGAAATAAAACCATAAAATGCTAGAAATATTGAACTTATCAAGCATCCCTTAAATTATCAGAATTTTACTGTATTCAATTCTACAGCATCAGAGAACTCTTTCTCTCTCTCTCTCTCTCTCTCTCTCTCTATATATATATATATATATACACACACAGAATGGACCATTTCTTCTGTAGGCCATCTATCTGTAACATTGGTTCACTTCTCTGTCCATTAGCTTAGCCCGAAATAATTCACAGCTCAGTATTTCATAAACCTTTGCATTCCATTGTTACTGCTAATGCTCTCTCGTTTCATAACTTTCTCTTTCCAGCTGCCCCCATTAACACATCAACCAGATGGCCTCCATAACTGATTCCCATGACAACTGTGGCCTCACCCCATCAGACCTATTCCTTTCCCCTATCCATCCTCCACTCCCTCACTGCATTTTAACTAAGTCCTTTTCTCTCTTCCACAGTTCTGACGAAGGATTTTCAACCTCAATATTCTCAACATGGAAGTTCCATAGGGCTGCCTCCTCAGCCTCATAATCTACTCTATATACATTAGTGAATGTATGTATCATCTACAAGTTTACAGATGATACTACTGTACCACCATATCTCAAATAACGGTGAATAGAGTACAGGAGGGAGGTACAGAGCATAATGGCACGATGTTGTGACAATTTTTCCCTCAGTGTTAGCAAAACAAAAGAACCGGTCACTAACTTCAGGAAGGGAGGTGCTGCACAAGCTCCTGCTTACATCAACAGCGCTGAGGTCAAGAGAGTTGAGAACATCACGTTCCTGGGAGTGAACATCTTTTATAGACTGTCCCCATCCAAGCACATGCACAGCATGGCCAAGAAAGCTCACCAGCACCTCTATTTACTAGAGAGGCTAAAAGAAATTTGACAAATCCCTTTGACCCTCACCACTTTTTATTGATGCCTCACAGGAAGTACCCATTCCAGATGCATCACAGTTTGCTATAGCAACCGCTGTACTCATGACTGAGAGAAAGTGCAGGGAGTTGTAGACACAGTTCAGTACATCACAGAACCAGCCTCCCTTCCATAGACTCTATCTGCAATTCCTGCTGCCTTTGTAAAGCAGCCAGCATTGGGCGGAAGATACAAAAGTCTGAAAGCACATGCCACCAGGCTCGAGGACAGTCTCTATCCCACTGGTATAAATTGATTCTGAGAAAGCAAGGTGAATTCTGGACCTCACAGTAATCTTGCACCTTATTGTCCACCTGCACTGCACCTTCTCTGTACTGTAGCATTCTGTATCGTTTGCCTCACTACCTCCGTGCACTGCTGTCAGCAATTGGCCCATATCGACAAGCTTTTCACTGTGCCACCTCACAGGATACAGGCTGCCTCAATGTGTAGGATGTAACGTGGGGCCGGGGTGTGGGGGGGGGGGTCAATGGTGCACCCAGCAGATTTACTGGGTAAATCTACAGACAACTCCAGTAACCCATGTCCAATCTGATCTCTGTGCTGTCTCCATGGAGTTTCACTGGGTGCTCTGCTTTCCTCCCAAACTACAAAAATGCTCCCATTATTACCTTCATTGGCTACTGTAAATTGCCCCTAGTGTGTAGATAAGTAATAGAAACTTTTGAGCTGATGGGTATGTGGGAATGATAATTTGATTAGAGTACAGAAGTGTAATTACAGGTATCTGATGGGCAGCATAGACACAGTGGGTTGCCAGCCTGTATCTCACTATTACTCCGAGGCAGGGGGTCCCAGACTCTCCTCAGTGAATGGTAGTAGACCATAGCATTAAAAAGGCTGTCAACCCCTGCTCTAAGGACAGATGTGAGAAGGTGACCAGAAGAGTATCTGTACAATACAATTTCAGAATATTATATTTCCTGATATTTTATTGCCCTGTATTGTGTCCGTAGAAATTACTGCTTATAATTACCATGTGAAGAGATGTTAGGAATATTTGTATTGACAAAATGAAACAAAATTTGTGTTTTATTCCTGACCATGGAGTTATAAAACAGGGGAAGAGGCATTGCCCAATTTGTCCATGCCAACAAAGTTGTCCACCTCATCTCAACCAATTTTCCAATTTGCAAATCTCTTTTAAATGTAGCAATTGTACAACTTCCTGATTTAAATCTCCTACCTCTCACATTAAACCTATGCCTTCAACTTTTGGATTCCCCTTTCTTGGGAAAACAAAACTGTAAACATTCACCTTCTCTATGACCCATGTGATTTCATTTCTCTCCTCTCAGATCACCCTCACCCTCCTATCCTCCGGTGAAGGAAGACCCAGCCAATGTAGCCTTTTCTTATAAATGGAATTCTCCAGTCCAGGCAACATCTTCATGAATCTTTTCTTCACCTTTTCCAGTTTAATGATATCCTTCCTATCACTTTTTCTTTCACTTTCTACCTAATGAAATCACTGTTTTCTTTAGTTCTGTGGAGGAATCCAAAAAGCAAAAAGAAAAATGTGACTAAACACATTGATGAAGGTAGAGCAGTAGATGTAGTGTATATGGATTTCAGCAAGGCATTTGATCAGGTACCCCATGCAAGGCTTATTGAGAAAGTAAGGAGGCATGGGATCCAAGGGGACATTGCTTTGTGGATCCAGAACTAACTTGCCCACAGAAGGCAAAGAGTGGTTGTAGACGGTTCATATTCTGCATGGAGATCCGTCACCAGTGCTGTGCCTCAGGGTTCTGTTCTGGAAACCCTTCTCTTCCTAATTTTTATAAATGACCTGGATGAAGAAGTGGAGGGATGAGTTAGTAAATTTGCTGATGACACCAAAGTCGGGAGTGTTGTGGATAGTGTGGAGGGCTGTCAGAGGTTACAGCAGGACATTGATAGGATGCAAAACTGGGCTGAGAAGTGGCAGAGGGAGTTCAACCCAGATAAGTGCAAGGTGGTTCATTTTGGCAGGTCAAATATGATGCCAGAATACAGTATTAATGAATACAGTATTAACTCTTGGCAGTGTGGAGGATCAGAGGCATCTTGGGGTTCGAGTCCATAGGACACTCAAAGCTGCTGCGCAGGTTGACTCTGTGGTTAAGAAGGCATACGGTGTATTGGCCTTCATCAACTGTGGGATTGAGTTTAAGAATGAAGAGGTAATGTTACAGCTATATAGGACCCTGGTCAGACCCCACTTGGAGTACTGTGCTCAGTTCTGGTCACTTCACTACAGGACGGATGTGGAAACTATAGAAAGGGTGCAGAGGAGATTTACAAGGATGTTAACAACAGGAATTCTGCAGATGCTGGAAATTCAAGCAACACACATCAAAGTTGCTGGCGAACGCAGCAGGCCAGACAGCATCTCTAGGAAGAGAGATGCTGCCTGGCCTGCTGCGTTCGCCAGCAACTTTGACGTGTGTTGTTTACAAGGATGTTGCCTGGATTGGGGAGCATGCCTTATGAGAATAAGTTGAGTGAACTCGGCCTTTTCTCCTTGGAGCAATGGAGGATGAGAGGTGACCTGATAGAGGCGTATAAGATGATGAGAGGCATTGATCGTGTGGATATTCAGAGGCTTTTTCCCAAGGCCGAAATGGTTGCCACAAGATTACACAGGTTTAAGGTGCTGGGGAGTAGGTACAGAGGAGATGTCAGGATAAGTTTTTTACTCAGAGAGTGGTGGGTATGTGGAATGGGCTGCCGGCAATGGTGGTAGAGGCTAATATGATAGGGTCTTTTAAGAGACTTTTGGATAGGTACATGGAGCTTAGAAAAATTGAGGGCGATGGGTAAGCCTAGTAATTTCTAAGGTAGGGACATGTTCGGCAGAACTTTGTGGGCTGAAGGGCTGTAGGTTTTTTGTTTCTATGTTTCTAAAACTGCCCTTGAAAATTGTCCCAGAAAGTAATAGGCAGACTCAAGAAGAGCATACATCTTTATTGAAGCTGCTACTCCCAGCAGGCCTTACCATTTTCTCATCCAAAGATCTTCATCTTCAGCTTAATTTTGAGACAATGCAGGGGAGAAGAATTGTGATGAACAGCTTCTGTTATCTGTCCTGACCTGTGGCACTCTCTAGCCTCACAAGGTATTTGAGAGACAAATATGCATCACATATGAAGTCCTTCGCTTTTTGGACTTTGCAAACTGCTTCTGCGTCTGCAATGCACTAGATTTCTAATTAGATACAGCATTGACCTCCTGTCCCATGATCCTCTCGTATCCCTTTTGCCAATCACCTGTCCAGCTCTTGGCTCCATCCGTCCCCCTCCTGTCTCCTCCTATCATTTTGGATCTCCCCCTCCCCCTCCAACTTTCAAATCTCTTACTAACTCTTCCTTCAGTTAGTCCTGACGAAGGGTCTCGGCCTGAAACGTCGACTGTACCTCTTCCTAGAGATGCTGCCTGGCCTGCTGCGTTCACCAGCAACTTTGATGTGTGTTGCTTGAAATTCCAGCATCTGCAGAATTCCTGTTGTTGATTGTCAAACGTTGGCAGCACGGTAGCATAGTGGTTAGCATGAAGCTTTACTGTGCCGGCAACCCGGGTTCAAATCCCACCATTGCCTATAAGGAGTTGTACATTCTTCCTGTGACCGTGTGGGTTTCCTCCGGGTGCTCTGGTTTCCTCCCACAGTCCAAAAGCGTACCCGCTCATAGGCTAACTGGTCATTGTAAATTGTTCCATGTTTAGGCTGGGGTAAATCGGGAAATACTAGGTGTCACGTCTTGATGGGCAGAAAGGCCCTGTTCACTCTGCATCGCAATAAATAAATTAAAAAATAATCATAAATGTTTAGAGCATAAAACTGATAATGAGTAATATCCTAAAAAGTATAAGAATTATGACAGCAAGTTTGTCAGTTTCTCTTAATTAGGAGAAGCCCCAGTTTAGAGGGAGCAAAATCAGAAGAGGAATACATGACCTGCATGTGCTGCTTCGTCACAGCTTGCTTTGTGTACATCTTATGTCAGCTTTTGGTATTGGGGATAAGCTCCCACCTCCTCTTAAATGGCATGCAGCTGAAATAGTCTCTGACAACCAAATCCAGCCCCTGGCCTTCACCCGTTACTAGGCCTGGCAGAGCCATTTCTACTGACAAAAGAAGGGGCAAAGGCAGGTCGCTTCGGGCAGACGGGGCTCGTCAGCCGTGTTTGGCAGCTCATCTGGGAGAAGGAAAACTCTGATCTCAAACCTTCGCTGCCTTGCTGCTATACCCACTC
Organism: Mobula birostris; assembly: GCF_030028105.1. Taxonomy (NCBI): domain Eukaryota; kingdom Metazoa; phylum Chordata; class Chondrichthyes; order Myliobatiformes; family Myliobatidae; genus Mobula; species Mobula birostris. Next base: position 195,178,037 of record NC_092375.1, read on the forward strand.
ATGGGGAAGCCTATGAGAGTGAACCCTGAGGAGAAATCCAGAGCTGGAGACCCCAAAGCAGTCTTACGTTGAGTTCAATGCTGACTGGCAACTCCTGCGTTGCTGCTAGTGCCAAATGTATCGTTCTGTGCTGTTGCTTAGGATTCATCAGCTGCAAGGAGAGGGGAGGTTCTTATGTGGGCAATAGCTTGCTCTCCATATTGTACTGATCTGGCTTGCGTATCATGTAGACAGCTGAGGCTCAAAGTCCATGGTCACCTCCGACCAACTGAGGGCCTTGTGTCAGCTTTTAATTACAATTAATAGTCATAGTCATACTTTATTGATCCTGGGGGAAATTGGTTATCGTTACAGTTGCACCATAAATACTTAAATGGTAATAAAACCATAAATAGTTAAATAATAATATATAAGTTATGCCAGGAAACAAGTCCAGGACCAGCCTATTGGCTCAGGGTGTCTGCCCCTCCAAGGGAGGAGTTGTAAAGTTTAATGCCCATCACATTCAGATAAACATTGATATATAAAATATTTTTGTATTGTCTCTCTTGATTCAATTCAATATTTTGACTAACATTGAGAATTTCAATGCACAAAACATGCCAGAGGAACTTCACCGATTTGGCAGCTTCAACAGAAGAAAACGGACAGTCAAATTTTAGGCCAAGATCCTTCATCAGTCCTGATTTACTGAGACCCTGCGGCATTGTAGGTGTGCTGCTGAAGATTTCCAGCATCTGCACAATCTCTTGTGTTTATATCTCAATAAATATAGGTACCTCAGAAAAAATGAAAACCTCTGCAATAAGGAAAAATTGACATGAGAAGGGAAAAATCAGAAGTATTAACGGGAAGAGATGTAAAAAGCTGGTGAAAACAGGGGGAAAATCAATGTTAGGGTGCAAATCAAAGATCAGTATATTAAATATATTATAGAGAAAAACTATTGAGCAAAAGTCCGGAAGTCAATCAGAAGTCCAGATGTCTTAATCAGATATCCGGAAGTTGATTAGAAGCCTGGAAGTTCTGATCGGAAGTCTGTAAGTTAATAAGAAGCCTGAACATTTCAATCGGATGTCTGGAAGAATGGACCACCCAGTAGCAACAGGGACATCGAGGAGCAGATAGGGAGACAGATTCTGGAAAAGTGTAATAATAACAGGGTTGCTGTGGTGGGAAATGAACCTGGTCAGGTGTCAGGTCTCTCAGTGGGAGAGCATTTTGGAGATACTGATCACAATTCTATCTCCTTTACCGTAGCATTAGAGAGGGATAGGAACAGACAAGCTAGGAAAGTGTTTAATTGGAGTAAAGGGAAATATGAGGCTATGAGGCAGGAACTTGGAAGCATAAATTGGGAACGGATGTTCTCAGGGAAATGTATGGAAGAAATGTGGCAAATTTTCAGGGGCTATTTGCATGGCATTCTGCATAGGTACACTCCAATGAGACAGGATGTCAGGGTACAGAAACTGTGGTGTACAAAGGCTGTTGTAAATCTAGTCAAGCAGAAAAGAAAAGCTTACAAAAGGTTCAAAAAACTAGGTAATGACGATGGAGACAGCAGCCAGAGAATGGGAAATGGAATACCAATGAATTGATCCACTTGACCCGAAACAGGAGTGTGTGGGCCATGGCAGTCAAAGCTCAAACTGGGCATGGCACCTGATGATGATGATGAATGATAGAGATCTAGAAGAATATAAGGCTAGCGGGAAGGAGTTTAAGAATGGAATTAGGAGAGCCAGAAGGGGTCATGAGAAGGCCTTGGCGGGCAGGATTATGGAAAACCCCAAGGCATTCTACAAGTAAGAGCAAGAGGATAAGACGTGACAGAATACGACCAATCAAGTGTGACAGTGGGAAAGTGTGTACGAAACTGGAGGAGGTAGCAGAGGTACTTAATGAATACTTTGCTTCAGTATTCACTACGGAAAAGGAGCTTGGCGATTGTAGGGATGACTTATAGCAGACTGAAAAGCTTGACCATGTAGATATTAAGGAAGAGGATGTGCTGGAGCTTTTGGAAAACATCAAGTTGGATAAGTCACTGGGACCGGATGAGATGTACCCCAGGCTACTGTGGGAAGTGAGGGAGGAGATTGCTGAGCCTCTGGCAAAGATCTTTGCATCATCAATGGGGATGGGAGAGGTTCCGGAGGATTGGAGGGTTGCAGATGTTGTTCTCTTATTCAAGAAAGTGAGTAGAGATAGCCCAGGAAATTATAGACAAGTGAGCCTTATTTCAGTGGTTGGTAAGTTGGTGGAGAAGATCCTGAGAGGCAGGATTTATGAACATTTGGAGAGGCATAAAATGATTAGGAATAGTTAGCATGGCTTTGTCGAAGGCAGGTCGTGCCTTACTAGCCTGATAGAATTTTTTGAGGATGTGACTAAACACATTGATGAAGGTAGCGCAGTAGATGTAGTGTATATGGATTTCAGCAAGGCATTTGCCAAGGTACCCCACGCAAGGCTTATTGAGAAAGTAAGGAGGCATGGGATCCAATGGGACATTGCTTTGTGGATCCAGAACTGGCTTGTCCACAGAAGGCAAAGAGTGGTTGGAGACGGGTCATATTCTGCATGGAGGTCAGACTCCAGTGGAGTGCATCAGGGATCTGTTCTGGGACCCCTTCTCTTCATGATTTTTATAAGTGACCTGGATGAGGAAGTGGAGGGATGTGTTAGTAAATTTGTTGATGACACAAAGGTTGGGGGTGTTGTGGATAGTGTGGAGGGCTGTCAGGGGTTACAGCGGGACATTGATAAGATGCAAAACTGGGCTGAGAAGTGGCAGATGGAGTTCAACCCAGAGAAGTGTGAAGTGGTTCATTTTGGTAGGTCACATATGATGGCAGAATATAGTATTAATGGTAAGACTCTTGGCAGTGTGGAGGATCAGAGAGATCTTGGGGTCTGAGTCCATAGAACGCTCAAAGCAGCTGCGCAGGTTGACTCTGTGGTTAAGAAGGCATACGGTGCATTGGCCTTCATCAATCGTGGGATTGAGTTTAGGAGCCAAGGAGTAATGTTGCAGCTATATAGGACCCTGGTGAGACTCCAGTTGGAGTACTGTGCTCAGTTCTGGTCGCCTCACTACAGGAAGGATGTGGAAACCATAGAAAGGGTGCAGAGGAGATCTACAAGGATGTTGCCTGGATTGGGGAACATGCCTTATGAGAATAGGTTGAATGAACTTGGCCTTTTCTCCTTGGAGCAATGGAGGATGAGAGGTGACCTGATAGAGGTGTATAAGATGATGAGAGGCATTGATCATGTGGATAGTCAGAGGCTTTTTCCCAGGGCTGAAATGGCTAGCACAAGAGGGCACAGTTTTAAGGTGCTTGGAAGTACGTACAGAGGAGTTGTCAGGGGTAATCTTTTTACACAGAGAGTGGTGAGTGCATGGAACGGGCTGCCGGTAACGGTGGCGGAGGTGGATACGATAGGGTCTTTTAAGAGACTCCTGGATAGGTACATGGAGCTTAGAAAAATAGAGGCAATGGGTAACCCTAGGTAATTTTTAATGTAAGGACATGTTCGGCCAAAGTGCCTGTATTGTGCTGCAGGTTTTCTGTGTTTCTATGTTTCTAATGTCTGGTCAGCCTCAGACATCACTTTCTTTGAAAGCTGATGTATGCTGGCCTACTGCTTCAGCTGCATTGAGCACATTCTGCTATTTGCCAAAGTGCTAGTTCTTCAAACATAAGCCCTGCCTGTAAATTATGATGATTTACTAAACTGTCGAAGAGATTAAAACTAAGCTTGCTAGTTGTTTAGAAATATATAAAAAGAGCATTTGTTTAAAGTAAAAATCTTAGCGATTAAATATAAGAAATTCTGCAGATGTCAGAAATCCAGAGCAACATACACAAAATGCTGGAGAATCCTATCAGATCAGGCAACATATATGGAAATGAATAAACAGACAACATTTTGGGCTGACACCCTTCTTCAAATTTCAAACTTTCAAGTAAATTTATTATCAAAGTAAGACAAGGGTAAAATGGGAGAACACGCATTAGTCCTCAAAGAGGGATCTGAACTGGAAAGGGTGAACAATTTGATGTTCTTGTGTGTCAACGTCTCTAAGGATCTAGCCTGGACCCAGCGTATCAATGCAGCTGCAAAGGCACGGCAGTGGTTATATTTCATCAGGAGTTTGAGGAGGTTTGATGGGTCACTAAATACAGTCACAAATTTCTACAGATGTACAGAGCGCATTCTAACTGGCTGCATCACTGTCTGGTATGGAGGGGCTACTACCCAGAATCAAGATAAGCTGCAGAGGTTTAAACTTAGTCAGCTTCACCCTGGGCACAAGACTCCATAGTATCCAGGACATCTTCAAGAAGTGATGCCTCAAAAAGGTGGCTTCTCTCATGAAAGACCTCAATCAGCCAGGCCACACCCCTTTCTCATTTACCAGGTAGGAGGTACAGAAGCCTGAAGGCACACACTCAACAATTCAGAAACAGCTTCTTCCCCTCTACCTTCCGATCTCTCAATAGACATTGAACCCACGGACACTATCTCACTACTTTTCTATTTCTATTTTTGCGATATTTATTAATTTAAATATTTTATATGTACACACACACATATATTCTTACTGTAATCCACATTTTCTATTATTATTAGAATTAGAACCAGAATCTGGTTTAATATCACTGGCATATGTCATAAAATTGGTAAGCTCAGCGGCAGCAGTACATGACGATATAGAAAAAATAAGTGAATTATAGTAAATATATATGGATATTAAATAGTTACATTTTAAAATAGTAGTGCAAAATAAAAGTGAGGCAGTGCTCATGGGTTCAATGTCTATTTAGAAATTGGATGGCAGAGGGGAAGAGGCTTTGCAGTATTATTTATTGCATTGTACTGCTGCTGCAAAGACAACAGATTTCATGCCGTATGCTGGTGATATTAAACACGAGTCTGATTCTGATTCTGGCATACGTAACCATATACAACACTAAGATTAATTTTCTTGCAGGCATACTCAATAACTCCATAGAATAATAACCATTACAGAATCTATGGAAGACGACACCAGCTAGGGCAGACAACCAGCGTGCAAAAGGCAATGAACTGTGCAAATACAAAGTGAAATAATAATAATAAGTATTGTCATTATCAGGAAACATATATAGTGATTAAACACATGTTTTGTTTTATTAATTAAATAAAACAATTAATAATTTTTCTCTGATGGACGAAGTTCCCTTAGAACTGTAATGAAATTACAAACATAGCTATTTAACTGCTTTCTGAATCTTTGTTCCTTCAGAAGAATTTGTGGAATCTTGTTCATCTACAATGTGAATTTAACCATCCTCAATGTAGTTAAATCAGAATTTAAGGAGCCCTCTATCGAGATGACCTTGTGATTCCCAGGCACTATTAAAATGAAAATCATAGGACCTCATTTGGATATAATTTCCCAGGTCTATCTCAACATTAATCACAATATCAATCACAATTATGTCACATTAATACAAATTATTAAAGGTAAATCTATAGATGAGTGATGGTGTCATTCAAAATAGTATTTGGCTTAATTGTCTTCAATTTTGGTTTGAAGTGCAAAGACAAAAGCTGCCTACTTGCCAGATTAAACATCAAGTTTGACGAATAGGAAGTAAGAAATCATATAAACCAGAATGTCAGAAGACATGAAGAAGCCTTTTGATTTCTGAATGGACATTGAACCCATGAACACTACCTGTAATTCACAGTTTTTTTCTATTATCATGTATTATAATGTACTGCTGCCACAAAGTTAACAAGTTTCACAACATATGCCGGTGATATTAAACTGATTCTGATTCTGATTGTAACATTTAGAATGTCGGTAAAGTATCCACGATGGAGAACAAAGGAAAACAGTAAAGATAATAAATGTTGCAAATGAAATGAATATTATAGAAAACGAGAGGAATGAGAAAGTTTTTTTTACAATGACTTGGAAGGTATTTGACATTCTAATAAGAACGTTCAATACAACTGTAAATAGAGAATGCAATCAGTGTTGCAGGTAAGAAGGATCTTTGCTTAAACAGATTGTGGTTAAGAATTAGAATTGATTTGGTAAAATAAGAAGCAGCAAGGAGTGAGAAACATTGGTGGTAATTGTTTCTATGTCTCCTGAGTAGCAATAATATTTGACAGAGCATAAACAAGAACCATTAGAGCTGCAGTACATGTAACTTGAGCAAAATTGTAATCAAGGAGAATTTTGGCATTCACATCGATTCAGCAAATGAAATTAGCACTAACAACGCAGAACGGGAAGTCCCGGAATGTACGGAAAATGGAGTTTCAGGTCCATTCAGGAAGCAACTGGGAAAGAGATACTTTAGATCTAGCACTGTCAGATCGAACGAGAAAGTGTTGGTCAATAATTTTATTACGTAGGAGTCCCAAGGAAAAATTGAAAGAGTCCTAAGTAAAGGAAAAAAAGTAAAAGGGGTAAATGAATGTTCCTTCCAGACAGAGATAGGAATTTATAGTGCCAGATATGGAAATGGTAGAGATTCAGAATTGATTCAGGTAGATTAGTAACAAATCTGATCCCATTATTTACAAAAGGAGTGAGAAAGGAAAGCAGGAAATTACCGAGCTGTTAGCCTGACCATAGAAAGACAATTGACCATAAGACATGGGAGCAGAATTAGGCCATTCTGCCCATCAGTCTGCTCCGCCATTCCATCATGGCTGATTTATTATCCCACTCAACCCTGTTCTCCTGCCTTCGCCCCGTAACCTTTGACATTCTTAATAATCAGAAACCTATCAGCCTCCGCTTTAAATATACCCAATGTCATGGCCTCCACAGCCATCTATGGCAATGAATTCCACAGGTTCACCAGCCTCTGGCTAAAGACAATCCTCCTCATCTCTGGTCCAAAGAGATGATTCCAGTATTTGGGAAAATACTGTAATCTACAATAATGCATCCACTATCAAGACACTTTGAAAATATTAATATGATTGAGCAAAGTCAGCATGGACTTATGGAAAGGAAATATAGTTTCACACACTCAGTGATTCAGGAACAGCTTCTTCCCCTCTGCCATCCGATTCCTTAATGGACTTTGAAGCTTTGGGCACTACCTCACCTTTTTTAATACACAGTATTGCTGTTTTTGCACATTTTTTAAATAATCTATTCAATATACATAATTGATTTACTTGTTTATTTATTATTATGTTTTATTTTGTTTATTATTACTATTATTATTTCTCTCTCTGCTAGATTATGTATTGCATTGAACTGCTGCTGCTAAATTAACAAATTTCACGTCACACGCCAGTGATAATAAACCTGATTCTGATTCTGAATCTGATTTTCTAGTGGTATCTTTTGAAGATATCTACAGTACTGTGCAAAAGTCATAGGCACGTATATATAGTTAGGGTGCCTAAAATATTTGCATAGTACTGTAGTAATTTTATGTATTGCACTGTACTGCTGCCACAGATAAAAATAGATTTCATTTCATATGTGAGTCATGATAAACTTGATTCTGATATGAGTCTGTATTGTGGACTGAGAGTGGGAAGGGGGAAGGAAGAGGGGAATCATGGTTGGGAAAAGGTCAAGGGAAAGGGAAGAGAGCAGGAAGCACTGGAGAAACATTCTGTAATGGTCAATAAACCAATTGTTTGGAATCAAATAACCTTGTATGGTGTCTTAAGCACTCTAGCAATATATATATAACTTTTATAGCCTAAAATTTTTGCACAGTACTGTACATGAAAATAAATAATGAGGAATGGTGAACATGGTATAGTTGGATTTTTGAAAGGCTTTTGATAGGTCCCCGAATGGAGATTGCTGAACAACAATATAGAACACAGTACTGGAAGTAATATGCTGACATGGATTAAAGGTTAATTAACAGAACAGAAGAGTCTGGCTGAGGATAACATATAACACTGTGCACAGAAGCAGCCCTTCAGCCCACAATGTTCTACTAAACTGTATAAACTTGCCTTGCGATCAGTCTAACCCTTCCCTCCTACATAACCCACCCCTGCCATTTTCCTTACATTTATGTGCCTGTCTATGAATCTCTTATAGATTTCTATTGTATCAGTCTTTACCACCATTACCACCATCCTGGCAGTGTATTCTCGGACTCACCAATCTCAGCACAAAAACCCTACCTCTGACATCTGCCCTCATCTTTCCTCCAGCAGAAACCACAGAGATCAATGTGTTAGTCCCAACTATTCACCATCTATTCTAATAGACTGCAGCTAACATTTTCAAATTTACTGTTGAAACAAAACTAAGAATATAAAACATGAGAAAGTCTGCAGTTGCTGGAAATCCAAAGCAACACACACAAAATGCTGAAGGAACCCAACAGAACAGGCAGCATCTATGGAAATGAATATAAACAGTCAACATTTTGGGCTGAAACTTTTCTTGTTTGTGTCAGAGGGCGAGGGTGTTGTACATGATTGTTCATGGAAATAAATGATGAGCAAAGGGCTGTAGTCATTGAAGTTAAAATAGGCAAGGAAGCAAGCAGTTTAGTAAAAATACAATGGGATGGCACAGTAGCATAGTGGTTAGCACAATGCTTTACAGTACCAGCGACCCGGGTTCAATTCCCATTGCTGTCTGTAAGGAGTTTGTACATTATCCCTGTGACCACATGGTTTCCTCCCACATTCCAAAGACCTATAGGTTAGTAGGTTAGTTGGTCATTGTAAACTGTCCTGTGATTAGGCTCGGATTAAATCCAGGGTTGCTGGGTAGTGTGACTCAAAGGGCCAGAAGGGCCTATTCTGTGCTGTATTGAAATCAATCTCAATCAATCACTAAATAGATAGACAGATTTACAAAATTTACAAAACATGAGGAAATTGCTAATGCTTTTGCTACATTTTCCCAAAATGTTCTGTTTTAGGAATTGCTATTTTACGTACACTAGAAAAATTGGATGGAAGCACTGTTGTTTATAGGAGATGTGAGAGAGAGGCCAGATGCGACAGAGCTCTTAGTCTAAAATCTGTTCTGAGGAAGTTATTCGAGTCTATAATTAGGGACAAAGTGACTGATCACCTGGAGAAAATGGAACTCATCAGAGAATGCCAACTCAGATTTGTAATTGGTCAGACATATAGAACTGAATTTTTTGAAGACATAGGAATAGTAGAGAGGGTAATATCTATGAGTGTAATTTACATAAACTTCCAGAAAGCATTTAATTAAGTTCAAATATAAAGTTTTAGTTAAAATTGAACCTCAGGCAAGTGAGGGCATTTAATTGACCTGATTAGAAGATGGGAAAGATAATAAAATCAACACTTCCTTGGACTGGTAGCCACACAGATGTTTGTGTTGGACCTCATCAACAGATATCACGAACACAAGAGATTCTGCAGATGCTAAAAATCCAGAGTACACACACAAAATGCTGGAGGAATTCAGCAGGTCACGCAGCATCGATGGAAATGAATAAACACAAGAGATTCTTATCACAAAGATAAATATGTAGTGTGAATAGAGTCATAAAAATATAAAAAGGTTAATTAAGTGTGTGGGCAAAACAGTGCCAGATTGATATGAACACAGATAAACATTAAGGTCATCTTTTCAAGACAACAAATAGATGTATAAAAGTATTTCCTTAACAGCAAAAAGATAGGCATACTAGAAAACTAATGTTGCCTCTAATTTTTTTTTACAGCACCAACCGTTGAAATTGTTATGCCACAAAACTCTGTGGCACTTTATATTAACATTACAGTATATAAACGAAAATTCTAACTGCGTAGAAACAAAGGCTATGTGCATGGGAACAATTCAGTTACTGCGCGGCTGTATGTCTGTGTAGTTTAGAGGGAATCAGTAAAAGAATCAAGTTTAATATCACCGGCATGTGTCAGGAAATTTGTTGTTATGTAGCGGCAGTATATTGCAATACATAATAGTAAATTCTAAAAAACTGTAAATTACAGAAAGTATATATATAAAGTTAAATTAAATGAGTATTGTAAAAAGAGAGAGAGTAAAAAGGTGGTGAGGTAGTGTTCATGGGTTCAGTGTCCATTCAGAAATCTGACGGCAGAGGGGAAGGAGCTACCCTGAATCGGTGAGTGCGTGCCTTCAGGCTCTGTGCTTATAACACAGAGCTCTAAAATGCAGTGGTCAGATACAACAAATAATTGGAAAGTCTAATTGATATTAGATGTTATACCTGAAGGGCTATGATATATGGGAAATGTCATGATGGAAGAAAAGACTTAATTGAATCAGTGATTTCCACAACCTCAGGACATCCCTAAGTCTTTGCAGCTAATGATGTCATTTTGCTTTGTCAGAAACAGACCAGATTGCTTGTGCACAGCAAATTCCCAAAAATAGCAAATAATGATGAGATTATGTTGATTTAACTGACATACTTAAGGAATAAAATTGTTGTGAAGACTAGATTTAACTCTTCTAATCTTCTTCAAGGTACTTACCAGAAACAGCAGTGTCAAAATTTAATTCTTCATTAAGTACCAGTAACAATGTCACACCCTCGCAGAACTACACTTGTGTATCAGATAAAGTCTTTGTGTCTTATAGAGATTTATAAAGTTCTGGCTTTATGATATTTGCTGTACTTCCTGCTGTCTAGGCATACTGTTTCATCTTGGAACTTTCTGGATTATAAAATTCTGAGGAGTTACACAAGAACGTGGAATGGGAATGGTGGTGGAGGCGGATACAGTAGGGTCTTTTAAGAGACTCCTGGATACGTACATGGAGCTTAGAAAAATAGAGGGCTACGGGTAACCCTAGGTAATTTCTAAAGTTAGTACATGTTCGGCACAGCATTGTGGGTTGAAGGGCCTGTATTGTAGGTTTTCCATGATTCTGACTCTTACAATTCCAAGGAGAAATTGCACAAACCAATCTCCCTGTCTTTGGAATAAACATAACAAAGATTTGACTGGAGTTTTTCATAGTGAAATGCTGTGCATTGATGGAGAAGCCTTGAATAAGGGAAAACCTGCGCTACGTTGAATTGTCAGGTGAATGATTGTTTTTTGTCGTATTGAAGATCATGGTCCTTTTTGGAGTCTTTGCGGTTGCATGCTTGGTGGGTGGTGGGTGCAAGTGGGTGGTAGTGGGGAAGGGTCATGGCTTTGCTGCTGCTTGTGTGTGGAAGGAAGAGAGTGAGGGTGTTTTGGGGTGCTAACATTTTTACTGCCACTCATTCTTTGAGGCACTCTTCTGTTTTTGTGGATATCCGAAGAACAAGAATTTCAGGATGTATATTGCATACATTTCTCTGATATTAAATGGAACTATTGAAAATAATAAAATCATAAGTCCTTATAAAATATTTCTCCTCTGTGGATCTACAGAAGTCTCCTACAAGCACAAAAACAGTTTATGCCAGATTAGTTGATACTTTTGAGTATGAAATCAGTGAATTTTCACTACCGAGGCTGGATAAGTTGGGGAACAGAAGTCAGCTATGACCTATAGTAACACACAAAATGCTAGAGGAAATTAGCAAGTCAAGCAGCATTTGAATAGACAACATTTCTGGCCAAGACCCTTCATTAGGATGGGGGGAAGAAGCCAGAATAAAAAGATGCAGGGAGGAGAAGGCTACTCTGCCCAGCACGTCGCCTGTTCATTCCACTCCACAGATGCTGCCTGACCTGCTGAGTTCCGCCAGCATTTTGTGTGTGTTGCTCGGGATTTCCAGCATCTGCAGAATCGCTTGTGATTATAATCAGCTATTACCTCACTGAATAGCAGGCTGGATATGAGAGTCTGATGAATCTATTTCTATTCCCACATTCTTATCCATTCTGTTAACTTTGTATACTATCCCAGCCATCCGACTCGTCCTTTCCATATTCTAATCCTTGACATTACAGACTTCTCTGCATCAACACTGCAGAACTGAGGTATGATCAAGAGCTGATCAAATAGAGAATTAAATGCTTTCTTGCTCCCTCACACTCATACTGTGCAAATTCAAATATATATATTCAGAAATTGGACAGCAATCCCTCCCAAAAATGCATGGGTATTTGTTGTTCAAATTCAGGAAATCTAGAGGCCAAGAGGTAATTGCACAGAAAGAAACAGATTCCAGCTTTGCAACACACACAAAATGCTGGAGGAACTCAGCAGGTCAGGCAGCATCTATGGAAATAAACAGACAGTCAACGTTTCAGGCCGAGATCTTTCAGCAGGACTGGAAAGGAAGGTGGAAGGTGCCAAAATAAAAACGATGGAGTGAGGGGAAAGTGGAAAGTGATAGCTGTCGTAGCGAGTCTGGGTGAGGACATAACTGAAAAGTCGGAGAGGCAGCTGAGATCATAGAGAGGGAGCGGTGGGAAAGGGTCCCTATTGAATGTTAAAAGGCCTTGATAGGGCTGATGTGAAGAGAATGTTTCCTATGGTGGGAGAGTTTGGGACCAGGGGACACAGCCTCGGAATAGAGGAGCATTCCTTTAGAATGGAGATGAGGAGGAATTTTTTTTTAGCCAGAGAGTGGTGAATCTATGGAATTCTTTGCCACAAGCAGCTGTGGAGGTCATGTCTTTATGTAAATTTAACTCTAAGGTTGATTGATTCTTGATTAGTCAGGGCATGAAGGGATACAGGGAGAAGGCAGGAGATTGGAACTGAGAGGGAAAATGGATCAGCCGTGATGAAATGGTGGAGCAGACTCGATGGGCCAAACTGTCTTATTTATGGTATTATGGTCAAATCCACCTTTTGTGTCTCTGTAGATTCTACTAGAAAACCGCAAAACTCACTTCACTGCTCCCTCTGTTATTTTCAGATGTAAGAAGGGAACATACACTGTCTTCTTTCTTGATTTATTTGTCAGAATGCATTGATACCTGGGATTGAACTCCAAAATTAACCTCTGCAAGTGACTCCAATTAAATGGTGTTAAGAGCGTGAAATTACACCATTGTCTGAGAATCCATTTCAATTGTAATGCTTGGTTATAGTCTTGAATTCAATAATGTATTCAGTTTTACATTGTATAACTAACTACATCTACATAAACAGTTACATATCTTTGTCTAAGTACGTAACTGACTGTCATAAACCAGATCAGCAAAATCAAAGTAGTTCAAAATATAATATGATGTTTTGTATTATAACCCTTAATTGTGTTGTATTAAAAATAATTGGGCCTCAATGTCAGATTTAATCTATTTCCCTATACGGCAGAATGAACTTAAATTTCTGATTACTTTTTGGGAAAGTGTTAGTGACACCAATTTGCAAGAGCTGATCGGAGTCAATGCAGAGCTGCTTGACATTGGGTGAAAACAATAACATGCTTTTATTACATCATTACTGCAGAGAGATTCTATAGAGTAGACCTTGTATCTATCAAGTCCAAATTTTGTTTATAAATCGTGACAAAACCCTAATTAAAACAGAAACCTTCAAAATCTCAACGTAGATTTAACCAAAACAGACAATGAGAATTATGAAAAGCAAGCTCTCAGTAGTTTAAAATCTTTCTGTCACATTCTAAATATGGAGCCAGTGATGTACTTTTGCCTTTACTTTCCATTGGCTCTGAGTGAGCACATGGTGATCTGAAAATCTACAATTTAAAGATAGAAACATAGAAAACCTACAGCACAATACAGGCCCTTCTGCCCACAATGCTGTGCCGAACATGTACTTACTTTAGAAATTAACTCGGGTTACCCATAGCCCTCTATTTTTCGAAGCTCCATGTACCTATCCTAGAGTCTCTTAAAAGACCCTATCGTATCTGCCCCCACCACCATCGCCGGCAGTCTATTCCACACACTCACCACCCTCTGCGTAAAAAACTTACCCGTGACATCTCCTCTGTACCTACTTCCAAGCACCTTAAAACAGGGCCCTCTCATGTTATCCATATCCATAATGTCTTGGGAGATTGCTATATCCCAAGACATATTTATTGTATTTCTTGTTACAATTTTTCTTAAAATCAGATAGCTTCTTGCATACTGTAAGCATCGTCTTAGGAGATGATGCTCTGGGGCCAGATGTTATGTGAAAGGTGAAGTTAAATGTGTTTCTTTTAAATTCAAGTCTCACTGCATTTGTCAACCATAGTTTTGTGAGTTTCCTGTATTAGACAGAATATATAAATATATCTATATAACTGGAACCTAAATGCAGTATTATGCAGATAATTGTATAACTATGTTTGCTGAGAGCAGAAGGTAATATAACATCCCAGATCTGTCTGCACTTCCCTTACTAAATGTTAAAGTTTGTAAAATAGTTCCATCTATTACCTGCACTACACCAGATTTTGACCCTATCAACTTAATAATAAACACAAGAGATTCTGCAGGTGCTGGAAATCCAGGGCAACACACACAAAATGCTGGAGGAACTCAGCAGGTCAGGCAGCGTCCATGGAAATGAATACACGGTCAATGTTTCAGCCGAGAACCTTCATCAAGACTAGAAAGAAGGGGGCATATTCATTCAAGCCTGACGAGCTTCTCGGCCTGATTGTAAACAGTTTATTACTTTCCATAGATGTTGCCTGATCCACTGAGTTCCTCCAGCATTTTGTGTTTGTTACTCTGTATTTCCGGCATCTGCAGAATTTCCTGTGTTTATTAATTTCCACAGATACTGCCTGACCTGCCGAGTTCCTCCAGCGATTTGTGTGTGTTGCTCCATCATCTTAAGATCATATCCTCACTCTCAAATTTTATATATTGGGAAGAAAGCTAATTCGACTTGTCTAATCCCTCCAAAAACTAAACTTCTCAATGCTGTGTAAATGTAGAAGTCACATTTATTGAAACTGAATTCTTTTTTTCCATATGATGAGAGGACTTTATCTAGAATGTCGCGGAAGAGGAAAAAAATTCTATTTAAATTCAAAGAGTATATTACTAACACTCCAGCACAGTTCAAACCTTATAATTCAATCTGTGATCTCCTTGTCCCTAATCACGTCAAAATGTCGGATTTAATCTGTTTCCCCATATAGTCGAATATTGGACTGCGAGACAGAAAAGAAACATTGAATGGACGAACAGATCGATCAGCTGCGTTTTTATGTGTTTTAAATTTATTTCCGTATCTTGCAGTCAATTACAACCTAGATTCGCGAGAACCCCGAAACACTTCACTACCTGATGGGACTATATTTCACTTCAGACAGAAATTGGTTAATCTATAAAAAATAAATTAAGGATGTTTATTGTAACTAGTCGAGAGAATGAAATTCTAATTGCAAGGTTGCAGTGTCAAAATAATATATTTTCTTTGACATCCACTGACCAAAAGTTATTGCTCATGGAACTAAATTATTACAAGCCGAACGACATGAATATTTCCCCCATGCAATCTTCCCTTGAGTGATCCCTACCGTCACTTTTGACAATCACTTCTTTCAAACACATGTCTTGCACGTTGACAGTACAGTTTGCGATGTACTCCGGAGATGAGCAATCATCGTTTAATCGGAATTCTTCACATTGATAACATTGGATCTGAAAGCCATACCCTGAAAGAAAGTTAAGATGGATACGTGGTGGATTGAAGGACTGTCAGATCGGCCTCTCCGCACTTACCCGCTGAAATGACAATGGAGAGGTAGAGATTGAATGAACCCAATATATTGCAAGTTCAGTCACTTGAAATAATTTCATGTCGAAGACTGAAAGGCTTTGCTCGTTGGTTTCTGATTCACTTATGGCTCTTATTAACTTTTATTGCGATTAATTAGCCAGTATGCGCTCTAACAGCTCACACACACTGGCTCACTGTGGTAAATTGAAAAAAAATCTTTTAAGGGTTTCGGCTGTAGGAAAAATCGTTGTTAGAAATTGATTCAAACACACGGGAGCACAGAGCAGAGAAAACGCAAGGCAATTTTTGGTTACAGCTATTTCAGGTTAAATAACTTCAGCTCCTGGGAAACTGGTTTTCCCGCCAGGGGACCGAGGATGAACCCCAAGCTTACCTGTGGTCGCTAACATGCCGCAGAAAGTTGTGTACATGAACAGCTCCATTCTGCTGCGCGGTATCATTGTGCAGCGCATCTCAGGCGAGCTCGCACGATCCGGCCATGTCTTGTGGAGTGAGTGGTCCCTCGACTGAGCGCCCGAGGAAACTGAGAGTTTGGTAGAGAGACAGGGGAAATGGGCAGAGGAGGCAAACATTGGCACCACGTGACAACAGTCATCTGTCACTTGGGACTCGGGAGAGATTCGCGGTACGTATTCCGGGGGACGAGGGAGCGAGAACGAGAAAGAAAGTAAGACGCAGATGCGGGAAAGCAAGCGCGTTAACTGTAGGAAGAGACGAGAAAAGGGAAGGGGGTGAAGATTAAAGTAACAGTCAGGCAGAACGGCTTATGTAAAATACAAGCTGCAGAAGTCTATAAACACAATCGGAAGCTCAGTGATATTACATGCACAAGTAATTTGACGAGTTTATGTGCGTAAATCTGCATTTCCTCTTTCCCAATATATTCCCGAGTTTTCTGGAAGTAACGGAGCCGAATGTTACATCTATCGGCAGTACGTGTTCGCGAGGCTTCGAGCTTCTAAACCTAGTTGTAAAACCAACACAGTACTGCGGAATTCTGCAATTACATGAACCGGCTCTGTGACTTCGGTTCATTCTGACGCGGAACTCAATTGACAAAGCTGCAATTACGGTCTTTAAACAGTTAATCCTAATAAGCCTGGAAAAGCGCTGCTTATCAGAATGCTGGGTGATCACCTGTACGCTTGAAAGCTTTTCCATTTGTCCCTTTCTACGGCGATCACGGCTCACTGGTCATATCCCTGCTTTGAATAAAAGTGCATTTACAATTTTGTGGACAGCGCGCAGCTAGTCTCATTATTAACTAACGCAGGTACGGTGCATGCATTACCCTGCAAGAGGGGCGCCGTCGATTCCTTGCGGGGTTAGGTGAGTCCGCCAGTCACCGAGAGGCGAGTGCGCGCACACAGAGCGGAGAGGAGTCTGCAATTCGCGTAACCATCTCAAGCGCCAAAGGAAAACGCCTTTGAGTTTTTATGTGTGTTAACTGGCCATCGCAAAACAACAAAAGCGATCAAGGCTCGGGAAATGGTTCTGAAAGTTTTCTGTTGGCACGTCCAGAATTAAAAGATAACAAGGCGACGTTTGCAACACACGACAGATTTAAAATCTGAAAACAAACGCATCGAGTTTATTTTGTTTTAACAAAGTTCGTACATGAAAAATATGACATTAATTTCTAATAATGAACATCTAGATTGCACCAGGAATTCAAGTAACACTGTTGGGAACGTTGCGGAATGTTTGCACTTGGAACATTTTTGAATCAGCCGTTTTGATTGAGTGTAGAATCAGAACATATCAAATATACTACTTTACAATTCGATGTACAAAAGTAGGTATAAATATCTCACATCTAGAAAAAAATACGCGCTATTTGAAATTTCACATGTTCTCCAAATATATGAAGGGAGGACTGGTGGAAATCAAAGGGAAATTGATGAGTTGAATCAGCACCGCCAAGTCTCTGCTGGAAAAGGGGTTTCTATTTTTAAAAAAAACTTTATCAACTCCAGTAGGGATGTACGGCGAAGTTGTTAAAAAAAAGTAAAGTGAAAACTGATTATTATTGATAGTCTGGCTCGTAGCTGAAGATGTGTTCATCACATTACACGAGAGTTTAAAGAACAACTACAGTATTTTACAGATATCCCTGACATTTTTTTTACCGGACAAAACCCCGCTAAGGATACACGGCCATCCATTTTCTTATAAATGTTACAAGTCACCTGAGTTAAAATATACGTCATCTGAACTGGGGCCGTCAATTTCCTAGGCACAAAAATCTGAGTTGTAGATAGTTTTTGCTTCCCTCCTAATAGCGGGAGTGCGTTTTAAAAATCCCATTTCCTTGAATGTGTGCCCATTTGTGGAACTGGTATTCAGCACAGGATCTGACCCAAGCAAAAAGCGAACAAAAAAAACAAATGCAGACAAAAATGATATTTTAACCTGTGATCTCCAACTTCCCAGCGAAAGGGTGTTAGTCCAGGCAGGATTGCACCATGTTTTAGTATGTATTGCTTTATTGTCTACAAATATATTTCTCAATTTACAAGAAAAGAAATTCAGTATTTATACAGTGCAAAATAGGTTTCCTTTAAATTTAATTCACGTCATAGGAATTGCAGCGATTACCAGTTTTAATACAGTGTTCTCTGACAAGAAGTGCAATCTGCTGTGGGAAGAGCAGAATTCGTTACTCGGTCTTAATTTTACTGTGACACAGTTTCAAAATTGTCCCAACTGTCTTTATCTTGCATTATTATTCTTTTTGGTTCTTTGTTGTCGCTCTACACTTCGTTAGAAGCTCGACTCGCACAGGATGAGGAACTGTCATACAAAGAATCGCTCAGCGATCGCGAGTTGTCCACACCGGTCTTTCCGGAGGAACTCGGCGAGACTTGCTCGAGTTTCCCTGCGCTTTCCTTGTCAGTCTCGGGCTTTGATAAATATTTCTTCTCCTCTATTCTGCGCAAATTGATCCTGTTGAATTTGTCCATCGAGACGTTCGGCGGAGTGGGCAACTTGGAGACTGACCCTTCACTTCTCACTTGTTTGATTTTCTGCAAATAAATCGAAATGGATTAGATTACGGTCTGAGAGAATATTTGGTCAGAAATGGATCGAGGAGTGGGGACCGATGGTTTCCGGTAGCATTGTGTTGTCCTTCTAGTGGCCTTAATTTATCATAATGCAGGCACAGAGGATTCCTGCTTTCAATTCTCCCAGTTCTGGGAATAGGCCATTGCCTGGGGGAAGCACATTCTGTGCCGTTTTTCTGAATACATATTTCGTTTCCAGTTGCATCATCAACAAATTTGCTTTCCTCTTTTTCCCTGGCAGTCAGTCTGAGTCTGACCATCATGATGGGAACAGAAACCATTTCAATAAGAATTCCTAGGCAATCAATTTTCAATAAAACCCAGCAAGTTTTAGGATAGAACTTAAACAGCTGTTCACTTTTATGATGAGGGGCTCTTCATTTAATTTTACTGGCAAATAATGATCTCCCCGACTTATTAAAAGAGATTTACTCCTTTGTTAAACACACAACGCTTCAGAACAACACACACAAAATGCGCCAGGAGCTCAGCAGGTCAGGCAGCATCCATGGAAATGAATAAACAGTCGACGTTTTAAGCCAAGACCGTTCTTCAACACCAATGGTTCAAATTGCATGTCTGGTCCAAATGGAGACTGGATTATTTCAACCATTTTAACCACCCTGGTTAAATAATCCTATTGTGTTTATTGCCCTGATTTTCTCCTGTCACAACCATCAGAATCAGGTTAATTATCACCGGCATGTGTCGGGAAATTAGTTAACTTTGTGGCAGCAGTACGATGCAATGCATAATATAGAAAGAAAAATAATAAGTAAATCATTTGCAGTAAGGTTATATATGTATATAAGTTACATTAAATATAGTGCAGAACAGAAATAATAATTAAAAAATGAGGTAGTATTCATGGATTCGATGTCCATTTAGAAATCGGATGGCAGAGGGGAAGAAACTGTTTCTGAATCGCTGAGTGTGTGGCTTCAGGCTTCTGTATCTTCTTCCTGATGGCAACAATGAGAAGAGGACGTGTCCTTGGTGATGGAGGTCTTTAATAATGTACACCATCTTTCTGAGACACCACTCCTTGAAGGCATCTTGCACACTTTGGAGGCTAGTACCCAAGATGGAGCAGAATAATTTTACGACATTCTGCAGTTTCTTTCAGTCCTGTTCAGTAGCCACCCCCAAACCATCTTTAAATATCTATCAAATACTTTTAAAACATGGGACCTTCAAATCTGCCTCATATTTTAATATGATCATGGCTAATCTACACTGGGCTCAGCTCCTCTGCAAGAAGCTGCAGAGAGTTGAGGACACAGCTCAACACAGCACAAAACCCCAGCCTCCCCTTCATGAGATCTCCTTTCACTTCTTGGTGCCTCCAAAAAGATGTCAAAGAATCCACCTGTCTCCTCTCCACTCCCTTTGGGCAGAAGATGCAAAAGCTTGAAAGCCAAACCATTAGGTTCAAGGACAGCTTCTATCCCACTGTCCTGACTCTTGTATGATACGATACACTCTTGCCATCACAATTAACCTCACCATGGCTTTGCCTCCTCCCCCCCCATTGTCTACCTGCACTGCACTTGTTGCGTAAATCTGACACTTTGTCATATTCTGTCATTGCTTTTCCCTTGTTCTACCTCAAAGGACTGAGTTGATGAAATGATCTGTGTGAATGACACTGTACACATGGTGATAATAAACCAATTTACTAATAAAGTTACCCATTTAATTCCATGTCATTTTCTGTTCCTTGATTTATCAGATCCACCTTCATTTTATCATCATCATCAGGTGCCATACCCAGTTTGAGCTTTGACTGCCATGGCCCACACACTCCTGTTTTGGGTCAAGTGGATCAATTCATTGGTATTCATTTCCAGTTCTTTGGCTGCTGTCTCCATCATCATTTGTCTTTGTCTTCCTCTTGCTTTCTTCCCTTCAATCTTTCCCATAGTTAACGTACATTCTAACCCCTCTTTCCTGATCACATGTCCAATGAAGTTATGTTGCCTTTTCATGATCTCATACATTATTTCTCTTTTTGTGTTTGCTCTGTTCATGACATCCTTGTTAGATATTCGTTTTGTCCATGATATTCTTTGCATCCTCCTCAGAAACCACATCTCTGCTGCTTCAATTTGTTTCCTCATCTTACTCGATATTGTCCAACATTCTGAGCCATATAACATAACTGGATAAATGTAACATTTCAGTACTCTGAGGTGGGTTGTCATGCCTAGTTTAGTATTGGTCAGTATACTCTTCATTCTCGTAAAGGTGTCATCAAGAGAGGTGTTAAACAAGGATGTGTTTTCTCCCCTGATTTATTTAATGTGTACAGTGAAACAATATTACAAAAAATAAGAGACATCTTGGGAATCAAAGTTGGCGCTGAAAACATCAATAGTTTCAGATATGCAGATGACACTGTGTTAATTGCAAGTATGGAGGAAGAACTACAACACTTAATTGATAGAGTTGTTGAAGAAAGTGCAAAAATGGGTCTATCTATCAATTGCAAAAAGACAGAATGTATGATGATATCCAAAAGGAAGGAGAATCCTATCTGCAGGCTGAGAATAAATGGGGAAGACATAAAACAAGTACAGAACTTTTGCTACTTAGGAAGTTGGGTGACATCAGATGGGAGGTGTGACATGGACATCAAAAGAAGAATAGGGATGGAAAAAGACACCTTTATGAGAATGAAGAGTATACTGACCAATACTAAACTAGGTATGACAACCCGCCTCAGAGTACTGAAATGTTACCTTC
This sequence comes from Mobula birostris, assembly GCF_030028105.1. Taxonomy (NCBI): domain Eukaryota; kingdom Metazoa; phylum Chordata; class Chondrichthyes; order Myliobatiformes; family Myliobatidae; genus Mobula; species Mobula birostris. Next base: position 195,199,469 of record NC_092375.1, read on the forward strand.
ATTTTATACACTTGTAATAATCTGGCCTCAGGGCAGAGAGATCTAAAGATCCACGAGAAGAAATTTCTTGGTTTATCAGTTTTAAATCCTGACCCTTCGCTTTACAGCTTGCCCCCTTGTTTCAGACTCCTCCGTTAATCAAACCATCTCAACCTCTAACCAGCTTCTTAAGAGTGCCATCTCATTCTTCAAAACTCCATCACATAACCTTCCAAACTCTTTTAATTTATCATTTAAAGCAGTGATTCAAAACCTTTTTTATGCCATGGACCCCTACCATTAAGTGAAGGGTCCATGGACCCTAGATTGGGAAGCCCTGATTTAAAGTAAAAGGAAGAAATAATGAGCAACACTCATAAAATACTGGAGGACTCAGCAGGTTAGGTGCCATTTAATGCCCTGTAGATGCATTCTGCTGATCAGGAATAATGCCCCACAGCAGGGGTTCCCAACCGTCTTCATGCCATGGACCCTTACTATTAACCAGGGGTTTGAAGACCCCAGGTTTGGAACCCCCGCCCTAGGTTTTGCAGAGAAACACCAGTGGTTTCTGCCCATGTAAACGGTCAATCGTTCAGGGCTGTTGCTGAGTTGTTTACTCCTGATCACCCTAGTGGGTTTTTTATAAAAGCATTTCTACCCTGGTCTCCCCATGAAATCCAGCAGTGGATGGCAGGTTTCTGAACGAAAAAACCTGCCCACTGGACCTCGACCAAGTTAGAAATGTTCGGGTTCAGCAACCTATGAACAGTAACTCAACCACAAGCAAAAGGAAATCTTGCAGGTGCTGGAAATCCGAGGAACACACGCAAAGTGCTGCAGGAGCTCAGCAGGCCAGGCAGCATCCATGGAAAAGAGTAGAGTTGACATTTTGGGCTGCAACCCTTCAGCACTACCTCAATACTTTTTTAAATCTCTTTTTGCACTACTTATTCAATTCAACCTTTAAAATGTGTGTGTATATCTGTAAATGTGCATAACTGTAATTCACAGTTTTTATTATGTATTGCAGTGCACTGCTGCTGCATAACAACACAACATATGCCAGTGATATTAAATCTGACTCTGATTTTGGTTCCTTTCAATGCAGAGCCAACTGTTGTAAAACCAAAGGATAACTTTCAAGTATATTATGTTTTAATGGAATTTAATTATATGATTTTATTTGTTTCTGGTGTTTTCCTTCTTTTACATTTTAACATGTAAAATGTTAATACCAAGTCATTTTTTAACAGTTTTTGCACATTTCTGTGCAAAATATTTATCAACTTCAAATGAAAACAAAATACAGGAAATGAGTATTCAAGAAGTCACAGGTCATCTGTGGAAAGAGAAAGTCAATGTTTCCATCCTGAAACATCAACTCTTCCTCTAGGCAGGAGTTCTCAGCCTGGGGCCCACAGTGCCCTTGCTTAAAGGTATTGGTCCATGGGATAAAAAAGTTTGGGACCTCCGCTCTAGACGCTCTCTGAACTGCTCAGTGTTTCCAACATTTTCTCTTTTACTTCAGCATCAACTCTTCATATAGACCAGGGTTCCCAATCTTTTTATGCCATGGACTCTTACTATTAACCGGGGGGGGGGGGAGGGGGGTGTCCAGAGGCCCATAAACACTCGCTGCCTGAACTGCTCAGTAAGGCCTTGTTGATTAAGTTTGATTCAGGAAGTTCTTAACAGGCAAGCCTTTGAAAGTAATTGAGGTTTTGTGAGTGTTTAAGTGGCAAGTGCAGGCATCATGCCTCTCCCAAAAATTCCAGGCAAAATATTCTTTGTTTTAATTAATTTATTGATCAGAGCAATGATGATACTTTGACTTTGGCAATCAAAGTGCTCTTATAACTGCAGTTTGAAGTCAGGCACGATCTGACAGAAACCAATGTTGCAGTCATCAGATTTAATCTATTGAATCACAATAAAAATATATAAATAGGCAGTCTTAGTGCAAGATAAAAATTTGTAGCCTCCAACAATTAGTTAAAAATATTTTCTATGTTAAGACTATAGATGAAAAAACCACAAAATCGATGTTAAACTCCATAATTATTAACTGAAACAAATGTTGGAACCTCACATTTTCAAGTGAATTCTAGATTTACTCTTCAATTATACAGAATTATGATGGTATCACACAAAACAGAAACAAGTCCTTCAGCCTACCATGAGCAAGTACCAGTTGATAGTCAGTCAGTTTAGCAGTATTTGGTCAAGAGCCTATTATGCTGAAACAATTCAGATGTTCAACTACAAGTTTCTTACATGATATGGGTTTACCTGTCCTCACCACCTTCTTGGACAGTGCACTCCAGAGGTGAAAAAATATTTCGTCAGAACTCAACCAAACTTATTACCCTCACCTTAACCTGCGCTCTCCAGTTGTGGATGCTTCTGTCAGGAGAATAAGTTATTCCAACTGAAAGCTGTATATATTTGACCAACTCACAGATTCATTATTAGACATTTCAGCAGCGACAGGTTGCATTTTAACTTTTTTCTGAATCACTTGAACAGGTCACCTGATTAATGGGACGAAGGTGCCAAATGCAAGCTGTCTTTTTGTGGTTCCATACTCTACAATTCCATGCAATAATTTAACAAAAAATTGTAAAGGACTGTGTAAGAAAAATATTGTTCAATTTACTGCCTATTGATTTTGTGTTACAAAAACATTTATGCTCAAAACTGACAAGATGTTGCAGTAATTTTATGTATTACACTGTACTGCTGCTAGAAAATAAAATAATTCATGTCATGTGAGCGATGATAAACCTGATTCCAATATGGGTCTCTGTTGTGGACTGAGAGGGGGAAGGGGGCACAGAAAAGAGCATCCTGGTTGGGAAAAGGGGAAGGGAGAGGGGAGGGAGCAGAAAGCACCAGAGGGATATTCTGTAATGATAAATAACCCTGCTGTTTGGAATCAAATGACCTTGTCTGGTGTCTCAAGGCTGGGGGTGTCTACACACTCACCACTCTCCAACCTTGGCATTCTTCTCTGCCACCTGCCCCCACACTCTTCCCAAGGCACTCCACCCTCACTGTATATAAATAGACTTTTGCACAGAGAATCAGAATCAGGTTTAATATCACCAGCAGGACTTCCATTGCCACAGCTAATTAGTTGAAGATGAATTGGGCAGCAGAGTGGTATAATTACCACCTGATAGCCACCGTGACCTGAGTTTAAAGTCAACTTCGGGTACTGTTTGTGTGCCCTTTGCACATTGTCCCCGTAACTGGAGAGGTTTCCTCTGAGTAGTATTGTTCCCTTTCACATATCAAAGACATGACAGCTTGTTATGATGAGTAATACGCATTAAATGCTGGAGGAACTCAGCAAGTCAGGCAGCGTCTATGGAGGGAAATAAACAGTCAAAATCCTTCATCACTACTCGGCCCAAAACATCGACTGTTTATTTCCTTCCACAGATGTGAGTTCCTCCAGCATTCTGTGTGTGTGTTGTTCTGGATTTCCAGCATCTCAGGTTGATATGAAGTTTTGCCCACTGTAGTGTGTTGGTGAGACACAGAATATGGGAGAAGTTGAGTGCAAACTGGAGGGAAGTGGTATGACTGTAAGTAGGTTGATGTGAACTTGATGGCCCAATGAGTCCTTTTCTGTGTTGTTTTATTCTTTCAGTCTGATTTTGCAGGTTCCTAATGAAAAAAGTCTCTCTGTGGGGGAGCCCTTTATAGGGTATGCAGTCTAATGGTTTGGAAGTTTCTAATGGGCACTTTCAATATTATTGGTGGGGCCCTGGATATCAATAACACCGTTTTCCTTTACGTATTAAGTGGCATTTGCTTCAAGAACTCTAGGGAGCTCAGTGAATATAGAAGAACTAGATGGCTTCATGAAACTAGAATCATATTTTTCAAGATTTTGTGCATTCACAGAACCATATAAAGAGACAAAGGGAGCGTCAATGATTAAAAATAACCTTCATAAATTGCCGTGATGTGATATTTTTAAAAAGTCACAAGACAATGACCAAAATCAAAGTGTGCATTTTGATCGATTTAATTCGTGAACTAAACCAGTTCTGGCACACAATTTTAGGACCACAATCTTTTTCATTTCAACTATTTACTTCTACAGGCATTGTGTTCCACAAAGAGCGACAGAAGAATGTGTGGTTGCTGTGCATATGGGTCTGCAGAAGCAATAATTGCATAGAACAAACAAGAAAGGCAGCTTAGGTCAAAGATATTGGGCAGAGCCATAATAAGACAATCTTAAAAGAATTAATATTTTATTTTATTTTTATTTGGAGATACAGTGTGGACCAGGCCCGCCCAGCCCAACGAGCTGCAAGGCCCAGCAGCCCCCTATTTAACCCTAGCCTGATCACAGGATAATTTTAAATGAAAAATTAACCTACTAACCAGTACATCTTTGGACTGTGGGATGAAACCCATGCTCTCCCGGGAGGAATGTACAAACCTTTTTATGGAGAATGCCGGAACTGAACTCTGAGGTCCGACGCCCAGAGCTGTAATAGATCACACTAACCGCCACAGTACATTGGCACCCTCGTAGAGTTATAAGAACACATGAAAGTAACTAATACTTCACACCAAGTGAGATATAACAGATGTTCATGTTTGGATACAGGGTAAAGATCAGAATTTTTGATATTAAACACCAATAAAATATAATTTTTCATCCTGTATTATTTTTATATTACTGATGACAGGACATGAGAAGCAGAATTTACAATTAATGGACGTATATATGAGAGAGGTGAACAACTACTAGATGATTGATCGATAGGAAATGAAAACAAGGATACACGGAAAATTAAGAGCCGTTATCATTTGATTTCCATCATGCGTTTAATTTTAGTTAGATTCCTACCTTGTTACAGTCATTACTAAAGAAACGATGCTTGGTTAACAGATTGGTAATACTGCAGAAAGTAAAAGTAATCTCACAGGAATGATATCATGCTTCTCTGGCGGCATAATCATCCCTTCATTGAGAAACTAATAAAAGCAAAGTCTGTGTTACAGCTTACCTTCAAGGTCACACTATATAAGATTAATGAAAAAGCAACGAATTGGTGATAAAAAAATATACATTTTATAACCTTGAAGATTGCAGGAAGTAAAATTAAGATAATACTGTATCCTTAGATTGACAATCCTAGAAGAAAACACTGGAGTAAGATCCCATCTAATGAGTCGAAGTTTCAATATAAATGAGTGCACAATAAAACAGAGAAAGAATCCTAGGTAAATAGCAGATCAGAAGCAATGGAATACTTCACAAGGGCATTGCCATATTAAACTAGCTAAGCAGGAAGACAAAAATACGTTCCATCAAAGGGAGAGGCAAGGAAAAGAGCTATGCAAAACCTTTGAACAAAGGAGCAAAATTCCAATGCCATATTTAAATCATCATTAGATTTTTTTTTGAAGTGTTGTAGTACTGTTTGTCATGACAGATCCAAGATTGTTCACCAAAAAACAACAGATGTTCAGTGATCCAATATTCCAGAACTTCAAAATTTTGGGGCAAATTTTCTGAGGGTTTTTGTTCATTCTGAAGGATTTATCACAGTTTCTGTTGGAATAGTTGGATGTAACTGAATCTGAATCAGAATCAGCTTTCATAACACCAGCATACATTGTAAAATTTGTTGTTTTGTGGCAGCAGTAGATTGCAATAAGAAATGACAATAAGAAGAGTGTATAAAGTAAATTAAATAGTGTGAAAAGGAAGAGGAAAATAATGAGGTAGTGTTCATTGGTTCACTTTCTATTCCGAAAACTGATGTTGGAGGGGAAGAAGCTGTTCCTGAGACGTTGAGTTTGTGAGTAACGGGGGGACAGTCTCTACCATGAATGTTGAAAGAAGAAATGTCAAGAAAGCATCAGCCAAAAACAACACAAAACTTTTACAGAGAACTTAACTGAGTAACTAAAAAGAACAGTGAAAAAGGCAATGGTCACATCCTTTCAATAATTTGCATTTAGTAACACTAATTGGGCTAATGGCCATTTTAAACAGAAATAAAGTCAACGTGGGGTGCTATAGGCAAAATGTGGTGTCTGAGACAAGAAGTGAAACTTTCACAAATGGAAGCATAGTAATCTAACTGAACCTGGATTTAATACCCGAGTGAAGCTGGAGGATAGAAATCAGAAACCTTTCAAATATGTTACTGGCACTGAAAGTAAACAAAAAATCTACGGATACTGGAAATCTGAATTAAAAGCAAAAGTATGCTGCAAACACGAAACAGCTCAGGAAGCATCACTGGGGAAAAAAAATGGAGTTAGTCCACCTATTATTCTTCTTTACTTTGATTCTTTTCCCACTCAATCGCACGGGGGATAATTTAGAGAAGTAATTACCCTACCATAAATGATTGACAGGTTGTAGAAAATGGGGTGCCCGGGGAAAACCTCATGTCCCAACAAGAATGTATAAAGTTGCCAAGGATAATCTCTGAGTTTAGGATTTAATTCAGCTTGCTGAAACTGTCAAGCCGACATATTAATGGAATGAACTGGTATTTAAATAGTTGGAAATGGAGGAGGATGTCTTCGGAAAGAAATGATGTACACTGATCCAATGGTTTTATTTATCAGCTGTGATTAACTATCACCATCAATTGGTAATTTAGCTAAGGATAAAAAGCTTATTTAATACTTCACTACTGTTGCATAAATTAGATTAAAAATTAAAAATTGCTATTATAGATCAAAAGTATATTATTATTGCAGTAGATACTAATGGCATTTGTTTAATAGAGCTTTGCCCATGTGTTCAAATTGTCAATAATGCTTCATATTTTAATGTATCAATATCACTCAGCCACATTCAGTAAATTAATGGTATTTCACCATGAACCACTCACCCAGGAAGTTGGCAAAATGAATGATGCATAACTACATTGATTTTGATTCCTGATTTGTTTTGGAGATTTACTCTGATTGACCGTATCTTACTGCAAAAGAATTTCATTGCCAAATTCATGTGAGAGACTTTACTCTGTTAGGGAACGGAAGTGAAGACACATTCCCCAGCATAAGGTTAATCTTTTTATTAATTTATTATGTGATCACAGGGAGCCGTTGTCTCATGACTCCATCAACGTCAGATTAAACCTTAAATTTATATAGTAAATTTTGGGCAACAGCCAACAGCTAAGCATACTTGGTCAGAGATTTCAAAAAACACTTGATAGATATCAGCCAGTTTACCAATGTTCCCGCGCGATACACAAAATTCAAAATGCATGTCTGCAGTTAGTTCCTCTACTTGCTACTTACTAGACAATCTCAGGAAAATGTTAACAATACCTCATTGCTGGCATGATCTATGTCCAGTTATTGTTAGTTCACACAAGCAAGGCAGCGACTGCCTCTTATCTTGCCACCCACATGACCCAAGGCTTGAGCAATGTCTAGCTGGTCAAGCTTGACCGCAACACTTAACTCAAAATTTCATCTTAATTTTATAAAATTTTCTTCCACAAGGTTCTTACACTCAGAATTTTTTCCAAGTATGATTTCAAAGCAATCTCAATATCTACTAAAAATAATCTGATTAAATAAATGGACATTTTATGGAATTCAGTTATTTGGTGAATTCCATATCTTCAGTGAATATGCAATTTATCTAATGAATCTAACCTGATTATATACAAAATTTGCATTTATCTGCCACATAGACAACTAAAATAGTGGAAGACATACTAGTGCACTGACAGAAATTATATTGATGTCATCCTGTACAATGATGTGAAACGCAAGAAGGGCAGGTTGAGGAGTGAGGGGACAAGCTGATCAATTTCATATTGATAACAGCATATCTATGGTATCAGCAGAGGTGAAAGGCTCTTGTCAGATGAGAAAAAGAGTGTATAAAATATAAATGCAGTCAGTAATACTTCACATGTCTTAAAGCTCAAGTGTACAGAACAAAGAAGAGAAGAAAAGATTAATTACAGTTTACTGCTCTTTGGTTACAAACTGACTAGCAAATAGGAAACAAAAAGGCAGGAGATTGGGGCTGAGAGGAAAATTGGATCAGTCATAATGAAATGGTGGAACTGACTTGATGGGCCAAATGGCCTAATTCTATTCCTATATTTATGGTCTTATGGTCTTAATAGTAAACAGGATTTTTTTCTCAACAATAACATTTCTACAATGGAATGTATAAAGAATAAAGATTAAAAAAAAGAAAACAGGTCACACAAAAATATGCAGCATATTTAATTTTATATATCATTCTAGAAGAAATAATATTCTCAAATTAATTTATACTGTATTAGAATAGATATTTATTTGAACTGTGATAGAAATTACTATTTCAGGAGTGAAAATGCATGAAGTGTTGTACCTCAGCAGTGGGAAAGTCTACACCTTATCTGCACACGTACCAATTGAATTATTATTTCTGAATTTATGGGGACCTTTAGAACCTTAAATATCTAAAAGCAAGGATTGCTGATGTTTGCTTTTAGAAATTTGATTCTAGAGAGAGGTTAATTTCCCTTGATGCTAAAGCATTTTACTTCAGTCACACATTTCCTCTATAACACTAAGCCTGGATCCAGTGTAAAGAGTCTTGGCTAATTTCTGCCCCTAATTTTTCAATTTTTTTATATACTTACTTCCCTCGGTCCTATCACTATGACAATCATCCATGTGTAATGAAGGTGTAATGAAGGTGTAATGAAGGTGCAATGAAAGTAAGTTCAGCTTTGCCACATTCTACACAGACTCAAGAAAACTGTAATAATGTAGAGTATTACTACCACTGTAAATAATGATGTATTACATTACTACCACTGTATATAAGTTTACACAAATAGAGTAATCCATAATATAAATGATATCTTTGAAAAAAAAACAGAGCAACGGTATAATGGAAATATAGCCACATTTTCTGCACACAGTAATTCCACAAAATCAGGAGGTGTTGACCTGTGGCAATGTGCTATCCCAGAGAATGAAAGAATGTGAATTAATCTGTGGCTCCTGTAACTAACCTGTCAGTTTACCTAACAAATCAGAAGCGAAGATAAGTTACACAAAAATCAAAACATTGCAAGGAGCAGCAAAGATGTAGAAGTAATCTTAATGATTGGTCATGAGAAACTAATCAGAAATGAAAGGATAAAATGTAAGCTTTATGTTTAAATAAATTTAAGTTTAAAAAAAACCCTCTCCCTTCTTCCTCTATTCCACACTCACACTCTAACCTCTTCTCATCCGCCTATCATCTCCCCCTGGGTCCCCTCCTCCTTCCCTGTCTCCTATGGTCCACTATCCTCATATCAGATTCCTTCCTCTCCAGCCCTTTACCTTTCCCACCCACTTGGCTTCACCTATCAAAGTTCAAAGTACATATTAAAATCACGGTATGTATACTCTATATAGCATTCAGAACTGAAGTTCACAACACCAGGCATCTGAAAGCTGTTTCTAGCTATCCTTCTTCCTTTCCCCACCTCCTTTTTATTCGGCTTCTTCCCCCTTCTTTTCCAGTCCTGAAGAAGGGCATCAGCCCGAAACATCGACTTCCATGGATGCTGCCTGATCTGCTGAGTTCTTCCAGCATTTTATGTATATTGCTTAATGAATTCATGTTTTAAAAATGACACGATGTAAGAAATTAAAAATACATATAAATTAATTTATAAAGTTTTAATATAAGGCTATCTTTTGTATCCTTGGGTACTTTCCTTTAACTTGACTATCTCACCACTGAAGCATGCTATCCAAAGCATAGGGATCAACCTAGCATCTTTATCTGGAACTGTTATATTCTGCAGTTAAAATATGTGCTGTGTGCATTTTTACCACAAAACAACAGCAAAATTTAGATTATTCAGATGATGCAAAGCACCTCTTCAGCCAACATTATCAACTTGATAGCTTCTTAGTGTTATTTAAAGAAAAGTTAGAAGAAAAATTTCAAAAACTCATCAGATAAAGCAGATATTGAATGCTTCTTTTCTGAAGTAGATTTGCTGACCGCTGTAGACCGCAAAAAACAAAAGTTGGCTTCAAATGCAACAAAGAGCATTAATAAAAAAAACTCTGACTTCAGTTTTACTGGGAAAAGTCAAATGACAGTTTCGTATCTTCAAGAAATATACACACCATATTGAGTGATGAACTTGAGTGTGTTTTTTATTACTTTTAAATAAATGTACTCATCCTTCAATGCAGCATATCTAAGCTGGAAGCCATGTATTTGGGATGAAATGCACTGTTTATGTCTTTGAGAGGAAATAGATGAATGTTTCTGAGAAGGTGAGGTAGAAATATCTATTAGTTCAGAATATTGAGTTCAACTCATAGTTTTTAAAAACAAACTTTCTCAGTCCACATCCTCCATTGCCATCATTTGGAGTCCAGTCTTAATACCTGAAGATTCTGACTTTTTTCTCATTGCTGTCATCATGTTTCTAACCTCACCCTTTATCTTATTCTTCACAATAATTGTGCAACATCAGCAAAGCAAAAGAGATGGTCATTGACTTCAGGAAGGGAGACAGGGGTCGGTGTGGATGAGAGATTGTCACTGACTTCAGGAAATGAGACAGGAGTTGCTTTGCATGAGAGATGGTCATTGACTTCAGCAAGGGACAGGTGGGTGAGTGTGCATGAGATGGTCATTGACTTCAGGAAGAGAGACGGGGTTGCTGTACATGCTCCTGTTTATGATACTGGCCCTAAGTTTGCAAACTTCTGGGTTCCCAGGAGTGAACATCGCCAACAGCCTCTCCTGATCCAACCACAGATGCATCATGGCCAAGAAAGCTAATCAGCACCTTTATTTCCTCAGGAGGCTAAAGAAATTTGGCATGTCCTCCTTGACCCTCACCAACTTTTATCTACGCACCAAAGAAAGCATCCCGTCCCAATGAGCACAGGTTTAGTATGGCAACTGTTCTGCCCATGACTGCAGTTAACTACAGCATTGTGAACACAGCTCAACACATCACATCACAGAAACCAGCCTCCCCTCCATAGCCTCTAACTACACTTCAAGCTGCCTTGGTAAAGCAACCAATATAATCCAAAAACACACCCACCCTGAACATTTCCCCCCCATCTTCCTCCATTTGCAGAATATATAAAAGCCTGAAAGCATGTCCCCCCAGGCTCAAGGCCAGCTTCCATTCCACTGTTGTAATGCTACTCAACTGTCCACTAGTACAACAAGATGGACTCTTGACCTCACAATCTACTTCATTCTGAGCTTGCCAGCATTGTCATTGTGTACAGCACTGCACTCTCTCTGAAACTATGACACTTCGCTCTCTAACCTCTTATTTTTACTTTATACTTTATTGTCGCCAAACAGTTCATACTAGAACGTACAATCATCACAGCGATATTTGATTCTGCACTTCGTGCTCCCTGGAATACAAATCGATAGTAAATATTAAAAATTTAAATTATAAATCATAAATAGAAAATAGAAACACTGGCATTTCTTTATCCAAATATTTCGTGATTAATATTAATCCCCAGCTGGGTGTGCATTAACAACCATCTCCAGCAACTACATTCCTTCACTTTTTTAGATGCCAAAACTTAGCTCGTAAGATGGTGGCACGCTTGGATGCAGCAGGCTCTCCACATCCAACCAAAGGCGTTATTCTCTTTCGTAAATGTCTTTTTTTATGATCGCAAGACACTGCTGGACATTAAGTACTGCAGGTCTATCATATCAGTGAACTTCTCATTCGTGGAGGAGCCAGAGGAACTGGACTTGGTATGGAATGTGTTGCTCTCTGCTACAGACAAGCATGAGAGTTGGTGTGCAGTCTAGCAGTGAGTGATTGTCTTGGTTATTTTTCTTGTGATCCTGTTGGAGGTTGGTGATATGCAAAGCTGCATGTCCAGTTCACTGGTTCACTGGTGGGATGAGCCTCGGTCGCAACAAGGACTAGGCTTTATAGCCATCGCAGCTGCTCAGGAGAGAGGTGTCAGCATGGGTGCCCAGAGGCAGCGTGCCGCAGTGGCATCAGTGCTGCCCTCCAGTGCTCGCCCAGGGGAAGGCAAGCTGGACTGTGTTTATTTGCAGACTGCTGTGGGATTGCTCTTGCTGACAAATGACTCAGGGATGAGGACTATATTATATTTATTATGGTGACTGATGCCTTATATGTGTTTTGTGTGACTATTGGTACTCTGCTTTTCCATGGATATTTGAATATAATTGATTGACATGTAAACTTGAACCTGACTTTGAGGTGGTTCCTTAAGGTTGCTGTAGCCAGGGGAGGTAGTGGGGATAAGTTAAAAACTGCTCTGGCTTGTGTGTTATATAGACAGTTAGGATGAAACATCCATGGTTGATCCTGACCAACGTTGGGCTTCAAATGATCTTGAGATATTAAACACTGAAATTAAATAAATAGCTATCACTTTTGAAGGATCGCTTTCAAAATATTAACATCAGAAATTGTGCCTCTGTGTTGGTGCCCTCACCTGATTCTCCATTTCCCTGTCATTAATTAACAAAGTTAACGAGAAAGAAGGAAAAAGAATCACACTCCACAACTCAGCTACATTCCTCCCTCTCTGTTTAGTGAGTCAATGCCGAGGTAATATATGTTTATTTTAATGTGCTTTTTGTGGGTCATCCATTCAGATGACAGCCTTATTACTTATTCAATAGTAAAACAGTTTGGCATTGTGCTCTGATCGCAAAGCTCCTGATCGCTTAAAGATGCCACTTAGCTTTATTTTTCCAGAGTGGGTGCACAATATACCAAGTGACATTGCAATATGCTTAATGAACTGCAAAACATTTATATTATAATCTGAAATATTTCTGATATTTTCCATTCCCATTCAAACAGCTGTGAAAAATGTAGTCAGAAGATTGTTAAAGATGATTGTTGAATATGTCATAGCAAATAACAAAGTCATCTTTAATTGACATTGTGGGATAAATCCAGGAGCCATAGCTATTTTCAGAATCTGCTTCATAATCTTTTCATTTGCTGTGTCTAATAATGAGAATCTTTTGTTCAGCCTGATGGTTACCATTGCCTCTTCAGAGCCAAGGTTGTCTTTCAAAGCCTCTGTGCAAATGTTTCAAACAATCTCTATTAAGCATCTGTTAAAGAATGGAAAAAATAGAGAGAGGAAGCCAATCTAAGCTTTGTGCTGTCGGAAAATGTCTCAATGATAAATGGAGGTCGGCTTAGGCCTCCAGGACTGTGATGTGTGCCAGAAGAGTTGATATCAGTCGTTCAGACTTCTGTGAAAGGTTATTAGAGAGACGCAAACAAACATAGGAGTACAAACTGCATAAAACTGATGCTATTATAGAATGCCCTAAACTAAACTCAAACTGCTGGTCATTTTTCTCACTAGTCTATGGGTGCTATATTTAAAAAATTGCATTACTATAGCAACTTGGGAAATTAGGTTTTGAAATTCCACTACTTTCACTGGATGTTATAATTCAGAGTTCAGAGCTTATTTTTTTAAACTGGGTCAGTTCTTAGACTGAATCTTGATGGCACTGGTGAATTGTCTACTGTTTATTTGCATCAACAGAAGGAGCTAAATGAAATTGCAAAGGCATCATGTTCTAAACTACAAAATAATGAAGTGGTCTTCTCATTAAAATATCCTTAAATTCAGAACTCACAATGCAAAAAACACTGCCTTGAAGATTCTCCCGGTAGCTGGAAGAGCTTTCCTCCCTAAGGCAATGACACCCACTCCTTCAAGTCTGCTTTCACTAGTTATCTCCTCAGAAACTAATGCTTGGATGCCCCTGTCTTCTCCAAAATTCTTAAATGTTTTGAAGCCTCCTGAATTTGTGCCCATCTTATTTGAACTCTGGTGCAAATCTCCTGAGAAAGGACCTACTAGAGTGTGACAGGCCTGTGTGCTTGTGACTAAAATAATCCACCACTCATCCTGTTCGGCTCACAGTTAACCTCACTATCCTCCTCTCCAACCTGGCCCAGTTGGGAGGAAACATTCTTAGCCAATTCTAATATCCTTTACAAGGTCACAGCTGGAGAATTAGCACTAGTGGTTTCTCCCAAGGATCTCAAGCCTAGTGCTGCCTTAGTTCTTACTTGCATACTGACACCAAACAACAAAGTTATTAAAAAAATGTTGTTAAATCCCTGACAACATCCATCCGTAACTCATCACACCCACATCAAATTCTCAGTATCCATCATGGAATGAACAGAGATATCCTCCAAATGAATCCCAGAGAAAGCAAAGCTTATGTTTTTTATTACTCAACCCCATTGCAAATGGTGTTCCACAATCATCAAATCTATCCCACTCCAATACAAACAACTGAAATTGAACTAAACTCATTAGAATCTCGGTGTTATACTTCACTCAGAGTGAGCTGCAGATGGCTTGTGCATCATTGTGAAAATCTATCCAAAATTTCCTGCAATTCAAAGCAAGACAAATTCAGTCAAACTCATTATCACCCAGTTAGTTAACTCTTGATCAGGGGAATGTGATGGAAACCCTCCTAACAAGCAGCACAAAATCATCTATAATTTGCTCACATGCTCAGAATGAGTTTTGTTTGAATCACTACTCTTGATGTCTTTGTTGCCTTGGTTCAAAGTAAGATGGGAGAGCTGAATTCCAAGAATGTTTTGTGACAGGCCTCACTCTGAGCAGAGTGTGGTGTGACAGGTCTCACTATACACAGAGTGTGGTGTGACAGATCACAATATGCACAGACTGTGGTGTGACAGGTCTCACCGTACACAGAGTGTGGTGTGAGAGATCTCACTAAACACAGAGGGTGCTGTGAGAGATCTCACTATACACAGAGTGTGGTGTGACAGATCTCACTGTGAACAGAGTGTGGTGTGACAGGTCTCACTATACACAGAGTGTGGTGTGACAGGTCTCACTAAACACAGAGTGTGGTGTGACGGGTCTCACTATACACAGAGTGTGGTGTGACAGATCTCATTATACACAGAGTGTGGTGTGACAGATCACAATATGCACAGACTGTGGTGTGACAGGTCTCACCGTACACAGAGTGTGGTGTGACAGATCTCACTAAGCACAGAGGGTGGTGTGACAGGTCTCACTATACACAGAGTGTGGTGTGACAGGTCTCACTATACACAGAGCGTGGTGTGAGAGATCTCACTAAACACAGAGGGTGGTGTGAGAGATCTCACTATACACAGAGTCTGGTGTGACAGATCTCACTGTGAACAGAGTGTGGTGTAACAGATCTCACTATACACAGTGTGGTGTGACAGATTTCACTATACACAGAATGTGGTGTGACAGATCTCAGTATACACAGAGTGCGGTGTGACAGGTCTCACTATACACAGAGTGTGGTGCGACAGATCTCTATACACAGAGTGTGGTGTGACAGATCTCATTATACACAGAGTGTGGTGTGACAGATCACAATATGCACAGACTGTGGTGTGACAGGTCTCACCGTACATAGAGTGTGGTGTGACAGATCTCACTAAACACAGAGTGTGGTGTGAGAGATCTCACTATACACAGAGTGTGGTGTGACAGGTCTCACCGTACATAGAGTGTGGTGTGAGAGATCTCACTAAACACAGAGGGTGGTGTGAGAGATCTCACTATACACAGAGTGTGGTGTGAAAGATCTCACTGTGAACAGAGCGTGGTGTGACAGGTCTCACTATACACAGAGTGTGGTATGACAGGTCTCACTAAACACAGAGTGTGGTGTGACAGGTCTCACTATACACAGAGTGTGGTATGACAGGTCTCACTAAACACAGAGTGTGGTGTGAGAGATCTCACTATACACAGTGTGGTGTGACAGGTCTCACTATACACAGAGTGTGGTGTGACAGGTCTCACTATACACAGAGCGTGGTGTGACAGGTCTCACTATACACAGAGCGTGGTGTGACAGGTCTCACTATACACAGAGCGTGGTGTGACAGATCTCACTGTGAACAGAGTGTGGTGTAACAGATCTCACTATACACAGTGTGGTGTGACAGATTTCACTATACACAGAATGTGGTGTGACAGATCTTACTATACACAGAGTCTGGTGTGACAGATCTCACTGTGAACAGAGTGTGGTGTAACAGATCTCACTATACACAGTGTGGTGTGACAGATTTCACTATACACAGAATATGGTGTGACAGATCTCAGTATACACAGAGTGCGGTGTGACAGGTCTCACTATACACAGAGTGTGGTGCGACAGATCTCTATACACAGAGTGTGGTGTGACAGATCTCATACACAGAGTGTGGTGTGACAGATCACAATATGCACAGACTGTGGTGTGACAGGTCTCACCGTACATAGAGTGTGGTGTGACAGATCTCACTAAACACAGAGTGTGGTGTGAGAGATCTCACTATACACAGAGTGTGGTGTGACAGATCTCACTAAACACAGAGGGTGGTGTGAGAGATCTCACTAAACACAGAGGGTGGTGTGAGAGATCTCACTATACACAGAGTGTGGTATGACAGGTCTCACTAAACACAGAGTGTGGTGTGACAGGTCTCACTATACACAGAGTGTGGTGTGACAGGTCTCACTATACACAGAGTGTGGTGTGACAGGTCTCACTATACACAGAGTGTGGTGTGACAGGTCTCACTATACACAGAGCGTGGTGTGACAGATCTTACTATACACAGAGTCTGGTGTGACAGATCTCACTGTGAACAGAGTGTGGTGTAACAGATCTCACTATACACAGAGTGTGGTGTGACAGATTTCACTATACACAGAATGTGGTGTGACAGATCTCTATACACAGAGTGTGGTGTGACAGATCTCTATACACAGAGTGTGGTGTGACAGATCTCTATACACAGGGTGTGGTGTGACAGATCTCACTATACACAGAGTGTGGTGTGACAGATCTCACTATACACAGAGTGTGGTGTGACAGATCACAATATGCACAGACTGTGGTGTGACAGGTCTCACCGTACACAGAGTGTGGTGTGACAGATCTCACTAAGCACAGAGGGTGGTGTGAGAGATCTCACTAAACACAGAGTGTGGTGTGAGAGATCTCACTATACACAGAGTGTGGTGTGACAGATCTCACTAAACACAGAGGGTGATGTGAGAGATCTCACTAAACACAGAGGGTGGTGAGAAAGATCTCACTATACACAGAGTGTGGTATGACAGATCTCACTGTGAACAGAGTGTGGTGTGACAGGTCTCACTAAACACAGAGTGTGGTGTGACAGGTCTCACTATACACAGAGTGTGGTGTGACAGGTCTCACTATACACAGAGTGTGGTGTGACAGATCGCACTATACACAGAGTGTGATGTGACAGGTCTCACTGTGAGCAGAGTGTGGTGTTGAGGACTCCTGATAAAACTGAAGCCTACAGGCAAGAAGTGGAAAAGATTCCAAAGACTGTAGTTGAGCATAACCCACAAAAAGCTCTGGGATATTACAGTGAGAACACCTCAGAGGAGTATCCTCTGTCCAAACACAACCGTTCATCAGTGACCTTCCTTTCTTCATTAAATCAGAAATGGCTATGTTCACTGAAGATTAAACAATATTCCATCCTGTTAGCAATTCCTTCAAAATTGAATCAGCCAATGGCTGCCAGCATTAAGGCCTGGATGTCATTCAGGTCTGGGCTGGTAGCAGACATCCCACCTCTCCCAGAAGTTCCGGGAGTCTTCCGCATATTGATAGCAGCTCCCTGAAGCCCGCAAATTATATACAATATCCCAGAAATCGATTTTTTTTGAGAGGGAGAGGAAGAGTGAGAGTGAGATGGAGCATCCTGATTGGTCTCTCTTCGGCTAAGTAGACCTATCAATTTTCTCTGTGGGCGGGCTTTACAGTCAACCTCAAAAATAATGACAGTGTTGCTCGCTCAGCTGTTTGCAACAGTGACTTTTCTATGCCCATGGTGGGTTAAAGTGTAAAAGACATGTTGAGGTGAGTTTAACAGTTGTCATTCGTTCATTAGCATAGCTAATGTTATTTAAACTAGCTGGCTAGCTGCTAAGGAGCTACTCATCCTACGTGATGAGGCCAAACTCCCTGTAGACTTGCTTAAAGTTGTAATAGAAGAAAAAAAATGACTCCATGATAATAAAAAATATAAGTACATATTTTAATGTCACATTTTCTGCATATACCCAACTTGGTTTACAGATTAGACAAAATCAGTAAAGAAAGTATTACATACACCCCTGAATGTCGACCGGGGTGGGGCGTGGGGGATATGGGGTTGTGGGGGGCAGGGATGCTACCTCCCTGAAATGAATTTTTGCAGGGTGGGATGGCTGTGGTAGGTGCCTAGTAACATTCAGGCTGTTGAAGTATGAGGTAATAATCTTGTTTAAGAGTCAACACACAGAACCTCCTTGTTCAGATTGCTGAGTCCCCCCACCATCAATAGGCCACACATGAACAGAAACCATGGACTAACAGATGAATAGTGAGCTGGTCAGAGGCTGAGTGAGCTATGCCGACACACCAAAGCTTCTCCATCTTCGTAAAGCACAAGCTATGATATGACAGAATGAGATTTGTTATTTTCCAAGTCCAGACAAGCTAAATAATGATTAAAGAAGTTCGAGGCTGCCAAAAGGTCACATCTCTTCCCTGGGTCATTTATCAAACAAAACACTGTGGGTCGGTGATTATAGGGCAGGTGACCATAGATTGAGGTAGGAAATCCTCGCGCTTACGGTCTTCATATGACTAGGAGAATGCAGCTTCAGGAAATCGGAAACCATCCAAGTTGAAGAAGCTTGATTCATTAGCACTCTATCAACCACCCAAATTAGTCAATTCTTCTACCAGAGACTCATTCTGGGGCAGCTCACTCACCAGATATTCAGCTCTCACTTGTGTTTGAATGTGAAGGTGGTCACACCCTGGTAAATTGCCTCAACAGGCAGTCTAAACCAGGTGGGGGTGGCCAGCAGTCTCATACCGTGGTGAGAAAGGGACACGCCTGCCCTAGTGTGTGAAGTCAGCTCCGGCCGACTGGGTGGATGAGATCCAAGAGCCAGGAAGGGAGTTCTGCAACGGTCCATGGAGAGTGAAGGACATGACGAGGCACAGAAGACGTCATGGTCATCCACTGCAACCAAGGAAGACCCTGGTCTGTGACGCTTGTTTGTACCACTGGATCAGAACTTCTGAGGTCGAGAGAGAGGAAGTCCCCCAGTGCAGCAGCTCTTCCAGTTAAAAACTCTCCCACACAGATTTCCTTTCATCGGACATGACAGATGACCACCATATAAACTTGAAACAGTAAAAAATCTCTGTGACATTTTAAAGCTTGTTTCTTGATCATACCAGATTCAAATGTCCTACTGTTGTTAGATTGCTTTCAGGTAACAAGACCTGAAGCTCTCTTTTCCCTTCCCTAAACCATCCACGTTCTTTACCACTCTATCTGTAAAAGACACCACAATTTTTTTAATCAAACCTTTGGTCATCTGTCCATAAGTCCCTAAGACCATAAGATATAGGAGCAAAATTAGGCCACTCAACCCATTGAATCCATTCCATTTCATCATGGCTGATCACAGATCCCATTCAACGCCAAATACCTGCCTTCTCACCATACCTCTTGATGCCATGACCGATCAGGAATGCATTAACTTCCGCTTTGAATATACCCAGGGACCTGGCCTCCATCACAGTCTGTGGCAGAGCATTCCACAAATTCACCACTCTTTAGCTAAAAAAAAAATCCTTCTTACTGTTGTTCTAAAAGGACACCCTTCAATTTTGAGACTGTGGCCTCTAGTTCTGGATACCCCCACCAGAGGAAATATCCTCTCCACATCTACCTTATCTAGTTCTTTCAACAGTCAAACAACACACACAATATGCTGGAGGAACTGAGCAGGCCAGGCAACATCTATGGAAAAAAGTCCAGTCGATGTTTTGGGCCGAAGCCTGGCCTGCTGAGTTCCTGCATGTACATTTTCTTGATTATTGTGTGTGTTCAAGCCTGGGAGATGGCAAGTGTAGGTTCTTCATCTCTACTTAGTTAGCTGACTGATATGCTTTGGTGTGGATGGTGAAAATCAGTCACTGTATTGATAACAGGGTTACTACTAACAACAAAGTCTCTGAGCTACTGATAGAAAAGAGCCTGACTGGCACGTTGTTCCTAACTGCCTATAAGAGACAACACACATAAAAGCTGCTGGTGAACGCAGCAGGCCAGGCAGCATCTCTAGGAAGAAGCACAGTCGACGTTTCGGGCCGAGACCCTTCGTCAGGACCCGAAACGTCGACTGTACCTCTTCCTAGAGATGCTGCCTGGGCTGCTGCGTTCACCAGCAACTTTTATGTGTGTTGCTTGAAATTCCAGCGTCTGCAGATTTCCTCGTGTTTGTGTGCCTATAAGAGACCACTGCTTTAGTTTCCTTTATGAAATGTTGCTTAGATTTGATAGGGAAGCATTTCAAAGAACCACACATTTCCTAGATACCATAATTAGAGGAGTATCTTTGTCAAACGTCAGTGGTAGGGAAGTTATTGGAGAAAAAACTCGGGACTAAACTACACTTGGATGGGCAGAGATTAATCAAAGATAATCAGCGTGATTTGTTGCGAACGAATCCAATCTGATCAACCTATTTGATTGTTCAAAGGGGGTAACAAAATGTATTGACAAGATCAGTGTGATGGATGTAAATCTATACGGACTTGAGGAAATCTCGGACAAGGTCCCACGAAGACACTAGTTTAAAGATTAGAGCTCATGGTGTCCAGGGCAAGCTGACAAATCATATTCCAGAGTGGTTTGAGAAAGGATGGAGAGGGTATGTTGGAGAGTTCCTTTTGTGATTGGAAGCCTGTGACCAGAGGTGAACCGCAGGGATTGGTGTAGAGTCACAGAAAAGCACAGCACAGAAACGGGTCTTTTGGCCCATCTAATCTGTACTAAACCATTTAAACTGCCTACTCCCATCGATCTGCACCTGAACCATTGCCCTAATACCCCTGCCATCCATAAACTCCTCTTAAATGTTGAAATTGAGCTTGCATGCACCAATTGCACTGGCAGCTCAGTCCACACTCTCAAGACCCTCTGAGTGAAGAAGCTTCCCATCATGCTCTCTCAAACTTTGCACCTTTCACCCTTAACCCATGATTTCTGGTTGTAGTCCCACCCAACCTCAATGGAAAATGCATGTTTGTATTTACCTTATCTATACTCCTCATAATTTTGTATACCTCTATCAAATCTTCTTTCAATCTTCTAATAAAAAGGAATAAAGTCCTAACCTATTCATTCTTTCCTTATAACTGAGGTCTTCCAGACCCAGCACCATTCTCGTAAATTTTCTCTGTACTCTTTCAATCTTATTTACATCTTTCCTGTAGATAGGTGGTCAAACCTACACCAGATACTCCAAATTAGGCATCGCCAATATTTTACACACCTTCAATGTAACATCCCAACTCCTGTACTCAATGCTTTGGTTTATGAAGGCCAAAGCGGGAAAAGCTTTCTTTATGACCCTATTTACCTGTGATGACACTTTATGGACCTGTATTCCCAGATCCATTTGGTGGTGGCTCACTTACGGTTTGTTCTATACATCCAAGATTTGGATATGACTGTACAAGGTATTATTAATAAATTTGAAAGGACATCACTATTGTCATTGTTGTTCCTCTTAGAGGATGGTATTTTAATCTAGTCTTTTTCACTTTGAGATCCTCAGATTTACAAATATTTCCAATTCTCCTGTAATACATCATTCTTCAACTTTCAGTCAACTATCCTAATGTGTGAATTTGCTTGGAGGAATAATGCAATACTCACAGTGTGGTAAATGTCAGAGTTCCAAGTTACTCTAATGACTGAGATGAAGAGAACTACTTCCAAAAGCAGTGAATAAATGAGACAGCTGATCACACATTGATTGCATGCGTTCAATGTGACACCAAGTGCTTCCTGCAGCATCTCAAAAATTAGTTATTTATTCTCAAATATTGAAAGTAAACACCTAGAACAATGTTACTTTAAATTCTGGCAATTAGCTTTCTTTTTCTTAGAAAAATTATTGTTTCTGGAGTGCAAGTAATATTGAGAACTTATGAACCCTTCCCAGTTGTCTGATAGAGTGGGAACGAATTAGCATTTGGTCCAGATTTGGACCAGATGAATTTTGATTTAGTGTCAATTATAGCCTGTATCAGATAATGGAATTCCCCTTTAGAACTTGCATTATCTTTTGGTTATATAAGGCCATAATATCTTACGAACCAGGCCATTCAGCCCTTTGAGTCTGCTCCACCATTCCATTATTGCTGATTTATTACCCCTCTCCACCCCGATCTCCTGCCTTAAAATAACCCAATGACTTGGCCTCCACAGCCATCTGTGGCAATGAATTCCACAGATGCAGCACCCTCTGGCTAAAGAAATGTTTCCTCATCTCTGTTCTAAATAGACATCCCTCAATTCTGAAGCTGTCCCCTCTGGTCCTAGACTCCCCCAGCAGAGGAATCATGCTCTGCACATCCACTTTACCCAGACCTTTCAATATTTGATAGGTTGCATTCTTCTTAAACTCCAACAAGTACAGACCCAGAGCCATCAAACACTCTTCATATGTTAACCCTTTCGTTCCTGGGATCATTCTCATGAACTTCCTCTGGATTCTCTCCAATGCCAGCACATTTATTCTTAGATAAGGATTTATTATTGCTGACTGTGCTGAAGTGAGCAAGCTGTAACCGAACACCAGTTAAATGTAATTAGATATGCAAAGAAATTGCATTCTAATGAGCTACAAACTACTGAGTAGACACCTGTTCCTCCTTCAACTGCATAGGCCACTTAACACACAGTCAGCTATAATTTTGCAATCATCTATAATAGTAATGGTAATGTTTCAGGATTTTTAAACAATTGGCCAATTTAAATCTTCTCTGTTAAATCAGAGAGATTTGCTCCATAACCTTCCAGAACAGACTAGATCAAGTACCAGCCTGTTGATATTTAATTATAAGATCATTAGACCACAAGATATAGAAACAGAATTAGGCCATTTGGCCCATCGAGTCTGCTCCACCATTTCGTCATGGCTGATCCAATTTTCTTCACAGCCCCAATCTCCTGCCTTCTCCCCGTATCCCTTCATGCCCTGAACAATCAAGAGTTTATCAACCTCTGCCTTAAATATACATAAAGACTTGGCCTCCACAGCTGCCTGTGGCAAAGAATTCCACAGATTCACCACTCTCTGGCTAAAGTAATTCCTCATCTCTGTTCTAAAAGGATCCTGCTCTATTCTGAGGCTGTCTCCTCTGGTCTTAGACTGTCTCACCATAGGAAACATCCTCTTCACATCTACTCTATCAAGGCCTTTCACCATTCAATCAGTTTCAATGAGGCCACCCCTCATTCTTCTGAATTCTAGTGTATATGGCCCAGAGTCATCAAATGTCCTTTAAGCCATTTGATCCTGGATCAATTTTTGTGCAACTCCTTTTAGCTCTCTCCAGTTTCAGCACATGCTATCTAAGGTAAGGGGCCCAGACCTGCTCAGAATACACCAAGTGAGGCTTCACCAGTACTTTACAAAGTTTCAACATTATATCCTTGCTTTTATGTCCTCGTCCTCTTGAAATGAATGTGAACATCACATTTACCTTCCTCACCATCGATTCAACCTGCAAATTAACCTTCAGGAAATCCTGGACAAGGAGTCCCAAGTCTCTTTGCATCTCCGTTTTTTGTATTTCGTCTCCACTTAGAAAAGAGTCAACCCTTTAATTTCTTCTACCGAAGTGCAGGACCATACACTTCTCGGCACTGTATTCCATCTGCCTCTGTGCCCATTCTCCTAATCTAAGTCCTACTGTAGCCTTTGCATTTCCTCAACACTACCTGACCCTCCAGCTATCTTCATATCATTTGCAAACTTTGCACAAAGCTATCAATTTCATCAATCACACTATTGACATATACAGCAGCGTAAAATAATCGGTCTCAACACAGACCCCTGTGGAACATCACTAGTCATGAGCAGCCAGTTAGAAATGGCTCCCTTGATTCCCACTCTTTGTCTCCTGCCAATCTGCCACTGCTTTATCCATTCTAGAATTTTTCCTGTAATATCATGGGCTCATAGCCTGTTAAGCAGCCTCATGTGTGGCACCTTGTCAAAGGCCTTCTGAAAATCCAAATGCACATCAACCAATTCTCCTTTGTCTATCCTGCTTCAGAGAATTCCAAAAGATTTGTCAGGCAAGATTTTCCCTTGAGGAAACCATGCTGACTATGACCTATTTTTTAATATGCCTCCAAGTACACTGAAAACTTATCCTTAGTAATTGACACCAACATCTTCCTAACCACTGAGGTCAGACTTACTGGCCTATAGGGATTGCTACCTGTGCCATGTGCTAGCGAAGGCAAGAATAGTCAGATCAGGCAGATGAATGCCTGGCTGACAGACTGGTGTAGGGGGCAGGGCTTCAGATTCTTGGATAATTGGGATCTCTTCTGGGGGAAGTATGACCTGTTCACAAAGGACAGGTTACACCTGAACCCGAAGGGGACCAATATCCTGGCGGAAAAGTTTAATAGAGCTGTTAGGGAGGGTTTAAACTAATTTGGCAGGGGGATGGGAACCGGAATGATAGAGCCGAGGAAGGGGAAAACAAAAATAAATCTAAGATAGTGAGCAGTAAAGATGTCAGGAAAGACAGGCAGGTGATGGGGCAAATGTGTAGCCATTGGGATGAGTTGCAGTGCAATAAAGTTGCAGTGAAATCAAAGCAAAAAGTATAAAATACTGGTATTAAGGTGTTGTACTTAAATGCACGCAGCATAAGGAATAAGGTGGATGGTCTTGTTGTACAGCTACAGATTGGCAGGTATGATATTGTGGCCATCACTGAGACCTGGCTAAAGGATGCATGTCTCTGGGAGCTGAACGTCCAAGGATACACGGTGTATCGGAAGGATAGGAAGGTAGGCAGAGGGGGAGGCGTGGCTTTATTGGTAAGAAATGATATTAAATCATTAGAAAGAGGTGATATAGGATCGGAAGGTGCAGAATCTTTATGGGTTGAGCTAAGGAATAGCGGGGTAAAAGGACCCTGATGGCAGTTATTTATGGGCCTCCAAACAGCTGCAGGGATGTGGACTACAAATTACAACTGGAAATAGAAAAGGCTTGTCAGAAGGGCAGTATTATGATCATTGTGGGGGATTTTAACATGCGAGTGGATTGGGAAAAGCAGGTCGGCACTGGATCTCAAGAGAGAGAATTTGTTGAATGTCTGCGAGATGGCTTTTTAGAACAGCTTGTTGTTGAGCCCACTAGGGGATCGGCTGTACTGGATTGGGTATTGTGTAATGAACCGGAGGTGATTGGAGAGATTGAGGTGAAGGAACCCTTAGGAAGCAGTGATCATAACATGATTGAGTTCACTGTGAAATTAGAAAAAGAGAAGCCGAAATCTGATGTGTCGGTATTTCAGTGGAGTAAAGGAAATTACAGTGGCGTGAGAGAGGAACTGGCCAAAGCTGACTGGAAAGGGACACTGGCGGGAAAGACAGCAGAGCAGCAGTGGCTGGAGTTTATGCGAGAAATGAGGAATGTGCAAGACAGGTATATTCCAAAAAAGAAGAAATTTTCGAGTAGAAAAAGGATGCAACCGTGGTTGACAAGAGAAGTCAAAGCCAAAGTTAAAGCAAAGGAGAGGGCATACAAGGAAGCAAAAATTAGTGGGAAGACAGAAGACTGGGAAGTTTTTAAAACCTTACAAAAGGAAACCAAGAAGGTCATTAAGAGAGAAAAGATGAACTATGAAAGGAAACTAGCAAATAATATCAAAGATGATACTAAAAGCTTTTTCAAGTATATAAAGAGTAAAAGACAGGTGAGAGTAGATATAGGACCGATAGAAAATGATACTGGAGAAATTGTAATGGGAGATGAGGATATGGCAGAGGAACTGAACAAGTATTTTGCATCAGTCTTCACTGAGGAAGACAGCAGGATACCAGACACTCAAGGGTGGCAGGGAAGAGAAGTGTGCGCAGTCACAATTATGACAGAGAAAGTACTCAGGAAGCTGAATAGGCTAAAGGTCGATAAATCTCCTGGACCAGATGGAATGCACCCTCGTGTTCTGAAGGAAGTAGCTGTGGAGATTGCGGAGGCATTAGCGATGATCTTTCAAAAGTCGATAGATTCTGGCATGGTTCCGGAAGACTGGAAGACTGCAAATGTCACTCTGCTATTTAAGAAGGGGGCAAGGAAGCAAAAAGGAAATTATAGACCTGTTAGCTTGACATCGGTGGTTGGGAAGTTGTTGGAGTCGATTGTCAAGGATGAGGTTACAGAGTACCTGGAGGCATATGACAAGAGAGGCAGAATTCAGCATGGATTCCTTAAAGGAAAATCCTGCCTGACAAACCTATTACAATTTTTTGAGGAAATTACCAGTAGGCTAGACAAGGGAGATGCAGTGGATGTTGTATATTTGGATTTTCAGAAGGCCTTTGACAAGGTGCCACACATGAGGCTACTTAACAAGATAAGAGCCCATGGAATTACAGGAAAGTTACATACGTGGATAGAGCATTAGCTGATTGGCAAGAAACAGAGAGTGGGAATAAAGGGATCCTATTCTGGTTGGCTGTCGGTTACCAGTGGTGTTCCACAGGGATCAGTGTTGGGGCCGCTTCTTTTTACATTGTACATCAATGATTTGGATTATGGAATAGATGGCTTTGTGGCTAAGTTTGCTGACGATACGAAGATAGGTGGAGGGGCCGGTAGTGCTGAGGAAACGGAGAGTCTGCAGAGAGACTTGGATAGATTGGAAGAATGGGCAGAGAAGTGGCAAATGAAGTACAATGTTGGAAAGTGTACGGTTATGCACTTTGGCAGAAAAAATAAACGGGCAGATTATTATTTAAATGGGGAAAGAATTCAAAGTTCTGAGATGCAACGGGACTTGGGAGTCCTCATACAGGATTCCCTTAAAGCTAACCTCCAGGTTGAGTCAGTAGTGAAGAAGGCGAATGCAATGTTGGCATTCATTTCTAGAGGAATAGAGTATAGGAGCAGGGATGTGATGTTGAGGTTCTATAAGGCGCTGGTGAGACCTCACTTGGAGTACTGTGGGCAGTTTTGGTCTCCTTATTTAAGAAAGGATGTGCTGACGTTGGGAGAGGGTACAGAGAAGATTCACTAGAATGATTCCAGGAATGAGAGGGTTAACATATGAGAGACATTTGTCCGCTCTTGGACTGTATTTCTTGGAGTTTAGAAGAATGAGGGGAGACCTCATAGAAACATTTCGAATGTTAAAAGGAATGGACAGAGTGCATGTGGCAAAGTTGTTTCCCATGATGGGGGAGTCTAGTACAAGAGGGCATGACTTCAGGATTGAAGGGTGCCCTTTCAGAACAGAAATGTAAAGAAATTTTTTTAGTCAGAGGGTGGTGAATCTATGGAATTTGTTGCCACGGGCAGCAGTGGAGGCCAAGTCATTGGGTGTATTTAAGGCAGAGATTGATAGGTATCTGAGTAGCCAGGGCATCAAAGGTTATGATGAGAAGGTGAGGCAGTGGGACTAAATAGGATAAAATGGATCAGCTCATGATAAAATTGCGGAGCAGACTCGATGGGCCGAATGGCCTACTTCTGCTCCTTTGTCTTATGGTCTTATAGTTTCCTTTCTTCTGCTTCTCTTTTTTCTTGAATAGTGTAGTGACATTTGCAATTTTCCAGTCTTCCGGAAATATTCTAGAATTTAGTGATTCTTGAAAGATCATTACTAATGCGTTCACAGTCTCTTTAGCCATCACTTTCAGAACACTGGGCTGTACACCATATGGTCCAGGTGACTTATCTACCTTCAGCCCTTTCAGTTTCCCAAATACTTTCTATCAGGTTATGGTGACTTCACACACTTCATGCCATCTGACAGCTGGAACTTCCACCATACTGCTAGTAGGTGAAGACTGATATGAAATACTTATTCAGTTCATTCGCTATTTCATTGTCCCCCATTACTACCTCTCCAGCATTGTTTTCTAGCGGTCCGATATTCACTCTCACTTCTCATTTACACTTTATATATCTGAAGAAACTTTCAGTATCTCCTTTAATATCATTCACTAGCTTACCTTCTAAATGGATTTTTTTAGTTACCATCTGTTTTTAGAAGCTTCCCAATCCTCTAACTTACCGTTAATGTTTGCTCTATTATAGCACTCTTGTTGGTTTGTATGCTGACTTTGAGTTCTCTTGTTAGCTATGGTTGTGACATCTTTCCTTTAGAATACTTCTTCCTCTTTGGGATCTATATATCCTGTGCCTTCCGAATCTTTTTCAGAAATTCCAGCCATTGCTGCTCTTCCATCATCCCTGCCAGTTTTCCTTTCCATTCAATTCTGGTCAACTCTTCTCTGATGCCTCTGTAAATCCCTTTTCTCCACTGTAACACACATGTTCAACTCTAGCCTATTCTGTCATAACTGCAGTGCTAAACGACCCAGTAAAATGATAGTGTCTTCATTCAGCCAATCCCTGTCAGACAGATCAGCTCATTTATGTCTGTGGTTTTTTAAATTGTTTTTCTTTCATTTATTTATTGAGATACAGCATGGAATAGGCCCTTACAGATCTTCAAGCTCAGAAATCCCCTGATCAAACCCTAGCCAAATCATGGGACAATTTACAATGACCAATTAACCTACCAATCGGTACCTCTTTGGACTACAGGAGGAAATCGGAGCACCTGGAGGAAACCTATTTGGTCACGGGGAGAACGTACAAACTCCTTTTATATTTCTTTGAATGATGTAGAATGGTACTTCATTGATATTCAATGGAGGGTTACTGATCATGTGCAGGCAGATGACATGATACTCAGCACAAACATTGTGGGCTGAAAGATATGTTCCAGTGCATAAGCATCAATTGTTCCACCTCCCTCCTTTTCTTCTGCCATTCCCCGTTGGGGTTACTAACTCATCCCTTCTACTTCCTCACTTGCCCATCAGCTCCTTCCCTTTCCCTTTCCTCTATGGTCCATTGTCTGCTATGATTCCTTCCCCTTTTGTCCTTTACTTGTCCACCTGTATCCTCCCCATCTCTTACTTTATTCTCCTCCCGGACCCAACCACCTTTCTCCTATCACCTGCCAGCTTGGACGTTTCCCTACCCTGCCTTCTTATTCTGCTTTCTCTGCCCCTCCTCTTCAGTGCCGATGAAGGGTGTCTGCCCTCAACATCGATAGTTTATTTCCCTCTGTGGATGCATCCAGACCTATTGAGCTCCTCCAGCATTTTGTGTGTGTTGCTCAAGATTTCCACATCTGCAGAATTTCTTGAGTTTGAAAAGTAAGTGGTTTTCTTGGATTTACAATTTCTTTCTCCCTGTCAGTATATTTTCCCTTCCCTATTCTTCTATGCCCCACTCTGGCCTTTAACTTCTTCTCACCTGCCTATCTCAACCCCTAGGTCCGCTCCTCCTTCCCTTTCTCTTATGGTCCACTCTCCTTGCCTATCGGAATCCTTCTTCTCCTGCCCTTTACCACTCCCACCCACCTGACTTCACCTATCATCATCTGGCCATCCTTCTACCGCCCCTCCCATCTTCTTATTCTGCCTTCTTCCCCCTTCCTTTCCAATCCTGACGAGGAGTCTTGGACCAAACTGTTGACTGTTAGCTCCCCTCCATAGATGCTACCTGACTTGTTGAGTTTTATGAGTCTTGCTGTGCTATTCTGCACTCTGTATAATGCCTCCGGCCAAATACAAATTGAATTGAATTGGATTGACTTTAGTTCTTACATCCTTCCCGTACATGAGGAGTAAAAATCTCCATCTGAATGTGTCATGTGCAATCATAGTAATTTATAATAAATAGAACAGTCAACGTAACATAGAAATACACTCAAATCAGCGTGAGTTCATCAGTGTGATGGCCTGGTGGAAGAAGCTGTCCAGGAGCCTGTTGGTCCTGGATTTTATGCTGCGGTACCACTTCCCAGGTGGGAACAGCTGGAATAGATTCTGGTTGGGATGACTTGGGTCCCTAATGATCCTACGGGCCCTTTTTACACACAGGTCCTTGTAAATGCCCTGAACCATGGGAAGTTCATAACTACAGATGCGCTGGGCTGTCTGCACCACTCTCTGTGGAATCCTGCGATTAAGGGAGGTAGTTTCCATACTAGGCAGTGATGTAGGTGAAAGAATGAAAGCCTAAAGAATCAAACTTAATAGTCCATTAGTAATTTTCATGCTTGATCAGCCACATATAGAATCTGATATTTCACGTTTTTAAACTTCCTGAACTGTCAGTACAGAACAGACCATAAGGCTACAGGATATAGGAGCAGGATTAGCTCATTCAGCCCACTGAGACTGCTCTGCTATGGACCGGCTGGTGGCGCAATGACATCAGCGCCGGACCCCGGAACGGAGGTTCCCGGGTTCGAAACCAGTCAGGGCCGCTCCCGAGTACGCCTTCCATCTGTGCCAGGTTGAGTGTCGGGATTGCAACTCGACCTCATAAAATAAAGGGAAAAATACTGCGAAATGTCTGCGTGAGGAGTGGCGCACCACACAGTCTCTCACTCACTCCGCGCCTTGTAAAGGCTTGAGAAAACAGCATCGCACACACGCAAACACCAAAAAAAAAAGAGACTGCTCTGTTATTCCATCATGGCTGATCCCAGATCCCACTCAACCCCATTCACCTGCCTTCTTGCCATATCCTTTAATGCCCTACTGATCGGGACAGTATCAACTTCCTTCTTAATTGTACCAATGGATTGGCCTCAATCACAGTCTGTGGCAGAGCGTTCCACAGAATCATACTCGTGAATGTCCTTTGGATTCTCTCTGATGACAACACATCCTTTCTGAGACATGGGGCCTAAAACTGTTGACAATACTCCAAGTGCAGTCTGACTAGTGTCACAAAAGGCTCATCATTATCTCAAGCAACACACATCAAAGTTGCTGGTGAACGCAGCAGGCCAGGCAGCATCTCTAGGAAGAGGTGCAGTCGACGTTTCAGGCCAAGACCCTTCGTCAGGACTAACTGAAGGAAGAGTGAGTAAGGGATTTGAAAGTGGGAGGGGGAGGGGGAGGGGAAGATCCAAAATGATAGGAGAAGACAGGAGGGGGAGGGATGGAGCCAAGAGCTGGACAGGTGATTGGCAAAAGGGATACGAGAGGATCATGGGACAGGAGGTCCGGGAAGAAAGACAAGGGGGGGGGACCCAGAGGATGGGCAAGGGGTATATTTTGATTGAGCAACGTTTATTTTTCAGTTACTTCATTGAGGAGACAGAGCGTGTAACAGTCCTTCAAGCCCAGCAGATCCACACTGACCTCCTTCAGCACAGCGTCAGCAGGGTAGTTAAGATTCTTGTTCCTAAATCTCAAGCAAAGTTAAGATATATTCAAGTACAAAGTATGGCAGTGACACGAAGGACCACTTTTTCTTTAAGGATTGCTATCATAAACAAATTGCTGTATAAATGAGATTGTGAATCCATACAAAGGGATTTCCCTGTCTGATCAATGTGTACAACTGCATAGGATTAAGGTAGTTGCACAAAGAAAATGTACATTTAGCTCTAACATGTTTGTTGTTTATTATCTTGGAATAACAATTTGATATGGCACAGGATTCAAAAATAATTCATTGTGACTCTTTTGTTGAACTTGAACCAGAACAGACAGCCTCTTTGAAGCCATCTTGTTTTCAGCTACTGGGCTTGTTCCACATGTGACAATAACAATCTTGCTCAATCTTTTTTTTAATGTGTTATGTGTTACTGATCTAGGATGGTGGGGTGGAGACACATCTCTCCCAAAGCAGGTGTAAGGTGCTCCTTGGGGACATCTCATGGAGGTATACAAAACTGTGAGGGTATGGATAGCACTCGGCAGAAGATGGCGGCGTGACGACAGCGCGCGTGGCCTCTCCGGTGATGAATATCTGTTATCTGTCAAGCAGGGGACGGTGCACAATTCCTGATTTGATGGAGACAGACGTGAGTGCACAGCGGAACATCTGGAAAACTTCTGAAATGTCTGCTTTGCTACCGCTGCTACAGTGTGGTAACCGGAATCTCTGGAGCTGAAGGCCTCAAAATCCTCGGCTTTGCCTGTTTCAGTGGCCAGGGAGAGGTCGAAGGCGCTCGGCAGACTTTATCGGAGAGGCTGCTTGGAAGCTTGGAGTTTTCGGATGGATGGACTCAGTGTCGGCTGTGATCAGCTGCTTCTAAGGTATCGGCAAGTTGATGGTGCCTGGAGGTTTATGGCAGAGAGTTTCTCCCTTTTGCCGCTGCTATCGGGGACTCAGGAGTCAATCGACTTGGGGACTTTGAGACTATTTTTTTTTTTACTGTGCCTCTGGACTGTTCTTCATCAGATTATGGTATTGCTTTGCACTGCTGTAACTATATGGTATAATTATGTGGTTTTGTCAGTGTTAGTCTTTGGTCTGTCTTGTTTTCTGTGATATCACGCTGGAGAAACATTGTATCATTCCTTAATGCATGTATGCATTTCTAAATGACAATAAAAGAGGACTGAGTGTTCTCATAATCTAAATGCAAAAAGTCTATTTCCACTGAGGTTGGGTGAGAGTAGAATTAGAGGTCATAGGTTGGGGTGAAAAGTGAAGTATTTTACAGGAACTTGATGGGAAACTCTTTCATCCAAAGGGTAGTGCAAATGTGGAATGTGCTGCCAGCAGAACTGGTGGATCCAGCTTTGGTAGTTCCATGGCTGGGAGGGGTATGTAGGGCTGTGGGTGGGAGCACATCAATGGGACAAGGCAGAGTAAGAGTTTAGCATGGACGAGATGGCCACTGCGCTGTCGTGCTCTCTGACTTTATTAAAAGGAATTTAACAAAAAAGGGATCTGGTAAAAAATGCAAGCACTCTACTAGTGTTATCTAGAAAAAATTATAAATGGGTACCAACCAACATCATGCTGGAGACTCTGTGGCATGTAGAACACCCATGAGGTTACATCAATCAAACTGCATCTCAAATCAAAATTATATACAACCGAGACATTACAATACAAACAGACTCTTCAGCCCACGGTGTTGTGCCAACCTTCTAACCTACTCTAAGATCAATCTAATTCTTTCCTCCTACATTGCCCTCCACTTTTCTATCATTCATGTGCCCTTCTAAGAGTCTCTTAAACACCCCTAATATAACACCACCCTTGGCAGGGCGTTTCCCTCACTCCCTCACCATATCAATGCCAAAATCTGGAGGAAACAGAAAGTATTATGAAGAGAGATTTGATGAAATATATCACTGGTCACATTAAAATGGTAAATGAAGTGAAATACTGACTAATTTATCTCTGTTCAATTGATACCTGAATGCCAAGCCTTTCAGTATGTTCTACCTCAAAATGTCTCTGAACTGTTACACTGAATAGCAAAGGAGGTATTTTATTGGAATAGATTGAACATGTGACCCAGATTTGATCTTTGTGGATGAAGTCCAGAATGTAATACTTAATTCTAATACTTAATCCTATTTTCCATCCTAGTATCCACCTCAGATGTGCAGACTAGCCTAACATTTATGAAACCACCCACTTTTCATCCCAATTAATTTTAAGAAAAAATTAGTCCCACATATAACATTTGCAATAATGGACACCAGATCGTATCGAAACTGTAGGATTGACACACTGTAGGTCCTTGAAACATAGCACTATGGGAAATGGAGTGGGCTATTTCAGGAGATACTGACAAAAAGTAAAGCTTGAAACAGAAAGAGCAGCTGCCTTGACACCATCTTACTTTGAGCTACTCTCTGGATTCCATTTTACAATTCAGTAAGACCGGAGTTGATCACTGTCCTAACTCAATACATCAAATCTTTCTCCATATCTCTTAGTGACGTTAATTAACAAAACTCCGTCTCAGAATTAAATTTCATAATTGACAACTTAATTAGATGATGTACCAAGATCCCAGGGGAAAGCAGAAGCAGCAATAATTACCCATGAAGTCATGATGCATTCAGCAAAGTAAAACAACCCATGTTTAAAACAAAACAATATGTGAAAATTCATGAGATAGACCCTGCACTAAGGGAAAAGAGTTATGCTAAGTTAACTGTACTATTTGGGTTGGAAGCATAATACATGAAAGAAATTGATTTCCAAGCCAGATGTCTGATGTTCAAAGTCAAAATGAAAGCGATAAGTTGAAGCAGTTGGTGATTCAGATGAAGTTATGATCATATTTCTTAAGTCTTTACTGTAGACTTTTTCACTTCGAGTTTTATTGGCCCAAGATTAAAGTTCAAAGTAAATTTATTATCAAAGTACGTATGTGTCACCTTTCCTATAGAACACGGAGATTTATCTTCTTGAGAGCATACTAAATAAATACAAAAACCATAACAATGAGAGACCACACCAAAAGGGCAGGCAACCAGTGTGCAAAATACAAAAATGATTATAATAATTAAATAAGCAATAAACATGGAGAACATGAAATGAAGAGTCCTTGAAAGTGTGGGAACAATTCAGTGATGGGGTGAGTGAAGCTGAATGAAACTATCCACTCCGGTCAAGAGCCTGATGGTTGAAGGGTAATAACTGGTCCTGAACCTAGTGGTATGAGTCCTGAGGTTCCTGTAACTTCTTCCTGATGGCAGCAGGGAGAAGAGAGCATGACTTGGTTGATGGGGTTCCCTGGAAATGGATGCTGCTTTCCTGTGACAATGCTTTGTGTAGATGTACTCAATGGTGGGGAGGGCTTTATCTGTGATGGCCTGCGCTTTATCCATTACTTTTTGTATGATTTTCCATTCAAGGGCATTGGTGTTTCCATGCCCAATTGTGATGCAGCCAGTCAATATACTTTCCACCACACCTACTTAGACATCATGCCAAATTTTCGCA
Organism: Mobula birostris; assembly: GCF_030028105.1. Taxonomy (NCBI): domain Eukaryota; kingdom Metazoa; phylum Chordata; class Chondrichthyes; order Myliobatiformes; family Myliobatidae; genus Mobula; species Mobula birostris. The sequence goes on from NC_092375.1 coordinate 195,234,392, forward strand.
AACTTCTAAGGAAGTAGAGATGCTGCTGTGCTTTCTTTGTAATTGTATTTACATGCTGGGCCGGGCCCAGAGCACGTCCTCAGAAATGATAACACCAAGGAATTGAAAGTTGCTGACCCTCTCCACCTCTGATCCTCGATGAGGACTTGCTCTTGGACTCCCGCTTTCTTTCGCCTGTAGTCGATAATTAGCTCCTTGGTCTTGCTAACATTGAGTGAGAGGTTGCTGTTGTGGGACCACTCAGGCGGATTTTCATGTACATTTCCGATATACTTTTATCTGCCATTTATCAGATCAGCTGCTGGGTGAGAATGGGAGATGTTCAATGCATTTCCACGGTATGGGCATTGCTGCCAGGGCTAGCAGTCCTTGCCCATTTCGAACTGCCCTTCAGGGGATGGTAGTGAACTGCCTTCATTAGTCGCTGCAGTCCTTTTGGTGAAGAAACGCTCACAGGCTCTCTTCCCTCTAAGTTGTGCAGGAGTGTGGTTGTGCAGTAACTGAAATGCACCCGCACACATAGCCTCTGAACCGCACAGCTGGAATTTTCTTTTATATAACAAGGTAATTTTGAAATTATGTTAATATAATATTAAAATAATACTAATGTAATTTTGAAAGCTATGTTAATATAATTGTAAAATACCCTGTAATTAAATATGTTAATGAATATAATCCACAAATGTTTTAAATAATAAATGTACCACATTTTGCAATATTTTAGAGCTTCAATGTATTTACATTTTCAGTGCTTCAAGTTGCAACACTGTTACAAATTGTAACAATAAACACAGAATGGAAATCAATAGCTCATTGTTAATAAACTGCTGGCCCACTGAATGCCGATGCCATCTCGTCAATTTTTCAAATTTTCATTCTAATTATTTATAGTATGCACATTAAAAACATATAAAATGCCGTACAGCTTTCACGCTGTGTAAAAATTTCCTGCTCAGAGCAATGGTTGTTTTGAGCAGCTATAAAAATAAATTAGAGGGAACTTTGATAGGGTTATTGGGTAAGGGGTTCCAGGCTTTACTCAATGATTTTGAAGTAACAGTGATATTAACACCACATACCTTGGAGTGATATGCCTTGAGTGTAGAAGGAGATGGCATAAACTATTCACCCAACAGATTTATTGACAGGTAAATAGTTAAATGAAAAAACTATGACTCAGAGACGAGTTGTGACAGTTACAGTCTTTACACTGCTCAGAAAATATAAAACAACAAACAACTGCAAAGTGCAGCTTCATCTTGTAAAGTGAATTAGACCGCATATCAAATGCTTCTAATAATTAATCTGACAGGCCAGTTTATTGTTGGCCTTTTACTAAATCTCTTCAGACAATATAATTATCCCCCCCCCCCGACAGTCTGTCAACCATTGAAAGGTTCATAGATTGATAGAGACATCTAACGTAGAAACAGGCCCTGGGCCTACTTTGCCAAGGTGAACAAAATGCCAATCTATGCTAGTCCCATTTCTCAGCATTTGGTCCTATCACCTAATTTGGCAGCTCATTCCATATGCCCACCAGTCCTTCTCTGAAACCTGTACCCCTCAAAATCCATTTAAATCCTTTTCCACATCATCTTGAATTGATTCCCTACAGTTTTAGACTTCCCTACAGTCTATTCTATAAGTCACCTTCCCTCTGTGGCAGAGGAAAAATTCCCAGCCTCTCCAATTTTTGCTTCTAACTTAAGTTCTTCAGTTCAAGCAATATCTTACTATCTTTTCTGCACTCCCTCTAGCTTGTCACATTTCCTTTGTAGTGTGCTGGCCACAACTGCCCCAATTGAATCACTTCCTGTCTGTCAGAGTTACATTCCAGCAGACATTTCCTTGCCCACTTTCATGTTCCAAGCCTAGACAACATTCTTCAGTATCCAGGGTACCACCAATTTTGTTGGCATCTACAAATTAACTAGTTACACCACCTGTAATCTTTTCCAAATCATCAAATTAGTTGCAAAGAAACAGGCTTACGATATTTTTAAAAGCTTTATAGGACATAAATATGAGAATGAGTTTTTAAGACCACTCGACCATAAGACACAGGAGCAGAATTAGACCAATTGGCCCATTGAGTCTGCTGTCATGGCTGATTTACCTTCCCTCTCAACCCATTCTTCTGTCTTCTCATGAAACCTCCAACACCCTGACTAACCAAGAACCTGTCGAAATCCACTTGAAATACATTGAATGATTTGGCCTTCACAGCTGTCCATGGCCATGAATTCTACAGTTTCACCACCCTCTGGCTAAAGAAATTCCTTTCCAGCTCAGTTCTAAATAGATGTCCCTCTATTCTAATGCTGTGCCTTCTGGTCTCTATAGACTCAATATAGGAAGCATTCTCTCTACATCCACTCAATCTGGGCCTTTCAATATTCGATAGGTTTCAGTGAGATACCACCCCCCACTGATTCTTATAACCTCCAGTGAGTACAGGTGCAGAGCCATTAAATGATTCTCAGATGTTCCCTTTCATTCCCAGAATTAGTCTCATAAATGTACTCTTGAACTTCTCCAATGCCTACATATTTTTTCTTCAATAAGGGGCACAAAACTGCTCAGAATACTCCAAATGCTTTATAAAGCCTCAGCATAACATCCTTGTTTTTATATTTCAGTTCTCACAAATGCTGACATTGCATTTGCCTTCCTTACTGCCAACTCAATCTCCAAATTAACCTTTAGGGAATCGTGCACAAGGACTTCCAAGTCCCTTTGCATCTCTTATTTTTGGATTTTCTCCCTGTTTAGAAACTAGTCAACCCTTTCATTTCTTTTACCAAAGTGCATAACCATATACTGCCCAACACTGTATTCCATCTGCCACTTCTTTGTCCATTTTCTCAATATGTCCAAGTCCTTCTACAGACTCCGTTTCCTCAACACTACTTGCCCCTCCACCTATCTTTGTATCATCTGCAAAGTTGGCGAAAAGCCATTAATTCCATTATCCAGAGTGTTGACATACAACTTGTGAAGAAATGGTCTATACCTTGTAGAACACCATTAGTCACCAGCAGCCAACAAGAAGAGACCCCCTTTATTCTGGCACTTTGCTTCCTGCCAGTCAGCCAATCTTCTATCCATGCTACTATCTCTTCTGTAATACCATGGGCTCTTGCCTTGTTTAGCAGCCTCATGTGTGGTCACCTTGTCAAAGGCCTTCTGAAAATCCAAGTAAACAACGTCCACTGACTCTCCTTTGTCTATTCTGCCTGTTATTTCCTTGAAGAAACCATGCTGACTTTGAACTTCTTTGACATGCACCTCCAAGTACCCTGAAACCTCATCCTTAACAATGGACTACTATCTCCTCATGGGATGCCTTATATTGTGTTACCCAATGGAGTACCCCTTTTCCATCCTTCACATATTTACTTCAACATAAAAAACTTCACCTACAACCTTAGAAATGCTTTCTATCTGAAGCAGGTGCATCCTCCATTCACTCATCGAAACACCTCTATCAAGACAGTTAAAGTCAAAGCTCCTGGGCAATAATGTACAGGCTGCCACTGTGCCAATGACATTTTAAGTTGGGCTCGTATGACACTGAAACATAACTCTTGAACTATGCTAGAAGAAAACAAGATGAATCATTGGAAAAAAATTCTTCATTTTTTTTAAAGATATGCTCTTCCCTTTGAAGTTACTGAAATTTTCAAAGACCGGTAAATGACATGGGAACTAGTCCAAAAGTTTAGAGCCCATGGGATCCAAGGGAAGCTGGGTAAATGGTCAAAAATTGGGTTGGTGAAAGGAGACCAAGGGTTTGGTGGAGGGTCATTATTGTGTTTGAAAACTAGTGATGAACAGAGTACCATGGAATTTGTGCATCAATTTCTAATAGTTTTCTGATGACACAATAATTTTGCTCATGGTGAAGAGGAGAGTCTTTGGTTAGAGCAGGGGTTCCCAACCTGGGGTTCATGACTCCCTTGCTTTATGTATTGATCCATGGCATAATAAAGCTTGGGAACCCCTGGGTGGAAGGATGATATTTATATTTTGTTATGACATATAGTGCAATGACTAGTAGAATTTCCTTAGAGCTTATCAGGAGGATTACTAAGGTTAGGGTGTACACCATCACTTGTGACTCTCTGAAAGTTTTATATGACCACAGAGAACATTAAGGAACATAGCGATCTCATTGTACTATCCTTGAAGATAGCTCCAGAAGTAAGGTGGTGAAGTAGCAATGCAGAGAGCCTGTCTTCTTTAGATGAAGCAAGTGCAGGAAGACTATAAGCATTGGTTAGGTTGCATCTGAAGTCCTGAGTGCAGTTCTGGTTGTCACACGACATAAAGGATGTGATCGCATTAGAGAGACGGACTAAATAGTCACCAGGATATTGCTTGGGATGGAGTGTTTCCCTTATGAGGAGAGGCAGATTAGGCTGGATTTGTTTTCTTTAATGTATAGGAAGCTGAGGAGGATCCGATTGTACAAAATCATGAAGTACACAGTTAGTAGTAACTGTTTCTGAATTGCATCTTCATCATTATTATGCGCTATGTCATATAACACAGGCGATCATGGTCTCATAACCGTGATTGTACTTGACAAATTTTTCTGTGGAAGTTGTTTCCTGTTGTCTTCTTCTGGATAGTGTCAGTACAAAACAGGTGACCCTAGGTGACTCTTCAGAGATCGTCTGCCTGGTGTCAGTGGCCATGTAACCAGGACTTGTGATCTGCACCAGCTGCTCGTACGACCATCCACCATCTGATCCCATGGCTACATGTGACCCTGATCAGGGGTCTAAGCAGACGCTACACTTTGCCCAAGTGCAGCAGAGGGGAGGAGAGGCTTACACCTTCTTTGGTAGAGATGTATCTTCATTCTGCCACTCGAATAGCCCATGTGCTTAAAATCAGAGAGATTGACAGAAATGGGCAAAAGGTTAAGGGGGATTTGAGGAACAGCTTTATTCCACCCAGTACTCTCACAGCATTTAAGGAGTATCTAGCTGAATTGGTGAATTGCCAAGGCACAACAGGCAACTCACGAGATTGCTGATTCTGGAATCTGAAGCCAGTTGGAATTTAGCAGGTCAGGCAGCATTTGTGAGGGAAATGGATAGTTGACATCTTCATCAGAACCAGTGGTTCCCATTCTGGGGTCTACAGACTCCATGCCTAATGGTGTTGGTCCATGGCATAAGTAAGGTTAGGAAGCCCTGATGCAGACTTAAAAGCCCATGAACCATGGTTGGTGAGGCCTAATTTGGAGTATTGTGTACAGTTTTGGTCACCTACCTACAAGACAGGTGTAAAGAGTGCAGAGAAAAACACATGTGCATTGCTGAGTCTGCAGGACTTGAGTTATAAGGAAAGGTTGTACAGGCTAGAACTGTATTCTTTAGAATGTAGAAGATTGATAGGAAATTTAATTGAGGTATAGAAAATTATAAAGGGTATAGTTAGGGTAAACGTATGGAGACTCTTTCCACTGAGGTTGAGTGGGACTGCAATCAGAGGTCATGGCTTAGGGGTGAAATGAGCTGCCAGCTCAACATTTAAGAGAAGTTTGGACAGGTACATGGATAGTAGGAATATGGAGAGCTACAGTCCCAGTGCAGGTCGATGGGAACAGGCAATTTCAAAGGCTTTGGCATGGACTAAATGGGCGGAAGGACCTGTTTCTGTGATGTACTTCCCTATGACTTTATAACCAGGAGCTGGTAAATGGGAGTACTGTACAGATATTGATAGCCAGAATGTGCATGGTGAGCAGAAGGGCCTGTTTCGGTGCTATATGACTCTGACTAGGATATGACTCTGAGCTCAAACAACAGATTTTATTTTACTTAAACTACAGTATTATAAGAATCCATGTACGGCAACAAATTGGTATGTAAGGTTGCATATTAAATAGAGGGTTTAAAGGAGGCTCACAAAAACCTCCCAGTGGCCACACATTTTAATTCCACGTCCCATTCCCATTCTGATATGTCCATCCACAGCCTCCTCTACTGTCAAGATGAAGCCACACTCAGGTTGGAGGAACAACACCTTATATTCCGTCTGGGTAGCCTCCAACCTGATAGCATGAACATTGATTTCTCAAACTTCCGCTAATGCCCCACCTACCCCTCGTACCCCATCCATTATTTATTTATATACACACATTCTTTCTCTCACTCTCCTTTTTCTCCCTCTGTCCCTCTCACTATACCCCTTGCCCAACCTCTAGGTTCCCCCCCCTCCCCCTTTTCTTTCTCCCTAGGCCTCCTGTCCCATGACCCTCTCATATCCCTTTTGCCAATCACCTGTTCAGCTCTTGGCTCCATCCCTCCCCCTCCTGTTTTCTCCTATCATTTTGGATCTCCCCCTCGCCCTTTCAAATCTCTCACTAGCTCTTCCTTCAGTTAGTCCTGACGAAGGGTCTCAGCCCGAAACGTCGACTGTACCTCTTCCTAGAGACGCTGCCTGGCCTGCTGCGTTCACCAGCAACTTTGATGTGTGTTGCTTGAAATTCCAGCATCTGCAGATTTCCTCGTGTTTGCGTCACAAAAATGATTTCAGGATTGAAAGGCATGTCATATAGTAACCCAGAAAATCTACAGCACAATACAGGCCCTTCGGCCCACAAAGTTGTGCTGAACATGTACTCACTTTAGAAATTACCTAGGGTTACCCATAGCCCTCTATTTTTCTAAGATTCATGTACCTATCCAGGAGTCTCTTAAAAGACCCTATCGTATCTGCCTCTACCACTGTCACTGGCAGCCCATTCCATGCACTCAACACTCTCTGCATAAAAACACTTAACCCTGACATCTCCTCTGTACCTACTCCCAAGCAGCTTAAAACTGTGCCCTCTCGTGCTAGCCATTTCAGCCTTGGAAAAAAGCTTCTGACTATCCACACGATCAATGCCTCTCATCATCTCATACATCTCTATCAGGTCACCTCTCATCCTCCGTTGCTCCAAGGAGAAAAGGCAGAGTTCACTCAACCTGCTTTCATAAGGCATGCTCCCTAATCCAGGCAACATCCTCGTAAATCTCCTCTGCACCATTTCTATGGTTTCCAAATCATTCCTGTAGTGAGGTGACCAGAACTGAGCACAGTACTCCAAGTGAGGTCTGACCAGGGTCCTATACAACTGCAACATTACTTCTCGGCTCTTAAACTCAATGCCATGGTTGACGAAGGCCAATGCACCTCCTTAACCACAGAATGTTTGATGGCTTTGGGCCTGTACTCACCGGAATTCAGAAGAACGAGGGTGACCTCATTGAAACCTATCGAATGGTGAAAGGCTTTGATAGGGTTGATATAGAGAGGATGTTTCCTATGCTGGGAGAGTCTAAGACCAGAGGACACGGCCTCAGAATAGAGAGGCATCCTTTTAGAATATCTGTGAACCCCGGGTAGGGAACCCCTGAGCTAGAGTGTGGTGAATCTGTGGAATTGGTTGCCATGGGCAGCAGTAGAGGCCAAGTCATTGGGTATATTCAACGCAGAGGTTGATAGAAATTTGATTCCTCAGGGTATGAAGGGAGATGGATGAGAAAGCAAGTGATTGAGGCTGAGAGGGAAAATGGGTAAGCCATGACGAAATGCTGGAACAGACTCAATGGGACAAATGGCCTAATTCTGCTCCTTTGTCCTGTGGTATTGAGCAATCATACATTGAAGGAAATGGCAAGTGATTTGCATCTTCAAGATGGTCCCAAAGTCTTACTTACAGAGTTACAGCTGAAGTTTCTCTGGTTATAACTGAAGAAGCATAACAAGTTTATAAATTACGAAAAGACATCTTTGCAAATGGATTGTGCTGGCCAATTGAGTTTCTTTAGTCATGCTGACAAAGAGGCAATCTGTTGCTTCAGTTTAAAGCCTAAAGCATAAAGAATAAGCATCTCAAATGTAATCACTCTCTAAGTCGTACATGGGTAATGGCTTGCCTGAACTAATGAAAGTAAGACCATTCTCATATGAGGAAGCAAAGAATGGAATTAGACATGTTGCATTTGATAGAGGAATAAATCAGCTGATTATCTTTTCAACATAATTTGGAGAAAAACAGATGGTTATGCATGCTTATTGAAACCTCTCCAGCTACTGAGAAATTTCAGATCAAATTTTTTGTAACACTTGAAAATCCGTAGGGAGTCATTCCAATGACAGATGAATAAAGTACAAGTAAATGATATCACACATCTTGATAAAACAACACCAAGAAAAATAGTATCAAACTGACCAAGGAAAAAATGGGAGTTACAAAACAGATGAGAAAAACACTGTAAAAAATTGTCATGCCAGTCCAGTTTGCTAAAAATAAACACAGACCTGACTAAAATGTTCATGATATCTCTATTTTAGTGAAGAAAAGGTATCAAAGAAATGCTTAGATATTGTGCATTGATTTTCCTAAAGCTACAGGCTCCTTAAAGTTGTTATATCGAAGATGGGTGGAAATGGGGACAAACTCCCACTACCTAGCAAATGCTCCCAATGCTGTGTGCCTCAAATAGCCTCTAGCAACCAAGTCCCGCTCCTGGCCTTCATGTGTGGCTTAGCTACGAAGCTCGATGGAACCATTTCTACTGACTGGAGAAGGGGGAAAAGCAAGTTACTGGAACCTTAAAACCAGTTGCTTAGGGTAGATGGGTCTTGTCAGCCATGGTTAGCAGCTCATCCAGGAGAAGGCAAACTCTAATTTCAAACTTCCACTGGCTTGCGGCTATACTTACTCATGTGGAAGACTTCCACAGTAATCTCCAGAGGAAAAATCCAAAGCTGGAGTCCGTCCCTAAGGCTGTCTTACATTGAATTCAATCCTGACTGTCGACTCCTGCGATACTGCTGGTACCAAATTGTATCGATCTCTGCGGTTCCTTTGGACTCACCAGCTGCGGGAACTTGCTACATGGGCAACAGCTTGCTTTCCATATTGCATTGTCCTGGTTTGCATAACTAGATAGGTAGAACCAACAACCATGGTTGACCCTAACCAACAGAGGCCTCAGCACTCAGCTTCCGAGTCTCTGAGTAGCTGTTACTACTTAACACGACTTTATGTGGAGGCAATACACTGACAATCGCTTGGACGAGGCTAACCGTCACCTATGAACCAGCAGCTCTGAACTTTAGTGGCATCAGCAGACATACAGCTCTACAATATAATGCCATTAGAATGAAGGTAAGAATTATGTCAATTGAATCAAAGTTAGGCCATGCCTTCATATAGTTAAATGGATCAGAAAGAAGACAGAGAGCATATCTCATGTAAGAAGATTATTTTGTGCTTTGTGCCTCAAGATCTCCAATATGTGAAATAAATTATCCTTGTATTGAGAAAGAATTTTTAGCCTTTACCTTTAGGCAGTAGAAATCCAGGCTGTCCAATTTATTGGAAGAAAGAACTGAATTATCACAAACTACTTGAAGCAATTTGTAAAATGGGTTAAATTACTGAACCTACATGACTTCTGAGAGTTGTTTTCTTCATCAAATATATACTATTGCACCACGTATGAATGGAACAAGATTTGTTTCTATGACAAAGTGCACATCTCTCGGTGGGGGAGAAAGAGTGAAACATGAAAGAGGTGTGAAATAAGAAGAGAAAACACGAGAAATACTCAGCAAGTCAGGTGGCGAAGGGAAGAGGAGTCGGAGTTATGAAGTCAGAAGGAAGATGGAGAGATTAATAGCCACCAAGAGTGGAGTGTTTGCTGATACAGGGTGGAAAATATTTGTCTAAATGTAAAAGTATAGTCAAATTAAATCTGAAATGGTGAGAGGAATAACTGAATGCTGGAAGTGGGAGATACAAGACTGGAATGCCTCATTACCTGACATTGTTGTCTACAACCTTTAGAATTTAACATTAAAATATATCAAATCAGAAGCTGAGATGCAAGTTCCCAAGTTTGTACTGATCAGCATTAGGTTAGAGTAGGAAAGATAAGAGAGGTAGGTCAAAATGAAAGTGGAAAAGCAAATGCAGAATGGGTGGTAGGTTTGCAAAATACCTTCTTCAATGCACACAGGAAATTCTAGTATGCATGTCACTTTAATTCTACATCTCACGTCTAATCTGCCTTTGACCTTCAAGCAAGAGCACCTTATCTGCTCATGTTACAGTCTTCAAGCCTCAAGAATCGATTCAACAACTCAGCTATTCTAAATCAAAACAATAACTGCAGATGTTGGACATCGAAAACAAATACAGGCAATGCTGGAAATATTTGACAGGTCAGGCAGCATCCAGGTAAGAGAAATGGAGCTAAGGTTTTGGGTTAAAGATTGTTAATCAGGATATCTCAACCTTGAAACACCTACTCTGTTTTTATTTGTACAGTTCCAGCCTGACTTGTTCAGTTTTTACAATATTTTCTGTTCGTAGAATTCAGATTCCGCTGTTTCAACACTGTAATTTACACTTCCAGCATTTTTGCTCTTTGCTCTTCTTCTGGCATTTTGGAGTTTATTCATTTCCTCCTACTTACGTCTTCCCTGATCTATCTAACACTCATTTTCAACTGCACTAATACACCTTTGTCATTAAATCTCCCTGTTCTTCACTCTATCACAGGTCTATCACAGATATCTATGGCTTATCTATTTATTATTATTTCTTTCTCTTTGCAGTTGAAAAGTTTGTTGCTCTCTGTACTCTAGCTGACCACCCAAGTTGGGTGGTGTTTCATCAAAATCAAGTTTAGTATCAGCAGCGTATGTTGTGAAATTTGTTGTAAAGCGGCAGCAATACATATTAATAAAAGCTGTAAATTGATTCTATTATGGCTATTATTCTATAGATTTATTGGGTATGCCCACAAGAAAGTGAATCTCAGGGTTGTATATGCTGACAAATAAGTGCTTTGATAATAATGCTGTCTAAGTTGCATGCCATCTTGGTCAATGTCTGCCATCCACTACATAATGTATTGGGTGGGCACAGGAGTACATTCAGCCAGAGACTCATTCCACCGAGATGCAGCACTGAGTGTCATAGGAAGTCATTCCTGCCTGTGGCCATCAAACTTTATAACTCCTCCCTTGGAGGGTCAGACAACCTGAGCCAACAGGCTGGTCCTGGACTTATTTCATAATTTACTGGCATAATTTACATATTACTATTTAACTACTTATGGTTCTATTACTAATTTTTATTTATGGAGCAACTGTAATGAAAACCAATTAATAAAGTATGACTATGACTACTACTAAATTTACCTTGAACTTTGAACTTCCCTAATGTTCTCTCAACTTGTTTCTCCTTTGTTTTAGGGGAAAATTTATGTCCTCCCCATGGAATGCATGGGTTTCTTCTGGGTGCTCCAGTTTCCTCCCACAGTCCAAAAATACTGGTTAAGAGGTTAATTGATCATTGCAAGTTGTCCCATGATTAGGTTAGGGTTGTCAGGTGACATAGTTCGAAGGGCCAGAAGGCCCTATTCCATTCTGTATCTCAATAAATTAAAAAAACTCGTTTCACCTGTTAACTTTTTCCACTTTTGACAAAAGGTCATTCACCTGAAAAATGAGCTGTTCTTCTCTCCACAATTACCTCCTGACATGCTGCGTATTTGTTGTTTCAATTCTATATACAGTGCCTATAAAAAGTATTCACCCCCTTGGAAGTTTTCATGTTTTATTGTTTTACAATATTGAATCACAGTGGATTCAATTTGGCTTTTTTGACATTGATCAACAATAAAACACTCCTTTTTGTCAAAGTGTAAACAGATCTCAACAAAGTGATTTAATTACAAATATAAAACACAAAATAATTGATTGCGTAAGTATTCACCCCCTTCAAGTCAGTATTTAGTAGATGCACTTTTGGCAGCAATTGCAGCCTTGAATCTGTATGGATAGGTCTCTATCAGCTTTGCACATCTGGACACTGCAATTTTTCTCTATTCTTCTTTACAAAACTGCTCAAGATCTGTTAGACAGCATGGGGATCGTGGGTGAACTGCCCTTTTCAAGTCCAGGCACAAATTGTCCATTGGATTGAGGTCGGGACTCTGGCTTGGCCACTTTGTTGTTCTTAATCTATTCCCGTGTAGCTTTGGCTTTATACTTGGGGTCATTGTCTTGCTGGAAAACATACCTCCTCCCATGTCGCAGTTCTCTTGCAGACTGCATCAGGTTTTCCTCCAGGATTTCACTGTATTTTGCTGCATTCATTTTACCCTCTACCTTCACAATCCCTCCAGGGCCTGCTGCAGTGAAGCATTCCCACAGCTTAACGTAGCCATCACCATGCTTCATGGTGGGGATAGTCTGTTTTTGATGATGCGTGGTGTTTGGCTTAGGCCAAACCTAGTGTTTTGTCTGATGACCAAAAAGTTCAATTTTGGTTTCATCAGACCAAAAAACCTTGTCCTAGCTGACTTCAGAGTGTCCCACATGCCTTCTGGCAAACTCTAGCTAAGATTTCATTTGAGATTTTTTCAACAGTGACTTTCTCCTTGCCACTCTCCCACAAAGCTGCGACTGGTGAAGCATCCGAACAACAGTTGTATGCACAGTCTCTCCCTTCTCATCCAATGAAGCTTGCCACTCCTCCAGGGTTGTAATATGTCTCTTGGTGGCCTCCCTTATTAGGTCCCATCTTGCACGATCACTGAGTTTTTAAGGACGGTCGGCTCTTGGCAGATTTACAACTGTGCCACATTCTTTCCAGTTCTTGACGATTGACTAACTCCAAGGGATATTCAGTGACTTGGAAATTTTCTTGTATCCATCTCCTGACTTGTGCTTTTCAATAACCTTTTCGAGGAGTTGCTTGAAGTGTTCTTCTGTCTTCATGGTGTAGTTTTTGCCAGGATACTGACTCACCAGCAGTTGGAACTTCCAGATACAGATGTATTTTTACTACAATCAATTGAAACACCTTGACAGCACACAAGTCTCCAAAAAGTAATTATGTAACTTCTAAAACCAATTGGCTGGACCAGTGGTGACTTGAAGTGGTATATTAAAGGGGGATGAATACTCATGCAATCAATTATTTTGTGTTTGATATCTGTAATTAATTTAGATCACTTGGTGGAGATTTGTTTTCAGTTTGACACGAAAAAGTCTTTTCCACTTGATCAGTGTCAAAAAAGCCAAATTAAATTCACTGTGATTGACTGTTGTAAGACAATAAGCACAAAATCCTCCAAGAGGGGTGAATACTTTTTATAGGCACTGTCCATTAGATGGTTATATACATTATATATGTAGTTAAATGACAATAAATTTGACTTAACTACTGCTTTCAAAAGTGATGAGGATTATTACAGAATAATTAAGAGAAGAGCCAAATGAAATTTTAATATCCACAAAATGCTGGTGGAACACAGCAGGCCAGGCAGCATCCAAAGGAAGAAGCACAGTTGATGTTTCAGGCTGAGACCCTTCGTCAGGACCAACTGAAAGAGATAGTAAGAGATTTGAAAGTGGGAGAGGGAGGGGGAGATCCCAAATGACAGGAGAAGACAGGAGGGGGAGGTATAGAGCTAAGAGCTGGAAAGTTCAATCAACTCTACCCCTCCCCCTCCTGTCTTCTCCTATCATTTTGGATCTCCCCCTCCCCCTTTCAAATCTCTTACTATCTCTTCTTTCAGTTGGTTCTGACGAAGAGTCTCGGCCTGAAACGTTGACTGTGCTTCTTCCTATGGATGTTGTCTGGTCTGCTGCGTTCCACCAGCATTTTGTGTGTGTTCCTTGAATTTCCAGCATCTGCAGATTTCCTCATGTTCAAATTTTAATATTCTACTTTTCATATTCCATTCCAGGAACAAGTTACCACCTTTTGATTGTTACTGCGATAGGTTAAGATTTGAAGTTGTAGAAAGAGATGACCTGATGGAACAGAGGTATCCTCTCAAATTGAGCAATATTTCAATAGGAGAGAAGAACTAAAAGATGGATTTATATTGAACCAAAATTGAGTAGTTTTACGATTGCACATGATAGAGAAGATAGTGGAAATTGCTCAATCAGATTCCTATCTTTTGAAAATTTCAGAAATGATTTATTGCTCTCTAACAAATGAGGACATGGAGAGTCAGCTGTTGGTGATCAATGAAAGCAGTTACTAGCTACGTACATAGCAAAGGAATTCCATATGCATTAATAGCTATCAGAGAAACAAAAGGTGTTAGTTGTTTGAAGTGGATAAAAGCACATGGGTGAAATATTCGAATATGCTCTATTACAGTCAGATCATTAGAACTGGCTGCTTGACTGAGAAAGAGAATGTAGCATTATTTTGCACTCCAAAGTACTGTAGTTACATCAAATATCAGAACATGATTTTATTTGAAAAAATATCAATGAATTTGCACAACACCATGACTTCAGTGATGTCACAAATCAGCACGTCCGAGTCCTATCATCTGGAATTTGATGTTTCTTTGGCCATCCAACTATGAAGCACCGTTTTGAACATGGAAATAAAACCTACCATTTGATCTTTGCTGACTGGCAGCATATAGAGCTAGCCAGATGCTTTTCCTACATACATCAAAACATTCAGAAGACTCTGGCTTGCAAACTTCCTACCAGTTTGCCAGGACATGAGTGACTGAACCCAGATGATCTTGCAGGCTCACTTGAAAGACCCCTTAACCTACTTAAATAACCAGAGTTTTCTTTTGTCTCTGGTCCACCTGCTGCAGGTCTCTACCTGTTGGTTCACCTACTGTAAGTCTCTATCTGCTTTGCTTGAAGTTCTCAAGACCTTTTTTCTATAGAGCATCCAACCTCCAATCACTGAATATACATATTAGATCAGAAACTAGTGCTTTGGATTTGAATGGCTGACTCATGACTCCTTAGAGAAACCAATACCAATGACAACTAGCTCTAACCTCGGTTTTATCCAAACTAAAACAGAAAAATGCTGCAGTCAATTCACTTGACTAATTGTGAGAGTCCTTTCAATAATACTATAAACACAAGAGATTCTGCAGATGGTGGAAATCCAGAGTAACATGCACAGCATACTGGAGGAACTCAGCAGGTCAGGCAGCATCTATGGAAAAAAGTATAGTTGATGTTTCAGGCCGAAACATTTCAGCAGGACTGGAGAAAAAAGATAAGGAGTAGATTTAAAAGGTAGGGAGAGGGGAGGGTCTAGCATATAATTCTCTGAAACTTCCATCATCTCCAACAAGATCCCACCACTAAGCAGATCTTACCCTCCCCACTTTCTGCCTTCCGCAGGGATTGCTTCCTGTGCGACTTCCTTGTCCATTCATCCCTCCACACTGATCTCACTCCTGACACATATCCTTGCAAGCAGAACAAGTGCTACACCTGCCCCTACACTTCCTTCCTCACTACCGTTCAGGGCTCTAAACAGTCCTTCTAGGTAGAACCGTAGAACCATAAAACACTATAAAGGCATCCGTTAGTCTTGAGAGACCATGGATCTGTGCCTGGAAAATCTTCACTCTCCAGGGCACAGGCCTGGGCAAGGTTGTATGGAAGACAGGCAGTTGCCCATGCTGCAAGTCTCCCCTCTCCACCACACCAATGTTGTCCAAGGGAAGGGCATTAGGACCCATACAGCTTGGCACCAGTGTCGTCGCAGAGCACTGTGTGATTGAGTGTCTTGGTCAAAGACACAACACGTTGTCTCGGCTGGGGCTCGAACTCAAAACCTTCAGATCACTAGTCGAATGCCTTAATCACTTGGCTACGTGCCCACATGGAACACTACAGCACAGAAAATAGGCCATTCAGCCCTTCTAGTCTGTGCCGAAACTTTATTCCGTTAGTCCCATTGACCTGCACCCAGTCCATAACCCTCCAGACCTCTCCCATCTATGTATCTATCCAATTTATTCTTAGAATTTAAGCGTGAGCCCACATTTACCATGTCAAATGGCAGCTCATTCCACACTCCCACCACTCTCTGAGTGATACGCACAACACGCTGGAGGAACTCAGCAGTTCAGCACCATCTGTGGAAACAAAAAGTAAATGTTTCGGGCCGAGACCCTTCGTCAGGACTGTAGAGGGAGGGGGCAGGGGCCCTATAAAGAAGGTGGGGGAGGCTGGGAAGGAGAAGGCTGGTAGGTGCCAGGTGAAAAACCAGTAAGGGGAAAGATCCACCCACCTTCTTTACAGGGACCTCCCCCCACCTTCTTTATAGGGTTCTCACCTGGCACCTATCAGCCTTCTCCTTCCCACCCTCCCCCCACCTTCTTTATAGGGCCTCTGCCCCCTCCCTCTTCAGTCCTGACGAAGGGACACGGCCCGAAACGTCGACCAATCATTTCCACGGATGCTGCCCGAACTGCTGAGTTCCTCCAGCGTGTTGTGTGTGTTGCTTTGACCCCAGCATCTGCCCAATATTTAGTGTTTACTCTCTGAGTGAAGAAGTTCCCCCTAATGTTCCCCCCAAACCTTTCCCCTTTCACCCTAAAGCCATGTCCTCTCGTATTTATCTTTCCTAATCTAAGTGGAAAGAGCCTACTTGCACTTACTCTGTCTATACCCCTCATAATTTTGTAAACCTCTATCAAATTCCCCCCTCATTCTTGCGACACTTCACCTGTGAGTCTGTTGGGGTCACCTACTGTGTCTGGTGTTCCAGTGTTGCCTCCTGCGTATCGGTGAAACCTGATGTAGATTGGGAGACTGCTTCATCGAGCATCTACGCTCCGTCCACCAGAAGGAGTGGGATCTCCCAGTGGCCACCCATTTTAATCCCACTTTATCTTACTTTAATCTTACTTTAATGCTGAAAATCCCACACTTCCAATTCATGGCACACATAGATTGAAGGCAATTTGTAGAAAAATAGCAATATTAACATAAACCAAATAGTATTTAGCCTTTAAACCAGTGCAGAACACTTATTTCACAGATTTGCACAATGTGATTTGTTTGCTTAATGGAATAACTTCAGTGCAATTAACAAAGGAAAAAACCGTCTTTCTTCTGCTCTGTTCACTCTGTAAATTGGGTGGTGGTGGCAAGAAAAAAAGTACTTCTAATATCATTAATAATTCTGGCTTATAAAATTTTTCTCTGACTGCTTTATGCCTTTGGGGCATGCTCAGATAATACATGAATTGCTCTTTATAGAAATGCCGTGTTGGGGAATGTGCAGAGAAATTCAATTTGCTTTTAAATAGGCCATCTGGAGGGTTATTGGTCTGAAGTGCTCAGATATCCAACTGAGATCTAGAAGGAAGGTAGAAATGATTAGAAAGATCATGGAACATGCTGGCAGTCAAAAGTGGACCCAGAAGAAGCATTTGTTTCTCTTGAGGTCACATAATATATATTGGCAATTGGTCACTTTATCAAGTGGCTTTGAGCAAACTGTTTAAATATTGCTAGTTAGGGGACACAATACGTCAGTAATGCTAAATGGAGCAGGGGCTGTGCAAATTCGGACTTCTCTGTTTTTAATGGTCCAGATTAGCTGTCGATAGCCCCTTGCATGCTTGTATCATTTGGGAGACACAACAAATCAAAACTGTCTAAATCAAAATGGTAGCTAGCAAATTTCTGGCAATGATTGGATATGGTACTAAAGTTTGAGACCTGGATTGAAATATGTTAAAGAAATGTGAAGTGGTGACCTCCTTTTCTCCATCTCCTCACCACAACTGCTAGGGAGTATTTGGGAGTTAGGTTAAAAAGCAAAATAGTAACTTGTATTGGCACATGGCCAAGTGGTTAAGGCGTCAGTCTAGTGATCTGAAGGTCACTAGCTTGAGCCTCAGCTGAGGCTGCGTGTTGTGTCCGTGAGCAAGGCACTTAACCACACATTGCTCTGCAACAACACCGGTGCCAAGCTGTATGGGTCCTAATGCCCTTCCCTTGGACAATATCTGTGGCATGGAGAGGGAAGACTTGCAGCATGGGCAACTGCCGGTCTTCCATACAACCTTGCCCAGGCCTGCGCCCTGGAAACTTTCCAAGGCGCAAATCCATGGTCTCACGAGACTAACGGACGCCTATATAACTTTGCCAAACAATCTTTAGACCTGAACACAAACTGTGGATTAAATTTAAAATGCAGCCCTGGACAATACGACCCTAGAGCTCCGGACAGCAGGTACAGTAATTGAAAAACTGGACAATGCTGATTGACATTCATTTAGGGAGTCTGAAGTGTGGGCGTGAACAGCAATTAACTGAAATACCAGACAATGCTGACTTAATTTTCAGTTTGGGTGTCTGGAGTGTGGGTGTGAAGAAAGAGGTCTGAAAATTACATGTAATTCAAAGGAAGCATTGTAGATACATTGTAAATATAGAATTGTCCTTTGATCTTTAGCATATAAAATGTCATGTAATATTGCGACGAACAGGCCTCTTCCTTCAGAGAGCGTTTCATTTTGTTGAATAAAAGACAACTTTATATCTACCAGCTGTGCCTCTCCAGTGACTTCGTTCACGCTACAACACCTACCACTGCCTCCCTCCTTGCTACCGCCACCACCTTCTCACTACTGGCACTATTACACTTCCTGACACACTTTGTGAATAAAGAAAACATACTAACTTCTTGCTTTAGTTTCAGATTTCTATTATTAAATATCCACATTCCAATCAGTGAATAATGAAATGTTAACAACACACACAAATTGCTGGTGAACGCAGCAGGCCAGGCAGCATCTATAGGAAGAGGTACAGTCGACATTTCGGGTCGTGACCCCTCGTCAGGACTAACTGAAAGAAGAGATAGTACGGGTCTTGGCCCGAAACGTCGACTGTACTTCTTCCTATAGATGCTGCCTGGCCTGCTACTGCGTTCCACCAGCAATTTTGTGTGTGTTGCTTGAATTTCCAGCATATTCAGATTTCCTCTTATTTGCATTTTTAAATAGTGAAATGTTGTTTGATTAGCAAAAGCTATAGCTATAGATAAAAATGGCACAATTATATGTAACTCACATGCTAAAAAGACATTTCTATTGTAATCATCCAGCCATCATTAGAGCTTTGATTTTTTTTTGTAATCTTAATCTTCAATTTAAATATCATATTTCTGCATTGAACAAATTATTACTGAGAACACTTGTTGTGTTGGATTGTGCGAAAAGGCTTCGGAACCAGTATCCTTTCATGGTCAGATTTCCCATTTGTCATTCTGGAAGTTAAGCACTGATAGGCAAATCTATTGTGTGTCACAGAATTAGTGTATTACAGACAATATTCATGTAATTAATTTCCTTTTTATAGCACGACTTCTTAACTATCTAAAGAAATCCGTCAGAAAAGAATCCGTGGGCTGAAGTTATATTAAATGCTGAGGCTTTCTTAAAAAAAAGATGATTTCTGTTAATTAGTCTGCAATAAAAAGGATCAATATATTCATGAAAACACAAGGAATTCTGCGGATGCTGGAAATTCAAGCTACATCAAAGTTGTTGGCGAACGTAGCAGGCCAGGCAGCATCTCTAGGAAGAGGTACAGTCGACGTTTCGGGCTGAAACGAAGGGTCTCGGCCCGAATCGTCGACTGTACCTCTTCCTAGAGATGCTGCCTGGCCTGCTGCGCTCACCAGCAACTTTGATCAATATATTCATATTCTGTTGGGAAAACAAATACACAAATCCTGCAGGTCAGTTAGAAAACTACCAATTTTAGGTCACTGGTAGCTTTCAGAAGGACTTGTAAGGTAATCAGGTGGTGAATTTGCCCAGTAAAACCTGTAATAATTGTATATAATAATTCATATTGATAGTCTCTTAACTCAACCTAAATTTGGTTGAAAGAAAGAAAAAATAATCTTCTATTCAAGCTTAGAGGCATCTTGTATAAATAAGTCTGACAGTAATTTCAGAAGGTTCTAGAAGACAAGTTACACATTACCTCCTGCCCTGCCTTTCTCATTGTATAAATAATTGCACTAATTTCTTCAACTAACTTTTACAAATTTTTCAGTAACAATGCAATAAATGTTGAATTAAAAACAATCAGTGATTTGGATAATGTTAATTTCCAACAAAAATCATTTTTCCTTTTATTGCTTAATCTTAAATTTGCTGAACATTCTGAGATTTGTAGTTAGAAATATTAAACTAATTCATTAAAAACACCCATGGTTAATATTCTTAGAAATACAGCCTATCTATGTGACTACAGTTCTACAATGTTCCCTCTAGCATAAATGAATACATTTCCTTAATGTCACTGCTTGCCATTCTTCATTACACATCATTAACATCATGACAGTCTACAGTATGAGGTCTGAGTTCCAGTTTGGCAAACATAGACTACAATTTTGACAAAAAATTTAACTATTTGATTACTGAAATTAGTTGATAATGCATTGTCAAATAAAAGCTCAGGGATATACAGTATTAAACTGTTTATTCATTTTCATAGATGCTGCATAACTTGCTGAGTTCCTCCAGCATTTTGTGAGAGTAGAAGTTTTACAGTTTACCTATATTTCAGTACTTGCTGCCTTCTGATATCTATTGCCTTCATTTTATATTGACATTCATTGTTTCCAAGTGCTTTTATGCACCTTCTCACATACTGTATGCCCCTGGAATTGTTGCAATCTCATCCAGCTTCACAACCCTCTGCAGCATTGTCAAATTTAATTGCTCTACAATTGACAGCTATATATTCAGCTGCCAAGGCCCTATATTGGAATTCCCTCCATAAATATTCATATTTATTACTATTTCCTTTCAATATGCATTAAAACCTCTCTCTCTCTAAACAATATTTTGTTTATCTTTCTCAACTATTTTGTGATTTCACATCACTTAATTTCATAGGCTCATTGAAGCAGACTTCTGCAGATGTAATGTGGGGAGCATTTTAACTGTTTGCATCTCTGTCTGGTATCGTAGGGGAGTGGGGTGGGGGTGTGGTTTCTACTGCACAGGAACAAAACCAGTTCCAGAGAGTCAACTCCAATATGGGAACTAGCCTCCATAGTATCCAGGACATCTTGAAGGAGCGCATCCGTTATTAAGGACCCCTATCACCCAGGTCATATGTATTTCTCAATGTTACCTTCAGAGAAGAAGTACAAAAGCCTAAAGGCACCCACTCAATGATTCAGGAACAGCTTCTACCCCTTTGCCATCTGATTTCTGAATGGACATTGAACTTATGAACACTACCTCACGACTTTTTATTTCTATTTCTTTGCACTATTTATTTAACTATTTGATATTTATCTATACACTGAAATTCACAGTTTCTTCCCTATTATTAGATATTGTATTGTACTGCTGCTGCAAAGACAACAAATTTCATGAAATATGTCAGTGATCTAAAACCTGATTCTCATTCTGAAGCAGCTTGAGATCTCTTACAATGCTAAAGATACACTCAGTGGCTGCTTTATTAGGTACACAAGTACACCTACTCCTTAATGCAAATATCAAATCAACCAATCACGTGGCAGCAACTCAATACAAAAAAGCATGCAGACATGGTCAAGAGATTCAGTTGTTGTTCAGACCAAACATTAGAATGGAGAAGACACGTGATCTAGGTGAATTTGACCGTGGAACAATTTTTGGTTCCAGAGGGGTGGTTTGAGTATTTCAGACACTGATGATCTGGGATTTTTATGAACAACAGTCCCTAGAATTTACAGAGAATGGTGTGAAAAACAAAAAAATTACTTCCAGTGAGCAGCACTTCTGTGGATGATCATGCCTTGTTAATGAGAGAGGTCAGAGGAGAATGCCAGACTGGTTCAAGTTGACAGGCAGGTGACAATAACCCAAATAACCACACATTTACGACAGTGATGTGTAGAAAAGCATCCTTGAACGCACAACACGTCAAGCCTTGAGTGGATGGGCTAAACCAGTAAAGACCAGAAACATAATCTCTGTGGCCACTTTATTAGGTTCAGGAGGTAGTGAATAATATTGCCACTGAGCGTATGCAGTGGCCAAAGCCCTAACTACTGGAATTCTCTCCATAAATATCTGTGCTTTACTACTATTTCCTCCTTCAAAATATAGGTTAAAACCTCTCTAAAGAATATTTTGTTGATCTCTTTTACATATTTTGTAATTTGTTGCTGTTTTATTGCATAGCCTCATTAAAGTAACTTGGGATATCTTGCAATTCTAAAGGTTCTTATAGAAACATAGAAAACCTACAGCACAATACAGGCCCTTCGGCCCACAATGCTGTGCCGAACATGTACTTACTTCAGAAATTACCTAGAGTTACCCATAGCCCTCTATTTTTCTAAACTTCATGTACCTATCCAGGAGTCTCTTGAAACACCCATTCATATCTGCCTCCACCACTGTCGCCGGCAGCCTATTCCATGCACTCAACACCCTCTACGTAAAAAAACTTACCTCTGACATCCCTTCTGTACCAACTTCCAAGCACCTTAAAACTGTGCCCTCTTGTGTTAGCCATTTCAGCCCTGGGAAAAAGCCTTTGACTATCCACACAATCAATGCCCCTCATTATCGTGTACACCTTTATCAGGTCACCTCTCATCCTCCATCGCTCCAAGGAGAAAAGGCTGAGTTCACAGTCCAGGCAATATCCTTGTAAATCTTCTCTGCACCCTTTCTATGGTTTCCACATCCTTCCCCTAGTGAGGCGACCAGAACTGAGCACAGTACTCCAAGTGGGGTCTGACCAGGGTCCTATACAGTTTCAACATTACCTCTCAGCTCTTAAACTCAATCCCACGATTGATGAAGGCCAATGCACCATATGCCTTCTTAACCACACAGTCAAGCTGTGCAGCAGCTTTGAGTATCCTGTTGACTCAGACCCCAAGATCCCTCTGATCTTATACACTGCCAAGAGTTTTACCATTAATACTATATTTGACCTACCAAAATTAACCACCTCATACTAATCTGGGTTGAACTCCATCTGCCACTTCTCAGGCCAGTTTTGCATCCTATCAATGTCCCGCTGTAATCTCTGACAGTCCTCCACACTATCCACAACACCCCCAACCTTTGTGTCATCAGCAAATTTACTAACCCATCCCTCCACTTCCTCATCCAGGTAATTTATAAAAATCACAAAGAGAAGGGGTCCCAGAACAGATATCTGTGGCACACCACTGGTCACCAACCTCCATGCAGAATATGACTTGTCTACAACCACATTTTGCCTTCTTTGGGTAAGCCAATTCTGTATCCACAAAGCAATGTCCCCTTGGATCCCATGCCTCCTTACTTTCTCAATAAGCTTTGCATGGGGAACCTTGTCAAATGCCTTGCTAAAATCCATATACACTACATCTACTGCTCTATCTTCATCAATGTGTTTAGTCACATCCACAAAAAATTCAGTCAGGCCCGTAAGGCACGACCTGCCCTTGACAAAACCATGCTTACTATTCCGAATCAAATTATGCCTCTCCAAATGTTCATAAATCCTGCCTCTCAGGATCTTCTCCATCAACTTGCCAACCATTGAAGTAAGACTCACTGGTCTATAATTTCCTGGGCTATCTCTACTGCCTTTCTTGAATAAGGGAACAACACCTGCAACCTTCCAACCCTCCAGAACCTCCCCGTCCCCATTGATGATGCAAAGATCATTGCCAGAAGATCAGCGACCTTCTCCCTCACCTCCCACAGTATCCTGGGGTACACCTTGTCCGTCCCGGTGAATTATCCAACTTGATGCTTTCGAAAAGCTCCAGCACATCCTCTTTCTTAATGTCTATATGCTCAAGCTTTTCAGTCCACTATAGAACATCCCTACAATTGCCAAAGTCCTTTTCCGTAGTGAATACTGAAGCAAAGTATTCATTAAGTATCTCCGCCATCTCCTTTTGTTCCACACACACTTCTCCACTTTCACACTTGATTGGTCCTATTCTCTCACATCTTATCATCTTGCTCTTCACATAATTGTAGAATGAGTTGAGGTTTTCTTTAATCCTTCCCACCAAGGCCTTCTCAAGCCCCCTTCTTGCTCTCCTCAGCCCCTTCTTAAGCTCCTTTTTTGCTACCCCATATTCCTCAATAGACCCATCTGATCCTTGCTTCCTAAACCTCATGTATGCTGCCTTCCTCCACCTAACTAGATTTTCCACCTCACTTGTCACCCATGGTTCCTTCACCCTACCATTCTTTATCTTCCTCACCGGGACAAATTTATCCCTAACATCCCGCAAGAGTTCCCTAAACATCGACCACATGTCCATAGTACGTTTCCCTGCAAAAACTTCATCCCAATTCACACCCGCAAGTTCTAGCCCTATAGCCTCATAACTTGCCCTTCCCCAATTAAAAATTTTCCTATCCTCTTTGATTCTATCCTTTTCCATGATAATGTTAAAGGCCAGGGAGCGGTGGTCACTGTCCCCCAGATGCTCACCCACTGAAAGATCTGTGACCTGACCCGGTTCATTACCTAGTACTAGATCTAGTATGGCATTCCCCCTAGTCGGCCTGTCCACATACTGTGACAGGAATCCATCCTGGACACACTTAACAAACTCTGCCCCATCTAAACCCTTGGAACTAATCAGGTGCCAATCAATATTAGGGAAGTTAAAGTCACCCATGATAACAACCCTGTTATTTTTGCACCTTTCCAAAATCTGCCTCCCAATCTGCTCCTCTGTATCTCTGCTGCTACCAGGGGGCCTATAGAATAGCCCCAATAGAGTAACTGCTCAATTCCTGTTCCTGACTTCCACCCATACAGACTCAAAAAAGGATCCTGCTACATTACCCACCCTTTCTGTAGCTGTAATAGTATCCCTGACCAGTAATGCCTCCCCTCTTCCCCTCTCTCTATCCCTTTTAAAGCACTGAAATCCAGGAATATTGAGAATCCATTCCTGACCTGGTGCCAGCCAAGTTTGTGTAATGGCCACTACATCATAATTCCATGCATGTATCCAAGCGCTCAGTTCATCATCTTTGTTCCTGATGCTTCTTGCATTGAGGTCCACACACTTCAGCCCTTCTGCCTTACTGTCTTTATACTGTTTATTCTGCTTTTCTTTCCTCAAAGCCTCTCTGTATGTTAGATCTGTCTTTACTCCATGCACTTCTTTCACTGCTCTATCGCCCCGGGTCCCATCCCCCTCGCAAATTAGTTTAAACCCTCCCCAACCATGCCGCTGTACAGTCGCTATATAGGACTCTGGTCAGACCCCACTTGGGGTACTGTGCTCAATTCTGGTCGCCTCACTACAGGAAGGATGTGGAAACCATAGAAAGGGTACAGCGGAGATTTACAAGGACGTTGCCTGGATTGGGGAGCATGCCTTATGAGAATAGGTTGAGTGAACTCGGCCTTTTTTCCTTGGACTGATGGAGGATGTGACCTGATGGAGGTGTATAGGATGATGTGAGGCTTTGATGGTGTGGATAGTCAGAGGCTTTTTCCTGGGACTGAAATGGGTAGCATAAGAGGGCACAGTTTCAAGGTGCTTGGAAGTAGATACAGAGGAGATGTCAGGGGTAAGTCTTTTTTTATGCAGAGAGTGGGGTGTGTGTGTGTGTGTGGAATTGTCTGCCGGCAATGGTGGTGGAGGCAGATACAATAGGGTCTTTTAAAAGACTCCTGGATAGGTACATTGAAGCTTTGAAAAATAGAGGGCTATAGGTAACCCTAGGAAATTTCTAAAGTAAGTACATGTTCCGCACAGCATTGTGGGCCGAACAGCCTGTATTGTGCTGTAGGTTTTCTATGTTTCTATGATCAAATTCCTGCTTCATTTCAGAGAAATAGTTTTTTCTCATGAGAAGATACAGAGCAGCCAAAGCAATGAGAAATGAAATGCCACTTAAATTACACGTGACCTATTTGAAGTACATGGCCAAGAAATTGAATCACGTATTGGACTTTTTTGTGTATTATGTGATTTGTAATTTACTCTTCCACAACGTGAAACACAATTAACAATCATTTTCTGGTTGTTTCAAATTATTCTGTAAATTCAACCCGACGCTTCGAAAAGTCATTCACCCTTGGTCACCTGACAGGATTTGCATGTCAGAATAATGTCATTCCCAATGTAATGTCTCCTTTGTCAGAATTGTCAGAGTAATGTCATTCCCAATGTAACATCTCCTTTCGAGCATCGCAGGGTAATCATATAGCATTGTCCCTTGAGGGATCAATGTTGGGCATTACTGAGTCATGAGGATTTAATAAAGTAGAAAATTACTACCTCATTTAGTCCCATACTTACATTCATGCTGCTCTTTCCCTGGCTCGATATGACAGAGACCTCCAGTCTTGGTCCCAGCACCATAAGACTGTAAGATACAGGAGCAGAAGTAGGCCATTCGGCCCATCGAGTCTGCTCCACTATTCAATCATGGGCTGATCCAGTTCTTCCAGTCATCCCCACTCCTCTGCCTTCACCCCATACCCTTTGATGTCCTGGCTAATCAAGAACCTATCTATCTCTGCCTTAAATACTCCCAATGTCTTGTCCTCTACAGCTACTCATGGTAACAAATTCCACAGATTTGCCATCCTCTGACTAAAGTAATTTCTGCGCATCTCTGTTCTAAATTGTCGTCCTTCAATCCTGAAGTTGTGCCCTCCTGTCCTAAACTCCCCTACCACGGAAAATAACTTTGCCATATCTAATCTGTTCAGGTCTTTTAACATTCGTAATGTTTCTATGAGATTCCCCCTTCATTCTGCTGAACTCCAGGGAATACAGCCCAAGAGCTGCCAGACATTCCTCATACGGTAACCCTTTCATTCCTGGAATCATTCTCGTGAATCTCTCTGAACCCTCTCCAATGTCAGTATATCCTTTCTAAAATGACTGCACAAATACTCTAAGTGTGGTCTCACGAGTGCCTTACACTTTATACTTTATTGTTGCCAAACAATTGATACTAGAGCGTACAATCGTCACAGTGATATTTGATTACGTGCTTCGCACTCCCTAGAGTACAAATCGATAGTAAATATTAAAAATTTAAATTATGAATCATAAATAGAAAATAGAAAAGGGAAAGTAAGGTGTGCAAAAAAACCGAGAGGCAGGTCTGGATATTTGGAGGGTACGGCCCAGATCCAGGTCAGGATCCATTTAGCAGTCTTATCACAGTTGGAAAGAAGCTGTTCCCAAATCTGGCCGTACGAGTCTTCAAGCTCCTAAGCCTCTTCCTGTAGGGAAGAGGGATGAAAAGTGTGTTGGCTGGGTGTGTTGTGTCCTTGATTATCCTGGCAGCACTGCTCTGACAGCGTGCGGTGTAAAATGAGTCCAAGGACGGAAGATTGGTTTGTCTGATGTGCTGGGCTGTGTTAACAATCTTCTGTAGCTTCTTGCAGTCTTGGACAGGACAACTTCCATACCAGGTTGTGATGCACCCTAGAAGAATGCTTTCTACGGTGCATCTATAAAAATTAGTGAGGGTTTTAGGGGACAGGCCAAATTTCTTTAGCTTTCTCAGGAAGTAAAGGCGCTGGTGGGCGTTCTTGGCAGTGGACTCTGCTTGGTTGGACCAAGTCAGGTCATTTGTGATATTGACCCCGAGGAACTTAAAGCTTTTGACCCTGTAAACGGGGTCCTGCGGTCCGCTACTCCTTCTTAAGTCAACAACCAATTCCTTCGCCTTGCTGACGTTGAGGGCTGGGTTATTGTCTTCGCACCAGGCCACCAGGTTCTTAATTTCCTCTCTGTACTCAAACTCCTCATTACCCGAGATACGGCCTACAATTGTGGTGTCATCAGCAAACTTATATATTGAGTTCGATGGAAACTTGGCTACACAATCATGGGTGTACAGTGAGTACAGCAGGGGGCTGAATACACAGCCTTGTGGGGCACTGGTGCTCAGAGTGATTGTAGAGGAGAGCTTGTTCCCTATTTTTACAACCTGGGTCCTGTCGGTGAGGATGTTGAAGATCCAGCTGCAGATCTGAGTGCTAAGGCCCAGGTTCCGGAGCTTAGGAATCAGTTTATTTGGAATGATGGTATTAAAGGCAGAGCTGTAATCAATGAAAAGGAGCCTTACATATGCGTCTTTATTCTCCAGGTGTTCTAAGGAGGAATGTAGGGCCAGAGAGATGGCATCTGCCGTTGACCTGTTGCTCCGGTAGGTGAATTGCAAAGCATTAAGATTGACCGGTAGTCTGTGGTTGATGTGTGCCATAACCAATTGCTCAACATCACATTCCTGCTCTTACATTCTATACCTCTAGAAATGAATGCTAACATTGCATTCGCTTTCTGCACCACCGACTCAACCTGTAGGTTAACCTCTAGGGCAGGGGTGGCCAACCTTTTACAATCCATGCGTCAATTTTTCACTCATGAGTTCAGATGCGCTATACAACTCTTGTATCCCTATTCAATTCTTGTAAAAAGATGTTAATATAAAACCCGTGCGTTAAAAAATTGCATCTGAACTCGTGCGTGAAAAAATTGACGCATGGAATGTTAAAGGTTGGCCACCCCTGCTTTAGGGTGTCCTGCACAAGGACTCCCAAGTCTCTTTGCATCTCTACATTTTGAAATCTCTCCACATCTAAATAATAATCTGCCCGTTTATTTCTTCCACCAAAGTGCATGACCATACACTTTCCAACAATAAGGCCCAAGCTTAAGCCATACCCTGCCTTCAGATTCTTCTAGGTCATCAATTCCAGGCTCTGGCATTTCTCTGATGGGCAGAACTTCTTGGATGTTTAATGCTTCAGACATCCCACCACTCCTGGTTACCAATCCTCCAATAATTCCACCTCTCTGAGATCCACACTGCCACCAAGTCTCCATTCCATGAGAATCTATTTCCTGGCTGAGACCCTCCTTTCAAGTACCCCTCCTGGACCACCAGGCCCAGAAGTACTCTGGGTGCACTAAATGTTTAGTTGTCAACACAGCCAATATTAGGAGATTAAACAAAAAGTGATAATTAATTTTAAAAAAACAAATAAATATCACTAATGTTGTTAATCACTCAGTTACATTATAGAATGTGTTTGCAAATAAAAATATAATAGAATATCCTTACCTTTACTTTTTAACATTCTGATTTTTCCCAGCAGATTAATTTAAAGATGGTGTGACTGTGTAATATACTGGCCCTGTTTCCTATTGATAGGCAATGTCATAACTGATTGGCACCCCTAGAAATGGGTTTAAGCTAGAAATCTTTCAAATTAGTTGACAAATGAACAAAACTATTTAATTAAAACTCATACTTACACTTGGAATATCATCAACATTTTCATCCTTATTGAAGTCACCATGTAATTGCTTCACAATGAATTGTGGCATGTCCTTTCCATAATGCACATACAGGTTTGGCTGGTAAAAAGTGAAAACTCTTGACTCGTTTCCGAAGTACGATGGTTTGTCAATATGTTGCCGTTGACTTCCTGAAAGACAGGAAACGACAATTAAGTTGGTGATACAAATATGGAGCTATAGTTACTTCTGCAAGTAAACTGAGAGTTAAGGGTCAA
Organism: Mobula birostris; assembly: GCF_030028105.1. NCBI lineage: Eukaryota > Metazoa > Chordata > Chondrichthyes > Myliobatiformes > Myliobatidae > Mobula > Mobula birostris. The sequence goes on from NC_092375.1 coordinate 195,263,771, forward strand.
TGCTTGAATTATGGAAAAATTGTGGTTGTTTGTCTTGGCTGAGCACCATTGTATAAGATTCAAACTTCAAAGTAAATTTATTATCATAGTACATATACGTCACCACATATAACCCTGAGGTTCGTATTCTTGCTGGCAAACTCAATAAATATAAGGAACACAATCAAATCAATGAAAGACGACACACAACAGGACAGACAACAACCAATATATGAAAATAAACTGTGAAAAAAGAGAAAGAGAAAATGATAATAATAAAAATAATAAATAAGCAATAAATATTGAGCACATGAAATGAAGAATTTGAAAGTGAGTGCAGTTCAGCAGGTAATGTTCAGTGAAGGGACGGATGGAGTTGAGTGAAGTTATCCCCTCTAGTTCAAAAACTTGATGGTTGAGGGGTGATAAGTGTTCCTGAACCTGGTAGTGTGAGTCCTGAGTCTCCTGTATCGTCTGCCTGATGCCAGCAGGATAATGACCTGGGTAGTGGAGTCCCTGTTGAGTTGATGGATGCTGCTTTTCTGTGACAGAGTTTTAGCCTGTAGATGTGTTCGATGGTGGGAAGGGCTTTTCTGTGACAGCAGGAGCCGTATCCACTGCTTTTTGTAGGACTTTCCATCCAAGGGCATTATTGTTTCCATTACAGTCTGTGATGCAACCGGTTATTACACTCTACACCAAGGTCTTGAATCTTACTCATTTGTTTCGAGGGGATGACAGTATTTGTTGAATGCTGAGCTTTAGTCAATGGAGAGCATCCTGATGTATGCACCTCCACTGACTAGGTGTTCTCGGATTGATTGAACAGCCAATGAAATGGCATTCTGCTTTTGACCTGCTGCGACGGCGCAAATTGGAGAGGATCCAAGTTGCTTCTCAGGCAATTGATATGTTTCATTACCAATCTCTCAAAGCACTTCATCACAGTGGATGTAAGTGCTACTGGATGACACATTCCTCATAGGCACGGATTTAATTGAAGCCTGCTTGAAGCAGTTGCGTACCTCAGACCGTCAAAGTGAGAGGTTAAAGATATTGGTGAACACTGCAACCAGTTGATCAGCACAGGTCTTAACTGTGTGTACATAATAAAGAACTTCATTTCCCAATGTGCAACGTGGGCGGTTCACTCTGAACAGGAAGCTTCACTGGTGAGCTGGTCGCACACACTCAGTGTTGAACACAGTTGAATGATAAAATGTTCTAGCATTTACCTACGCCAATTTTGTGCTTATTAACAACAATCAGAAGTCAGCGTGAGGTGTAAACACAGAGAGTAAATGAATACCTCGAATGAGTGAGAAAAAGACTGCGTAACTACCAAAAGTGCCAGCAGCAGGTAAGGTCAGACAGCCAGCGAGGCAGGGCAACTCAAGTTCAGCACTCACTGGATTTACCAAGAAATTCAGGTGAGAAGCTGAGAGTTCCTGTCATGAATAACCCAAGTTCTCCCGTACCTGTGCAGTTTAACAGACAACGGAAAGCACTTCAAACAGTGATTCAAGATATATCTAGTGGCTAGAGGAGCATAAGGGACTCATGGAAAGTTGAAAGTGTTTATTTTCTGCATGTAATTGGCAAGGATGCTTTGGACGTCTGTAACAGCCTCCTAAATGATGAGACAGTCTGTACACTGGACATGCTGATGACAAAATTTGAGGAGTATTTTGTCACATTTGAGAGATACAAGTTCTTTTCCTTTGACCAGAAACAAGATATTAGCTTCCAATACTTAGCCGAGTTTCACACACTGATTAAGTCCTACGAGTTTGGAGATTTGAGAGAATCTCTAGTTGGAGACAGAATAGATTGCGGAATCCCAGATAAACGGGCTCAGAGAAAGATTGCTCAGTGAAAAAGATTTGACGCTGGAAAAGGCTGTGAATATGTGTAGGATAGCAAGGACCACACGAGCACAGTCTAACGAGTACAAAGGGCAGACACAACTGTGCATGCTGTGAAAACAGGGGGGCAGTGCACAAGGTATTTCCCAAAGAAACAGTTAAGCAAAAAGGAAGGGTCAAACAGCAAATGTGGAGGTAGTCACGTTCCAAAGATGTGTCCTGCTTATGGAAAGTCCTGCAATTATTGTGGGAAGAAGAATCAGTTTGCAAAGTGCTGCAAAGCTGGGGTTAACAAAAGAAAGGTGCACGTGGTTGATGAGGAAATGGAGGAAGTCTTTGTGTGTTCTCTGCAGACTGCAGGTGCTGGTAAAATAAAATGGATTGTTCCAGTGACTGTGAATGAGACAGTAATTCCATTCACGTTTGCCACTGGAGCCCAAGAGAATCTGTTATCCATGAATAATTACAAGACTCTCAAAGTAAAGAGCAAGATTGACCAGGTGAAGCTGAAAGTGACAGGTTATACTGGAGAGAATTTCGCAGTAAAAAGGGGCTGCTTTGTGACTTTCAAGCACAAGGGGCAACACCTAAAGACACAGCTACTGGTTTTAGAAAAAAGAGTGCAGCCAATATTAGGTCTGAGTGCATGTGAAAAGCTCAACCTGGTAAAAAGAGTTTTCACAGATCAAAGATGATCACTGGACAATCATGGAAGAGTACACAAATGTGTTTGAGGGGCTCAGATGCTTACCTGATGTAAATCAAGAAACTCATACCAGCCTCCATGAGACCTCCAGAGAGGTTATGCAAGAGAAGCACAAGAACTCCACCTTCCTTGGACATGTGTACCAGCTACACCATCGTGACAGTCAGGATGCCAGGCTGAACAGAGTGACCACGATGAAAAAGTCACCAGTCGGGCTTCCACATCATGCAGCTTTGATTCAAAATCTGCCTCTCATTGGTTTTCAGTTAAAGACTGGAAATCAAAAATGCCTCCACAATCCTCTCCGAAGTCGAAGAGGAAAAATTAAAAGGAAGATGGGAAGACCACACAGACCCTAAGGTCAGAGCAACAGCAACATTCAACACAAACCAACAGGAGGATTTGCCCTCTATGATATGCAGTCAACAGAAGGAGCTCTGTGAATTGAGACTGAATAATTTAGAACTTGTGCAAAGACTCACTGATCATATGGATGCAGTCCAGGGCTCCATTATGGGTCACATGGAGCAAATTACAGTCACACAGCAAGAACAAGAACAGAGACAAACAGATAGGATCTTGGCAGAAGGATATAAAAGAAATAAAGTTGTTGATCAGAGTTCTCAAAAAGACAGTTTAACGCACCAAGTACGAGCAATACGTCTATGGAAACATATAGCAGAACAAAGAGAATAATTAAACCACCTCTGAGACTGACTGGAAGTTCAGAGTGGAAGAGGGACTGGCTGTAGAATGCAGATATCTTTGTTGGAAAGGATTATTGTTCCTTGCAGGTTTACGAAGACATGGTATTCTGTGGGTCTTTCTTTAAAGGGGGAAAATGTGTTATTATGTGTGTACATAATAAAGAATTTCATTTCCCAGTGTGCAATGCAGGCGGTTCACCCTGAACAGGAAGCTTCATTGGTGAGCTGGTCACACACACTCGGTGTTGAACATAGTTGAGTAATAAAATGTTCTAGCATTTACTCACATCAAGTTTGTCTTTATTAAGAACAAACATAGTCATAGTCATACTTTATTGATCCTGGGGGAAATTGGTTTTCGTTACAGTTGCACCATAAATAATAAATAGTAATAAAACCATAAATAGTTCAATAGTAATATGTAAATTATGCCAGGAAATAAGTCCAACACCAGCCTATTGGCTCAGGGTGTCTGACCCTCCAAGGGAGGAGTTGTAAAGTTTGATGGCCACAGGCAGGAATGACTTTCTATGACGCTCAGTGTTGCATCTCAGTGGAATGAGTCTCTGGCTGAATGTAATCCTGTGCCCAACCAGTACATTATGTAGTGGATGGGAGACATTGTCCAAGATGGCATGCAACTTGGACAGCATCCTCTTTTCAGACACCACCGTGAGAGAGTCCAATTCCATCTCCACAACATCACTTACGAATGAGTTTGTTGATTCTGTTGGTGTCTGCCACCCTCAGACTGCTGCCCCAGCACACAACAGCAAACATGATAGCACTGGCCACCACAGACTCGTAGAACATTTACTACTCGGCCAGGTATCCTGTCTGAGCTGGATGCTTTCTGTAGGTTCTGCCTCCTGATGAACCATCTCACATTAGTCTCAGAGACTGAAATCACAGGATCATTGGGGTCTGTGGGAGTTTGTGAAGGTGCAACACAAGTAAAACCAGTAAAGAAAAGTTTACATTGTAAAAGCAGTATTGATCAGGGTCTTCACTTGGGTACGGAAGACCTCCTTGATCCAAGCAACCCAACCACCAACACCAGAGCAGTAAACCCATTTTATATTTTCCATCTTGGCATTCTTGTTCCTTTATTCTCTCTTAAGTGTTCATTACAATTGTGCATTTGTGTTAGCTTGTTCGTTCTTCCCATTCAACATATCCATGGTTGATGAAAAATTCACCAAGGTACGATGCATTTGAAAACCCCTCCGAAGAATGTTCTTTATGTAATTGAAAAACACAATGTAATTTTTGCACAGAAACCTGGCTGCATATATTATTGTAGCTTATATCATTAAAAGAAGATGTAAAAGAAACTGAAAAGGCTGAAGGTACTCAATCTACATACGAAGAGGCTCAGACATTTCCCTTGTCTGGTCACAGATTATTAATACACTTTCTATTTTTTTTTAAACCTCACCATTGCAATGAAGAGTTCTTTCATTATGCTGAGTGGATGTGTGTACTATTATTTAATGTAAATGAGGGAAAATAAATTATGAAACGTATTCAATAGGCCATAAACAGTAATGAGAAATAGGAGGAATTTCCTTTGCCTCAAGAACACAAACTCCCGGCACCCCCCCCCCCCCCCAACTCCAGAACCTGTGAAATGCTTAGGGTCAATGTTGCCGGTATTTAAAATTGTTTACCAGTTTTGTTGAATAATTCGTTACCGCCAGTGCCATTCTCCACTGATTCCAGTTCAGCTTCTGTTTCATTCTCACTACTTCTGGTAGAATATGAACGCAGATGCATTGCTTGTTCCTGCAAAAAACAAATCAGCAGCTATGAGAACATGTCTATTCATTTCTTTCTGAGACTTTCATTTCATTTGACTGCAAGCTTTCCATTTTGCATGCGAGGAAAAATAAACCTGTACACTTCCTTCTAGGAAACTTATTGAAAGGAATAGACAGAATTGAAATGCTTAGCCAGAAGCATTTATCCCTCAGCAGTTCTAGTAATGCAAATAGCGTCAGGTAATTCTGTGTCAAGGATGTTTAGAAGCATAATTTAACTACTGGAAGCCAAAAAAGTAGATGATTATTATAAAATGCAATACTTCAATAATAAAATTGTTTATTTCCACTGACAATTCTTTGGAGGATTTTAGGATACATTCAGCCTTAAATCATTGCAACTATATATGGCCCAGTCCAACACAGATAAAGCCCTCCCCATCATTGAGCTTACCTACAAGGAGTGCTGTCATAGGAAAGCAGCATCCATCGTCGGGGACCCCCACCACCCAGGTCATGCTCTCTTCTCACTGCTACCATCACAAAGAAGGTACAGGAGTCTCAGGACTCACACCACCAGGTCCAGGAACAGTTATTACCCCTCAACCATCAGGCTCTTGAACCAGGCAACTTCACTCGCCCCATCATTGAAATGTTCCCATAACTAACGGACTCACTTTCAAGGACATTTCATCTCATATTCTTGATATTTATTGCTTATTTATTATTTTTGTTTCTCTTTGTATTTGTACAGTTTGTTTTTTGCGCTCATTGATTCTGTTATAGTTATTATTCTATGGATTTATTATGTTCACAGGAAAATGAATCTCAGGGTTGTGTATAGTGAGATATATGTACTTTGGCAATAAATTTACTTTGAACTTTGAATGTTAGACTAGGATTAGACCAGCTGCAGAACTCTTTCACCGGAAACATACACTTGACAGATGAAATTAGTGATAGCCTTTCTTCCTGCAATTCATATGTTCCTCATATTAATATCTCTCTCACTATTTCATACAACATAAAAAGACTCAGCCAAATGCTCATTCTGTCATTCGCTCAATTATTTCCTGAGATAACATGTTTGGGAAATAATGCATCTCTCATAAGAGATCTCAGAGAACAGATTTGAACAAACGGCTGTCTCTCTATCCCTCAGAATAGAGGGCTGCCCATTTAGAGCAGAGATGAAAAGGAATTTCTTAAGCCACCCTATTTTATGCCATAGACCAATATCATTAACCAAGGGTCTGTGAACCCCAGGTAGGAAACCCCTGAGCTAGGGTGTGGTGAATCTGTGGAATTCATTGCCACAGATGGCTGTGGAGGCCAAGTCATTAGGTATATTTAAAGCAGAGGTTGACAGGTCCTTGTTTAGTCAGGGTGTCAAAAGTTACAGGGAGAAGGCAAGAGAATGGGGTTGAGAGGGATAATAAATCAGCCTCGATGGAATGGCAGAGCAGATTTGATGGGCCGAGTGGCCTAATTTTGCTCCTATATCTTATGGTCTTAATTAAAACTAAATTGAAGATGGTGCTCCTGCAATTTTCTTGAGCTTATCTTGCCACTCCCACTTGTGAAGCTGTGATTGCACTACCCGTGACTGCTCGGGCTTAAGCTGGGCTATCCACTGCTGTCTGCTGAAGGTTCTGTGATGAGGCCTTTGCCCTTTTCACTGGATATCCTGTATCTGGATGATGAAGCTCAGCCCACTGCATGGGGGAGCACAATTTCACTTACAGTGTTCTCAAATCACTCTCCAAAAATTCACGTTATGGCATTCTCACAGAAGTTTCAGGAAAAAAAGGTAAGTTAATAAAAAGAATCTTTTTTCATCTCGTATTTCTTGACATATGCATAGATGATACATCTTCCGCTACAGAAAATCACAACACAGTCCGTTCTCTAGGAAAGTAAACACTCCCCCCAGCCAGGAATGCGGGGTTTACCCTGTAATGGGTGGCTGTGGAGCAATGAGTCGAAGGGCTGGATCAAGCAATCACGATTATGGTGATGAAAAAGCTCAGGTTCTCACGGAAGGAGCTTTTGGTCACCTTCAGAAAGCAGCCAGCATTTATAGGTGGATTATTTTGGTTGTGGTGGGAGAGGTACATCAGTAAAATATGACATGGGGTGTTGGGGAAGAGAGGGGATACATAGCCAGTAATCTCAGGAGTTCAATCCCAGAGCTGTTAATGGGCGGCTGCAGGAATTACTCCATACTAATTCCACAGGAGGAGCTGCAGTCCCATAAGATCATAAGGCATAGGAGTAGAATCAGCATCAAGTCTTCTCCACCATTCCATCATGGCTGACTTATTATCCTTCTCAATCTCATTCTCCTCTCTTCTCTCTGTAACCTTTGATGCCCTGACTAATCAAGAACTTAACCACGTGAAATTCCCAGCAGTCAGTCCTGTAATTTGAATGCACCCTTGACTCTTTTTCTCTGTCCACTTGATAATCCTTTCCCAGGTCAGAGTTGAGAAAACAATGTCTGTTGAGGGAGTTTGGTACTGGCCAAGGAAACAATATATCCTGCCAAATGCTGTGACTGAAATGTAAGCAGGCTGTCCGTTCTGTGAACGTTCTTGCAGGAGACGATGTGGGTCATATCGAAATCTGCTGAGAGGTGCAGGTGAAAATATTTCCCTTACATGGTAAAGGTGGCTGTGACACTGACATGTTTGAAGAATTTCCTGGCTTAGGAAGAACAAGTGGGGATTCGAGAGCCTTGTGGTTTGTAAATTTAATAAAAGATCTCAGCCTTCTGGGAAATGCCAGGAATTCTGCATAGAACTTGTGAAAAGGTACTAGACAGTGACATTTCAGCATTGTTTGTAGAACTCCTGAGTCCCTGAAATTTAAAAGTAATTTTTTTAAAAAATCAAGAAAATCAACAAAATGAACATCATATATATCCTTGCTCCATTCAATCTTACTGCTTCTGCTCCAGAACAAAACTGCTACAGGTTGATTGGGTCGATTCCTCAGTGGGAATGCAGAGGTGTTACAGCAAACATGTGCTTTGCAGCTGGACTGTAATGACGAGTGCAGCTGGACTGTAATGCCCAGTCAGCTGGAAATTACCATCATCAGATTTCTCTGTCCATCTCTCCGGCTTTGAGTTCCATATGTCCTGAGATGACATACTTACTGCTGAACTGTCGGCATTTAACAGCAGGTTCCAGTCCAATGACTCAGAGTATAAAGAAAAAGTCATATTTATCCTCAGGCAAATTTTCAGTGTATTTTATATAAATCTGCAGAATCACAACTAAATGGAATTGATGAGACAGAGATGCAGTGAACAAGTAATGTTAGACTGATGCGAAACCAAATACAGTAATAAGCATAATCTGAAATTATGGAGGTACCCTATCATCTTACATGGAATAGGTTTTTAACCACATAACATCTGACTACTTCATATGATGCACAGAGAATCAGAAAATTACTTCTTCAATATAGGAGAGGAAATCAGATAAGATGCACCGATGACTCAAAGTTCAAAGTAAATTTAATATCAAAGTACATATATGTAACCTTATACAACTCTGAGAGTCATTTTCTCGTGGACATACTCAATAAATCCATAATGCATGACAGAATCAATGAAAGACTGTACCAACTTGGGCATTTAACCAGTGTGCAAAAGAGAAGAAACTGTGGAAAGACAAAAAGAAAGAAATAAAAATAAATAAATAAGCAAAAGGTATCAAGAACATGAGATGAAGACTCCTTGAAAGTGAGTCCATTGGTTCTGGAAATATTTCAATGATGGGGCAAGTGAAACTGAGAGATCCCCTCTGGTTCAAGAGCCTAATGGTTGAGAGGTAAAACTGTTCCTGAACCTGACAGTGTGAGTCCTGAGGCTCCTGTATCTTCTTTTTGATGGCTGCAGTGAGAAGAGAGCATGTCCTGGGTGGGGAAGGGGGTCCCTGATGACAATGCTCTGTGTAGATGTGCTCAATGGTGGGGAGGGCTTTACCCAGGATGGACTGGGTTCTATCCATTACAGTTTGCCGAGCATTGGTGAGTGAGTTGTTGAGAAAAATCAGCTCACTAAGCTGATGAGGAAGAAGAAGCAGGATAGAAAGGCAAACTCTATGAAAATGAAATATACACCTGAAATAATATTTTAGCAACGTAACCAAAATGTGGAAGAATTCAAGAAAGCAAGCAGCATCTACAGAGAGGAATAAACAGCTGATGTTCTCACTGAGACCTGTCGATTTCCTGATGAAAGATCTTGGCCCAGAACATTGACTGTATATTCAAAGGCTCATTTATTATCAAAGTATACAAGCCTGATATTCTTCTTCTCCAGAGAGCCATGAAACCAAGAAAGTTAAGAAAAGAATGGCAGCACGATCATCAACCACAAAATGCCCCCTCCCCCCCATGAAAAAATGAACAAAAATGGAACAGGCACCTTGACCCCCAAATCCTTGACCCACTCCATACAAAAAAAATCTATATTCCAAGTCCACATCCAAAACGCAGAAAACCTGGGCAACGTTCTCCGGGCACAGTGGCAGGCTCTTCCCTCTGCGGTAGCACAGCAGTGCGATCCTCAGCTGTCAAACTGCAGGCAGCCGGTGCTCACCTTCAGCATTTGCCTCAATGTTTCCATCTCCCTTGTCGCTTTAATTGGTGAACAATGGAAGCTTTAACTGGTGAAATGGAGTCAAACATCAGCTTGTGCCCCATCCTGCACACTGCCTCTGCCTGGTGGAATCTTCTTGGAGACTGCAGAATGCTGAAGCACCCAAACTTCTGCATTCATCTTGTTTCAATCTCCCTTGTCACCTTAATCGACAAACAATGGAAACTTTAATTGTCGAACTTCCGCTTGTGCTGTTCCATGACATGCCCGCTGTGAGGTTCACACACGCAGCTCCTGCCTCCTGGAGTCCTCTAGGAGACTGAGGAGTGCTGGAACACCCAAACAATCTCCAAACTGCAAATCACAGGCTCGAGCAGTTCCAGAATTGCATTGGAGACCGAAAACAAATGTCAGCATATAAAAGAAGTAAAATCTATAGTTTCATGATCTATCCAGAGGATATCTATGGAAGTGCCATCTTGACCGGAAGCTTCCAAAGATGCTGCCTGATTTGCTGAGTTCCTCCAACATTTTGAGTGAGTTGCTCAGATGTCCAGAATCTCTTATGTTTAAAATAATATTTAGATGTATTTTAGGTGACATATATGAACCAGCTTGTCTTCAAAGATGATTTATAAATTTTCTCCTGGAAACTCATTTTAGTTTCTGGTGAAAGTAGGTGTTAATTCCCAGTAGAACAATCACTAAACGTTGGCAAACCCTCATATGTCCCCATAAGAGGTTATTATGTTTACATAGAATAGGTGCTAATCTGACACACTGTACCTGCTGGAACTGTTGATGAAATAAATGAATATTAATTTTTAAAGTTTATTTTTGGAGAGAAAGTCTGCACTTCCCACATCATATTTCAAGTCCTTAATTCATATAGTTGGGTGACGGGGTGGAGATGTGCCTCTACCGAAGGTGGTGTAAGGTGCTCCTTCCCTCTGCTAGCCTGCAGGTCACCCTTGGGCGAGGTGTAGCACCTGTTGAGGCCCCGATCAGGATCACATGAAGCCATGGGAACAGGTGATGGATTGGATGGTCGTATGAACAACTGGGGCACATGTCACAAGTCCTGGTTATGTGACCACTGACACCAGGCTGATAATCCCTAAACAGTATTGATAATGGCTGGGGTCACCCATCTTGTGAAGACACTGCTCAGGAGAAGGCAATGGCAAACCAATTCTACAGATGAACTTGCCAAGAATAATTATGGTCATGATCACCTGTGTTATATGACATGGCACATAATAATGATAGTGAATCCATATTGAAATAAGACCATAAGACAAAGGAGCAGAAGTCGGCCATTCGGCCCATCGAGTCAGCTCCACTGTCTTATCATGAGCTGATCCATTCCCCCATTTAGTCCCACTCCCCCGCCTTCTCACCATAACCTTTAATATCCTGGCTACTCAGATACCTATCAATCTCTGCCTTAAATACACCCAATGACTTGGCCTCCACTGCTGCCCGTGGCAACAAATTCCATAGATTCACCACCCTCTGGCTAAAAAAATTTCTTCGCATCTCTGTTCTGAATGGGCGCCCTTCAATCCTTAAGTCACGCCCTCTCATACTAGACTCCCCCATCATGGGAAACAACTTTGCCACATCCACTCTGTCCATGCCTTTCAACATTCTAAATGTTTCTATGAGGTCCACCTCATTCTTCTAAACTCCAAGGAATACAGTCCAAGAGCGGACAAACGTTCCCCATATGTTAACTCTCTCATTCCTGGAATCATTCTAGTGAATCTTCTCTGTACCCTCTCCAACATCAGCACATCCTTTCTTAAATAAGGAGACTAAAACTGCCCGCAGTACTCCAAGTGAGGTCTCACCAGCGCCTTATAGAGCCTCAACATCACATCCCTGCTCCTATACTCTATTCCTCTAGAAATGAATGCCAACATTGCATTCGCCTTCTTCACTACCGACTCAATCTGGAGGTTAACCTTAAGGGTATCCTGCACGAGGACTCCCAAGTTCCGTTGCATCTCAGAACTTTGAATTCTCTCCCCATTTAAATAATAGTCTGCCCGTTTATTTCTTCTACCAAAGTGCATAATCATACACTTTCCAACATTGTATTTCATTTGCCACTTCTTTGCCCATTCTTCCAATCTATCCAAGTCTCTCTGCAGACTCCCTGTTTCCTCAGCACTACCGGCCCCTCCACCTATCTTTGTATCATCAGCAAACTTAGCCACAAAGCCATTTATTCCATAATCCAAATCATTGACGTACAACGTAAAAAGAAGCGGCCCCAACACGGACCCCTGTGGAACACCACTGGTAACCGGCAGCCAACCAGAATGGGATCCCTTTATTCCCACTCTCTGTTTCCCGCCAATCAGCCAACGCCCTATCCACATATGTAACTTTCCCGTAATTCCATGGGCTCTTATCTTGTTAAGAAGCTTCATGTGTAGCACCTTGTCAAAGGCCTTCTGAAAATCCAAATATACAAAATCCACTGCATCTCCCTTGTCTAGTCTACTTGTAATTTCCTCAAAAAATTGTAATAGGTTTGTCAGGCAGTATTTTCCTTTAAGGAAACCATGCTGAGTTCTGCCTATCTTGTCGTATGCCTCCAGGTACTCTGTATCCTCATCCTTGACAATCGACTCCAACAACTTCCCAACCACCGATGTCAAGCTAACAGGTCAATTAATTTCCTTTTTGCTTCATTGCCCCCTTCTTAAATAGCGGAGTGACATTGGCAATCTTCCTGTCCTCCGGAACCATGCCAGAAACTATTGATTTTTGAAAGATCATCGCTAATGCTTCCGCAATCTCCACAGCTACTTCCTTCAGAACACACGGGTGCATTCCATCTGGTCCAGGAGATTTATCCACCTTTAGACTATTCAGGTTCCTGAGTACTTTCTCTGTCGTAATTGTGACTGCGCACACTTCTCTTCCTTGCCACCCTTGAGTGTCTGGTATACTGCTGATGTCTTCCTCAGTGAAGACTGATGCAAAATACTCGTTCAGTTCCTCTGCCATTTCCTTATCTCCCATTACAATTTCTCCAGCATCATTTTCTATTGGTTCTATATCTACTCTCACCTGTCTTTTACTCTTTATATACTTGTAAAAGCTATTAGTATCCTCTTTGATATTATTTGCTAGCTTCTTTTCATAGTTAACCTTTTCCCTCTTAATGACCTCCTTAGTTTCCTTTTGTAAGCTTTTAAAAACTTCCTAATCCTCTGTCTTCCCACTAATTTTTGCTTCCTTGTATGCCCTCTCCTTTGCTTTAACTTTGGCTTTGACTTCTCTTGTCAGCCACGGTTGCATCCTTTTTCCATTCGAAAATTTCTTCTTTTTTTGGAATATACCTGTCCTGCACCTTCCTCACTTCTCGCATAAACTCCAGCCACTGCTGCTCTGCTGTCTTTCCCGCCAGTGTCCCTTTCCAGTCAGCTTTGGCCAGTTCCTCTCTCATGCCACTGTAATTTCCCTTACTCCACTGAAACACCGACACATCAGATTTCGGCTTCTCTTTTTCTAATTTCACAGTGAACTCAATCATGTTATGATCACTGCCTCCTAAGGGTTCCTTCACCTCAATCTCTCTAATCACATCTGGTTCATTACACAATGTCCAATCCAGTACAGCCGATCCCCTAGTGGGCTCAACAACAAGCTGTTCTAAAAAGCCATCTCGCAGACATTCTACAAATTCTCTCTCTTGAGATCCAGTGCCGACCTGCTTTTCCCAATCCACTCGCATGTTAAAATCCCCCACAATTATCATAACACTGCCCTTCTGACAAGCCTTTTCTATTTCCTGTTGTAATTTGTAGTCCACATCACTGCAGCTGTTTGGAGGCCTGTATATAACTGCCATCAGGGTCCTTTTACCCCTGCGATTTCTTAGCTCAACCCATAAAGATCCTTCACCTTCTGACCCTATGTCACCTCTTTCTAATGATTCAACATCATTTCTTACCAATGAAGCCACGCCACCCCCTCTGCCTACCTTCCTATCCTTCCGATACACCGTGTATCCTTGGACGTTCAGCTCCCAGAGACATGCATCCTTTAGCCAGGTCTCAGTGATGGCCACAATATCATACCTGCCAATCTGTATCTGTACGACAAGATCATCCACCTTATTCCTTATGCTGCGTGCATTTAAGTATAACAACTTAAGACCAGTATTTGGTACTTTTTGCTTTGATTGCACAGCAACTCATCCCAATGGCTACAAATTTTCCCCATCACCTGCCTGTCTTTCCTGACATCTTTACTGCTCACTATCTTAGATTTATTTCTGTTTTTCCCTTCCTCCGCTCTATCATTCCAGTTCCCATCCCCCTGCCAAATTAGTTTAAACCCTCCCTAACAGCTCTATTAAACTTTCCCGCCAGGATATTGGTCCCCTTTGGGTTCAGGTGTAACCTGTCCTTTGTGAACAGGTCATACTTCCCCCAGAAGAGATTCCAATTATCCAAGAATCTGAAGCCCTGCCCCCTGCACCAGTCTCTCAGCCGCGCATTCATCTGTCTGATCCTACTATTCTTGCCCTCGCTAGCACGTGGCACAGGTAACAATCCCAAGATTACTACCCTGGAGGTCCTGCTTCTCAGCTTCCTTCCTAACTCCTGGAAATCTCTCTTCAGGACCTCCTCCTTTGTCCTATCTATGTCATTGGTACCAACATGTACCAAGACAACTGGCTGCTCGCCCTCTCCCTTCAGAATATTCTGGACCCGATCCGAGACATCCCGTACCCTGGCACCTGGGAGGCAACACACCATGCGGGTATCTCTGTCAGGCTCACAGAATCTCCCGTCCGTTCCCCTGACTATGGAATCCCCTATGACTACCACATTCCTCTTCTCCCTCCTTCCCTCCTGCACAACAGCACCAGGCTCAGTGCCAGAGACCCGGTCACCGTGGCCGTCCCCTGTCAGGTCATCCCCCTCAACAGCATCTAGAACAAGTTCTTTGTTGCTGAGGGGTCAGTCACAGGGGTGCAATCCACTATCCGGGTATTTTCCTTCCCTCTCCTGAAAGTCACCCAGTTTTCTGACCCCTGTAGCCTAGGGATGACTACCTCCCTGTAGCTCCTGTCTATCATCTCTTCACTTTCCCTGATAAGCACTAGGTCATCAAGCTGCAGCTTGATGCATTGCAAATAAAAACTGCAAAAGCAACAAAAACTGTAAATCTGGTATCTAAAATAATAAAAAATAAAAATATGTTTGGAAGTCTCAACAAGTCAGGTATTAAATGTAGGCAGAGGAATAGAATCGAAAATTCAGATCAAAAGTTGCCAGTTCTGGTAAAATTTCATCAATTAATTGGATTAAATGTATTTATCAACAAACCTTAAGTTTTTTTTTGTACAATGGGAGACAATTCTCAAACTTACCTATTTTAACTATCAGACTAGAACTATTTGAAAAAGAAATCAGGAAAACTGTATTCAGAAGGAAAGTTTGTATGAACTGAAAGTAATATACAGATTTCTTGTATTTAGTTTTGTTTTAACATGTTAACAACAAAATGTCATTTATTGAGCAGACAATACCTGTGCAATAATTACACCTTAGACAATCGAAGTTGATTAGCATGTTTTCTGCTCAGGTGAGCTGCATACAAACTTACACCATATTTTCTATATCGCAACAGTAACTTTGAAAGTGTTTCATTAATGATAAGACCGTGGGATGATAAGACAAAGCAGCAGAATTAGGTCACTCAGCACATCGTCTGTTGCACCATTCGATCATAGCTGATTTATTATCCTTCTCATGCCCGTTCTCCTGCCTTCTCCTTATAAACTTTGACTCCCTTATTAATCACAAACCTATCAACCTCTCCTTTAAATATACCCTATGACTTGGCTTCTGGATGTTCTGAGATTGTAAAATGGGCTTTGTAAATGTTCCCTTTCTTCTCTCTCCTATGGCACGATTCCTGGTATCAGATTCGTTTCTGCATTGCAAGTTTCAAATTTGTTTAATTGATAAGGATTATCATCCATAAAATAGTCATCTCTGTGAATCAACCAGATACCCAAGATTTGAGCACAATAGAGCACATACAAACATGAATAAATAAGGAACATGTGAAGGCCTCTGGGTCTCTTCTGCTAGCTCCAACACTCAGTACGATCTTACCTAATGTAATTGTAACTTTAGTCCTGTAATCCCACTTATCTATGGTAATGTGGCGACCCACTTTCTACACAAGCTAACTGGCTCACAAAATAGTCCGTGCGTGGGGAGAGACTTTTGTAACGCACCTCTGACGTCATTTCTGCCCGGAGAGGGCTGGAAGGGAACTGCTTAAAAGCCAGTGCCGTGAAGTTTGAATAAACGAGTCTCGAGTGCGACTTACAGACTGCGTGTCGTTATTTCTAGCTCTGTGTGTAGCACATCGCTACATTGGTGACCCCGACGGTCCAAACAGGATTTGGACCAAAGATGATTGACTCTTCATCTGTTCACTCAGTTTCGCTAAAACTGCCAACTTTCTGGACGCTGCGACCACACGTGTGGTTTAACCAAGCAGAAGCCCAGTTCCAGATTCGGCAGATATCTTCGGATTCCACACGCTAGTATTACGTGATGAGCTCCCTTGACCAGGAGACAGCCACACAGGTTGGAGATTTCATTCAGTCAGCCCTGGAAGAAGGCAAATATGCAGCATTCAGAGCACTGCTCTTAGAGACCTTTGGCCTCTCACGGCCTGAGCGAAGTGCCCGCTTGCTGCACCTGGATGGTTTGGGAGACAGGCCACCGTCAGCATTAATGAACGAGATGCTGGCCCTGGCTGAAGGACACCAGCCCTGCCTCATGTTTGAGCAGGCGTTCCTAGAACAACTGCCCGAGGACATACATCTGCTGCTGGCTGACGCAGATTTCAGTGACCCCCGGAAGGTGGCAGCCTGGGCAGACGTGCTGTGGAAAGCTAAGAGGGAGAGTGGGGTATCCGTCGGACAGATTACCAAGCCACGCGCCCAACAGCAGGCCAGACCAGGCCCGGCAACGGAGTGCACACAACCCAGATGCAGGAGTGAGGAGGCCAATGAACAGTGGTGTCTCTACCACCAGCGGTGGGGCACAGAAGCCCGTGGTTGTTGCCCGCCCTGCAAGTTCCCGGGAAACGGCAGGGCCAGCCGCCGCTAATGGCTACGGCAGCTGGCCACCAGGACAGCCTCCTGTACGTCTAGGACAAACAGTCGGGACGCCGCTTCTTGGTCGACACTGGAGCAGAAATCAGTGTCTTAACCCCCGACGGGGCACGACACCCGCAACAGGGAGCTGGGATCCACCCTGAGGGCCACAAACGGCAGCACGATTCCGACCTACGGCACCCGCACAGTGCAGCTACAGTTCGGCGCCAGCCGGTTCACGTGGGACTTCACACTGGTCGCCGTGGCCCAACCACTCCTGGGGGTGGACTTCTTGCGAGCCCACAGCCTGCTGGTCGACTTGCAAGGGAAAAGACTGGTCCATGCAAAGACTTTCCAGACGTTCTCCCTGGGTGAAGCCAAGTTGCCGGCCCCACACCTGGACTCCATCACGCTGTCTGACAACAAATTCACCAGAATCCTGGTGGACTTTCCATCGGTTCTTACACCGCAGTTCACGGCAGCCATGCCCAGACACAGAGTACAGCACCACATTCTGACCCAGGGACCACCCCTCCATGCCCGCGCACGAAGGCTCCCCCTGGACAAGCTCCGCCTGGTGAAGGAGGAGTTCAAGAGGACGGAGGAATTGTGGATCATACAGCGGTCAGACAGCCCATGGGCCTGCCCCCTGCACATGGTGCCCAAAGCAGCCAGGGGCTGGAGACTATGCGGCGACTATGCAGACTGAACGAGGCTACAACTCCAGACCGGTACCCCGTGCCGCACATACAGGACTTTGCAGCAAGCCTGCATGGGGCAAGCATCTTTTCCAAAGTAGACCTCGTCCGGGGGTACCGTCAAATTCTGGTACACCCTGAAGACATCCCCAAAACAGCACTCATCACCCCGTTTGGCCTGTTCGGATTCCTCCGAATGCCGTTCGGCCTGAAGAATGCCACACAGATGTTCCATCAACTAATGGATGCGGTGGGATGCGACCTGGACTTTGCATTCATCTATTTGGACGACATCTTCATAGCCAACAGTAGTCATCAGGAGCATCTGTCCCACCTCCGCCAGCTGTACTCCCGACTGAGAGTGATTTCGGCCTCACGATCAACCCGGCCAAGTGCCAGTTCGGACTCAACACCATCGACTTCCTGGGCCACAGGATTACCAAAGATGGGGCAACACCTCTGCCTGCCAAGGTAGACGCGATCCGCCACTTCGCCCGGCCCAACACAGTCAAAGGCCTGCTGGAGTACGTTGGTATGGTGAACTTCTACCACTGTTTCCTCCCTTCAGCAGCCCGTATCATGTGCCCTTTGTTCACCCTGATGTCGGGTAAAGGCAAGGACATTACTTGGGACGAGGAGGCCGCGGCCGCTTTTGTTAAAGCCAAGGAAGCCTTGGCAGACGCCGCGATGCTGGTGCACTCCAGAACGGACATTCCAACCGCCCTCACAGTGGACGCATCCAACATAGCAGTCGGTGGGGTGCTGGAGCAACTCATCGAGGGGCGCTGGCAACCCCCGGTGTTTTTCAGCAGGCACCTACGGCCACCTGAGCTCAAGTACAGTGCTTTTGGCCGGGAGCTGTTGGCACTATACCTGGCAATCCGGCATTTCAGGTACTTCTTAGAAGGCAGGCCGTTCACCGCGTTCACAGACCACAAACCGTTGACCTTCGCATTCACAAAGGTGTCCGATCCCTGGTCGGCCCGCCAGCAGTGACATCTGTCCTACAGCTCCGAGTACATGACAGGCATCCAGCGTGACTCGGGAAAGGGCAACGTTGTGGCAGATGCACTCTCCAGACCAGCTATCCAGGCCCTGTCCCAGAGGGTGGACTGTGCAGCACTGGTGGAGGCGCAGCAGGCAGATGACGAGATGCTCAGCTACAGGACCGCAGTCTCGGATTTGCAGCTGCAAGACTTCCTGGTAGGCCCAGGTGAGAGGACCCTCCTGTGTGACGTGGCTACCGGCCAACCTTGCCCCATCGTCCCAGCAGCCTGGCGGTGGCGAGTTTTCAACTCCATACACGGCTTGGCGCACCCATCTATCAGGACAACCACCGGATGGTCTCCAGCACGGACTTCGTAAACAGGTCAGTGAATGGGCCAAAACGTGCACATGCAACAGCCAAGGTGCAGTGGCACACCAAAGCCCCGCCGCAGCAGTTCAAACCCACCCGCCGGAGGT
Organism: Mobula birostris; assembly: GCF_030028105.1. Lineage (NCBI taxonomy): Eukaryota > Metazoa > Chordata > Chondrichthyes > Myliobatiformes > Myliobatidae > Mobula > Mobula birostris. The sequence continues at coordinate 195,282,709 of NC_092375.1, forward strand.
TCGACCACGTTCATATGGATATTGTGGGGCCCTTGCCAGTGTCACGAGGAGTGCGGTACCTCCTAACTATGATAGACTGGTTCACCAGATGGCCAGAGGCAGTCCCGCTCAATGACACCACCGCCGATTCCTGCGCCCGAGCGCTGATTGCAACCTGGGTAGCACGCTTCGGGGTACCAGCCCACATTACCTCCGACAGAGGCGCCCAGTTCCCCTCCAGTCTGTGGTCGGCTGTGGCCAGCCTGTTGGGAACACAATTACTCCACACAACTGCCTACCACCCACAGTCGAACGGACTAGTGGAACGCTTCCACCGTCACTTAAAGTCGGCTCTCATGGCCCGCCTGAAAGGGCCTAACTGGGTGGATGAACTTCCCTGGGTCCTGCTCAGAATCCGCACGGCGCCCAAGGAAGATTTGCACACCTCGTCGGCTGAGTTGGTGTACGGCGCACCCCTGGGTCATCCCAGAAGAGTTCATACCAGCCCTAAGGGGGCAAAAGGAAGAACCCGCAGCAGTCCTGGACTGAAAGGCTCGGCAACCTGGTACCGACTTTGCAGCACGGACAGATCCCGACCTGCGTACCCAAAGACCTGCAGAACTCTAGTTTGTATTCGTACGAAGGAGCGCACACTGGGCACCGCTACAGCGGCCATACGAGGGGCCATTCAAGGTGATCAGTAACAATGAGTCCACGTACGTTCTGGACATTGGGGGGAGAGAGGAGGTTTTCATGGTGGACCGACTCAAACTGGCCCACGTGGACTTGGCGCAGCCGGTCGAGGTTCAGGCACCGCGGTGCAGAGGCAGACCGCCCAAACAGAGACTGATCCAGACTGTGGACATTGGAGGTGTATCGCCGGTTCGGGGGGTGGGGGGGATGTTATGTGGCGACCCACTTTCTACACAAGCAAACTGGCTCACAAAATAGCCTGCGCACGGGGAGAGACTTTTGCAATGCACTTCTGACGTCATTTCTGCCCGGAGAGGGCTGGAAAGGAACTGCTTAAAAGCCAGTGCCGCGAAGTTTGAATAAACGAGTCTCGAGTGCGACTTACAGACTGCGTGTCGTTATTTCTAGCTCTGTGTGCAGCACATCGCTACAGTAACCTGGATTTCACTTTTTTTGCTTATTGAGAACCTACCTTTTTCTTAAAAATATTTAAATATCTTGATTCCACTGTCTTTTCATAAAGGGTATTTCAAAACACATAATCCACTGAAAGTTATAAATTCACTTCATCTCTGTCTCACATGAACATCACCTTACTTTTCAAGTGATCCTTCTTTGAGAAGAGGAACCATCCTCTCTAGATCCATTCTGCTCCAATCCCTTAATGTTTTATACTTGTTTCAATAGTCACCCATCTCCTAAACTCTACAAGTCTAGCATGTTCGAACATTTCGTTCTATACCATTTACATCTTGTCAGATAATGAAGCAGTCCACATGCAAAGACCTGGGTTAATAGGCAGCAAGTGACATTTGCGCTGTATAAATTCCAGGCAAAGATGATATCCAGCAAGAGAAACTCCTGCTAGTGCCCACGATATTCAGTGTGGCTTCAACAGCAAGTCAACATCTGGGAATCCCGTGGTGAGTAACTCACCTCCTAATGCCCCAAAACCTGTCCATCATCTACAAAGCATGTGATGGAATACTCTCCACTTACCCAAAGGAGTGTAATTTCACTAACACTTCAGAAGGTTGTCTCCACATCACAGACGGGTAGTGCCCACAGTATGTACCACTTCACAGAACGCAATGCACCAACTCACCCAGATTCCTCAAACAGCACATGCCAAACCCACACACTGTAGCACAAGGGCAACAATTCCCATGTAAACACCATCAACTGGCATTTCTACTCCAACCACACTCTGTCCTAACTTGCAAATATATCACAGCTGCTTCACCATCACTGAGGCAAGATCCTGAACCTCTCTCCCTACCAGCACTGTACGTATGCCCACACCTCATAGACTGTTGCAGTTCAAGAAGGCGCCAACACCTTCACAAGGATAGCAAGGGATAGGCAATGAAAATGGCTCAGACTGTGGAGAACGCATCACTTTAATAAATAAACAAAAGAGTAGACAGTTGTATCTGCATCCTGGAGCTATGCAATTTCTCACCAGCACTTTTCAATTTTTCCTTAAAAAACTTGGCAATTTCATAATATACACCTTTTTCCATACGTATGCCTACTCTTTTACCTGATCTACAATTCTTTGACTACATTTTCACTCTTTACAATTTACTTTCCTATCTATATGTGCCATCAACAAATTTAACAACACTCCTTTTGATAACTTGATCCATCTGGCGCATATTGAAACATCATCATCCATGATATCTTACCAACCTGAAAACAATTATTTTTATGCTTCTCTGTTTGCTCACAAACAGCTATTCCTTTATCCATGCAAGTACCTTACTTTATATTTTTTGCAGTAACATTTGATGTGGCACTTTATTAAATGTGGACGTATATCTAAGCACAGACCATAGACTATAACACCATAAGACATCGGAGCAGAATTAGGCTGTTTGGCCCATCTACTCTGCCATTCTATCATGGCTGATTCTTTTTTCTCCTCCTCAACCCCATTTCCTGGCCTTTTCCCCATAATCTTTGATGCCATGTTCAATGAAGAACCTATCAATCTCTGCGTTAAATACACCCAACGACCCAGCCTCCACAGCTGCATGTGGCAACAAATTCCACAAATTCAACACCCTCTGGCTAAAAAAAATCTCTGCCTCTCTGTTTTGAAAGTGCACCCCTCTATCCTGAGGCTGTGCCCTCTTGTCCTGGACTCTCCCACCATGGGAAATATCCTTTCCACACCTACTCTGTTCAGGCCTTTCAACATTCGAAAGGTTTCAATGAAATCCCCCTCATCCTTCTGAATTCCAGTGAGTACAAACCCTCAGCCATCACAGGTTCCTCGTATGATAACCCTTTCTTTCCTAGAATCATCCTTGTGAACCTGTTCTGGAACCTCTCCAATGCCAGCACATCTTTTCTAAGATGAGGGGCCCAAAACTGTTCACAATACTCAAGGTGAGGCCTCACCAGTGCCTTATAAAGCCTCAGCAACACATCCTTGCTCTTGTATTCTTGTCCTCTTGCATTCCATTTGCCTTCCCCACCACCAACTCAGCCTGCAAGTTAACCTTTATGGTGTTCTGTACAAGGACTCCCAAGTCGCTTTGCATCTCAGATTTTTGTATTTTCTTCTCATTTAGAAAATAGTCTGCACATTTGTTTCTACCAAAGTGCATGACCATGCATTCTCCTAATCTGTCTCAGACCTTCTGCATCCTAACTGTTTCCTTAACACTACCTGCCCCTCCACCAATCTTCATATCATCTAAAAACTGGGCAACAAAGCCATCTATTTCATCATCTAAATCATTGATATACAGCATAAAAAGAAGTGGTCCCAACACCAACCCCTGTGGAACACCACTAGTCACTGGCAGCCAACCAGAAAATAATCCTTTTATTCCCACTCGCTGCCTTCCTCCAATCAGCCAGTTCTCTAACCATCTTAGTAACTTTCCTGTAATACCATGGGCTATTAAATTATATCCACTAGTTCTATTTTATCCACAACAACAATAACTTTTTCAAAGAAATGAAATAAAGCCAGCGCTTTGAACAAATAATTATTATTGCTACAAAATTCAGGTAATTGCAGCTTTGTTGGTTTCGGCTTCAGCACTGTAACCAGCAACTTGCATGACAGACAGTAGTGAAAACCGGGAAGAAACTACTGACACGATGAAAGAAGGTCTGAACACCGCTGGGTCTAAATATTGCTGCCCTACATGCCAGCAGTGTAACGGGAAGTAAAAAAAAAATGTAATCCTGCATATAAAATCAACCTCTTAATGTTTCTAGTCACTGAAGATCTACAAGCAGACTCGTTCACACATATCCTTACATCTTTATTACTGCATGCCCAAAATAATGTAAAAAGCATTTAACAATCAAAGTAATCTCATCTAAGTATCAGATACTAAATTGAATTTAACTGCTTCCATTCAATATTTTTGATTAGGAAATCAAATTTGGAAGGTGTTGCTGATACACATGTGAATGGGATACTGTAACAAATAATGAGATTGAAGCAGTTAATTGTCAAATCAACTGCTTCAATTGTCAAATCAAACTCAATGTAATATTGCCCTGTAATATATTCCATGACAATGCAATTTTAGTCTCACTCAATGAGTAATATCTTTTTCTTGTACTCAGGCCATAGATTTTTTTTGGGGACTTTTATACTGCTGGAGCTATATAGTCCAACCTATGGAGCTACTGCAGAAACGTTTGCAATCAATATTTTTATTTAAAATTAATCATAAACTGTGTCTGACCTTTTTATTTCAATATTGTTTTATTTAGGACTATGTTAATTACAAGTTATCTATAATTACATTATATGAATTTTTGGAATGTTCAATAGAGACTTATATTGACAGACTTGAGTGGAGCACCAACACAGAAACTAGAAGGGCCAGAGTCGCCTCTAATTCCTGAGGAGACCAAGGTCCCGAGGTGTATGCAGGCCTCTCCTTCACGTTCTGCCAGTCTGTTGTCGCCAGTGCAATATTCTATGCGGTGGCGTGCTAGGGCAATGGCATCAACATGGGTGATACAAACAGACTCAATAAATTGATTAGAAAGGCTGTCTCTATTATAGGAGTCAATCTGGACCCACTGGAGGCTGTGGTAGATCAAAGGGAAATCCTGACAATTTTGGAAAATGTTTCTCACCTTGCAGCCTTGTCTGAATAGGGGAGCACTTTCAGTGACAGAGGAAAACAACTATACTGCTCCAAAGAGCGCTATATGAGGCCATTCTTACCCTCAGCCATTAGGCTCTATGCTGAGTCAAACTATAGCCAAGGATCGCCTCCTGTTGGACTGTTGGAGGTAATTTATTTTTTATTCTTTCTTTCTTCTCTTCTAATATTTGTATATTTGTGCACTTGTAATGCTGCTGTGACACTTTAATTTTCTTGGCGATCATTAAAGTATCTATCTATCTACATCATCATCATCATCATCATCATTATGTGTCATATCATATGACGTAGGTGATCATGGTCTTTCCATGACCACGATTGTTCGTGGCTGATTTTCTACAGAAGTTGTTTGCCATTGCCTTCTTCTGGACAGTGTCTTTACAAGACAGGTGATCCCAGCCGCTATCGATACTCTTCAGAGATTGTCTGCCTGGCATCAGAGGTCACATAACCAGGACTTGCAATATGCATCAGCTACTCATACGACCATCCACCACCTGCTCCCATGGCTTCGTATGACCATAACCAGGGGGGGGCATATTGCACTGTACTGCTGCCAAAAAAATTGCACAATTGATGCCATACTGTATGTCAGTGATAATAAACCTAATTGAGATTCACCTAACTCTGGTTGCTCTATCTGCTGGCACAGATCCACTGTGATGTGTTTTCCCCTATCCTCCCAACACCCCCCCAACACACACACACACACACACACACACACACACACACACACACACAAATACTTCCAGCTGCATATTAGATGTGTATACTCTGCATTTTGTAAGAAATGAAGAAACATAAAAGAATCTAGGTCACATCAATTTTATAAGGGTTGAAGCTAAAGCAGCTTATGAATATCATTGCAACTTCAAAATGTGCATTATGCTGAGACAAACTTGAGTGCTTGATTCTGAGAAATATGTTCCTTTGCAGCTTTCTCTTTTCACCTCATTGATGGCCAATTGATAATATCTGTGAATAGCAACGTGATGTATTTTTGTGTCACAGGAAAATACAACAGCTTGTGTATGGAAAACAATGGACATCAATGCAAATTGATAAAGGATGCAAGAGCTTAAAATATTAAGCATCGGTATTATCTCAGCAACCATGTTAGATGACAGCTTTGAATTTACTTCTTTAAAACTTAAAACTTTTTCACATACTATCAGAGGATCAGAGATGGAGAGGGTCAGTTACTTTAAATTCCTGGCTGTTACCATCTAAGAGGACCTGTCTTAGACCATAAGACAGAGCAGCAGAAGTCGGCCATTCGGCCCATCGAGTCTGCTCCGCCATTTTATCATGAGCTGATCCATTCTCCCATTTAGTCCCACTCCCCCGCCTTCTCACCATAACCTTTGATGCCCTGGCTACCCAGATACCTATCAATCTCTGCCTTAAATACACCCAATGACTTGGCCTCCACTGCCGCCCGTGGCAACAAATTCCATAGATTCACCACCCTCTGACTAAAAAAATTCTTCGCATCTCTGTTCTGAATGGGCGCCCTTCAATCCTTAAGTCATGCCCTCTCGTACTAGACTCCCCCACCATGGGAAACAACTTTGCCACATCCACTCTGTCCATGCCTTTCATCATTCAAAATGTTTCTATGAAGTCCCCCCTCATTCTTCTAAACTCCAAGGGATACAGTCCGAGAGTGGTCAAATGTTCCTCATATGTTAACCCTCTCATTCCTGGAATCATTCTAGTGAATCTTCTCTGAACCCTCTCCAATGTCAGCACATCCTTTCTTAAATAAGGAGACCAAAACTGCCCACAATACTCCAAGTGAGGTCTCACCAGCGCCTTATAGAGCCTCAACATCACATCCCTGCTCCTATACTCTATTCCTCTAGAAATGAATACCAATATTTCATTCGCCTTCTTCACCACCAACTCAACCTAGAGGTTAACCTTAAGGGTATCCTGCACGAGGACTCCCAAGTCCCGTTGCATCTCAGAACTTTGAATTCTCTCCCCATTTAAATAATAGTCTGCCCACTTATTTCTTCTACCAAAGTGCATAACCATACACTTTCCAACATTGTATTTCATTTGCCACTTCTTTGCCCATTCTTCCAATCTATCCAAGTCTCTCTGCAGACTCTCCGTTTCCTCAGCACTACCGGCCCCTCCACCTATCTTTGTATCATCAGCAAACTTAGCCACAAAGCCATCTATTCCATAATCCATGCAAACATGAGGAAATCTGCAGATGCTGGAATTTCAAGCAACACACTAAAAAGTTGCTGGTGAACGCAGCAGGCCAGGCAGCATCTTTAGGAAGAGGTTCAGTTGACATTTCAGGCCGAGAGCCTTCCTCACGACTTTGTTAGTCCTGACGAAGGGTCTCGGCCCGAAATGTCGACTGTACCTCTTCCTAGAGATGCTGCCTGGCCTGCTGCGTTCACCAGCAACTTGTATGTGTGTTGCTATTCCATAATCCAAATCGTTGACGTACAACGTAAAAAGAAGCGGCCCCAACACGCACCCCTGTGGAACACCACTGGTAACCGGCAGCCAACCAGAATGGGATTCCTTTATTCCCACTCTCTGTTTCCTGCCAATCAGCCAACGCTCTTTTACGTATGCAACTTTCCTGTAATTCCATGGGCTCTTATCTTGTTTAGCAGCCTCATGTGCGGCACCTTGTCAAAGGCCTTCTGAAAATCCAAATACACAACATCCACTGCATCTCCCTTGTCTAGCCTACTTGTAATTTCCTCAAAAAATTGCAATAGGTTTGTCAGGCAGGATTTTCCTTTAAGGAATCCATGCTGAGTTCTGTCTATCTTGTCATATGCCTCCAGGTACTCCGCAACCTCATCCTTGACAATCGGCTCCAACAACTTCCCAACCACCGATGTCAAGCTATCAGGTTTATAATTTCTTTTTTGCTTCCTCAAATCAAGTCAAGTCAATTTTATTATCATTTCAACCATAACCGCTGGTACAGTACACAGTAAAAATGTGGTGACTTTTTTCAGGACCATGGTGCTACATGAACAATACAAAAACTACACTGAACTACGTAAAACAACACAAAACTACACTAGACTACAGACCTACCCAGGAGTGCATGAAGTGCACAAAACAGTGCAGGCATTACAATAAATAATAAACAAGACAATAGGCACAGTAGAGGGCAGTAGGTTGGTGTTGGTCCAGGCTCTGGGTATTGAGGAGTCTGATGACTTGGGGAAAGAAACTGTTACATAGTCTGGTCGTGAGAGCCCAGATACTTCGGTGCCTTTTGCCAGATGGCAGGAGGGGGAAGAGTTTGTATGAGGGGTGCATGGGGTCCTTCATAATGCTGTTTGCTTTACGGATGCAGCGTGTGGTGTAAATGTCCCTAATGGTGGGAAGAGAGACCCCGATGATCTTCTCAGCTGACCTCACTATCCACTGCAGGGTCTTGCGATCCGAGCAATTTCCAAACCAGGCAGTGATGCAGCTGCTCAGGATGCTCTCAGTACAACCTCTGTAGAATGTGGTGAGGATGGGGGGTTGGGAGATAGACTTTCCTCAGTGACATTTGCAATCTTCCAGTCCTCTGGAACCATGCCAGAATCTATTGACTTTTGAAAGATCATTGCTAATGCCTCCGGAATCTCCAAAGCTACTTCCTTCAGAACATGAGGGTGCATTCCATCTGGTCCAGGAGATTTATCTACCCTAAGAATATTCAGCTTCATGAGCACTTTCTCTGTCGTAACTGTGACTGCACACACTTCTCTTCCCTGACATCCCTGAGTGTCCGGTATACTGCTGATGTCTTCCCAGGTCCGGATCTGAGCCGTACCCTCCAAATATCCGGACCTGCATCTTGGTTTTTTTGCACTACCTTACTTTCCATTTTTCTATTTTCTATTTATGATTTATAATTTAAATTTTTAATATTTACTATCGATTTGTAATCCAGGAAGCCGGAAGCGCAGAACCAAATATCACGATGATGATTGTACGTTCTAGTATCAATTGTTTGGTGACAATAAGGTATAAAGTATAAAGTGAAGACTGTTGCAAAATACTCGTTCAGTTCCTCCGCCATCTCCTTATCCCCCATTATAATTTCTCCAGCATCATTTTCTATTGGTCCTATATCCACTCTCACCTGTCTTTTACTCTTTATATACTTGAAAAAACTTTTAGTATCCTCTTTGATATTATTTGCTAGCTTCCTTTCGTAGTTCATCTTTTCCCTCTTAATGACCTTCCTTATTTCTTTTTGTAAGCTTTTAAAAACTTCCCAATTCTCTGTCTTCCCACTAATTTTTGCTTCCTTGTATGTCCTCTCCTTTGCTTTAACTTTGGCTTTGACTTCTCTTGTCAGCCACGGTTGCATCCTTTTTCTATTCAAAAATTTCTTCTTTTTTGGAATATACCTGTCTTGCACCTTCCTCACTTCTCGCATAAACTCCAGCCACTGTTGCTCTGCTGTCTTTCCCGCCAGTGTCCCTTTTCCAGTCAACTTTGGCCAGTTCCTCTCTCATGCCACTGTAATTTCCTTTACTCCACTGAAACACCGACACATCGAATTTCGGCTTCTCTTTCTCAAGTTTCACAGTGAACTCAATCACTGCCTCCTAAGGGTTCCTTCACCTCAATCTCTCCAATCACCTCCGGTTCATTACACAATACCCAATCCAGTACAGCCGATCCCCTAGTGGGCTCAACAACAAGCTATTCTAAAAAGCCATCTCGTAGACATTCTACAAATTCTCTCTCTTGAGATCCAGTGCTGACCTGATTTTCCCAATCCACTCGCATGTTAAAATCCCCCACAATTATCGTAACACTGCCCTTCTGACAAGCCTTTTCTATTTCCTGTTGTAATTTGTAGTCCACATCACTGCAGCTGTTTGGAGGCCTGTATATAACTGCCATCAGGGTCCTTTTACTCCTGTGAATTCCTAGCTCAACCCATAAAGATTCTGCACCTTCCGATCCTATGTCACCTCTTTCTAATGATTCAACATCATTTCTTACCAATAAAGCCACGCCTCCCCCTCTGCCTACCTTCCTATCCTTTTGATACACCGTGTATCCTTGGACGTTCAGCTCCCAGAGACGTATCCTTTAGCCACGTCTCAGTGATGGCCACAATATCATACCTGCCAATCTGTATCTGTATGACACGATCATCCACCTTATTCCTTATGCTGCCTGCATTTAAGTATAACACCTTAAGTCCAGTATTTGGTACTTTTCGCTTTGATTTCACTGCAACTTTATTGCACTGCAACTCATCCCAATGGCTGCAAATTTGCCCCATCACCTGCCTGTCCTTCCTGACATCTTGACTGCTCACTAAGTTAGATATATTTCTGTTTTTCCCCTCCCTCCACTCTATCATTCTGGTTCCCATCCTCCTGCCAAATTAGTTTAAACCCTTCCTAACAGCTCTATTAAACTTTCCCGCCAGGATATTGGTCCCCTTTGGGTTTGGGTGTAAACCGTCCTTTTTGAACAGGTCATACTTCCCCCAGAAGAGATCCCAATGATCCAAGAATCTGAAGCCCTGCCCCCTGCACCAGTCTCTCAGCCACGCAGTCATCTGCCTGATCCAACTATTCTTGCCTTGACTAGCACATGGCACGGGTAGCAATCCCGAGATTACTACCCTGGAGGTCCTGCTTCTCAGCTTCCTTCCTAACTCCCAGAAATCTCTCTTCAGGACCTTCTCACTTGTCCTATCTATGTCATTAGTACCAACATGTACCAAGACAACTGGCTGCTCGCCCTCCCCCTTCAGAATATTCAGGACCCGATCCGAGACATCCTGTACCTGGCACCTGGGAGGCAACACACCATGCAAGTATCTCTATAAGGCTCACAAAATCTCCTGTCTGTTCCCCTGACTATGGCATCCTCTATGACTACTGCATTCTTCTTCTCCCTCCTTCCCTCCTGCAGAACAGCGCCAGGCTCAGTGCCAGAGACCCCGTCACCATGGTCGTCCTCTGTCAGGTCATCCCCCTCAACAGCATCCAAAACGAGATACTTGTTGCTGAGGGGGACAGCCACAGGTGTGCTCTCCACTATCAGGGCATTTTCCTTCCCTCTCCTGACAGTCACCCAGTTTTCTGACCCCTGTAGCCTAGGAATGACTACCTCCCTGTAGCTCTGGTCTATCACCTCTTCACTTTCCCTAATAAACAGTAGGTCATCAAGCTGCAGCTCCAGATCCCTAACACGGTCTCTGAGGAGCTGCATCTCGGTGCACCTGGCACAGATGTGGCCATCAGGGAGGCTGAAAGTCTCCCAGGATTCCCACATCTGACACCCTGAACAAAGCTCTACCTTGTAGACATGCTACCTAATTCTACAGGAATGAAACAAGGAAAAATGAGTCTACTCACCTACTTACCTCGCCAAACACACAAACTTTTTAAACCATTAGTTCGTACCATTAGCTGTGTGAGTTCTGCTGTTCCTCTGTCTGTCCGGGCCAATTCACCAAGGGGAAAACAAAGAGTTGGGGCCTTGCTCTCGCCTCTTCCCGTTACCGCCTAAGCTCGTTGAGCCAAAGCCCTACACTCTGCTGCCACTCACTCCGCTGCCCACTGTATAGGGTGGTCTCCTTTTTAAACTCTCTGCGCTGTCCTGTCTACGTCATGCACCTGCGCAGTTTCGTCCTTCTTGTACTCAAAGTTTTTTTTAAAACTGCCTTCCTTCAGAATTTAGCTCTCACGCCGCCCTTCTTGTCCCAATCCAAAAAACACCTTTTTTGTTAGATGCAACATATAAATGTAACTGCAAAGAAAGCACGACGGTGCCTTTATTTCCTTAGAAGGCTGAGGACATTATGCATTATATTAAAAACCTTGACAAACTTCTACGGATGTGTAGTGAAATGTGTATTGACCATTTGCATTAAGGCCTAGTGTCGGAACACCAATGCCTTTGAACAGAAAACCCTGCAAAACGCAGTGGATTCAGCCTAGTACATAACGGGTAAAGCCCTCCCGACTGTTGAGCACATCGACATGAAAGATTGCTGTAGAAAAGCAACATCAGTCATCAAAGATCCTCATCACCCAGGCCATGCTCTTTTCTCACTGCTGCCAACAGGTGTAAGGTACAGGTGCCTCAGGGCTTGCATCACCATGTTCAAGAACAGTTTCTACTCCTCAACCACCAAAAGGGGATAGTTACTCTCATTAATTGAATTGTTCCCACAATCAATGATCTCACCCTAAGGACCTCATTATCTTGTTATTTCTTGCTCTCGTTATTTACTGCTATTTATAGTTCTTTCAAATATTAGGAGGTGATTACACAGACCACACAAAGAATTAATGAAATGCCATATGGTTTTAAATATTTGGAAGAAAAACCTTTTATTTTGTAAACAATAGCCTCAGTGATATCTTACCTGTGCACTCAGACTCTGGGAACAGCCTGGTTGTTGCAGATTCCTCGTTCTCTCTGGCAACTTGGAATGTTCACTTTGACAGATGTTTGAACATTGGGTTGGAGTGCAACTCTCAGTTAGACGATCTTGCATTTTGTATTTAGTAACAAGGAAACCTAGCACGTAATCATATCATTAAATTGTTTCAAATTTTCTTCAATACAAGTTATATTTCTCTTTCTGCAAAATTAAATGTTCAAGATAATTTTCAGGGTATTAACGATACTTAACTTTTAAACTGAGTTATTTTAATACAGTTTATATAGGAAATAAATTGGTGAATAATAAATTTGAATCTGCTCACAATACATAAATTGTTCAATAGCTATAGGAATATGCACAGGAAATAAAAGCACCAGCAAATAATCGGGTGGCAAATGCAGACGTGCAGTCTATCTGGTTTATTGTATCTTGCAATGTTGACATCTTGACATGTTAATTAAGAGACTGTACTCTGCCATTGTCAGTCTGGTGTCGTCTCACAACTAGATCACTGCAGAGTTTTCCTATTAACCAGCCTTCATGAAACAATCCATTGCTCATGGATTCTATTCAATTTGTTATAATGACAGTGTATAATCACACAGTCTGTTCTGTAGCAGAAATAAGGTCAAAGACATGACCATCAGACTGCACAGCACCTAATATATGAATGGGAACTCTCCCATGAGCTCTCTATAGTACACACGTTATTATATACAATATCGGAGACTGATAATGAATGTTAGAATTCATTTGTACTTGCTATTGTTTAAGTTATTTGCTATATTATTCCATTCCACATAGTTACAAGTTAAAACATTTGAAATTAGATGAAAGTATGACACAAATATGTTATACATATGTCAAAGGATTCATTCTTTTTTTTAAAAAATGCAAACAGGAGGAACTCATTCTTTGAAGACTTGCTAACAATAACTCTAGAGCAACACACACAAAATGCTGGAGGAACTCAGCAGGTCAGGCAGCATCTATGGAAATAAATTGATAGTCAATGTCTTGGGCCAAGACCCTCCTTGACAGTAGTACTGTCTCAGCCTGAAATGTCGTCTATCTATTCATTTCCATAGATGCTGCCTGACCAGTTGATTCCTTCCAGCATTTTCTGTGCTTTGCTTCGGTCATCCAACATCTGCAGATTTTCTCAGGTTTCTGACTCAGATTAGTTAATTTATTGCAGGACTTGCTGTCTCAGCATACAAAGATGCTTCAATATATCACTTACTTACAAGACTTATTTACCTGCACTGGATGGCTTGGGAAGGCAATTTGGAAATGCTTGTGCAGGTCTAGCAACCATCGTGGGGTCGGATGCTGAGTGGCCGATCATCTCCTGCCCAGGATTGCTGCATTCAGCACTGCAAGGCACTTCTCGTTCAAGTGTTTTTGCTTTCTGAGAAACTTTTGCTGTGTATGGCATTTTTTCCAGGGAGGAGGAAAGCTCGTAATCAAGGCAGGATGTTGTTTTGGTAACGTGTCGCCCTGTTGCCCGGCTCACAGAGTCTGGGAGGGGAAATGTTCCAATTCCACTGTCCAATGTTCTCATCTGGCAACTTGATCCTATGATACAGGAACAGTTTGTTAAAGACTGAAGCAATTGGAATTATATGTTGTTACAGGCAATGGAATGGATTACATAAAAATGTAATGAAAGCTTTGTCGCCAAATAGCTTTCAATTCAAAACTACTAATGATTGAACAACAGTTGTATTGAAATGACACAGAAAAATACATTGATTCTTCATAGAATTTTGATCACCTGTTGTTTGAAATATGCACATCACAGATACTGTACAAGCCATTATCCATAGTGATATATATATATATATATCAGAAATTATTTGCATAGTTTTCTGCTCTAGCTCTCATCACACCTTTATTACGTGCGGACTTGATAATTGCAACACACTTTCCGATAAATGCCTAGTTTCCACCATCCAAAAACTTAGACACGTTTAAAGCTTTGTGGCCAAATCCACACCAAATTCTGAACACACGTTTTATCTCACTGTTCTCTGACCTATAGTGAAGGTGACTTAAGCAGCAACAAGATGTTAGCACTCCCTTAAATATAGTTTCTTTTGAATTCCCAATTATGACCGCTGTGACTTTGGTACATGTGCCCCAGCTTCCATTCATGTGAGCTCTAGGAACCTTTAGTTCGTCCGCTCTATCTATCTTTTCTTATTTAGGATGATTTGTAAAAATCTAAGTCTGTGACCAAGGGATTGATCATAACCCACATGTCTTTTTTTATATTTAGTACCAAACTGCTTCATAATGCTCCCATGAACCTCCTCCAGATATCGTATTATGTTAAAGGTGCTATTTAATTACACACGGATAACTGTGTATTAGATTTGACTTAATGTATATTACTGATTGAAATGTACACATATACTCAGTGGCCACTATATTAGGTACACTTGTACACTTGCTCGTTATCAGCCTATCATGTGCCAGCAACTCAATGCATAAAAGCATGCAGACATGGTCAATAGGTTCAGTTGTTGTTCACACCAAACATCAGAATGGGGAAGAAATGTGATCTAAATGGCTTTGACTGTGGAATGATTGCTGGTGCCAGACCGGGTGGTCTGAGTGCCTCAGAAACCGCTGATCTCTTGGGATTTTCGCACACAACAGTCTCTGAAGTTTACAGAAAGCGGTGTGGAGAAGCAAAAAAAAACATCCAGTGGTTGGCAGTTCTGCAGGCGAAAATGAGAGCGGTCAGAGGAGATGGCCAGACTGCTTCAAGCCGACAGGAAGGTGACAGCAGTGTACACATTACAACAGTGGTGTACAGAAGAGCATCTCTAAAAACACAACACATTGACCCTCGATGTGCATGGGCTACAGCAGAAGACCACACTGGGTTCTACTTCTGTACCTAATAAAATGACCAATGACTGTATTTCTTTTTCACTCTCAAATGGAGATACTTTGAATCAAAAGACATCTACTGCCCTGTGATGCCACCAGGAATAATGATTTACATAGGGTTAAGCCATACAGGAGATAATAGTGGATCCATTATTTTTAATATGATCTCAGCGCTCTCACAGAGCCAGTAATTTTCTTGTGGACTGAAGGGTAATTCGACTGAGATTCCAACCTTAAACTGATGCCCTAAATTACCTTTTACCCACCAAGTGAACACATTGATCAATAATAAAATAATGACTGTGATATTTGATTTTTTTTTGTTCTTCCACTTGCAATGTACTCAAGTTAGTAGTGAAAAAAAATATAAGTCAAATCTTTGGCTAGGATCAGCTCAGACAGATCTGGAGAACCTTTCAGATTTAAAGAGCTTCACCAGTAACTTCTGAAGCTTTGAGTTGCTTTTCACAATCTGGTGCCTTCTGCTGTCGCTGAATATATTGAGACTGAGGGAAAACCTTTGACCCCCTCACTCAAACTTCAGGAGAGGCTGCTTAAGATGAGGTATATCAGTCTCTGTAAGTGATTACCATGGAGAATATTAAAGACCACCCTGTATATGTGAACAAAGGAGAGTTGAGCTGTATTCATGAAGGATAAATCCTAGTCTTTTTTATTTATTAATTCTTTTACGGGATGTGGGCATTGCCAGCTAAGCTAGCATTTATTGCCCATCCTAGGTTGCTCTTGAGAAGAAGATGATTAGCTACCTTCTTGAACTGCTGCAGTCCCTGAAATGTAGGTACACCAACAGTGCTGTTAAGGAGGGAATTCCATGATTTTGACCCAGCGACAATGAAGGCACGGTGACATGTTTCCAAGCCAGGATGGTGAGTGAGTTGGAGGAAGATTTCCAAGTAGTGTTCCCAGGTATCTGCTGTTCTCGTACTTGTCCTTCTAGATGGTAGTGGTCGTTGGTCTGGAAGGTGCTGCCTTAGGAGCTTTGGTGTGTTGTTTCAGTGCATCTTGCAGGTAGTACACAATGCTGAAACTGTCCGTGGATGGTGGAGGGATTGGATGCTTGTGGAAGGGGTACCAATCAAGTGGGCTGCCTTGTACTGGATGATGTCAAGCTTCTTGAATGTTGATGGAGCTGCACTCATCCAGGCGAGTGGCAAGTATTCCATTACACTCCTGACCTGAGCCTTGTAGATGGTGGGCAGGCTTTAGGGAGACAGGAAGTGAGTTACACACCACAGGATTCCGAGCCTTTGACCTGCTCTGGTAGCCATGGTGTTTATAGGGGTACACCAGTTCAGTTTCCTGTCAATGGTAACTCCCAGGATGTTGAGGGTATGGAATTCAGTGATGGTGATGCCACTGAATGTCAAGGGATGATGGTTAGAGCCTCTCTGGTTGGAGACGGTCATTGTCTGGCACTTGCATGGCTTGAATGTTACTTGCCACTTGTCAATCCAAGCCTGGATATTGTCCAGGTCCTGCTGCATCTGGGTATGAACTGCTTCACTATCTGAGGAGTCATGAATGGTGCAAAACATTGTGTAGTCATCTGCGAACATCCCCACTTATGACAGAAGGAAGGTCATTGATGAAGGCCAGAGCAGACTCGATGGGCCAAATGGCCTAATTCTGATCCTGTATTGTGTGGACTTATGGGAGCTGGGAATTGGAACCAATCACACAATAAGTGGGGCAGGTATTGAGGGCTCACTAATTCAATGCTGGAGGGTTAGGGAGAGGAAGATTACCCAGTCCAGCAAGGGTACATTGTCTATGCAGCACCCAGTGGCTGGGTTAGCAAGACAACATGCTCCAAGTTTCCCCTCAATGCACCAAAGGGAATGTTGCACAGTGAACACTATACTCAAAATGAAAATTATGTTGGGAGCAAAAGGCTAACTTATGGCAAGAAGCATCTGGTCGAATTTTCCGGGTAGAGAAAATGACTTAGAAATGGTTATTCTCATATTTCAATCTATGAGAAAAATGATTTTCATTTCCTGAAAAAGAAAATGGGTAATGCAATAGAATTTCCAAGCAAACTTGTTTTCTTTGCCTATTTTTAAATACGTTCTTTGCTTTATCTATTTGCATAAGGATTACAAGGAGGGCAATGATTTTGTGTGATTCAAAGCCATGAAACGTGCAGCAGAAGCTGCTGCTGATGGGAGAATCTGCTTTCAGCATTCACTTACAGTTTTATGATCATTGAAATATGATCAGCAATGATTAAATGACACTCCAACTTTCCTATATTAATAAATAGCTTACATTTTTCATTTTTATGCTGAATTAATAGCAGAGTTGGAAAGTAATTTCCTTTTGAGGCCTTTTACAAAGAGTACAGTATTATGGAGAAGTGTTTGAGACTTCTCTTATTTGGATAATATTAAACAAAAAGTCGATTAATTTTTACCTTTCTTCTTCCTAACTTTCTGCCAACACTCCTCCCCTCCCATTCTCAAAGCTCTTTTGGCCTCCTTAGGTCCATTAATTCCGTGACAATATTAACGATACTGACATCAAGTGTCTAATATAGAAAACATTCACTTCAACACCATCTGCAATCCTATTTTAATGATCATATAGAATTAATGCATACTGAACTTCTGGTTTAAGATGATGCTGGTGAATTCTAGCAAATACTTGCTGGTGGCCAACGATATAAAGAGAGACACTAAATATTTTGTTATTCACGCTTTTTCTGGTGAACAGTCGTGGCAAGCAGCAGCCTATGGCTTTCCTCTCGGCGTTTTTGTGGTGTGGGTTGGAGTCTCGGACAGGCAGGATGGTCGCAGCATGCCAGGGCTGGGGAGGCTGGGGAGGCTGGAGCGGACGGAGGCAATTCGATATTTTGGAGCCAAAGTGAAGCGAAGAAAGATCCAAGGTTTGATCAATTGAAGAGTTGAGCCAAATTAGAAAGGTCAGGTGCTGGCTGAATTGATGCAGCAGAGCCCAAGCCCAAGGGCGATTTGAAGAGGCAGAACCTGAGCACAAGAGCAAGGAACGATCCGAGGTTTGGATGATTTAGACCATAAGACATCGGAGCAGATTTAGGCAATTTGGCCCTTCGTGTCTGCTCCACCATTCAATCATGGCTGATCCTTTTTGCAGGCCCCTCCTGCCCCGGCCTTCTTCCCATAACCTTTGATGTTGTGTCCAGTCAAGAAACTATCAAGCTCTGCCTTAAATGCATCTTAAATGCACTCAACGACCTGGCCTCCACAGCTGCCTGTGGTAATAAATTCCACAAATTCACCACCCTCTGGCTGAAGAAATTTCTCCACGTCCCAGTTTTAAATGGACACCCCTCTGTCCTGAGGCTGTGCCCTCTTGTCCTGGACTGCTCCACCATGAAAAACATCCTTTCCACATCTACTCCATCTAGGCCTTTCAACGTTCGAAAGGTTTCAATGAGATACCCTCTCATCCTTCTAAATTCCAGTGAGTGCAGATCCAGAGCTATCAAACAATACTCGTATGATAAACCTTGCATTCCTGGAAACATCCTTGTGAACCTCCTCTGAACCCTCTCCAATGCCAACACGTCTTTTCTTAGATGAGGAGCCCAAAACTGTTCTCAATATTCAAGGTGAGACTTCACCAGTGCCTTATAAAGCCTCAGCATCACATCCCTGCTCTTGTATTCTAGACATCTTGAAATGAATGTTAACATTACATTAGCCTTTTTCACCACCGAGTCAACCTGCAAGTTAAATCTTAGGTGTTTCTGCACAAGGACTCCCAAGACCCTTTACATCTCAGATTTTTGGATTTTCTCCCTGTTTAGAAAATAGTATGCACATTTATTTCTACTACCAAAGTGAATGACCATGCATTTTTTAACTTTGTATTTCATTTGCCACTTTCTTGCCCATTCTCCTAATTGGTTTAAGTTCTTTTGCGGCCTACCTAGATTCTCAACTCTTCCTGCCCATACACCAATCTTCGCATCATGTGCAAACTTGGCAACAAAGCCAAGTATTCCATCATTGATATACAGGATAAAAAGCAGCGGTCCAAACAACGACCTCTGAGAAACACCACTAATCACTGGCAGCCAACCAGAAAGGGATCCTTTTATTCTCACTCTCTGTCTCCTACAAATCAGCCAATGCTCTAAACATGCCGGAAACATTCCTGTAATACGGTGGGCTCTTAACTTGTTAAGCAGCCTCATGGGTGGCACCTTGTCAAAGGCCATCTGAAAGTTCAAATATATAACATCCAAAGCATCCCCTTTATCTATCCTACTTGTAATCTCCTCAAGGAACTCCAACAGACAGGATTTTCCCTTGAGGAGACCATGCTCACCTTGACCTATCCTGTCTTATGTCACCAAGTATTCCATACCTCATCCTTAACAAATGACTCCAACGTCTTTCCAACCATTGAGTTCAGGCTAACTAATCTATGCTTTCCATTCTGCTGCCTTCCTCCTTTCTTAAACGGTGGAGTGACATTTGCAGTCCTCTGGCACCATGTCAGAGTGCAATGATTTTTGAAAGATCATTTCTAATGCCTCCTCAATCTGTACCACTACTTTTTTCAGAACCCTAGGGTGCAGTTCATCGGGTCCAAGTGACTTATGTACCCTTAGGTCTTTCAGCTTTTTGAGCGCCTTCTCCTTCGTAAGAGTAACTGCACTCACTTTTCTTCCCTCACACCTTCAACATCTGGCACATTGCTCTTATCTTCAACAGTGAAGACTGAATACTCATTTAGTTCATCTGCCATTTCCTTGCCCCCCATTATTATTTCCCCGGCCTCATTTTCTGGTGGTCCTATATCCACTCTCATCATCTTTTTCTATCCACCTTGATATAGTTTGCTAACTTCCTTTCATATTTCATCTTTTCCCTCCTAATGATTCTAATAGTTGCTCTTTGCAGGGTTTTAAAAGCTTCCCAATCCTCTGTTTTCTGACTAATTTTTGCTTTGTTCTATGTCCTCCCTTTTGTTTCTACATTAGCATTGACTTCCCTTGTCAGCCACGGTTGTACTATTTTGCCACTTGAGCATTTCTTTGTTTTTGGAATTCATCTATCCTGCACCTTCCTCATTTTTCCCAGAAACTGAAGACATTGCTGCTCTGCTATCATCCCTACCAGAATCTCCTTCCAGCCAGAGGTGGGAGATGGGCCAGTTCAGCTCACTGCTGTATTGGGTTTGCCCGTCTGTACTGGACTGAGGCTATGACCTGCACCTAGTGGATTCGTGGGTCGGCTGCAATGATGCCTGGCATTGAATGCTGTTTGCTTGCTTTATTGTTTGCATGATTTGTTTTTTCCTCTCTGCACATTGGGTTTTTGACAGTTTATTTTGCTTTTAATGGGTTATATTGCAGTTCTTTGTTTTGTCGCTGCCTGTAAGGAAACGAATCTCAAGATTGTGTAAAGGATACATAGTTTGATAATCACATGTACTTTGAACTTTAATGGGTTTTGTTTTGGATCAGTTTTCCTTGTTTTTATTCTTTACTTGAGATACCTCTGCAAAATGCATTTATCCTTATTAGAGAGATTTATTTATTTGTTTAGTGAGATCGAAAACAAAATAGGCCCTCCCAGCACTTTGATTCGCACTACCCAGTAATCCCCTGACTTAATCCCAGCCTAATCACGTGGCAATTTACAATGACCAATTAACCTACCAACTGGTGCATATTTGGACTGTGGGTGCACCCAGAAGAAACCCACATGGTCACAGGGAGAACATACAGACAGCGGTGGGAATTGAACCAGGCTGCCTGTAATGTAAAGTGTTGTACCTCACTATGCTAATGTGCTGCATTATGGGCATTATAATAGAGCAGCCATCTCATAGTCACAAAGTTTGTTTATCATCATTCTTTCCCCATTTTCCTTCCTTTTGTGGTTCTTCCTGACTGATAACTTGATTATGATAATGGTAATGAAGCTGACCAAACTCTGGAAGTGGTATCTTGAATAGTCTCTGAAATGTGTCACATGCATGACAGACCTTTAAATACCATAATTGGTATTTGCTAGCTAGAGAGGATAGAGAGGAGATATTACATGGGTTATACCTCTGTTTCACGATCAGTCTCCCAATTAGAAAGGACAGGACCAAGGACTGTTTCTTGAGCTTCCACTTCCTTATGAGATTTGGCATAAAGTTGGAAAATGCAATGCTAAGTATGACAAGCCACATGAAGTGCATCCAGCTGCACCTTGAAGACCGTGTTCGGGATCTGGAGCAGAAGCTGGATGACCTTTGCCTTGTACGGGAGAGTGAGGATATAACTGATCAAAGTTACCAGGGTTACTGGCATTGAGCATGGGTCTGTGGTGCAGAAGAGAAAGAGGGAGAAGAGGGGAGAGGTAGTGATAGGGGCCTCGATAGTTGGAAGTACAGACAGAGATTCTGTGGACATGGATGGGACACCTGGATGGCATGTTGCCTCCCAGATGCGAGGGTCAGGGCTGTCTTGGATTGTGTCCACAGCATTTTAGAGGAGGAGGGGGAGCAGCCAGATGCTTTGGTACATCTTGGTACCAATGACATAGGAAGGAAAAGCAAAGAGGTCCTGAAGAGAGAATTTAAAGATCTAGGTAGAAAGCTGAGAAGCAGGACCTCCCGGGTAGTAATTTCTGGATTGCTGTCTGTGCCACACACCAGTGAGGGTAGAAACAGGATGATTTGGCAGATAAACACGTGGCTGAGAAGCTGGTGCGGGGGCAGGGTTTCATGTTCTTGGATCATTGGGATCTATCTCTTCTGGGGAGATATGACCTGCTTAAAAATGACAGATTGCACCTGAATCCTAGGGGTCCAATATTCTCGTGGGCAGGTTTGTTAGAGGTGTTGGGGAGGCTTTAAACTAACTTGGTGGGGGGGTGGGGGGTGGGAACCAGAGTGAAGGGACTCAGGATAGGACAGATGGTAAAAAAGCAAAGATAGCATGCAGTCAGACTGTTAGGAAGGGCAGGCAGATGATAGGACAAAATTGTAGCCATCAGGGTGAGTATCAGTGCAGTGGGATGCAGAATCAAAAAGAGTAGCAAATACAGTACTCAAAGTGTAATATCTCAATGCAGAGTATAAGAAATAAGGTGGATGATCTTGTTGCACTTTTACAGGTTGTTGAGTATGATGTTGTGGCCGTCAGGAATCGTGGTTGGAGGATTGTTGTAGTTAGGAGTGAATGTCCAAGGTTACACATTATATTGGAGGGATAGAAAAGCAGGTAGAGGGGGTGGTGTGGCTCTGCTGGGAAAGAATGCCATCAAATCATTAGAAAGATGTGATACAGTATAGGTTTGGAAGATGTTGAATCCTCATGGTTTGAGCAAACAAACTGCAAAGGTAAAAGAACCCTGATGGCAGTTATATACAGGTTTCCAAACAGCAACTGGGATGTGGACTACAGATTACAATGGGAAATAGAAAAGACGTGTCAAAAGGGCAATGTTATGGCAGTCATGAGAGATTCAGCATGCAGATAGATTGGGAAAATCAAGTTGGTAATGGATCTCAAGAGAGCGAATTTGTTGAATGCCGATGAGATATCTGTTTAGAGCAGTTTGTCGTTGAACTTACTAGGGGATCAACTATACTGGATTAGGTGTTATGTAATGAGCCGGCGGTGATCAGAGAGCTTAAGGTAAAGAAGCCTTTAGGAGTCAGTGATGAAGATCTGATTGAGTTCATCTTGAAGTTTGATAGGGAGAAAGTAAAGACTGATGCAGCAGTATTTCAGTGGAGTAAAGGAAATTACAATGGCATGACAGAGGAGTTGGCCAAAGTAAATTGGAAGGAGATACTGACAGGGATGACAGTAGAGCAACAATTATGCATGTTTCTGGGAAAAATGAGGAAGGTGCATGATGGATGTATCCCAAAAACAAAGAAATGCTCAAATGACAAAATAGTACAACCGTGGTTGACAAGAGAAGTCCATAGGGCCATATGAGCATATGACATAGGATCAGAATTAGGCCATTCAGCCCATCGGGTTCACACTGCTATTTCATCATGCCTGATCTCAGATCCTATTCAACCCTATAAACTTGCCCCCTCACCATATCCTTGATGCCGTGACCAACCCCAACTTTGGCTTTGAATAAACCCACAGAGCTGACCTCCAGCGCAGTCAGTGGCACAGCATTCGACAAATTCACCACTCTTTAGGTCAAAAAATTCTCCTTACTTCAGTTCTAAAAGGTCGCTCTTGAACTTTGAGGTGGTGGCCTCTAGTTCTGGATACCCCCACCATAGGATGCATGCTCTCTACACTCACCTTACCTAGTCCTTTCAACATTTGGTGGGTTTCAATGAGATCCCCATGCATTCTTTTAAATTCCAGTCAGTACAGACACAAAACTGCCAAATGCTTCTCATATGTTAACCCATTCATTTCTGGAATCATCATCCTGAACCTCCTCTGGACTCTCTCCAATGACAATACATCCTTTCTCAGATAAAGGACCTAAAACTGTTAACAAACTCCAAGTGTGGCCTGATTAGTGTCTTATAAAACTTCAGCATTATCTCCTTGCTTTTATATTCTATTTGCCTTCTTTACCACAGACGCAACCTGTGAATTAAAGTCAAAGCTAACGTAAAAGCAAAAGAGAATGCATACAACAAAGCAAAAATTAGCGGGAAGATAGGGGATTGGGAAGCTTTTAAAACCCCACAGAAAGCAACTAAAAGAATCATTAGGAGGGAAAAGAAGATATATGAAAGGAAGTTGGCAAACAATATCAAAGTGGATGGTAAAAGCTTTTTCCAGTACACAAAAAGTTAAAAAAAAAAAGATGAGAGTGGATATAGGACCACTAGAAAATAATAACGGGGGACAAGGAAATGGCAGACGAACTAAATGAGTATCTTGCATTAGTCTTCATTGTGGAAGACACCAGCAGTGTGCCAGATGTTGAAGGGTGTGAGGGAGAATATGTCGGTGCAGTTACTGTTACACAGAGAGAAGGTGCTTCACAAGCTGGAAGACCAAAAGGCACATAAGTCACACCAGATGAACTGCACCCTAGGGTTCTGAAAGAGGTAGCAGTAGAGATTGTGGAGACATTAGAAATGATCTTTCAAGAACCATTGGACTCTGGCATGTTTCTGGACGACTGAAAAATTGCAAATATCACTCTATTCTTTATGAAAGGAGGAAGGCAGCAGTAAAGAAATTATAGACCAGTTAGCCTGACCTCAGTTGTTGGGAAGATGTTGGAGTAAATGGTTAAGAATGAGGTTTTGGAGTACTTGGTGACACAGGGAAAGAAAGGACAAAATCAGCATGGTTTCCTTAAGGGAAAATCTTGCCTGATGAACTTGTTGGAATTCTTTGAGGAGATTACAAGTAGGATAGATAAAGGAGATGCAGTAGATGTTATATATTTGGACTTTCAGAAGTCTTTTGACAAGATATCACACATGAGTTTACTTACAAAGTTAAGAGCCCATGATATTGCAGTAAAATTACTGACATTGATTGATCGGCAGGAGGCAGTGAGTGGGAATAAAAGGATCCTTTTCTGGTTGGCTACCAGTGACTAGTAGTGTTCGGCAGGAGTCGGTGTTGGGACTGTTTCTTTTTATGCTGTTTGTCAAAGATTTAGACGATGGAATAGATGTTTTTTTTTGCCATTTTTGCAGGTGATAGTTAGATTGGATGAGAGTCACGTAGTTTTGAGGAAATAGGAAGGCTGCAGAAGGACTTAGACAGATTTGGAGAATGGGCATGGAAGTGGCAAATGAAATACAACGTTGGAAAATGCATGGTTACGCACTTTGGTAGGAGAAATAAATGCGCGGACTATTTTCTAAATGGGGAGGAAATCCAAATATCTGAAATGCAAATAGTCTTGGGTATCCATGTGCAGAACACTCTACAAGTTAACTTGCAGGTTGAGTCAGTGGTGATGAAGGGAAATGCAATGTTAACATTCATTTCAAGAAGTGCAGAATACACGAACAGGATGTGATGCTGAGCTTTATAAGGCAATAGTGAGGCCTCACCTTGAGTATTGTGAACAGTTTTGGACTCCTTATCTAAGAAAAGATGTGCTGACATTGGAGAGGGTTCAGAGGCGTTGCACAAAGATGATTTTGGGAATGAAAAGGTTATCAGATGAGGAATGTTTGATGGCTCTGGGTCTGTATTCACTGGAACTTAGAAGGATGAAAGAGGATCTCATTGAAACCTATCGAACGTTGAAAGTCCTACACACAGTAGATGTGAAAAGGACATTTCCTATGGTGTGGGATTCTAGGACAAGAGGGTACAGCTTCAGGATAGAGGGGTGTTCATTTAAAACAGAGATGCAGAGATAATTCTTTAGCCAAAAGGTGGAGGTTTTGTGGAATTTGTTACCACAGTCTGCTGTGGAGGCCAGGTCGATGGGTGTTTTTAAGGTGGAGGATGATAGGATCTTGTTTGGTTATGGCATGACAGGTTATGGGGAAAAAGCTGGAGGGTGGGCTGAGGAGGGAAGAAAAAAGGATCAGCCATGATTGAATGGCAAAGTGAACTT
Organism: Mobula birostris; assembly: GCF_030028105.1. Taxonomy (NCBI): domain Eukaryota; kingdom Metazoa; phylum Chordata; class Chondrichthyes; order Myliobatiformes; family Myliobatidae; genus Mobula; species Mobula birostris. The sequence goes on from NC_092375.1 coordinate 195,308,370, forward strand.
GATGAGCCATATGGCCTAATGGTGCTCCCATGTCTTATGGTCTCTCTCCAAGTGGTCACATCTATACTCCACCAGTTAGAGAAGTTTTATTGGTCACTCTTTAAAATCACTCTTCTAAGGCTTCTTTAATCTCTTAGCATAAACCTGACCCATGCCTAGCATTGCGAATGCCTGTGGGATCAGACCAATGCGAACAAAGTGTGACCCACAAACTCAAGCGGCACTACTCCTGCAAATACACAAAAAGGTACAAATTAGAATGCTACTTTGAGCTTTATGCCTGCTTTTCCATTAAATAATCGCATAACAGATCTTTTAATTAGACAGTTAACCACATTTCTCCCCATTCCCTTAACACCCTAAATTCTATCAATTCTTGTCCTTAACAACATAGCAACAAAGTTTCCACCGCCTTCCTGGGGAAAGAATTTAAAATATTTATTCCCCTATCTGAATTCTTGATTGCTGCTCCTGAGTAATGCCTGCTTGAATTAAATTGGTAAGTTGGTTTATTGTTGTCATATGAACTGAGGCACAGTGAAAAACATGTTTTGGATACCATGCGTATCGATCAATTCCTTACAGCTCTACGTTGAGGTAGTATGAGGTTAACGTTACAGCAGACTGCAGAATAAAGTATAACTGTACAGAGAAAGTGCAGTGCACGTAGACAGTAAGATCCAAGCTCAAAGGTGAGGTATACCAAGGTCTCAAGGCCATCTTATCGTAATGAAGAAGTATTGAATAATCTTAGAACAGAAGTGTGAAAGCTGTCCCTGAGTCAGGTGGTAGTATTTTCAGCCTGATGGGAGGGCAGAATGTGGTGGAATCCTGGCTGCTATACTGAGGCCACAAGAGATGTAGACAGAGTCTATGGAGGGGAGGCTGACTTCCGTGATGTTGAGGTGCTGTTGGCTATGACGTCAATGTGGTTGGACAAGAATTGGCAATGCTCTGTCTTAGGGACCTGAAACTCTCAATCCACTTGACCTCAGCAACATGGATGTAAACAGCAGCATGTGTACTATCTCCTTCCTGAAGTTAATGACCAGCTCTTTTATTTTGCTGACATTGAGGGAAGGGTTGTTATCATGGCACAATGTCACTCAGCTATTTCTCTGTGATACATCATTCTTGGTTGGGTCACTCTGAGACCCAAACTTGTTATCTTGTAGATGGAGAGTCTGGACCACCAGAATCTCCGCTACCAGAGACATTATCTCTGCTTTTATCCTGTTGTTTATCCAGAATTATGTATGGTCCAATAAAACACCTCCCATTCTTTGAAACTCAAGGGAATATAGATCCACTCTGCTGAATTCCTCTTCATAGAACAATCCCCATCAATACTAAGAATTAATCTTATGATTCATCCTATGGTATCTTGATTACAAACCAATGTTAAAAATCTAGTATTTTTAATTCTCCACTGAATAAACATATATCACACCAAAATATTCTTGATGACTGCTTCAAATTTTGTAATTATACTGTAATGATTCTTAATGTCAAAATTTTGGGCAAACATGAAATGTGATTTTAAATGATACAATTGATCATGTGCACAAAAATCCAACGTTAAACAGTCTTTCTGTCACAAGTAAAAACGTAATATAATACTCTTATGATTTTTTTTATTTTTTTAAAGTAATAGAACAGCAAAAATCCTGACTATTGAGCACTTAAGAGTTATTCAAAAATAAATGGATTTAGGTGTTCATATGCTTTTTCACTAAAAGCTAGTGCACAAGTTCAAAAAGTAATTGAAATGCTAAATTGAATGTCAGCCTTTATCTCCGGGGAGCTGGAAATACAAAAGTGAGTAAGCCATGCTTCAGCTCCTGTCTTGAACAGAACCCATCTGGAGAAACGTGATAAAATTGTGGATGCAATGTTCGATTTCGGAAGGGCACAGAAAAAAGTTCACCAGAACTATGCTCCGTTAGAAGGTTAAATGATGAAGAATAGATTAATACGAGCATTAATGAGCATGTGTTGCTGTGTGTCAATGTATTTGAATAGCTAGTGATTGGGTTATTGTGAACAAGGCCCACCTGGGTAATCTTCATATTTTCCTGGGAAAATATCACTGTTAGAGCTCTTATAGTGTGCTTCAGCAACCCGGCCTGAGAAACAGCTTTGGTTAGAGGCATGGCTAGTTTAGCCACCGACGGCTTTAGTTTTATAGACTGGTGTTGAGTTCCATGGATTTTGCCATAATCAGTGATCTCAGGCTTTTCTTATTTGTGTAACGTGTGGAGTGAGTCAAACTGACTGCATATCAGATAAGCTTCTGCGAAAACAAGGTCCCTGAAGAAAAAGCTGAGATGTGCCTTCCACGGAGTGAGCACCTCTGGGTGAAAATCAAAAACAACTGCTGATGCTGGAAAACTGAGTAAAAACTCAGTTTCTCTCTTCATGAATTCTGCCTGACCCACAGAGTCCTCGAGTCAGAGAGAAGTGCAGCACAGAAACAGGCCCTTTGGCCCATCTAGTTCATGCCAAAACCAGTTAAACTGCCTTCTCCCATTGACCTGCACTGGGACCATAGCCCTCCATATACCCATCCAAACTTCTGTTAAACGTTGAAACTGAGCTCACATGCCAGAGAGTTTCTGACATCTTCTCTTTCTGCTTCTGGATGAAGATGACTACAAACAGTACAATCTAGCTTCACCATCATTGAGAATAAAGATGGTAAAGAAACCTTCTCTTCCTAGTATTTGTATAATTATTTGCCATGATTAATAATTTGGTGACTGAACTGTGGAGCCTAAGTAAGTGACAGATCAATTCTGTCCAGAGCAGAATTGATCCAACATTTTCATGCCATGGATCAATACCAATAAGCAGGGGGTCCATGGACCGCAAGTTGGGAACCCTGGTCTCTAGCAAGCAACTTCTAATGTTTATCACACAATAGTCCCGCTGGGCAGCAACGAATTTTCAGGTGTTCTCTGTGCTTCTCGCAGGATGCAGCTCCATACTTCTCTAAAGTAAGCTTTATGTCCTATCCAGGAAATAAAGTCAGAGATGATCTGGGCCATGAGGTTATTGGTGATACGGCACTGTAAATCTTTTGCTCACAGACGTCTAATTTTCTTTTGCTTAATGTCTCATCAATCTGAGTGAGTGAGTGAGTAAGGCCTCTGTTGGTTGGATCAACCATGGGATGTTGTGTCCTAGTAGGACTCCCTTAGGGACTTCAGCTCCATATATCTCCCTCCAGGTTTACTCCTGAAGCCTTCTCCCTGAGCGGGTACAGCTGCAAGGCAATGGAGGTTTGAGATCAGAGTTTTCCTTCTCAAAACATAGAAACAGAGAAACAGAAAATGTACAGCACAATACAGGCCCTTCGTACCCACAAAGTTGTGCTGAACAAGTCCCTGCCTTAGAAATTGTTAGGCTTACCCATAGCCCTCTATTTTTCTAAGCTCCATGTACCTATCCAAAATTCTCTTAAAAGACCCTATCATATCCGCCTCCACCACCATTGCCGGCAGCCCATTCCACGCACTCACCACTCTCTGAGTAAAAAAACTTACCCCTGACATCTCCTCTGTACCTACTCCTCAGCACCTTAAAACTGTGCCCTCTCGTGCTAGCCATTTCAGCCCTGGGAAAAAGCTTCTCACTATCCACATGATCAATGCCTCTCATCACCTTATACACCTCTATCAGGTCACCTCTCATCCTCCATCGCTCCAAGGAGAAAAGGCCAAGTTCACTCAAATTCTCCTAAATGAACTGCCAACCACAGCTGATGAGCCCCATCTGCCTGAAGCGACTAGTTTTATGTGCCAGTAACCTACCTTTGCCCCTTCTTCTGTCAGTGGAAATGGTTCCAATGGGCTTAGTAACCAAGACAGGAGCTGGATTTGGTTGTCAGAGGCAATTCATCAACCTATCAACTTAAACTGGGTATTTGCAGTAAATGGCAATATGTTTGGAAACAGTGGGCAAAGGTACTATTCCCTTTTGTAAATGTCTATTTTTTTTATGATCACAAGACAATGCTGGACATTAAGATCTTCAAGTACAGCAGATCAATCCCAGCAGCGAGCTGCTCCCTGAGGACAAGCTGGACGGTGCAGACCATGTCACTGCCTGCTACAAAAAGCAAATGGAGTCAGTACGCAAAGGCAGCATGCTGTCTAACGGTGAGTGATTGTCTTGGACATTCCTCTTGTGATCACGAGACCCTGTTGGACATTGACAAGTCTGTTTCCCTTGTTTATTGATGGGATAGACAGCGGGGAAGCAGCGTTGCCTCGGTGTAGCATGGACTTGGCCTCAAGCCGCAGGCTTGCCTGCTGCAGCAGTCCAGCAGAGGAGACACCAGAGGCGGTGCAGCGGGGTGTCCATGCTGGGTTGGGGGCTGCTCCCCCATCCATCCACCATCGACACTGCCCTCCCGTGTTTGATCGGTGCAATGACTAGCAGTATTGTGTGCATGGGTGTGTGTATATGTCCATCTGTGGATTGCTGAGAACTGCTTGTTCTTGATGATAACGCCCATGTGTTACAGGACATGTTACTCAAGGACTTGGGTTATGCACTTCTTTGTTCTGTCTGATCACTAACACCAGGGACTCTCAGTATCACAGCAGTAACACCAGGGTCTCTCAGTATCACAGAACTAACATGAGGTTCTAGTTTACAGTTACAACTGAACGCTGCAGGAAGAATGCTCAGTTTCACACCAGCAACACAGTTCAAGTGCAAAGAGCGAGAGACGGGATTAGCACTAATCGAGGTTTCTCAGCTTGTATTCACTTACTACAGCAGGCCAAGTTTTGAAGCGCTTTGAAGATGATAACAGTCATGGGAAGGTTTTTAAAGAATGACTACTGGTGGATCCATAGAACAAAGCAAGGGAGCAGAAAGACACAGTGGTAAGACAACAGTTAGTAGATGAGAAAAGGGAACAAGGATGAGCTAAATGTGCACAAAATTCTAGAAGAACTCAGCAGGCCAGGCATCATCTATGGAAAAGTGTAGGGTCAACCTTTTGGGCCAAGACCCTTCATCGACCCAAAACCTTAACTGTTTACTATTTTCCATTGATGCTGCCTGAGCTGCAGAGTTTCTCCAACACTTTGTTGCTTTGGAATTCCTAATGTTTGTGATGTGCTGGATGTACATTTTCTCCAAGTGGATCCAAGGAAATTAATGTGCCAGCCCGAATCCCGGTGATAAAGCATGCAAGCTACAAATGGAACTCAAGCCAGAGTGAAGTTGTGGCACGTAATACAAGATGTGTCAACTAGAGTTTCACCAGCATTCAGAGCAGAGCTGGGAAGGTCTCAAGAGAGGAAGAAGTTTATGATGCAGTTAGAATCAGAATCAGGGTATAATATCACTGGCATATGTCGTGAAAGTTGTTGCTTTTGCAGCAGCTGCACATGAGTGAAAAAAACTGCGAGCTGACATCCAGGAAATGGAGCAGATGAGGGTGAGGGCAGCATCAACAGTGGATGAAGAGAAATCCCATTCTTTGAAGGAAGAGGACATCTTGGATGTCCTGGAAAGATAAGCCTCATCCTGGAGGTGAAGGAACTGAGAAGAAGGAATGGCATTTTTACAGGAGACGGTAGGAAGAGGTACAGCTTAGGCAGCCATAGGAGTCGATGAGTTTATAAAAGATATTGAAACCTATTGAGATGTTGGTCAACAGTTTATCTCCAGTAATGCTCTAATGCCATGATAGGCGGGACATCCACTGAAAATGGTACAAGTATATCAAATGAGTATAAAATCAATTTTGCATACAATTCGCATCTAAAGATTGAATGCTATCTGCTCCAATTTTTACAGCATAATAGGTTTTTGCTTCAAATAGTTTAATAATTGGTTTTCTGTACAGTTCCTTGCCAACTTTCTTCTGCTGGTAGAGCTAAAAGAAACTCCTCGTGCTGTTTCACAATGGGACTTTGTGACCCTTGTAGAATATACATAGCATATTATTTTGTCAAGCTACTTTGTAGCATAAATTTTTTTTATTGGAAGATAGCAACCTGTATACGCCTGCAGCTATTTGAAAGAAAGATGAAGGTGACGGTTCCATATACATACGTAATGTAATGAATAGCTGCAGTCACATGCAAGACCTTGGGAGGGTGAATCATGATTTGGAGTAGGGGCACTTGTGAGCTTTGTCAAATTGGAATGAGATCCTGAAGCACGGAAAGCATGAAAAATTTAAGAGAGAACAGTTTGATACTTTTCAACATATCAGATTTCAGAAAGAGTAATCTTACTCATAGCCAGTGTACTAAGCGGGGCAATAAAAAAATCAAATGAGATTTTAAAGGATACCCTGGAGGGATGATTATTTTAGCATTGAGCATGTTCTATGAATATATCCTGAAACAGCCTTCTATAATGTGTTACAATAGTTTCTCAACTGACTAAATATATTTTGAGGATGATGATTTTTTTGTACATTTTTTGAAGTTTTAAGCAGAAGGGATGCATCGTGTAGCTGATACATTTCCCATACCTATGATTTGATCGTGACATGTTGAGTCAGTGATGGCTCCCTTCGTGCTTTCCAAGCTTGTATTTTTTTCCACTTTGCCCTTTAGTATCTGCAGAAATTACAAAGGTAATAAAACATATTAATAAAAACAAAATCAATGAACTGATCACTAAACTACTTTTCTAAATAAAATATTTAGGTGACTATACTAATTTTAAAATATACCAAAACAACTTATTTTTCTTAAATAATAGAATTCAACACAATCAGAATTGTATCCATCAAAAGCTAGTGCTCTACTTCACTGTTAATCTTATCAATTATATTTCTGTTCTGAGGTTTCCCACTAATAATACACCTGAGACTCAGGCAATTAACAGGAATATGTCACTAAAAAGTTTAATCAGCCTTTTATCTATAATAGCAAATTAAAAAATGCAAAACATAATCACGTAGCCCAGTTGAAGATTAAGAGAAAAGCACACTATTAACTACAGATACCAATATTCCATTTTATATTTTGAATCAAGTGAAGCATTCAAATGAATTAATTTTTCTTCTGACAGTTCTTCTAGTGGTGCAGTTTAGAGTAAAAGGCAGATTTACTAAACACAGACAGCTGTACCTATATTAGACTACAAAGTACATTTCATAGACATAGCTTTGTGAATTTGTCAGATACTTCCCCAATCCCCAATGTAAAAAGATAATATCTGTGCATCAAAGTTTAAAGTAAATTTATTATCAAAGTACATATTTGTCACCATATACAACCCAGAGACTAATTTTCTTGTAGCAAACTCAATAAATCCAAAAACTGTAATAGAATCAATGAAGGACCACACTAACAGGCTGGACAACTAATGGGTAGAAGACCACAAACTGTGCAAATACAGAAAGATAATAAATATCAAGAACATAAAATGCGGTGTCCTTGACAGTGAGTTCAAAGTTTGTGGGAACTGTTCGGTCATTGGGAAAGTGAAGTTGAGTGAAATTCAGAATGATAATCGGATTTATTATCACCATTATGTTGTGAAATTTGTTAACTTAGCAGCAGCAGTTCAATGCAATACATAATATAGAAGAAAAAAATATATAAATAGATAAGTAAATCAATTACAGTATGCGTATATTAAATAGATTAAAAATCATGCAAAAAATGGAAATATGTATTAAAAAATGAGGTAGCATTCAAGGATTCAATGTCCATTTAAGAATCGGATGGCAGAGGGGAATAAATTGTTCCTGAATCGCTGAGTGTGTGCCTTCAGGCTTCTGTATCTCCTACCTGATGGCACAAGTGAGAAAAGGGCATGCCCTGGGTGTTGGAGGTCCTTAATAATGGACGCTGCCTTTCTGAGACACTGCTCCTGGAAGATGTCCTGGGTACTTTGTAGGCTAGTACCCAAGATGGAGCAGCTTCTTTTGGTCCTGTGCAGTAGCCCCTCCATACCAGACAGTGATGCAGCCTGTCAGAATGCTCTCTGCGGTACACCTAGCGAAGTTTTTGAGTGTATTTGTTGACATACAAAATCTCTTCAAACTCCTAATGAAGTATAGTCGTTGTCTTGCCTTCTTTATAACTACATCAATATGTTGGGACCAGGTTAGATCCTCAGAGATCTTGACACCCAGGAACTTGAAACTGCTCACTCTCTCCACTTCTGATCCCTCGATGAGGACTAGTATGTGTTCCTTTGTCTTATCCTTCCTGAAGTCCACAATCAGCTCTTTCATCTCACTGACAGTGAGTGTCAGGTTGTTGTTGCAACACCACACCACCCTAATTATCCCCTTTTATTCAAGAGCCTGATCGTTGAGGGTAATAACTGTTCCAGAACCTGGTGATGTCAGTCCTGAGGCTCCTGTACCTTCTTCCTGATGGCATCAATGAGGAGAGAACATGGTGGTGGGGATCCTTGATGATGGATGCTACTTTGCTGCAACAACGCTCCATGTAGATGTGCATAAAGGTGAGGAGGGCTTTACCCGTGATGGACTGGGCCCCATCCACTTCTTTTGGTAGGATTTTCCATTCGAGGATATTGATGTTTGCATACATGGCCGTGATGCAGACACTCAATATACTCTCCACTACACATCTACAGAAGTTTGTCAAAGTTTTAAATGTCATGCCAAATCTTCGCAAATTCCCAAGGAAGCAGAAGCACTGCCGTGCTTTCTTCATAATTATACATATGTGCTGGGCCCAGGACAGGTCCTCTGAAATGATAACGTGAAGGAATGCAAAGTTTCTGACCCTCTCCACCTCTGATTCCCTAATGAGGACTGGTACATGGACCTCCGGTTTCCTATTCCTGACGTCAATAATCCGCTGCTTGGTCTTGCTGACAATGAGTGAGAGGTTGTTGTTGTGGCACCACTCAGCCAGATTTTCAATCTCCCTCCTATATGCTGATTCATCACCACCCTTGATTCCTCCTACAATATGGTGTCGTCACTAAACTTGAATATGGCATTGGAGTTGTGTTTAACCTCACAGTTGTAGGTGTAAAGCAAGTAGAGCAGGGGGCTAAGCACTCAGCCTGTGGTGCACCTGTGCTGATGGTGATTGTGAAGATGTTGTTGCCAATCTGAAATGACTGGGGTCTGAAACTGAGGAAATCAAGTGTCCAATTGCACAAGGAGGTATTGAAGCCAATGTCTTGAAACTTATTGGTTAGTTTTGAGGGCATAAGTGCTGAGCTGTAGTCAAATAAGAACATCCTGATGCATGCATCCATATGTACCAGAGTTGAATGAAGAGCCAGTGATATATCTGCTGTGGTCTGTTGTGCTGGTAGGCAAATTGGAGTGGATCTAAATTGCTTCTGTAGCAGGAGTTGATATGTTTCATTGCCAACCTTTCAAAACACTTTATCTCTGTGGATGTAAACGCTACTGGATGATAATCATTGAGGCAGGTTACCATGTTTTTATCAGGACCTGGTATAACTGTAGTCTGCTTGAAGCAGGCGGGTACCTCAAACTGACAAAGTGAGAGGTTAAAGATCTCAGTGGAAACTCCAGCCAGTTGATCAGTATAGGTCGTTACTACTTAGGCAGGTACCCCATCTGTGTTGGCTGTTTTCCACGGGTTCACCATCCTGAAGGATGATTTTACATCAGCCTCAGAGTTTGAAATCACAGGATTATCAGAGGCTGTGGGAGTTTGTGATAGCTGCTCCATGTTTTGATGGTCAAAGTAAGCTTAGCTCTTCTGAAAGTGAAGCCTCGTTGTCACCTATGTCACTTAATTTCACTTTGTAGGATCTGATAGCAGACAAACCCTGCCACAACTATTGAGCATTCTTCATTGATCCAGGTTTAGTCCAGAACTGCCACTTCACCCATGAAATGGCCATGGTTATTACGGATCAGATGGTATGGAACGATAAGCATCAACAAACATTGGCTCTGGAAGTTTCATGTTGCCTCCTGTAGGAATGCAGATGTTTAATTAAATGTCCCAGTCTCAGACTGCCCATGAAATGATATTCTACGCAACTATTAGAACTTGAAGCACCACATGCAAAATGCTGGAGGAACTCAGCAGGATAGGCAGCATTGATGGAACAGAGTAAACAATCAATGTTTCAGTCTAAGACCCGTCATGGCCTGAAACATCAGCTGTTTACCCTTTTCCGTAGATGCTGCCTGTCCTGCTGAGTTCCTCCAGCATTTTGTGTGTATGGCTTGGATTTCCAGCATCTGCAGATTTCTCTTGTTGGGTATTAGAACTTGAGTTATATTGTCATCTGTATGTTGCAATGGACAAGTGACAATGGAGGTCTAAGCATGCTTACTTCGATGTGTTAATATGGCTCTGCTGTCCAGTTGATAATAGTTTAATTTTGAAAACATGCTCCTGGAACATTGCATCAGATGTGCATTTAGGGGCACAGGGTTATGGGATCATGCTCAGCTATCCCGGGACAGGTCCAAACTGAACATCATTAATGGTAATATTTTTCAATAGGCATATAACTGGCTGAAGAATGAAGTACAAAGCTGCATTAAATCATCCTGCAAAAATATTACTGATGAAAGACAACCAAGGTAGTTTTTGAGATTTTCTTTGTTTGACACATCTATAAATAATCTAGAGCAGGGAATCTTAAAAGGTACTGCTAAATGTGCCGATGATAGCTCGTGACTAAAATGGAGAATGGGGCAAGCTGCTGGGCTCTTTGTATGTCATTAGAATTTGGGCAGATGCATGGTGGATCAAATTCAGTGCAAAGTACATGAATAGAGAAAAACATCCACTGAAAGGCTTCAATTTACATATTTTCAATTTGGCAAATTAAAAGAGGGTCAAGGAGTCCAACTGTCAACAAACTCAAGCTATTGCAAAGGTATTCAGAAACTGAGAGTAACAGACAACAAATGAGATGATTTACTCAAAGGTCAATTTTGAATCAAAATAGAGAAATAATGCCATTCTTTCACATTTCGGCACAATGGAACTCCCGAGCTGCAACATAAAACCAATTGCAACACAACTGAGTCTAATCGAGTGCCGAAGGGCCTGTACTGTACTGTGGTATTCTAGTGTCTAGTCCAATTGTTTTAATGGTAATAGAATCAATTTACAGTGCTTCAGATCAGATCAGAGGACATAGGTTCACATTCCCAGTCTTTATCCACCAATTTTCAAGTAAATTTTGCCACAGTACCGTGTAAAAGTCTCAGGCACATATGCAGTTCTCCCTCTCTAGCCCTTGACCTTTCCCACCTGGCTTCACCTGTCACCCTCCAGCTAGCCTATTTCCCCTCCCTCCACCTTCTAATTCTGGCATCTTGTTTCTCAGTCCCAAAGAAGGGACTCAGCCTGAAACCTCAGTTATCTAGTCATTTCCGTAGATGTTGACTGACTTGCTGAGTTCCACCAGCATTTTGTGTGTGTTGCTTTATGTGTACCTAAGAATTTTGTAGTAATTTTATGTATTGTGTTGTACTGCTGCTCTTCTGCAAAAAAAGCAAATTTCATGACATGTGAGTAATGACAAACGTAATTCTGTTATAGGTCTCTATTGTGGATTGAGAGTGGGAAGGGGAGCAGGGAGAGGGAATCATGGTTGGGAAATTGGGAAGGGAGGGGGGCGGGAGCAGGATGCACCAGAGAGACATTCAGTGATGATCAATAAACCAATTGTTTGAAAAACAAATAATCTTGTCTGGTGTCTGGTGTCTCAGGGATGGGTGTGTCTGGCACTCATTATCTGCTACCTGTCCAACGCTCCTCCCACAGCGATCTACCCTCTGTGATACACGAGGCAGAGCTTCAGACTGTTGGGGCATATTCTGGATGATTAGGTTGTACCTCAGCAGGACTGAGATCTGTGTGGAATGGTTCACTTGTTTCACTGAGGAGCAATTAGTCTCATTTGGAAGCTGCAAGAGATGTGACTGTGGGATGTCCTTGAGTCATGGGCATTTGGGAATACAATTTAGGCTATTATTGTGGAGTTCTTCAGCAAACTTTACACAGTTCTTCTCACAGTCCACTTAACACTTGCCATTACAGTTGTGAAGGCAAGAGTATAAGCTGTAATGTTTGACTCTTTCAAGTCCACTTTAGCTTTTTGCTGTCATCAAAGGGAAGTCCTAGGTTTTTGTCAATGTTCGCTAACACTATACATTGTTTATAGACATCCTGCAGGCGTCTTTGGTATTCATATTCTAAAAGCAGAGGTTTGCAATGAATCAGTCACCAAACTCATACTCGAGACAGCTCAGTCCTGGCCGGACCCCAGCAAGTTCGAGGAGCTGCTCAGAAAGCTGTTCACACCAGGATGAAGAATGTGAGGGTCAGGCCATGGACCACCTTAATGGTCTTCTGAGAGCATCTGTTCTTTAATATTTTGTCAACAGTTCTTAAAATTAATAAGGAAATAGATAACAATGAAACATTAGCTGAAATTCATTAAAGTATTGAAAGTCATGACAGGGACCAGCCTAGAGTGAAAAGGGTCAGTTGTGATGGTATCTACCTTTGAGCCCATCTACATAGAGCATTGTTGCAGGAAAACAGCATCCACCCGAAACACTCTTCTCACTACTGCCATCAGGAAGAAGGCACAAGAGCCTCAAGACTCACTGGCACCAGGTTCAGGAACAATTGTTAACCCTCAACCATCAGGCTCTTGAACTAAAGGGAATAACTTCACTTGCCCCATCACTGAACTGTCCTCACAACTAATGGAATCACTTTCAAAGAATCTTCACTTCATGTTCTTGATATTTATTGTTTATTTATTTATTTTTGTCTTTGGCACACTGCTTGAACCCCAAAGCTGGTGCGGTCTTTCATTGATTTTATTATGACTATTATTATATCATAGATTTATTGAGTATACCTGCAGAAAATGTATCTCAGGGTTGTATATGGTGACATATATGTACTCAGATAATAAACTTAATTTGAATTATGTTCTATACTTCCACACTGCTTTGTACAGAGTAGGGCACATATATAAAGGAGGAGGAGGAGAAGATGGCGACGCGACGCAGCGCGCGCGGCCACTCCGGTGATGATGTTTGTTATTTGTCAAGTAGGGGACCATGCACAATCCTGATTTGATGGAGACGGACGTGAGAGTACGGAGGAACATCTGGAGAAACTTCTGAAATGCCTGCTCCGCTAACGCTGCTACTGTGTGGTAACTGGAATCTCCGGAGCAGGAGGCCCCGAATCCTCGGCTTTGCTTGTTTCAGCGGCCAGGACGAAGTCGAATTCTCTCGGCGGAGGATGGCACTCGGGAGGCTGTATCTGAGGGGCTGGTCGGAGGTTCGAAGTTTTCGGGCAGGCAGACTCTGTGTTGGCTGTGGTCGGGTGCTTCCAATGCTTCGACAGTTGTCGGTGACTGGAGGTTTATGGCAGGGAGTTTCTCTCTTTTGCTGCCTGCTATCGGGGACTCGGGAGTCGATCGGGACTTTGAGACTTTTTTTTTTACCGTGCCCACGGTCTGTTCTTTTCCAAATTACGGTATTGCTTTGCACTGCTGTAACTATATGTTATAATTATGTGGTTCTGTCTGTGTTAGTCTTTGGTTTGTCCTGTTTTTCTGTGATATCACTCTGGAGGAACATTGTATCATTTCTTAATGCATGCATGCATTTCTAAATGACAATAAACGAGGACTGAGTGTTCTCATAATCTAAAACAGATAGAGCCGCCAGTTCTCTGGTAATCTGCTGGCCACAATTAGCATAAGTTAGCTCAAGTGGTCTTTACATTGAATCTTAAGATTGAAATAGACATTTAAATTTTATATGCATGAGAAAATTCCATACAAATATACATACACGATATCACGGAAACCATTCCACCCATAGCTATATTTTCCAAGTAATATAAGAATACTTGGATATATGGTCACAACTCTTGGGTAAGGATATAAAATGCACTCCAGGATCTCTCATGCCCTTTATTGGAAGATTTTCATAGAGATATCAATGAATCACATAATGCAGGGTTACTGATTCACAGTTCACAGGCTTTGCTGCTGCCACTGAGACCTGTCCATATTGATTACCCACTGTAGTGTAATTCCAGTAATAACAGATGGAGCTATCAGAGCGCACATCACATAGTCATATTGCAATCTGAAGTCACCCTATACCCGTCTGTTATCACAAGACCAATCCTCGGGCCTGGTGGTGCACTTAAGTCAATATCGTTTATGTGTGTAAGTCCAATGTTTGCATCTCAGTAAGTGAGGATTCTAGCTTACTCTCTCAAACTTGGGGCACCATTATACTGAGGCTGTACAATTTGGTTCCTTGCAGCCAGTCTAAACTGACAGACATTAGTTCTTAAATACAAGAGATTGTGCTGCTGCTGGAAATCCAGAGCAAAATACACAAAATGCTGGAGGAACTCAGCAGGCCAGGTAGCATCTTTGGAAATGAATGAACGGTCAACATTTCAGGCTGAGACTGTTCTTCAGGGAGCAGAAAGGGGGAAGAAGCCAGAATAAAAAGGTGGGGGTGGGGAGGGGAAGGTGACTGGCTAGAGGGAGAAAGGTGAAGCCAGGTAGGTGGGAAAGATAAAGGGCTGGAGATGAAGGAATCTGATAGGAGAGGAGAGTGGACTGTAGGAAAAAGCGGAGAAGTTAGGGGACCCAGGAGAGGAGATAGGCAGGTGAGAGGCCAGAATGATGAATGGAAGAAGAGGCAAGGGGGAAGGAAGAATATTTTTACTGGAAGGAAAGAAATGATATTCGTGCCTTTACGCTGGAGGCTTCCCAGATGGAATATAAGGATGGCCTCATCATGGTACAAGATGGACTGACATGTTGTAACAAGAATGGGGTACCAGACAGAATATGAGGTGTTTCTCCTCCACCCTGAGGGCGGTCTCATCATGGGACGAGAGGAGTCCAGGGACATTATTTAATTTGTTTTTATCTACACTTACCAGGTTAGAATAAAATCTTCGTATGTTGCTCTGTTTCCTACTATTTTGAGGTAGCCAAGAAGCAGACATTTCCAGTAATATCTGCTCAGTTGTTTTGTGAACAAGGATAACGTCATGTTACGCTCTCAATTAGGAGATTCTGGTCAAAGTGTCTGTTCCCATAAGGCACACATAAAACGCAGATAAAAGAGATGAATGGGAAAGCCTAATACAAGAACGTAAGAAATAGGAGCAGGAGTAGGAGTAGGCCATCTGGCCCATCGAGCCTGCCCCGCCATTCAATAAGATCATGGCTGATCTGTCTGTAAACTCAGCTCCATCTACCTGCCTTTTCCCCATATCCCTTAATTCCCTTACAATGTAAAAACCTGTCAAACTGTTTCTTAAACATATTTAGTGAAGAAGCCTCAACTGCTTCCCTGGGCAGAGAATTCCATAGATTCACCACTCTCTGGGAAAAGCAGTTTCTCCTCATCTCTGTCCTGAATAAATGGACAGTAATCTGCATTTTAGTAAAGAATTTAAAATCTTGTAGAATACACTTATAATTTTATACTATTAAAGACTAATGGTTACATCATAATCATTATGTGCCGTGTTGTATGATGTAGGCGATCATGGTCTCATGACCATGATTGTTCTTGGCAAATTTTTCTTCAGAAGTGGTTTGCACTGCCTTCGTCTAACGGTTATATGACACATAAATAAGATTGTCCTTAACCACTCACTTCTACTGTGAAGCATAATTTATCATCATGCCATGGATCACATCACCTCAAAACTCAGGAAACTAATTTTCAAGTAACAACAATTTTGATTATCAATTTTTAATAAAAATCAATTTCTTAATTTTTTTCCAAATTTTTGGAGATAATCATTTATTACTCTGAAAATGTTGTAGTTCTGTTATATTGTTATTGCAGCAGAACATATAAAAAGCTGAGTAAAATGGATGCCTTTCAAACTGCAAAGTGCCATTCTCTCATGATTAATTGATACACAAAGCTCATTTTGCAGAGTGAAACACTAAAACAGAGTGAGGCAAAATGGATTTTTCAAGATGAAGGAGACAACCTGACACAGGTCAGAATTAATTATAAGATATTCTTAACTGTTTGAATTTACATAATTCAAATCCATCTCAGTAGTTTTTGCATCATAATTGTCAGTTAAAAGCAATCAAATGCACCCAAATTATATAGCAGAGAACCTTTTTATGGATTTCCTACAGATAACGTTTAAAACAAAAAGCACTGAACATTTTTTCCCACTATTGTTTAAAAGGAGAAAACAAAAATCACATTTCTTATGTGCCTCCTTGCAGAAGCCATACTTCAGTCCGTCAACTTGGTATTAAATGAACCACAGTTGAATTAAGTAAATGTGATAAGGCTCTATACTTTACTATCAAAGTTCCAGATCAGAAGGATTAAATTTCCTGCATGTTGCACATTTCCCGACTTCCAATTCAGTCTCCTTCCGATGACAATACAAGGTCAGTATCAGATAGGCTCATGCATCTCTGTACAGTTATTCTAATGAATTGCGACAGAACATTGGGCTTCAAAGCATTTTTGAAAATATATACCAATGATAAAATTTATCAGTTGATTTTAAAAAATAAGGCTACATGTTGAACTACTATACGAACAAAGTGTTCTAAAAATATATGGATGAGATCATAAGATATTGGAAACAAGAGAATTATGTAGAAAGTTTTCAGTTTTTTTTAAATGGGTTCTATTGGGTTTCTTTGTTTCCTGGCTGCCTGTAAGGAGATGAATCTCAAGGTTGTATAAAGCTTACGTACTTCGATGATAATTTCTGTTGAACTTTGAATTTATGTTATGATATAGTTCTAGTAGTATTTATTGAATGATTCAAAATATTCCTAAGCAATTACTTAGAATTAAATTCACCACAGATTTTTTTTTTGCATTTCCTCATTTCACAGACTATCCTTTAACTCAAAAGGCAAGCAAGAAAAATAAAATGCATTCCCTGAAGATTTTGCAGAAATCTTCAAAAGTGTTTTGCCATTGCGTTCGTCTAATGGTTATATGCCACATGAATAAGATTGTCCTTAACCACTCACTACTACTGCGAAGCATAATTTATCATCACGCCATGGATCGCATCACTTCAAAACTCTGGAAACTAATTTTCAAGTAAGAGCAACTTTGATTAGCAATTTGTAATAAAAATCCATTTTTTGATTTTGCAGAAATCAAACAATATTCAATAAATTCGTCAAAATCTATTTAAATGTCGTGTGACTATATATGAAATTTAACACAGACAACTGCAAAACAATACCTATAGGAAAGAGTCTGAGCTACGACACAAAATTCCATTGTATGTATTGAAATATTTCTGGATAATCCCCTAAAATTCTCAGACTCATCACTCAAGATGTTGAGCGAATAACAATCAAAAGTTCCAGATTTTTGAAAAATATAGCTGAAGTAATGTACTAAAAGTCAGCAGAATTCTGTACGGTGTTCTAGTCAGACCTTCAAGTGCTGTATCTATATATGAGCTTTGATTCACAAAAGAAACACAGGAGGTTCTACGGGGAAGAGACACAAGACTCAATCTTTATGTCTGTGGTGTGCGTTCTAAAGATAAGCTGGAGAAACTTGGCGTTCTGGTCAGAAAGGAGATACGTAAGAGATGATTTTACACAGAAGTATAGAAGGAAATGGGAAAAATTATTTAGATAATTATACTACTTCAACCCAAATTTGTTTTTATAAAGAAGTTAAATGTAATTAAATCCATTGGACATGGGAAAATCAAGGTAGAGGACTGAATTCTTAGAAAAGCAGTGTTGTTAAAAGATTTTGGATTCTTTTAAGAAATAATTAGATATTAAAGTGGAAATAAATCAGGAACTTTCTGGATAATGTTTAAAATACAATGATTGATAAGCCTTATGTCTATTTATCACTAAGCTCACAAAAACTTAAGAAATCAGAGAACTTTTCCATTGAATTGGGCCGAAATATGGATGGGAGGGATATGGAGGGCTATGGTCCATGATGGAAATGGGCAGTTTTGATAATTCAGCACAGAATCGATGGGCCCAAGGGCCTGTCTCTGTGCTGTTGTTTACTATGATTCCAAAACTGAGTAATATCTTTCAACACCATCTTTCATATCCAAACTCACCAATTCACCTTATGCCCTTAATTTACTGGCTTCTTACAAATTGTAAAAATGCAGGGTTTTGTAACATGTAACCTTAAAAATATACACCATTGTTAGTACTTGGTTAAAAATTAACCTTAATACTCCTACAAGACTCAGTCATGAACACTTATCTAGAAAGTGAATACTTAATCACATCGATGTCTAATAGTTCATTAATGTAACCGTCACATATATAAATAGCTGTAGGAAAATACCTTGAAGAAATAATCTGATATTCCTCATATATAAAGTAGTAATATAGTACAGTTGCTTGATTTTTCATAGAAATTGTGTGCCCCTGTGTATGCTGAAGAATAAACAATAGAGATACAGTAATCTGATGCACTAACTAAATTACAGCTGCCTGAAGATATGGGGAAAATACCGTTACTATAACTTGAAGTAGCGTTAAAGAGTAAAGGAGGATTATTAAAACTACAAGTCAGGATCCAACAAAATGTACTTAATAATGATGTATCAGAAATGTTGCACTCTCAGAAGTGATATCACAAATCTATCCCTAAAGCTTAATTTTCAGGTTGAGTCAATGGTGAGGAAGGCAAATGCAATATTAGCATTCATTTCAAGAGGACTAGAATATAAAAGCAAAGATGTAATGTTGAGGCTTTTTAAAACAGTGGTGAGGCCTCACTTGGAGTATTGTGAGCAGTGTTGGGCTGTTTATCTAAGAAAAGATGTGCTGACCACGGAAAGGGTTCAGAGGAGGCTCATGAAAATGATTCTGGAATTGAAATGAATGTCATATAAGGAGCATTTGATAGCTCTGGGCCTGAACTCATTGGAATTCAAAAGAATGAGGGGGGACCTCACTGAGACCTATTTAATGTTGAAAGGCCTCGATAGAGAGGATATGGAGAGGATGTGTCCTATGGTGGGAGAGCCTAGGACACAGACTCAGAATAGAGGGACATCCATTTAGAATGGAGATGAGGAGGAATTCCTTTAGCCAAAAAATGGTGAACCCGAGGAATCCGCTGCCACAGGCAGCTGTGGAAGCCACGTCAACGGATATATTTAAGGCAGAGGTTGATAGATTTCTTGATTAATCAGTGCATGAAGGGATATGGGAAGAAGGCAAGACATTGGGTCTGAGAGAAAAAATAGATCAGATAGGATGAACTGATGAAGCAGACTTGATAGGCCAAATGGCCAAATTCTGTTCCTATATCTTATGGTCTTATGATTGAATTTGTGTGGTCAATATCATCCATTCTCAATATTCTTGTCCTGTACAGGTATCATGAAATAGCTGAAGGGCAGCCTAATTCACCATATACAGTCACAAAACAACACACAGGAAACTAAATCATTTGGATTTAGCTTTGGGTAAGTATTTTTTTTTCCCATGTGGTGAGCGTGTGGAATGGGCTGCTGGCGACAGTGGTGGAGGCGGATACGATAAGGTCTTTTAAGAGACTCCTGGACAGGTACACGGAGCTCAGAAAAATAGCGGGCTATGGGTTAAGTAACCTAGCGGGCTAAGTAACTTCTAAGGTAAGTACATATTCGGCACAGCTTTGTGGCCGGAGGGCCTGTATTGTGCTGTAGGTTTTCAATGTTTCTATGAAAATAAAAAAAACATTAGTTCTGTACAATTGTTTAAAAATAATTAGTAATGAGTATCAAAATGATAATTATAGCTCAGAACACAGAAGGTCTTAAATGTGAACATGGACACAGGGACTCCCAGGAATCAGTAAGGGTCAAAGAATGTAATTTACTATAATACGAACTCTGCTTTGCAAATGAAGATTGTGTTACAGAACGTGATCTTGAGGGCCCAGTATGAGAGACCAACCATTAGTGAAGATAAGATCATGTTTGTGTGATGATTGATGAAGGGATTGCTGGTGAATGTCATGAGCCCATCGTATTGAATGAATCATCTAAAAGTAGGTCTTCAAGGAATCCTCACAAGCAGGAAGAAAAGGCAATACAAACAAGAGAAAACCTGCAGATGCTGGAAATCCAAACAACACACAAAAATGGTGGAGGAGCTCAGCAGGTCGGGCAGCGTCTGTGAAAAAGTGTAAACAGTCGATGTTTTGGGCTGAGATCCTTCATCAAGACTAGAGAAAAAAGATGAGAAGAAAGAGTGTGGGGGGAGGAGAGGGTGAAACACAAGGTGATGGGTGAAACTGAGGGGGAGGGGTGAAGTAAAGAGCTGCGAATTGAATGGTGAAAGAGATACAGGACTGGAGAGGGGGGAATCTGATAGGAGAGGACAAAAGACCATGGAAGGAAGAAAAGGCAGGGGTGGGGGGAGCACCAGAGAGAGTTGAAGGGCAGGTAAGGAGATAAGGTGAGAGAGGGAAAGGGAAATGGGGAATGGGGGCATTACCAGAAGTTCGAGGGATTGATGTTCATGCACTCAGTTTGGAGGCTACCCAGATGGACTATAAGGTGTGGCTTCATCGTGACAGTAGAGGATGCCTTGGACTGACGTGTCAGAACGGGAATGGGAAGTGGAATTAAAATGGGTGGCCACTGGGAGATCCCACTTCTATGGTGGGCAGAAGGTGGTGCTTGGCGAAGTGCATTCCTAACCTATGTCGGGTCTCATCAATAAACAGGAGGTCACACCAGCATCACTGGACCCCAACAGATTCTCAGGTGAAGTGTCACCTCACCTGGAAGGACCATTCGGGGCCCTGAATGGGAGGAGGTGTAGGGGGAGGTGTAGCATTATTCAGGGCCCCCAAACTGTCCTTCCAGGTGAGGTGACACTTCACCTGTGAGTCTGTTGGGGTCATCTACTGTATTCGGTCCTCCTGGTGTGGCCTCCTGTATATTGGTGAAACTTGACACAGATTGAGAAATGGCTTCACTGAGCACCTACGCTCTGTCCACCAGTAAAAGTGGGATCTCCCAGTGGCCACCCATTTTAATTCCACTTCTCATTCCCATTCTGACATGCCAGTCCATGGCCTCCTCTACTGTCGCGATAAGGGCACACTTGGGTTGAAAGAACACCACCTTATATTCCGTCTGGGTAGTCTCCAACCTGATGGCATGAACGTTGATCTCGAGAACTTCTGGTAATGTCCCCCACCCTCTCACCATTTCCCATCCCCTTTTCCCTCTCTCACCTTATCTCCTTATCTGCCTATCACATCCCTCTGGAGCTTCTCCCCCTTTTCTTTCTTCCAAGGCCTTCTGTACTCTCCTATCACATTCCTCCTTCTCCCGCCCTGTATCTCTTTCACCTATCAATTTCCAAGCACGTTTCCACACCCACATCCCCCCCCCCACTGGTTTCACCCATCACCTTGTGGTTCTTTGTCCCCTCCCCACACCTTCTTACTCTGACTCATCTTTTTCTCTCCAGTCCTGATGAAAGGTCTTGGCCCAACATCTCTTTTCCAGAAAAGGTATTAACAATTTTACCAGTGTGATTTAAATTCACTTAAATGTTTTTCCTCAACTCATCAAGTGAAGGAACCGATATTCACTTTTTTATAGGCATCCGTTGGTCTTGTGAGAAGGTTGGAAGGTTTCCAGGGTGCGAGCCTGGGCAAGGTTGTATGGAAGACCGGCAGTTGTCCATGCTGCAAGTCTCCCCTCTCCACGCCACCAATGTTGTCCAAGGGAAGGACATGAAGGCTGATTCAGCTTGGCACTGGTGTCGTCGCAGAGCAATGTGTTGTTAAGTGCCTTGCTCAAGGACACAACATGCTGCCTCAGCTGAGGCTCAAACTAGCGACGTTCAGATCACTAGACTGACACCTTAACTACTAGGCCATATTATTAATAGTCATAGTCGTACTTTATTGATCCCGGTGGAAATTGGTTTTTGTTACAGTTGCACCATAAATAATAAATAGTAATAGAACCATAAATAGTTAAATAGTAATATGTAAATTACGCCAGTAAATTATGAAATAAGTCCAGGACCAGCCTATCGGCTCAGGGTGTCTGTCCCTCCAAGGGAGGAGTTGTAAAGTTTGATGGCCACAGGCAGGAATGACTTCCTATGCCGCTCTGTGCTGCATCTCGGAGGAATGAGTCTCTGGCTGAATGTACTCCTGTGCCCAACCAGTACATTATGTAGTGGATGGGAGACATTGACCAAGATGGCATGCAACTTAGACAGCATCCTCTTTTCAGACACCACCGTCAGAGAGTCCAGTTTCATCCCCACAACATCACTGGCCTTACGAATGAGATTGTTGATTCTGTTGGTGTCTGCTACCCTCAGCCTGCTGCCCCAGCACACAACAGCAAACATGATAGCACTGGCCACCACAGACTCATAGAACATCCTCAGCATCATCCGGCAGCTGTTAAAGGACCTCAGTCTCCTCAGGAAATAGAGACGGCTCTGACCCTTCTTGTAGACAGCCTCAGTGTTCTTTGACCAGTCCAATTTATTGTCAATTCGTATCCCCAGGTATCTGAAATCCTCCACCATGTCCACACTGACCCCCTGGATTGAAACAGGGGTCACCGGTACCTTAGCTCTTCTCAGGTCTACCACCAGCTCCTTAGTCTTTTTCACATTAAGCTGCACTTTTTCACATTAATATGCACTACATGAGATATTTTCCAAACTATTGACAGAGTTTCTCCCTTTTGCCGCCTGCTATTGGGGACTCAGGAGTCGATCGGGACTTTAAGACTTTTTTTTTACCGTGCCCATGGTCTGCTCTTTATCAAATTATGGTATTGCTTTGCACTGCTGTAACCATATGTTGTAATTATGTGGTTCTGTCAGTGTTAAGTCTTTGGTTTGTCCTGTTTTTCTGTGATATCACTGTGGAGGAATATTGCATCATTTCTTAATGTATGCATGCATTTCTAAATGACAATAAACGAGGACAGAGTGTCCTCATAATCTAATCTAATTTCTGTCATAGTTTGTTAGTGAAGAGTTGTGCATTGTTAAAAAGTGAAAAGTATGCAAATTCACATCTTTGTAGCAATAAAGTTGCCTTGAATGAGAAAGTGATAATGTAGTTGCAGTTTACCTGTTCATTTGCTTGGTTCTGATATTTTAAACTTTGCCAGTCAGAGAGATTCCCAGGAGATGACTCACTCAAATGCCACAGTTCAACGTAATTTTCATGTGGAATTGTATTAACTACACACTCAGAATCCATTTTCAAATCTTTCTATAATTAAACAAATCAGACAAAAATGTTATAAGAACAAAGAAATACATTCTAAAGATAATGTTGCACAACTATTAAAGAAACAGTGCATAAATGCCATGAAAGATTTTGAAACATACATCATTTTGGATATACAGTATTATTTGGCAAAATGAAGTGCAACACAAGAAATAAGCTCTTGCCTCTTGAAATACTGATGGAAAATTAGGGTTTGTAATCCTCAGTAGTTTGTGAATGAATTACACATTATCCTATCCGTACACCTGTACATCTACTTGTTAATATCTAATCAGCCAACCATGTAGCAGCAACTCGATGCACAAAAGCATGCAGACATGGGCAAGAGGTTCAGTGGTTGTTCAGACCAAACTCCAGAATGGGAAAGAAATGTGATCTAAGTGACTGGCTGTTGAATGATTGTTGGTGCCAGTTGGGGTGGCTTAAGTATGCCAGAAACGGCTGATCTCCTGGGGTTTTCACACACAGCGTTCTTTGGAGTTTACACAGAATGGTGCAAGAAACAAAACAAAGGAGAAGTGTTCTGGCTGCGTGGATTTCCTAGGGATATCCTGGCCTCCAACTACATCACACAATGTACATCAGCAGCTCAGTTTGCCATTGCAAACTGCTCCTGGTATGTAGAAAAGTGGTAGAATCTGTGGATGATGGTAATGGGGAGGAGGGGTAGAGGGTGAAGAAGAAGCAACTGTTGGGAATGTGGAGAGAATTTGGTAGGTTAGGATAGGATTCACATAAAAATGGATGTTTAATGGTGGGCATATCTGAGACTAAGTAACTGGAATAAAGTGAACAAAGCTACTCAGCAACATCAGCTATGACTCATGGCTGACCTACCCGATTATTTGTAACTGCCAAGAATAATAATTCATGTTCATATCTGTTAAATTGCAACTAAAATTATACAAAGGTGTGTGAAAGTTCCTTGTGCTTCCTGCCCGATATATTTATAAAATGTATTTATTTCACCCGTGAGAAAGTTTCAGCATCTGGACCTCTACAACTGCCATATTAATAATGTGGGTGTAAACAAAACAACATTCTTTTGACATAGAATAAAATCTGGAAGATGCTGGAAAGGTTAAAACTTCCTTTGATGCATTTGACACACTTCCATTTTATTTATTTCAGCACTTTTCTGGATCTTAGGTATTCTATTTCTACATTTAAGAAGTTGTTAGGAGATTAAAGACATTTCTGACATAGTTATAGCTGGGTACCACAGTTAAACATGTTACTACACCTTCCAGAAAGGGGATCAGGTCTGTGGTCTTACTGAGCAGATAGTATCTTCTCCAAGAAAATTCATATCTTATTCCAGGTTCATTATGCCAAAGGCATTTTTTGGAATAACATCATACTTAAAGATTCAGAGAGTCATAGAACACTACAGCACAGAAACAGACCCTTCAAGCCCATCTAGTCCATGCCAAACCATTAATCTGCTTAGTCCCATGGACCAGCACCCCAACAGCCCTCCATACCGTGGCCATCTATGTACCTATCCAAGTTTCTCTTAAATGTTGAAATCAACCACACATTCAACACTTGAGCTGGCAGCTTGTTCCACATGCTCTCCAACCTCTGAGTGAAGAATTCCTCCATGTTCCCCTTAGATATTTCATCTTTCTCCAGTAACCTATGGCCTCTAGTTCTAGTTTCACCCAACCTCAGTGGAAAAAGCCTACCTGTATTTACCCTATCTACATTCTTCTTTTACTCTCCAGGGATTTTAAGTCCTAATATATTCTTCCTTTCTTTGTAATTCAGGCCCTCAGGTCCCAGTAAAATCTTCATAATTTTTTTCTACAATCTTTCAATCTTACTTACATATTTCTTGTAGGCAGATGACCAAAACTGGATACGATACTTCAAATTAGACCTGATCAATGACTTAAATAGCTTCAACATAACATCCCAAGTCTTGTACTCAATACATTGATTTTTGTTATGACCCTATCTACCTGTCAGCCCACTTTCAATGTATTATGGATCCGTATTCCCAAATCCCTCTATTCCACTGCACTCCTCAGTGCCCTACTGCTCACTGTGTAAGACCTAACCTGGTTGTCCTACCAAAGTACAATACTTTACACTTGTCTGCAATAAATTCCATATGCCATTTCCTCACCCATTTCACCAGCTGGACCAAATCCTACAGCAAACTTTGATCGTGTTCCTCGCTGTAAACTAGGCCCTCAATCTTGGTGTCATCTGCAAATTTGCTGATCTAGTTTACCACATTATCATCCAGATCATTGATATGGATGACAGACAATGGACCCAGCACTGATCCCTGTGGCACACCACTAGTCACAGGCCTCCAATCAGAAAGGCAACTATCTATACCCATTCTCTGGCTTCTTCCATGAAGCCGAGGTCTAATGCAGTTTACTACCTCATCTTGAATGCCAAGTGATTGAACATGCTTGTCCATTTTGGTAAAAGGAACAATAGTGCGGACTATAATCTAAATGTGGAGAAGGTTCACGCATCAGAGGTGCAGAGGAACTTAGGGGTCCTCGTGCAAGACTCCCAGAAGGTTAATCCACAGACTGAGTCTCTGGTAAAGAAGGCAAATGCAATGCTGGCATTCCTTTCAAGAGGAATAGAATATAAAAGCAAGGAGATAATGCTCAGGCTTTATAAGACACTAGTTGGGCTAGACCTGCTGAGTATTGTCAACAGTTTTGGGACTCGTATCTCAGAACGGATGTGTTGTCATTAGAGAGAGTCCAGAGAGGGTTAATGAGGATGATTCCAGGACTGAAGGGGTTAAAATATGAGAAGCATTTGGCAGCTTTGGGCATGTACTCACCGGAATTTAGAGGAATGCCGGGGAGTTCATTGAAACTGAATGTTGAAAGAACTAGATAGTGTGGATATGGAGAGGATGTTTCCTATGATGGAGGTATCCAGAACCAGAGAGCACAGCCTCAAAATTGAGGGGCAACCCTGTTGAGCAGAGGTAAGGAGGCATTTTTTTTTAGCTAGAGAGTAGCAAATCTGTGCAATGCTCTGCCACAGTCTGTGGTGGAGGCCAGGTCCGTGAGTATATGGGCAGAAGGCCGGAAATCATGTTGAGGAGGAGATAAAAAAAAAAGATGAGCCATGATTGAATGGTGGAGCAGACTCGATGGGCCAGATGGCCTAATTCTGCTCCTATGTCTTATGGTCTTACATTCAAGGTGGAAGTTGATAGTTTCCTGATCGGTCAGGCATCAAAGGATCTGGCGAGAAGGCAGGTGTATAGGGTTGAGTGGGATCTGTGATCAGGTCTGATAGAATTGTGGAGCCGACTCGATGGGCTGAATGACCTAATTCTTCTCCTATGTTTAATGGGCTTAGGGACCACATTTTGGACCTTGTCAAAAGACTTTCTAAGCAACATCAACTGCCTTGCCTCCATCAACTTTCCTGGTAACTTCCTTGAAAGCCTCTCTAAGATTGATTAGACATGACCTGCCACGCACAAAGCTATACTGACTATCCCTAATCAGTCCCTGTCTATTCAAATACTTAAATATATGATCCCTTAGAATACTTTCCAATAACTTTCCCACTTCTGATGTCAGACTCACTAGCCTATAATTTCCCGGTTTATGTTCACAGCCTTTCTTAAACAGTACGATAACATTAGCAATCCTCCAACACCTTACCCATGGCTAGGGATGATTTAAATATCTCTGCTAGAGTCTCTGCAATTTCTGCACAAGCCTCCCACAGGTTCCAAGAGAACATAATGTCATGCCCTGTGGATTTATCCACTCTAATTTGCCTCAAGACAGCAAACACCTCCTCCTCTGTGATCTGTATTGGGTCCACTAACCTCACTCCTGCATTGCCTCACTTCTATAGACTCTGTGTTCACCCGCCGAGTAAATAAAAAACGCAAAAAATTCACTTAGGATCTCCTCCAGCTCCAGGCATAGATTGCAACTCTGATCTTCCAGAAGATCAATTTTGTCCCTTGCTACCCTTTTGCTCTCAATATACCGGCAGAAGCCCTTTAAATTCTGCACCTTTTCTGCTGGAGGAACCGCATGTCTTCTTTTACTGCTCCTGATTTCCTTCGAAGTGATATCTTGCATTTCTCATACTCAAATACCTCTTTGTTCCTGCCTATTTGTATCTGCTATGCACCAGCTTCTTCTTAACCAGGATCTCAATAACTATTGAACACCAGGGTTGCCTAAACAAGTTAGACCTTGCCTTTTATTCTGACAACAACATTCAAGCTTTGTACTCTCAAACTTTTACCTTGAAGGCTTCCCATTTGCTAGAAAACAATCCCAATCCACACTTGCCAGATCATTTCTGAAACCATTAAAATTGATCTTTCGTCAATTTAGAATATCAACCCACAGACCAGACCTACCCTTTTCCATAATTACCTTGAAATTAATGGTATCATGACAACTAGATGCAAAGTGTTTCCCAATACAGACTTCTGTCACCTGTCCTGTCTCATTTGTCATGCAAGCAGGCTTTTTCTACTGAAGCTGGTGGGACATCTGGAGACCATGAGTTAAGGGTGAAAGGGTCAAAAGTTTTAGTGAAATATGAGGGTTGTGAGAGTGTGGAATGAGTTGCCAGCACAGGTGGTGCACGCGAACTCGAGTTGAACGTTTAGGGGAAGTGTGAATGGACGGTAGGGATATGGAGGACTATGACCCAGTGCTGGTCGATGGGAGTAGGCAGTTTAACTGGCTTAACCCTGACCTTATGGACTGTTTCCATGCTGTCCCTTTCTGTGACTCTATGACTCAGCGTTCTGAAAGAGTTCTTGCTGTACTCGCAAATGCATTGAAATGAAATTGAGTAAAAGTCACTGTCATCACAATCACTCTGGGATAGATTACTTACAATTCATAGAATATCACACTGAAAAAGCTGAAACTTACATGAATTTCATTTGGAATCTCAGTAGGTGGCTTCATTTTGTAATTCTTTCCATGGTTTACTGGAACACTGATAGAGTTGCTAGGAAATGCAGAGCCATGGGAGATGCCCTTAGACATGTTTCGGGGGGAAACATGATTTGATGCGTTTTCCCTCTGATGAGCAGCCTTCTGATCAACTCTGCGGGTGAGAGTGATTCCACTGATGAATTAGACCGTCCTTCTTCAATCAGTCAATTGTTCGTTCTACGTTAATGCTGTAAGTAACCTTGCTGTACCTTTCTGTCTTCAGACTCTTGAATGATAAATGTTTTTGACTGCTCCTTAATATATTCTGCCTGTTATTATTTGAGTTAAAACTATTCACAACTGTTTCTGTGCAGAAGTCTGAACGTTCTGTAACTCCAGTAAATAACCCATTTTCATACATTGACTCATAATTTTGTTAGCAATAATTTTAACTATCTCTCTTCTTCTCTCACATCTAAATAAAATACTAACAAAGGGATAAACACGAGAGTCTGCAGATGCTGGAAATCCAGAGTAACACACCCAAAATCTGGAGGAACTCAGCAGGCCAGGCAGTATTTGTGGAAAAGAGTAAACAGTCGAGGTTTCGGGATGAAATCCTTCATCAGGACTGGAAAGGAAGGGGAAGAAGCCTGAACAAAAATATGTGGGGAGGGGAAGAGGCTCAAGCTACAAGGTGATTGGTGAGACCCAGTGAGGGGGAGGTAGGCAGCTGGGGGAGGGGAGATGAAGTGAGAACCTGGGAGATGATTGGTGGAAAAGGTGAAAGGCTGTAGGAGGATTCTGACAGGAGGAGAGTGGACCATGGGAGAAAGGAGAGAAAGGGAAGGAATAGGGACACCAGAGGGAGGTGATAGGCAGATGAGAAGAGGTAAGAGTGAAACAAAGTGACAAATTAACAACATGAAATTGTCTGGGAAAGAGTCATAGGCAACTTCAGGAAAACACACATCCAGTAAATGTTTACTTTTTGTCTGACCATTGAGGTGCATTGACTTGTGCTCATACTCCAAAGTCCATGCACTGTGAGACATCATCATTTCACCTTGTTGTAATGAGGCAGGGGGAGACAGTAAATAACCACACGTATTAATCAATACCAGTGATTACATTGGAGGTAATCAGGAGGTATTTACTATGGAGGTGTAGTTACTGTATCACATGATCTGCGTATATTTTCGGACTTATGGACAAAACAGACATATGAACTTCTGTAAAAATGAAACTCCTTCATAATCTGCAGCTGATGTGATATTGAATTCACTGATTCTGATTTGTGCTTTCTACTCTTTCCTCTGCTTATTTCCAAATTTTCTCTGTCTGTTTCTCCCCTGTTCCATCAAGTTCCAGATTCTTGCCTTTCTCTTGGTTGCAATTTTATCAGCTCACACTTTCAGCAATTACCTAAGCAAAACAAAACTAAAAGCCTAATCGCAAATACGAGGAATTCTGCAGATGCTGGAAATTCAAGCAACACACATCAAAGTTGCCGGTGAACACAGCAGGTCAGGCAGCATTTCTAGGAAGAGGTACAGTCGACGTTTCAGGCCGAGACCCTTCGTCAGGACTAACTGATAGAATAGATAGTAAGAGATTTGAAAGTGGGAGGAGGAGGGGGAGATCCGAAATGATAGGAGAAGACAGGAGGGGGAGGGATGGAGCCAAGAGCTGGACAGGTGATTGGCAAAAGGGGTATGAGAGGATCATGGGTCAGGAGGCCTAGGGAGAATGAAAGTGGGGGGGGGACCCAGAGGATGGGCAAGGGGTATAGTCAGAGGGACAGAGGGAGAAAAAGGAGAGAAAGAGAACAAGAATGTGTGTAAATAAATAAATAACGGATGGGGTATGAGGGGGAGGTGGGGCATTAGTAGAAGTTAGAGAAGTCAATGTTCATGTCATCAGGTTGGAGGCTACCCAGACGGAATATAAGGTGTTGTTCCTCCAACCTGAGTGTGGCTTCATCTTTACGGTAGAGGAGGCTGTGGATAGACATATCAGAATGGGAATGGGATATGGAATTAAAATGTGTGGCCACTGGGAGATCCCGCTTTCTCTGGCGGAATTTAGACACAAGAGATTCTGCAGATGGTGGAAATCTACAGCAATGTGCTGGAAGAGCTCAGCAGGTCAGGCAGCATCTATGAATGGGAATAAACAGTCCATGTTTTGAGCTGAGACCCTTCATCAAGACTCATTATTGAATTGTGCAATGTAGGTACTTGACAAAATTTAATACAGATAACAGTACTGTGCAAAAGTCTAAAGCATGTGTAAAAATATTCTGCAAAGATGCTTTGAATTGAAAAGTCTCTAAATATTAAACAATTTACTGTAAGAGCAGTAAGCAACAAAAAACTAAATCAAATTCAACATTTGGTGTCACCACCCTTTGCCTTTAAAACTGCATCAGTTCTCTTCGGTACAATTATCAGGTAGTTTTCTAAGAAAATTAGCTGGTAAGTTGCTCCAAGCATCTTGGAGAACATTTCTACTGTTTCACTGCAGACTTTAAACGTCTCAATTGCTTCTGTCTCTGCAAGTAACCCCAGGCAGCCTCGATGATGTTCAGATCAGGGCTCAGTGGAGGCCATACCATCTGAAAACATATATAAATTCTAGGGTGCACAGTACTGTATAGGTTGTAAATTTTTGGAGAATGGCTCTAAAATCCATTGTTAAAAATGAGATGTGGAGTTGAAATAATGACTAAAAATAAATAAGATTTCTCAATGAACATTACCCTGAAATGTTGGGATACCAAACATATAGAAGTTAAATTTAATATGATTATTACCTGTGCAAGAGCTCTTGCATGAACTCATCATTTGTTGGCTCTTTTGTGGGAATATTGTGATCTTTAAAACCTTGACGTTTGGATGGAAGATTTATTTTTCTACTGTAGTGTGTTTCCTGGGGTGTGAGCTCAGAACCTTTACTTGGATAATCATGTTCTAACTTTTTGACATAACGTGGTTCTCTTTTGGTGACATCACTCTCTCTTTCACATCCAGTTTCATTTTTTCTTTTATCCTTTTTCTTATCAAATTTTGTTTGTTTGATTCCAGAACTGGCTCCACTTTTGGTTGCTTTTTTCTCATCCTTGGATTTAGAATCATCAGACATTTTGCTATTGGGAGCTGGCAACTTACTCTTTCGGAAACCAAACCACTTGGCTATTGAAGGCCCTGTCTTCTGTTTACTTTCCAAAAACTGAACTTTGCCCCGTTGTTGCAACTTCTGCATATTTTCCTGGATTCCCAGCATGACTTTTGCTTCGATGCTGCATTGTGTCTCAGCAACAGAAGGAGGGATGAGTACCTTGCCAGGATTCTCAGGCCTTTTGGACAGATTTTCCTGTTTCTTCGCAACTTTTGCCAAATTCAGTTCAGAGGGACTCTGTAACTTGCATGGATTTTCTGCAGAAGACATATTTGTTGATGACTGAGACTCATATCCAGAAAGCACTACATTTTTTCCTTTCTGTGGCATTTGTTTCATTTTTTTCTCACTGAGAGGTAGGCTTCTGCTTTCTTTCTGAGGAGGTGACTGTCTGCCACTACACTTGAAAGTACTAAGCTGACCGTCAGCCTTTGGTGGAGTTCTACAAGGCAACTTGCTAGGACTACTATGGTGGCTACTTGAGCTGCTTAAACTTCCACTTGATACCTGTCGTGTGTAGGAAACATCCACTTTTCTCGGAGAATGTGAAGCACTTTGGCTAGCTGAGGAGCCACAGGCTGGTTTAGTTTGCATTGCTTCCGCTGTGCCAGTGGAGTTCTGCCGCGTCAAGGAATTACCTCTGTCACTCGTGTTTGTAATGATTTGTGTTCGCACCTTTCCAGGCCCATCCACCAGTGAAACAGAAGACTTCTCCCCGGACTGATTGCTAAAACTCTGGCTTCGAGCTTTGGCACCGTTCATACCTAGAGCTGGTTTAAGATAAGGTTTGCTGTTAACAGAAACTGATCTCTTAAAAACTTTAATTTCCATGTTATTAACATCATTTCCATCTGTAGAGTTTCTGCAATATTTCACTTCACTCTCAAGTTCAGCAGGTAAACCTGCTTTAACAACAGGAGGATCCTGAATGTTGCCTTTATTCTCATTACCAACTATTGAACCTGGTTGTTCCAAAAATTCAATACTTTCAGATACATCAACTTGCTCAGATTTTCCCCGAGTTACATTTCCTTTAGAGTAGATATTAATACTGTCTTTCTCATGCTTCCCAGGTACAGTTGAACTTTTTCTCAACAATGGTGGTGATTTCAAGAATACTTTAAGTCCAACAGGAATACGAGTTTTGTGTTTTTGTTCTTCAAAGCATGAAAAGGTTATGTGCTTATCAGTAGAACCAGACGGAGACTGGCAGTGCTGTGGCTGAGCTGAGGGTTCATTTGTACTCGGTACATGGCACTGTGACGATGCTGGTAACATCTTACATGGTGTGCACTGCATTGCCAAGTCAATTTTGCATAATTGCCCTGTTTTGGCAGAAAATGTGTTTTGAAGTGAGGGATCCTTTTGGTTTGCATGATTGCATGCTAAACTTTTAATCATTTTAGCAGCTGCTTGAGGACAAGATTCAATGTGCATTGATGAAGTGTTTGAGCAATTTGTTTTCAGAGATTTTTTTTCAGAAGACACACCAGTCAAATCATTTGAGATTTCACTTGACTCCTGTGACAGGTGCACTGAATTTTGCAAAGCAGCTTTTTCATGGTGGGAGCTGCTCAAATCAGTGACTGCTGGGGATTGCTGGTTTAGTTGATTTTCTGTTTCATTTGCCATTGGGGAGGCAGGCAATGCTGCACTAGTGATTCCCAATGGCTTTAAAGATGGAGATGTGGGTGCATTCTTATCTGGCACAACAGGTGTGGATGTTTCAGATTTTGCAGTTATATTCAGAGAATGTTCACAATTTGGTCTAGAAAGCAAAGAAGTGGTTCTGCCTGGTGGAAGTGGAGGTGGAGGTGATGAAGATTTAATTTCCTCCGACTCTAAGGAATTCTGTTTATCTCGTGTGGGATGTTCTCGAAGATCCACCACTGGCTTTCTGGAAAATAAAGATCCTTGTAAAATCCCACAATGGCTCTTTCCTCCTGCATTGCATGATGCAACCTTGGAGCTTGGAGGAAGAGGGGGACTGCATTTTGGAAAACTGGTATCATTTTTCAAACCATTATTAATACCGAAATTTGGCATTTTTAAATATTTAGAGACTCTTATACCTGATGGAGACTTGTCTTGGTTAAGAGAGCCAAGTGGTGAAGGCAAATGGGGAGTGTCACTTCCATTTACGTGACAGGATTTTTGTGGTGAGCTTTTCCCTCTGTTGGGTATTTTGGTTAGATATGGCTTTTGAACAGAATGAGGAGATACAGAGTTTGATTTAGAAATTGTGCTACAAGACGGCTTCAATATTTTTTGTTGCTGAGGACTGTGTTGAGATAATGGCCCTTTGGAATTTCCAGAGTCTGTACAAACAACAGAACTAAATGATTTCTTGTCGACTTTAAGATCATCTAATGAATTTTGCAGCATGTGACCTTGCAGTGACTCTAAAATTGTACGGTTCCTCGCATCACTTCCTTGTTGACAAGTGATCAGTCCTTGAGGCAGCAGCCCAGTGTCATCTAGCGCAAAGTCAGTTTGCTGGCAATTCCCATCTGAAGCATTTGGAAAGGAAATTTGATTTGAAGACACTGTGACACTTGCGGTCTGTTGGGAATTAAACCTAATTGGCTGGCCATCTTCAGCATCAAACACTATTGTGATGCATTCTTCAGATGATGTTTTCACAAACTTGGTTGATTGACAGTTATCTTTCAGTAAGTTTGATGTCTGTGGATTACTGTCAGAGCAAGGTGAAAAATGGCTTTCATCTTTATCAGCAGAAGAGAAGAATGTTTTTTTACAACTGAGTGGGCTTGCATGACTCACTGATTGTTTGTCACTTAAAAAACTTGATACAAGTTCAGAAGAATTTATCTTTTCAGTGTCTTCCAGTTGAGTTTCATCCAACTTCTCAATATCCTCTGTGTCAGACAGCTGGATCGCCAAATCCTCATAGTGCAGTTTGGTAGAATTAAATTGCAGTTTTGTTGCAGGCAACTTATTGTTTGTACAAAACTTGTCACTAGACTGCAAACTAGTGACAAAACTCGTCAGCTTTTCAGGCTTTTCTCTTGAGCTTAGGTGTGTGAGCCTTTCTGAAACATTGTGATCCCAGTCAAACAGGCTGTCAGAAATACTGTGTGTTAGCTTCTTACAAAATGATTTGCAATCTTTACTTGGCACTTCATTTATTATGACTGCTGTGTAGTCATCATCTGCATCATCATTTGAATCAGAATCATATACGAATGGTTTGGGCTGATCTAAGCACACTATATTATCAGTGGCCTTGAAAGGTGTTGGAGTTTTATCCTTATTGCGAGTCCGACATCTTAGGCCAAGCGAGTAAATTCCTTCATTGGAGTTCATGCAATCCTTGTAAGCCCACTTTGACACAATCGAAGGTGGTTCCAAGAAAGACCCTTTCTTCTGAAGCTTTTTCAATCCTTCTAAGATGTGGCATTCTTTTTCTCGAGTGGGAGGTAGTTCTTCTGCAGGACTAGAGAGGTTGCTGGGAAGCGAGGAGCCAATGCTGAGTCTTGTTTCCCAGTTTAGCGATGACTGTTAGTGAAGAGGAATAATACAGATAAATATTCCAGCCAGACTGTTAATAATGTGACAACAAGATTCAACAAGTTTCAACAAGTTCTTCATCAATCAAATATAAATTATGCATTAATGAACCAGCAAAATTCATTTACCCAAATAAAGGAGCATTCTCAGGCACATGTGCAAATATGTGTTTATGGGCTCATTCATTTAAACTTAATAAATAGACACTAACATTCCTTGGCAGATCTGACTTGGAGAGCAGATAATTTGTACATCAATTATCAGAACTGGGGACAGGACTGGACTCTGTTGGGAATCCTTTCTATCTTTTGTTTGAAGGCTGGGTGACCACTGGTTAACTTTCTGTCCAATAACATAATGCTTCTTCTGTCTTACGAGACATGGTGTGTTTCACTGGGAGTACAAATCCAGGAAATACTGGCATTCTTTTGGTGTTTGTGGGATTTCATGGCTGGAGCAATGTAATAATAATAAACCAGCACTCCACCAGAGAATCAAAATAGGTGGCATTAGTGTAAATGTATAGACTTGGGCCATGCAGGTAAGTCCCATCTCTTATCTCATCATTTAGGACAACCTCTTAGCCTACAGTAGGGCAGGCAAAAGTTTCACTCCAAATATGCTAACAAGGGTCAATCTTAATTATTTGCCAATCTTCAAACATTTTATTACCAGCTAGATCTCTGCATACCACCAAAAGAGATGAGAGAGATCTTAAGTGGGTCTGCATTTCCTCAGGAGACGGACACAGAGACTCGAGGAGTGAGGCAGAGCAGCATCGACTTCATGGACCCTACACAGATTACTGGGGAGGAGGCATTTGCTGCCTTGTGGAAAATCACGGTGAACAAATCCCCACAGCCTCACAAGGTTTTCCCTCGGACTCTGTGAGAGGCAACTGCAGATATTGCTGGGGGCCCTTAGTAAGGATTGGAGGACAGCTAATGTTGTTCTGCTGTTGAAGAAAGGCTCGAAGAAGAAACCAGGAAATTACAGGGTGGTGAACCTGACATCAGCAGTGGGAAAGTTATTGGAAATTATTTGAAAGGATCGGATATATGAGCACTTGGATAGACAGGGATTGATTAGGGATGGACAGTATAGCTTTGTACGTGGTAGGTTGTGTCTAACTAATCTTATAGAGTTTTTTGAGGAAGTTACCAGGAAAACTGACAAAGAAGGAAGGCAGTGGATGTTATTTATATAGACTTCAGCAAGGCATTTGACATGATCCCACATGGGAGGTTGGTCACGAGGGTTCAGTTGCTTGGCATTCAAGACAAGGTAGTAAACGTATTAGACATTGGCTTTGTGGGAGGAGTCAGAGAGCGGTAGTAAATGGTTGCCTCTCTGACTGGAGGCCTGTGACTAGTAGATTGGTGCTGGGTCCATTGTTGCTTGTCATCAGTGATCTGGATGATAATTTATGGGTGACACCAATACTGGGGGGTGTAGTGGACAGCAAGGAAAACTACCAATGCTTGCAGTGGGATTTGGACAAGCTGGAAAAATGAGCCCAGTTAATGACGCTCCCGGGAGACGCCCTGTCAATGACGCTCCCGGGAGACGCCCCGACAGTGACACTCCCGGGAGACGCCCTGTCAATGACATTCCTGGGAGACGCCCCGACAGTGTCATTCCTGGGAAACCCTTGTCAAATGAAGTTCAGTTAATAAGACTGTACCCTCTTACTCCATGTCCTTCCTTCATTCCAAGTGTAGGAGCCACTTGAATGTTCACTGCAGGCACTTGAGATCGAGAGGTCACTGCTGCTACAGCTGCTCCTGGGATAAAACTGGCTAGGTACGGTCAGATTTAATTGACTCTGACACTTTAAAACCGATACATTTGATGGTGTATTTGCATGAGCTTCCTGTTAATAGAGAAAAGAATACTTGTCACATTGGAACAACTCTTCTCATACATAGTTAACAGAGAAACATTTTCTGGTCATCTGTCACTTCCAATGCACAAGCAAATATTTGTATTTGTTCCAGTTTGCTCAAACTTTTTGTAGAACTTCCTTTCACAACAAAGTTACACTCATCATTTCGGCATATCATACGATCCAGTATTTTATCTTTTTTCCCCAGAAATTACTTCTGATTCTTTTCTATGAATTCAAACATCAAATTATTCCATGAGACTCAATTATGTTGATTTAAACTAACTGGAGAAAATCAGAAAACCTTACAAGTAAATAAAAGATGCATGGGGAGCAAGAAATGTTAATACTGTGAGTGTGGATCCCGAGCTGGGTTTGAAAGATTGTAAAGCTTAAGTACTAAACAAGAGAAATTCTGCCGATGCTGTAGATCCAAGCAACACACACAAAATGCTGGAGGAACCCAGCATCTTGGAAAAGAGTAGAGTCGACATATCGGGCCGAAACCCTTCGTCAGGACCTTCAGAATAGCTGAAGTATGAACAGATTTCAATAACCTTTGTTGTCTCTTTCTAGATCATTTGAAAGATTGCAAAGTCTCTGCTTAATCCTCTTTAAGAGGCAAAACAAACATGTTTGTTTCTAGAAAAATGCTGATTAGTGATGCAAAGAACAGTTAAGGTAGGTTTGTGGAAAGAGGTTAATGTTTAAGTAAAAGAGCCTTTGTCAAAATTCCTAATCTTAACTGCTTTTTCAGATTTCAAGTCCAAAGTTCAAAGTAAACTTATTATCATACATATATGTCACCATATAAAACCCCGAGATTAATTTTGTTGCAGGCATACTCAATAAATCTATAGAATAATAACAATTACTTAATCAATAAAACATCACACCACCCTGGGTGTTCAACAAAAGTGCAAAAGACAACAAACTGTGCAAATTCAAAAAGTAATAATAACAATAATAAATAAGCAAAAATATTGAGAACACGAGATGAAGAGTCCTTGAAAGAGGGTCCCTAGGTTGTGGGGCAATTAAAGCTGAGAGACGTTATCCACTCCAGTTCAAGAGCCTGATGGTTGAGGGATAATAACTATTCCTGAACCTGGTGGTGACAGTCCTGAGACTCCTGTACCTTCTTCCTGATGGTATTTCCAGTTTTCATTTCTTTTTTTTAACTCATAAAAGTTTGCTTTAAGGATGTTATAGTAAGCTAAGATGCATTTTGTGAAAAAAAGGTTTGTTAGGCCAAACTGTTGAACTGCATCCATCTTTAAAAAATTAATCCCTCAGGAGTTGCTAAAATCCTAAAAGATGCATCACTGTCCCATCATGTTCAAAGCAATTTAAGCTTAGAAATTAACATTTGATTAAATTATTCCTAGCAAAGAAAACTGCTGATTCTTCTTTCATGGAGCTATCCAAAATATACAAAATTTACAATATAGAAGGTGATAAATTTGGCCCATCCCATTATGTCAGCCAGTCCTTCAGGTCATAAATCCAAACATTTAACAAAACTGAGAGGTTTTGCTTTGACAACCTTCTTGGGCTGTAATCTCAAGATCAGAATCAGGTTTATCATCACTGGCATGTGTCGTGAAAGTTGTTAACATAGCAGCACCAGTTCAATGCAATACATGATATAGAAGAAAATAAATACATTAATTAATTGCTGTATATGTATATTGAATAAATTAAAAATCATGCAAAAACAGAATATATATATATTAAAAAAGTGAGGTAGTGTCCAGGGGTTCAATGGCCATTTAGGAATCGGATGGCAGAGGGGAAGAAGCTGTTCCTGAATCACTGAGTGTGTGCCTTCAGGCTTCTGTACCTCCTACCTGATGGTAACAGTGAGAAAAGGGCATACCCTGGGTGCTGAGGGTCCTTAATGATAGACTCTGCCTTTCTGAGACACCACTCCCTAAAGATGCCCTGGGTACTTTGTAGGCTAGTATCCAAGATAGAGCTGACTAGATTTACAACCTTCTGTAGCTTCTTTTGGCCCTGTGCAGTAGCCCCTGCCCCTCCCCCCCCCATACCAGACAGATTCCCACCATCCTCCAGATGACACACTCTTGTTGGACTCCCTGTAATCTTTCACCAATAACTTGAAGTCTAAATTGCTTGGTTTTTGATGCCTCGGCTAAGGGAAATGGATCCTTCTTATTTAACCTACCCAGGGCCTACACAGCTTTACTCACTTCATTAAAGCGCACAGTCAGTGTCCTCTGTTCCAAAGAAAACTACTCTAGCTTGCTCAATTATTCTTCATAGCTACAATTTTGGAGTGCTAGCAGATCTCCACAGTGCCCTCACCACCTGTGATGCTGCTGAAAGTAAACTTGCCACTGCTCCTGCAGTACACATACATGTAATTGTGCAGAAGACAATAAACTCAATTTTAAATTTGACCAGTGCAACCACATCTTTCTGGTAAGATGACTACAACTGTAAACATGACAGAAATTGTGTCCTAACTGGTGTTGTAAACAGTTCTACCATAACCTCCACGTTCTCATGCTCCATTCCTCAGCTTCCAACATACCATTTCAAAATATTCACTAACACCGCTACATTTTTATTTGTTACACCCTACCTGGTCCATGACATTTCATTCCAAGGAAATCCCACTGGTCCGGTTCTCCTGCTCCCACCCATTGCAATTTGTTTCACTCACATATGCATTCACTCCCATTTCATTCTTTTCACCCAACCAGAAAAAAAAGTTTGTTCATTCATTATGTGTCATGTGATGTGATGTGGATGATCATAGTCTTTGCATGACCATGGCTATTCTTGGCAAATTTTTCGACAGAAGTGGTTTGCCATTGCCTTCTTCTGGGCAGTGTCTTTAGAAGACTGGTGACCCCAGACATTATCAATACTCTTCAGAGATCGTCTGCCTGGCGTTAGTGATCACATAACCAGAACTTGTGATATGCACCAGCTACTTGTATGACCATCTACCCTGTGTGCCTAATTGGTGGGCTAAGTAGGTGCTCCACCTTCCCAAAGGTGAGGAACAAATTCGTTCTTCACACCATACTGTGCAAAAGTCTTAGGCGCCCTAGATATATATGCCAAAGTCTTCTGCACAGTTCCGTACTCAGTAAATCCATAATATAATAACAGCCATAATAGAATCAACGAAACACTGCACCAACTTGTACATTCAACAAGTGTGCAAATACAAAAAGAAAGAAATAATTATAAATATATAAGCAATAAATATTGAGAACATGAGATGAAGAGTCCTTGAAAGTGAGTCCTTTGGTTGTGGGACATTTCAATGATTGGGCAAATGAAGTTGAGTCCTTTGATTCAAGAACCTGATGGTTGTCCCTGTATATTCTTCCTGCTGTCAGCTGTGAGAAGCGACCATGACCTGGGAGGTAGGGGTCCCTGATGATGGATGCTGCTTTCCTGTGACAACACTATGTAGATGTGCTCAGTGGTGGGGAGGGGGGCTTTACCTGTGATGGACTCAGCCGTATCCACTACCTTTAGTAGGATTTTCCATTCAGCAGTGCCTTGAACATAACATAAACTCTTTCTTTTCAAATACCACTGTCCTCGACAATCTCACTTCTGTAAACTCCTCCATCACCTTGATCATGCACAAAATTAATTACTTGTGGCATGACAAACTCCAAGGCTCAAAATTCTG
The DNA here is from genome assembly GCF_030028105.1 of Mobula birostris. Taxonomy (NCBI): domain Eukaryota; kingdom Metazoa; phylum Chordata; class Chondrichthyes; order Myliobatiformes; family Myliobatidae; genus Mobula; species Mobula birostris. Next base: position 195,348,806 of record NC_092375.1, read on the forward strand.
CTTCTTCCTGCCTAAACCTCTCCATCTCACTGCAACTCCTCGTTAATACTATCCCTTTGACTAATGATCAACTAAATCAATATCTCCTCATAAATTTCAGCTTTATTTAAAAATTTTAATCCTATGGAGCATGGTGGGATTTCTTGTTACAGAAGTATGTTGTCATCCTTTATTACTAATGTTGACTATCTGGCTATATTTCCAATTGTTTATGAATTTGTTTCATATGTCAAGCATTTGAGTTTTCTACTGTTGGAAGACAAGTTTGATATACTTTAGTCTCCTGAAAGGCATAAAAAATAAATTCACTTAGGTGTTAAAATGTCTGAAATTCATTTAATGCTCACTCAATGTAAACTAGTTCTGAGACTGGCCTGTGGACATTGTCCTAGATTTTTAAAAATATGAATCGCTTTACAGGGATAAAAGCATCCAAGCCTGGGTAGAGAAACTAGCTCATTAGTATAGATCATGATGCTCTTTAATAACACCATTGAAAAATATACTATATTAGTAAAATTGATATCAAGATGGTCATGAGAATGGAACAAAAGAAGTCAAAGCCTGCATAAAAGCCAAAGAGGGAGCATATAATTGGGCAAAAATTTGTGGAAAGTTAGAGGATTGGCAAGCTTATAAAAACCAGCATGAGAAGGTAAAGATGGAATCTGAAAGTGAGCTAACCAATAATATCAAAGAGTAAACCACAAGTTTCCTCAGATCCATAAAGTGTGAAAAAGAGGCAAGAGTGGATATCAGACAACCAGAAAATTATGCTGGAGAGGAGGTTATGGGGGACAAGGAAATGGCAGACAAACTGAATAAGTATTCTAGATCAATCTTCACTGTGGAAGACACTAGCAGTATGTTGGAAGTTCAAGAGCATAAACAGGCAGAAGTGTGTGAAGTTTCCATTACTAGGGAGAAGGTTCTTGGGAAACTGAAAGGTGCGAAAGTAGAGAAGTCACCTGAATCAGATGGTGTATATCTCAGGGTTCCAAATAGGTGGCTGAAGAGATTGTGGAGGCATTAGTAATGATTTTTCAAGAATCAGTAGATTCTGGAATGGTTCTGGACAACTGGAAAATTTCAAAAAGCCACTCCACTCCTCAAGAAGGGAGCAAGGCAGAAGGAAGGAAACTACAGGCTGAACTACAAAAAGGAAACTGCCAGTTAGTCTGATCTCAGTGGTTGGGAAAACGTTGGAGTCAATTGTTAAGTATGTGATTTTGAGTTCTTGGAGGCACATGATAAAATAGGCCATAGTCAGCATGGCTTCTTCAAGAGAAAATCTTGTCTGACAACTTGGTTGGAATTCTTTGAAGAATTAACGAGCAGGATAGACAAAGGAAAATTGGTTGATGTTGTGTACTTGGACTTTCAGAAGGTCTTTTATAAGGTGCAACAGATGAGGCTGCTGAACAAGCTACAAGCCCACGGTATTACAGGAAATTTTCGAGCATGGATAAAACACTGGCTGATTGGCGGGAGAGAAAGAGTGGGAATAAAAGGAGCATTTTCTGGTTGGCTGCCAGTGACTAGTGATGTTCCATAGTGGTCTCTGTTGGGACTGCTTCTTTTTACATTATAAGCAAATGATTTGGAAGACGGAATTGATGGCTTTGTTACAATGTTTGCAGAGGATATGAAGATGGCAGAGGGGCAGGCAGTTTTGAGGATGTATAGAGGCTACAGAAGTTCAGACAGATTAGGAGAAGGTGTAAAAAAGTGGCAGATGGAATATAGTGTCAGGAAGTCTACAGTTATCCACTTCGGAAGAAAGGAAAGGGTTTCTAAATGGAGAGAAAATACAAAAAAACTAGGCAAGGGCACTTGGTTGTGCAGGATTCCCTAAAGGTTAATTTGCAGGTTGAGTCTGGCGAGGAAGGCAAATGCAATTATAGCATTCATTTCAAGAGGACTAGAATATAAAAGCAAGGATGCAATGTTGAGACTTTATGAAGTACTGGTGAGGCCTCACTTGGAGTATTGTGAGCAGTTTTGGGCCCATTATAACCAGCGCACCAATCGTGAGTTGGAGAGCTACGAGAGAGGAGGTGGCACACAGGTCTGGGGAGCAAAGTTTAGAAGGGGAAAGCTTTGCGAGAACTCGGCTATAACCGGCGCACAAGTAGCGTGTTGGAGAACAGGGAAGGCCAGGCATGAAAGGAAGACACTGCCTAGTGGAGCGGCCATCGACAGGGTGGTCTGAATCAGAGTGGTAGGGCTTCGACTCACTTGGGCTTCGTTTTTCCTTGCATTTTTGGAGGAATAGAGAGCATGTCTGTAGGGTTAGTACTTTGCTCTGGGTGTCAGATGTGGGAATCCTGGGAATCTTCCAGTCTCCCTGATGGCCACATCTGCACCAGGTGTATCGAGATGCGGCACCTGAGAGATCGTGTTAGAGATCTGGAGCTGTGGCTCGATGACCTACAGCTTATTAGGGAAGGTGAGGAGCTACAGGGAGTTAGTCACCCTGAGCCTGCAGGAGTTAGGCAAGTGGGTGACAGTCAGGGAAGGGAAGGGAAGAGCTCAGATAGTAGAGAGCACCCCTCTGGCCATTCCCCTCAGTAACTGTTATCTCATTTTGGATTCTGTTGAGGGGGGGTGACCTGACAGAGGATGACCATGACAATCAGGTCTCTGGCACTGAGCCTGGTTCCGTGGTGCAGAAGGGAGAGAAGATGATGAGGAATGTGGTAGTCATAGGGGATTCCATAGTGACGGGAACAGACAGGAGGTTCTATCAGCCTGATAGAGATATCTACATGGTGTGTTGCCTCCCAGGTGCCAGGATATGGGATGTCTCGGATCGGGTGCAGAGTATTCTGAATGGAGAGGGTGAACAGCCAGAAGTCTTGACACACGTTGGTACCAATGACATAGGTAGAAAAGGAGAGGAAGTCCTGAAGGGAGAATACAGGGAGTTGGGTAGGAAGCTGAAAAGCACGACCTCCAGGGTAGTAATCTGAAGATTGCTGCCTGTGCCATGTGCTAACAAGCAGAAGAATAGCATGATCAGGCATGTTAATGCGTGGCTGAGAGACTGGTGTAGGGGGCAGGGCTTTGGGTTCCTGGGTCATTGTGGCTTCTTCTGGGGGGAGGGGGGGAGGTACGGCCTGTACAAAATGGACAGGTTACACCTGAACCCAAAGGGGTCCAATATCCTAACAGGCAGGTTTAATAGAGCTGTTTGGGATGGTTTAAACTAATTTGGCAGGGGGATGGGAACTGGAGTGATAGGGCTGAGGAAGGGGAAAACAGAAATAAATCAAAGAGAGCCGGCAACAGAGATGATAGAAAGGACAGGCAGGGGATTAGGGTTAATCACAGCCAGTGGGATGATTTACCGGGTAGTAGAGGCGTGGTACGGTTAAAACAGAAAGCCAACTCTGAAACTTGGCTAAAGGATGGCTGTCATAGGGAGCTGAACGTCCAAGGATATATGGTATATCAGAAAGATAGGTTAGTAGGCAGAGGAGGTGGTGTGGCCCTGTGTATAAGAAATAATATTAAATCATTAGAAAGAGATGACATAGGATTGGAAGGTGTAGAGTCTCTATGGGTTGAGTTAAGAAATGGCAAGGGTAAAAGGATCCTGTTGGCAGTTGTATACAGGTCTCCAAATAGCAGCGTGTCAGAAGGGCAATGTCAATATAATGGCTGGGGATTTTAACATGAAATTGGAATGGGAAAACCAGGCCAGTACTGGACCTCAAGAGAGAGAATTTGTAGAATATCTAAGGGATGGCGTTTTAGAACAGATTGTTGTTGAGCCCACTAGGGGATCGGCTGTGCTGCATTGGGTATTGTGCAATGATCCAGAGGTGATAAGAGAGTTTAAGGTTAAGGAACCCTTAGGGAACAGTGATCACAATATGATTGAGTTCACTTTCAAATTTGAGAAGGAGAAGCTAAATTTCAATGTGTCAGTATTTCAGTGGAATAAAGGATATTACAATGGCATGAGAGGGGAACTGGCCAAAGTTGACTGGAAAGGGACATTCACAGGGCAGCAATGGCTAGAGTTTCTGCAAAAGATGAGGGAAGTGCAAGACAGATATGTTCCAAATAAAAAATTTTCGAATGAAAATTTCTTGAATTTTGAGTTTTGAGTATAGAAGTTGGGATGTAATGTTGAAATTGTATAAGGCATTGGTAAGGCCAAATTTGTAGTATTGTGTACAGTTTTGGTCACCGAATTATAGGAAAGATGTCAATAAAATTGAGAGAGTACGGAGGAGATTTACTAAGATGTTGCTTGGGTTTCATCTCCTATGTTACAGAGAAAGGTTGAACAAGTTAGGTCTTTATTCTTTGGAGTGTAGAAGGTTGAGGGGGGACTTGATAGAGGTGTTTAAAATTATGAAGGGGATTGATAGAGTTGACATGGATAGGCTTTTTCCACTGAGAGTGGGGGAGATTCAAACAAGAGGACATGAGTTGAGAGTTAAAGGGCAAAAGTTTAGGGGTAACATGAGGGGGAACTTCTTTACTCAGAGAGTGGTAGCTATGTGGAACGAGCTTCCAGCAGAAGTGGTTGAGGCAGGTTCGATATTGTCGTTTAAAGTTAAATTGGATAGATATATGGACAGGAAAGGAATGGAAGGTTATGGGCTGAGTGCAGGTTGGTGGGACTAGGTGAGAGTAAGAGTTCGGCATGGACTAGAAGGGCTGAGATGGCCTGTTTCCGTGCTGCAATTGTTAGATGGTTATATGTTATATGAGGTGTATGGGGTGTCAGGGAGGGGTAGCACCTCTGGTGGCGGAACATGTCACGTCCTTTTCAGGGTGGTTAGTCCACTTTCGGTCCCCACCTGGCACTCAGCTCTCACCTGTGGCTCCCCATAGCTGTTTGCATGCGATAGCGGCCAGACCTCGGGCAACGGCTTCGACAAGCCGGCTAAACCACGTGAGGGTAGCCGAGGGGTCTCGAACCTTCGGTGAGATAGGGAGTTGTCTATCCCAGCATGTGAAGACAGACTCTGGCGAATTGAGCGGACGAGACCAATGGAAGGTCCAACGGTCAAGAAGGCTGTCTCTGCAAGCGTCGTGGAACATGTAGAGCAGTACAAGACACAGAAGACGTCCTGGTCATCCACTGCGCCAAGTCCCATCTCCAGCCGCCTCGACTCTGTCTTGCCACTGGATCCAGATGGGAATTGGGAAGAGAGAGTGAGGCTGACGCTGCGCAACTCTCCCTCACTTAAATCCAAATCACCCGCTAGTCTCGACACCATCATAATGGTGTCGAGGTCCTCATCGACGCCAACGATGGACGAACAACATATGTTATATGGAATGGAAGAAGGACACTACCGTGGCTGACAAGTGAAGTCAGAGCCAAAGTAAAAGGAAAAGGGAGGACATATAAGTAAGTCAAAATTAAGGGGAAGATAGAAGACTGGGAAACTTTTAAAAACTTGCAGAAGGAAACTAAGAAGGTCATTAAGAAGGCAAAGATGAATTATGAAAGGAAGCTGGTGACTAATATCAAAGAAGATATTAAAAGCTTTTTTAAGTATATAAAAGGTAAAAGAGAGTTGAGGATAGATATAGAACCAACAGAAAATTACGCTGGAGGTATTGTACTGAGAGACGCAGAGATGGCAGAGGAACTGAATGCGTATTTTGCATCAGTCTTCACAGTGGAAGACATCTGCAGTGTACTGTACCGGATATTCAAGAGTGTCAGGGAAGTGAAGTATGTGCAGTGAAAATTATGACTGGGAAGGTGCTCAGGAAGCTTAATGGTCTGTGGGTGGATAAACCTCCTGGACCTGATGGAATGTACCCTCAGGTTCTGAAGGAAGTAGCTGAAGAGATTGTGGAGGCATTAACAATGATCTTTCGAGAATCGATAGATTCTGACATTGTATCGGTTGACTGAAAAATGGCAAATGTTACTCCGCTATTTAAAAAACATGGGAGGCAGCAGAAAGGAAACTATAGACTTGTTAGCCTGATATCAGTGGTTGGAAAGTTGTTGGAATTGACTGTTAGGGATGAGATCACGGAGTACCTGGAGGCACATGACAAGATAGGTCAAAGCCAGCATGGCTTCCTGCAAGGAAAATCCTGCCTGATGAACCTACTGCAATTTTTTGAGGAAATTACAAGCAGGGTTGACAAAGGAGATGCAGTGGATGTGGTGTACTTGGATTTTCAGAAGGCCTTTGACAAGGTGCCGCACATGAGGCTACTTAGCAAGATAAGATCCCATGGAATTACAGGGGAGTTACTAGCATGCTTGGAGTATTGGCTGATCGGCAGAAAACAGAGAGTGATCAAAAGGGATCCTATTGTGGCTGGCTGCCGGTTACTAGTGGAGTTCTACAGAGGTCGGTGTTGGGGCCGCTGCTTTTTACGATGCATGTCAATGATTTGGACTATGGAATTAATGGATTTGTGGCTAAATTTGCTGATGATACAAAGATAGGTGGAGGAGTGGGTAGGAAACAGAGCCTGCAGAGTGACTTAGATAGTTTAGGGGAATGGGCAAAAAAGTGGCAAATGAAATACAATGTTGGAAAGTGCATGGTCATGCCCTTTGGTAGAAGAAATAAACAGGCAAACTATTATTTAGGTGGGGAGAGAATTCAAATGCAGAGATACAAAGGGACTTGGGAGTCCTTGAGCAGGATACCCTAAAGGTTAACCTCCAGGTTGAGTCAGTGGTGCAGAAGGCAAATACAATGTTGGCATTCATTTCTAGAGGTATAGAATATAAGAGCAGGGATGTGATGTTGAGCATCTTTAAAGCAATTGTGAGACCACACTTGGAGTATTGTGTGCAGTTTTGGGCTCCTTATTTTAGAAAGGATGTACTGACATTGGACCCCATGCATCCCTCACACAAACTCTTCTCCCTCCTGCCATCAGACTCCTCAATACTCAGAGACATCTACATGATTTATTATATTGTAGTTTGTCCTCTACTGTGCCTATTGTCTTGTTTATTAATTACTGTAGTGCCCTGCACTGTTTTGTGCACTTTATATAGTCCTGTGTAGGTCTGTAGTCTAGTGCAGTTTTTATGTTGTTTTATGTAGTCTACTGTAGCGTTGTGCTGTCTCACATAGTCTAGTGTAGTTTTGTGTTGTTTCATGTAGCACCATTGTCCTGGAGGAATGTTGTTTCGTTTTTACTGTGTACTGTGCCAGCAGCTTATGGTCGAAATGACAATACACTTGACTTGACTTGGATTCTGAGAAGATTCACGGGAATGATTCCAGGAATGAAAGGGTTACTGTATGAGGAACGTCTGGCAGCTCTTGGGCTGTAATCCCTGGAATCAGGAGAATGAGGGGGGATCTCATTAAACATTCTGAATGTTAAAAGGCCTGAACAGATTAGATATGGCAAAGTTATTTCCCATGGTAGAGGAGTCTACGACAAGAGGGCACAACTTCAGAACTGAAGAACATCCATTTAGAACAGAGATGTGGAGAAATTACTTTAGTCAGAGGGTGGTAAATCTGTGGAATTTGTTGCTACAAGCAGCTGTGGAGGACAAGTCATTGGGTGTATTTAAGGCAGAGATATATGGCTTCTTGATTAGCCAGGGCATCAAAGGGTATGGGGAGAAGGCAGGGGAGTGGGGATGACTGGATGAATTAGATCAGCCCACGATTGAATGGCGGAGCAGACTCATGGACCAAATGGGCTGCTTCTGCTCCTATATCTTATGGTCTTAGAAAGAACATGCTGAAACTGGAGAGGTTTCAAAGGAGGTGCACAAAAGTGATTCCTGGATTGAACAGCTTGTCATATGAAGAGCATTGGATGTCTCTGAGCCTGTATTCATTGGAATTCAGAACAATGAGAAGTGACCACATTGAAACCCATTAAAAGATGAAAGGCCTTGATGGAGGGCATGTGGAAAGGATGTTTCATGGTGGGAGAGTCTAAGACTAGAGGACACAGCCTCAGAATAGAGGGGCGTCCTTTTAAAATGGAGATGAGGAGGAATTTCTTTAGCCAGAGGGTGGTGAATCTGTGGAATTTATTGCCAGAGGCAGGTGTGGAGGCCAAGGCTGAGCTTTACAGATTCTTGAATGGTCAGGGTATGAAGGGATATGGGGTGGGGCGGGGATTGGAGCAGAGAGGAAAAATGGATCAGTGATGATGAAATGGGACTTGATGGACCAAATGGCCTAATTCTGCTCCTATGTCTTATGGTCTTTTGTAAAGCCCACAAGTAATTTTATTTTATATGGTGTGATTTGCTTCACAATAAAGAACCAAGCCTGATAACCTGCAGGTAACCATCAAAAAGATATTTTGGAATAAAATGACTTAAAATTAAATTAATCCTGAGTTAAAATATTGTATAAGGATATTTCAGAGATAAAATATTGTCTAATCATTAATTGGGAGTAAACTCTTTCTTTCATTGGCAACCAGAAGGTTGATGTAACAAATCTTAATGCATGCATGACTGTCATTGGCAAAAGATGCACAGTGAAACTTGGGACTCAGTGAAAAATGGTGACCTGCTGAAGCTGAACAGAATTATTGCAAACACCTTGACACTGTTTCCTCTTGTGGGCTTACAATTTGACAATCATCTTTTACAACACAAACTCCAATAGAGCAGATGTCTCAGGGACAGCCGATACAGATGTGCTAGTATGAAGATTTCAGCCTGTTTGAAATGTAACCCATAGATCAGTCTACAGCTGAAGTTTGACTTAGAGGAAGAATGACTTGTGAAAATGAAGACACTGTCATCTCAGATTCAAGTGGGAGATGAAGGCCTGGTGATCATGATGAAGGGGGAAAGTTAGGGAAAGAAGTATGATGAATTTCTAAACCGTATATCCCTATAATCTGAGACTGTATAGCTTATATAGGCAACACTATTTGGCATGTTTCTAAACCGTATATCCCTATACTCTGTGACAGTATGGCTTATATAGGCAATGCTAATTGGTATGTTTCTAAGGGGTATAACAGTATACAGGTACTATGTGACTGTATGACTGGAGCTTGTGGAAAGGATTTTGAAAGCAAATATTGTTATCCAAAAATACCAGATTATCAAGAGAGAAAGCATAGCGCTTGGAGAAAAATGTGAGGTGAGGGCCTCCATTGTTCAGAGTTGACCATGAATATAGCATCCTAGCTGTCTAAGTACGCAAGCCTGGGGAGTACGCTACGGAGAGCAAGCTGTTGCCCATGTAGTAAGCTCCCTCTCTCTATGCATCTGATGAACCCAAAGGAATGGCAGAGACCGATACAGTTTGGTACCAGCAGCGTCGCAGGAGTGGCTAATCAATATTGACAGTCAATATTGAATTCAACGTAGAACTGCGTTAGGGACTCCAACTCTGGATCTTTCCCCTCGGGCTTACTCCCAAAGCCTGCCCCATCAGTGGGTACAGCCACAAGGCAGCGAAAGTTTGAGATCAGGGTTTTCCTTCTCCTAGATGAGTTGCCAACCTCAGCTAACAAGCCCGACAGTCCAAAAATATGATTGAAATAAAGGTAACTGTCTTTCCCAACGATTGGAATGATGGCTCTCCCAATATAATCAGGCAATCGTGAACTTATTGATCCACCTTTAGTATTCAATGAGTCCGATGTGGTCGAAACTTCAACACAAAGGGCACTGCAGTGTCGTAGCAGATAGCGCAACACTATTACAGCTCAGAGTGTCAGAGTTTGGAGTTCAATTCTGGATGTCATCTGTCAGGAGTCTGTGTATGTCCTCTCTGTGGTATGCGTGGGTTTCCCCCGGGTGCTTCAATTTCTTCCCACAGTCCCAAGATGTGCTGGCTAGGTTAATTACGCATTGTAAATTTCCCCGCGATTAGGCAGGGTTAAATCGGGGATGTCAGGGGTTGCTGGGGCAGTGTGGTTCCAAAGGGCTAGAAGGGCTTATTCTGTACTGTATTGCTAAATAAAAAATAAATAAACAATATTAAGCAACACACATAAAAGTTGCTGGTGAATGCAGCTTGAAATTCCAGCATCTGCAGATTTCCTCATGTTTGCGTTTTTAAACAATATTAATGCAGGCTTTTTCATACTTGTCCTTGCTGTGTAAGAGATATCAATTACATCCAGACATTCTAAAATGGGTATTTCTAACCCTCTAAATCAACAAATTTGCAAATGCCCATAGCGTGTATTTGCTCTCTGAACAGAATACAGAGTACAGCACAATTCAGCACAACATTCAGATCTTGATTTTCTAACTTCTGCTGGCCACCTATACACACCAGTGTTCATGTATGTAAGACATCATGATGATACTGTCTGAAAAATTCTCAAAAGGTATTTTTCTAAACCCTGGCAAAATAATTGTATGCCGAATACAGAATAGGAAGTGTGCAGGAAATGACAAATTTTTTTAATGTTTTCCCCCCATTTTCAGGCTGTATTCTCACTCATTTCAGCAAAAGTGTACAGCCAAAAATCAATTCCTGTGATCCTGTAGATCAGCAGCCTGCCTCAAAGGAACAAAGTGAGACTGTGATACACTCTCTCTGACGTATGCCCAGTGTCTCAGCTACAAAGGACAGAGGCACACAGCACTTTGCAATTCCATCTAGCTCTGTTTTGTTTTAAAGAAAGCAGAGACATTCTAACTTTAATGTTCTTACATGTGTGTAACTTAACTGTTTGCTGAAACCTCTATTTGCATAACCAGTCCTGTTGCCATTTCAGTCTTGCTGGAGTCAGGCAATGTAAATAGCAGTTCAGCCTGGTTCATCTCAATCAAGCTGCCGCAGTGCAATAATAACCTTAATTCTGAAAAATGCTTGAAAGGTGAAACCTATTTTTATTGCATTCCTTTGTGAGCATTGGTGTTACACAAAAATACGTCAAGCATGTTCATCAGGAAACAAGAAAGGGCAAAGAACAAGACAGGAGATTTTCAGATGTGTTCATCTGTTTCTGACAAGCCTCAATGTGACTATATTGCTACAGACCTGTGCCATCTCTAATTACTAAGATGAATAAACACTGTTGTGTTTCACAGAGGAGCCCTTGTATTACTTCAGTTTACTACTTCCCTTTGTTCAACTGTGAAGTGGTGAAATAATTTGACTTACTTACAAACACAAGAAAATCTGCAGATGCTGGAAATTCAAGCAACATGCACAAATTCAAATTTCCTCTGGCACTTCGTGTGCGTTGCTTGAGTTAGTTACAATTGTGGCTCACAGGTGCCGCTGAATGGACCAGATTTGACAGCCTTCAGCAGACAAAGGACACGTATAGTTCTCCATAATGTTGCTGTTGCTTTGTTTTGCTGCTGTTAGAGAATCAAAATAGTACAATCCCTCCACAGTTGAATTTATAATTTGTGCAGACATGATTCCTGAGGTGTGACTGCATTTTCAATCAGATTGAAGAAACATTTCCAAGATCAACAGTCTTAACCAGGTAGCGCAAGTTCATAAAATAGTCCATCCAATTTAAAATCATAAGACAGAAAACAATTACAGTATCATTGATTCTGCCCTGGTTATTATTCTATGGATTTATTGAGTATGCCCACAAGGAAATGAACCTCAGGGTTGTGTGTGTACTTTGATAATAAATTTAAATGTTCAAAGTGAAATTTGAAGACAACAAACTGTGTAAATGCCAATATAAAGAAACAGTAATAAATAGAGAGAACATGAAGAAACAAGATAAAGAGTCTTTAAAATGAGATCAGTAGTTATGGGAACACCTGAATGGATGGGCAAGTCGGTGCAGTTATCCCCTTTTGTTCAAGAGCCTGATGGTTGGGGGGCAGTAACTGTTCTTGAACCTGGATGTGCAAGTCCTGAGGCTCTTTTACCTTCTACCTGATGCCAGTAGCAAAAAAAAAAGAGCATGGCCTAGGTGCTGAGGATCTTTGATGATGGATGCTGCTTTCCTACGACAATGTCTCATGTCGATGTACAGAATGAGGCTTTACCCATTATGGACTGGGCTGAATCCAGCAGCTTTTGTAGGATTTTCCATTCGTTGGCATTGCTGTTCCCCTACCAGTCTGTGATGCAGCCAGTCAACACACTTTCTGCTAAACATCCATAGAAGTTTGTCAAACAGTTTGGTGTCATGGCAAATCTCTACAGACTCCTGAGGAATTAGAGGTGCTCTCATGCCTTAGATTTATACGATGAGTTCAAGACAGATCCTCTGAGCTAGTAACACTCAGGAATATAAAGTTACCGATCCCCTCCATCGCTGGTCCTCTGATGAGGACTGGCTCATAGACCTCTGGCTTCCCTTTCTGGAACTCCTTGGTCTCGCTGACATTGAGAGGTTGATGTTATGACACCACTCAGCCAAAATTTCAATCTCCCTCCTGTATGCTGACTTATCATCACCTTTGACAGTGATGTCATCAGCAAGCATGAATATGGAGTTAGAGCTGTACTTAGCCACACAGTTATACGTGTATAGCAAGCAGAGCAGGAGGCTAAGCACACATCGCTGCGGTGCTCCTGTGCCGATGGAGGTCGTGGAGGAGGTGTTTTTGCCAATTTGAACTGACTGGGGTCTGTGAGTGAGGAAATCGAGGATCCAATGGCATGAAGATGTATTGGAGCGTAGGTTTTAGAGTTGAAGTACGATGGTATTAACTACTGAGCTGTAATCACTAACGAGAATCCTGATGTATACGTCTTTGCAGTCCAGATGTTACAGGGTTATGTGAAGAGCCAATGAGTTGCCATCTCCAGTGGACCTGTCGCTCCAGTAGGCAAAATGGAGCAGACCCAAGTTGCCACTCAGACAGGGGCTAAAATGTTTCATCATCAACCTCTCAAAACACTTCGGTACGGCAGATACAAGTGCAAATGTGTGATAGTCATTGAGGCAGACCACCGTGCTCTTCTTGAGCACCTGTATTATTGAAGCCTGTCTGATGCAGGTGTGTACCAGACCGAGAGGTTGAAGATATCCATGATCACACCTGCCAGCTGGTCAGCACAGCTCTTTAGTTCTCAGCCAGGTACCCATCCAGACCATATGCTTTCCTTGGATTTACTCTCCTGAAGGCAACCTGCACATCATCTTCAGATACTGAGACTAAAGGACCATCAGGAGATGTGGGGGTTTGTGATGGTTCTTCATGTTCTGATGGTTAAGGAGAGCCTAGAAGGCATTGAGTTCATTTGGAAGCAAAGCCCTGTTGTCCCCCATGTTGCTTGATTTAACTTGGTAGGAGGTTACAGCATTCAAATTTACTTTGAATTTTGAAAATAAAGAGAATGGGAAAAAAGACAAAGAAGTGAAGACAAAGAAATACATAACTGATTCTCTGTAAATCTCTAAGTAAGCTGCAGCAAAGCTTTTGGAAGGGAAGGGCAGTCTGGAAAGCAAAATACTGATTCCAGCAGTTAGTAAGTATTTACAGATGTTTGTTGTTTGTATCTAATTAACTCCTTATGAACAGTGGGTGTTGATAATCTCATTTTTATAAGCACCACAATACTGTCTATTTTTAATTTGTAAATGATGTTTATATTGGCATGCTGCTATTCAGTTTGTAAATGGCAGTTTAACATGAACATAAAAGTGGTAGAATATTTTGGAAAATACTCCATCTTGAGTTCCAGGACATTTGTCAATATCATTGTAGGCTTTATTCAGAATTTTGAAAATTAAAGCTCTTTAATTTCTAAGTCTATAATTAAATAATTAATTCTTAAATATGTAATTCTTTATGTATTTGAAGAATTCTTTAAGTATAAAGTTTAGGTGAGCTCCCTAATGCAGAGGTGAAGAGCAACCTTTGAGATCTGTAAGACACCAGCTCAAGTAACCTCAAATAATCCTGAAGTTAAGAAGCTGTTCAAAATCATGACCCAAGCATCTTGTAATTTAAAGTAGTTAAAAATTTTCTTAAATACATAATTTTAAATTGAATACTCAAAACTACTGAGAAACATTGACATTTACCAAAGAAAGGAATCAATAGAGGTAGACATTAATCCGTGGGCAAACACTCAAAAGCAGCATCAGCCATGCAAACCATTGCCTTCAAAAAAACTAATTTTGGAAGACCTCAATCTGCATACCCTTAGTGCATTCTGAGGACTTCTGGTCAAGTTCTGTCACTATGAGCCAGCATCAGAAAGTTCAATCCAGCAGGCTATCCCAGAACAACTGGGATTCACATTGGTAAAATACAAATAAAATCAGGAGGGTGATTGGGGTTAAGCCAAATTCAATGGAACCAAGTTTCAGAAAGGGCTCATTATATTGGCACTGCAGGTTTCTTCGTTTGAAATTTCTTTTATCCTCCAAAAATGTCATAGAAACATCCTGGACCCTGGCACCTGGGAGGCAAACTACCATCCGCGTTTCTTTCCTGTGTCCACAGAATCGCCTGTCTGACCCCCTAACTATAGAGTCCCCTATCACTGCTGTCATCCTCTTCCTTTCCCTACCCTTCTGAGCCACAGGGCCAGACTCTGTGCCAGAGGCACGGCCACTGTTGCTTCCCCCACGTAGGCCGTCTCCCCCAACAGTACTCAAACAGGAGCACTTATTGTTAAGGGGTACAGCCACAGGGGTACTCTCTAGCGTCTGTTTCCTGTCCTTCCCTCTTCTGACTGTTACCCCCTTATCTGTCTCCCCAGGCTCCGATGTGACTACCTGCCTAGAGCTCCTCTCAATCACTTCCTCACTCTCCCGGACCAGACGAAGATCATCCAGCTACATCTCCAGTTCCTTAACTCGGTCCCTAGGGAGCTGCAGCTCAACGTACCTGGTGCAAATGTGGCCATCTGGGAGGCCGGGAGTCTCCAAGAATTTCCACATCTGACACCCAGCACAGAACACTGGACTCACACACATTCTTCTTATCTGTATTCTGCACAGGCAACCTACCTCGCCTCGACCCGTTAACGCCTAAGCCCCATTGAGCCAAAGTCTTCCTACTCGGTCTTCCTCTACCTCAGGGCTCCTGAACTCATCCCATAGTTAATGAAGGCCTGCACTCAATATGCCTTCTTAATAACACTGTCAATCTGCACAGCAGCTTTGAGCGTTCTATGGACATGGACTCCAGGATCTTGCTGGCCCTCCACACAGCCAAGATTCTTACCATTAATATTATATCCTGTCTTCAAATTTGACCTGCCAAAATAAATCACTTCACACTTATCCATGTTGAAGTACATCTACTACCTCCCAGTTCATTCTTGTATTCTACTGATGTCCCTCTGTAACCTCTGACAACCCTCCAGACTATCCACACCATCACCAACTTCTGTGTCATCAGCAACTTACTAACCCACCCTTCTTCCTCATCCAGGTTGTTTATATATTTTTTAAAAATTACAAAGAGGAGGGGTCCCAGAACGGATCCCTGCGAAACACCACCGGTCACCATACTCCATGGAGAATACGAACCATCCACAACCACCCTTTGCCTTCTGTGGGCAAGCCAATTCTGGATCCACAAAGCAAGGTCTCCGTGGATGCCATGCCTCATTACTTTCTGAATGAGCCTTGCATGGGGAACCTTATCATATGTGGAAAGGGTGTTTCCTATGGTGGGGGAGTCTAGGACAAGAGGGCACATTTTTAATATAGAGGGGCATCCATTTAAAACAGAGACGCAGAGAAATTTCTTTAGCCAGAGGGTGATGAAGTTGTGGAATTTATTACCACATACAGCAGTGGAGGCCAGGTTGTTGGGTGTATTTAAGGTAGAGCTTGATAGGTTCTTGATTGGACACAGCATCAAAGTTTACAGGGAGAAGGCAAGGGAGTGGGGCTGAGGAGAGGAACAAAAAGGATCAGCCATAATTGAATGGCAGATCAGACTCGATGGGCCAAATGGCCGAACTCTGCTCCTGTGTCTTACAATGTTCCCAGGACCCTTTGTTTTCTCAGCCTCCTCAGTGCCCTGCTGTTCACTGCATAAGATATACCCTGGTTTGTCCTACTGAAGAGCAACACCTCATACATGTCTGCATTAAATTCCATCTGCAATTTTTCAGCCTATTTTTCTAGCTGGTCTAAATCCCACTGCAAGTTTTGTTAGTTTATCCTCCCTGTTCACTACATCCCCAATCTTGATGTCATCCGCAAATTTGCTGATCCAATTAGCCATATCATCATTCAGATCATTGATATAGATGACAAACAACAATGGACCCAGCACCAATCCCTGTGATACTCCACTAGTCATGGGCCTCCAGTCAGAGCAGCAACCATCTACTACCACTCTCTGGCTTTTCCCACAAAGCCAGTGTCTGATCCAATTGACTACCTCTTCTTGAATGGCAAGCGACTGAATCTGCCTGACTAACCTCCCATGTGGGATCTTGTCAAATGCCTTGCTGAAGTCCACACAGATATCCACTGCTTGCCTTGAACACTGAAAATGAGGTTAGCACAAGTTTGCAAACTTTCCCATAAAGAAATTCATTTCTGCATTTTTCAGTGGAAAAAATTTGCAGATTTTCGAGCTCACTTGAGAGAAAAGCAACAGATCTTATTTATTCACGAAATAAACAGCTTTCACTAAGCCTGTTTACCTTGTTATTTCAAAGGCCAGCAATTAAACTGCATTGTTTGCCCTTGGTGACTGACCTCAGGTATAACCTCATCAGCATACCTTGATGGAATTGCCCAGTGATATGATCAGCTTCTTTACTTGAGAATTATTTGAGGCTGCTTTTGCTGGTGTCTTACAGATCTCAAAGTTTGCTCCTCATTGCTGCATTATGGAGCTCATCCAAACTCTATACTCAAGGAGATGTCATTTACTTTTCCTTCAGCCCAATGGTGCAGTCAGAAGGAAATGGGCATTTTTAATTGCATTGAAAACTTGGGAAATTGCAGGCATTTATATAATTAACTTATGAACTCATGTCATCACAGAGGAACAATTTTCTCCCATGATTTTGTTCTCAAGTACGGGGATCCGACCAGCCTATCCCTAATTTCGAGCACCTTGAATGGCACTGTCATACCTGCCTCTCACCAGTGAGCCAAGCATTGACAACAATTCCTGGCAACACAACGCATACTGCCTGAGCCTGTCGGAGCTACCTGCAGAGGCTGGATGCACTGTGTCGAACTGAATCAACTGCATGAACTTGCTCACGTCAGTCAGCAATACAACACTGAAACTGACATTGGCAGCTTCTGCAAGGCGTTGGGCAAGGAAGTCAGATCATATTCTACTGTAAACTTTCCAGCTGAAGTTCTTGTTTTTCATGTGACTTTCACAAACATTGTTAGTGCAATCCACGATATTGTTATAACCCCCACCAACAAAAGATATGAAGCAATTTCTAGGTCAAGGTGTTTATGACTGTTGAAGGCTGTCAAGACCAGTTGCAATGGATTCTTTGAATTGCTTTTAAGACAACAGTTCATTCATGCTGCCTCACATGCAGAGCTATTGCAAATTACAATAATTTCACCAGATGATCCTTGTGCATTACTAATATATAGCTCATAGGTTTTATGGACAATCCCCAAATATATGTGACAAATTATTTCTATTGATTCCTAAAATTATAGACACTGCAAAAACACAGTTATAGCTTGTGGACACAATGAATATGATCAAAACTGCATGAAAATGAAATAATTTTGGCATTTCTACAGAAAAATTAACTGCTTATCTCAAGTTTTTGCATAAAATAGTTTCTGTAATGCTCCACCATTCATCTTCGTGCTACTTGTCAACAACTGCACTACCTTGGCTATGGTACGTGTTCGCACTTTCCATTTGCCTTCAGTAATAGTAATCATAACTCAACAGATGAGATTTCAGCTTGATTGAACTGAACTCGGGCCTAATGAAAAGAGTAACACTTTTTAGATTGTTTCCTTTACCTTTCAAGATTGCAAGAATTATGGGATGGAAATACATCCTGGGCCTCTTTCATTGAACACAGCAGAATAATGGATATACTGTATGAGGCACACAAATTGGTTTATATGGAGTCAGGTTTAGTGCATACAATCTAATTTATATCCATGTTTAGTGTTAAATATTATTATACATTTAAACAAATGTCAATGATAATATCTTAATTAGTTCATAATTTATTATAGGTTATAATTAATATATTAGATATTACAAAATTAGCATAATAAAATTCTAGGGTGGAGCCTGAGGTGATTGGAGAACTCCTGAGCTATATTGGATCTCTCAGATCGATTAACTTGCGGCTGCCCAGCAGAAAGCGGAGCAGCTTGGGGCACACAGAAAGAAAGACTGTGCTTTCGGATAGGTGATAGATATGCTTAGGCAGCTTGCTAGTCTGTCAAAGATTTCCAGCATTATAACTTGCTATGCCGTAAGGCAGAACTGTATCTTCATTTTGTTACAATTCATTGAATCCACTATTACGGGAATCTCAAGACATAACCTACCAAATAGATTCATTCATAATGTAAAATGTAAATGCAAATGTTTATAAATGCATTGTGTTTAATTAAAATGGTAGTTTTATATATAGTACTGCACAAAAGTCTTGGGTACATACAGTATATATACTTAGGGTGCTTAAGACTTCTGCACAGTACCTTGGTAATTATACAGTGCCTATAAAAAGTATTCATCCCCTCCCCCTTAGAAGTTTTCATGTTTTATTGTTTTACAATGTTGAATCACAGTGGATTTAGTTTGGCTGTTTTGATATTGATCAACAGAAATACTCTTTCATGTCAAAGTGAAAACAAATTTCTACAAATTAGTCTCAATTTATTACAATTATTAACCCCAAAATAATTGATTGCATAATCACTCATCCCACTTCGTCGGTCTTTAGTAGATGCACCTTTGGCAGCAATACAGCCAACTACAGTCTGTGTGGATAGGTCTCTATCAGATTTATGTATCTGGACACTGCAATTTTTCCCCCAAATTCTCAATTGGATTGAAGTCTGGACTCTGACTTGGCCACTCCACGACATTAATTTTGTTGTTTTTAAGCCATTCCTGTGTAGCTTTGGCTTTATGCTTGGGGTTATCAAGCATTTGCTGGAAAACAAATCTTCTCCCAAGTTACATTTCTCTTGCAGCTTGTATCAGGTTTTCCTCCAGGACTTCCCTATGTTTTGCTGCATTCATTTTACCCTCTACCTTCACAAGCCTTCCAGGACCTGCTGCAATAAAGCATCTCCGCAGCATGATGCAGCCACCATCATCCTTCAGGATGGTGAGTTTTTGATGATGTGCAGTGTTTCACTTATCTCAAACACAGTGCTTCGTCTAATGGCCAAAAAGCTCAATTTTGGTTTCATCAGACCACAGAACCTTCTTCATGCTGACTTCAGAGTTTTCTACATGCCTTCTGGTAAACTCTAGCCGAGATTTCATCTGAGTCTTTTTCCACAGTGGCTTTCTCTTTGCCACTCTCTATAAAGCTGCGACTGGTGAAGCACCCAGGCAACAGTTGTTGTATGCGCAGTCTCTCACATCTCAGTCACTGAAGCTTATAACTCCTCCAGAGTTGTCATAGTTCTCTTGATGGCTTCCCTCACTGTTCCACTTCTTGCACAGTCACTCAGTTTTTGAGGATGGCCTGCTCTAGGCAGATATACAGCTGTGCCATATTCTTTCCATTTCTTGATGACTGACGACTGCACTCCAAGGGATATTCAGTGACTTGAAAATTTTCTTGTATCCATCTCCTGACTTATGCTTTTCAATAACCTTTTCATGGAGTTGCTTGGAGTGTTCTTTTGTCTTCATGGTGTAATTTTTACCAGGACGCGGTATCCTTCTAAATACAGGAGTGCCTTTACTGCAATCAATTGAAACACCTTGACTGCACAAACGTGGTCTCTATTTAACTAATTATGTCACTTTTAAAACCAATTGGCAGCACCAGTAATGATGTGATGTGTCATATTAAAGGGGTGAATAAATCAAATATTTTGTGTTTTATGTTTGTAATTAATTTACATCACTTTGTCGAGATCTGTTTTCACTTTGACATGAAAAAGAGTTTTTCTGTTGATTAGTGTTTTTAAAAAAAGCCAAATTAAATCCACTGTGATTCAATGCTGTAAAAGAATAAAACATGAAAGCTTCCAAGGGGGAGGTGAATATTTTTTTATGGCACTGTATATACTGCTGCTGCAATGAAGAACAACAAATTTCATGACATGTTGTGGATTGAGAGTGAGATGGAGGCAGGGAGAAAGGAATCACGGGCGGGAAAAGGGGAAGGGAGAGGAGAGTGAGCGGAAAGCACCAGACAGACATTCTGTAATGATCGATAAACCAATTGTTTCAAATCAGATGACCTTGCCTGGTGTCTGAGGCTGGGTGTGTCTGCACCAGCTCCAATCTGCCGCTCCTGGCACTCCTTCGCTGTCACCTGTCTCAGACTCCGCCCTTTCCTTTCCAAACATCCTCTGTTCCTGCCAGATTTACAAACTTGCTGTCTGCTCCATGTTGACAAAGACAGTACTGTGCCCCTGAGCTATATATGTGTGGGCAGAAGTCTATACTATAAATATCTGTCCAAACTTTAAGAGTAGTCAACCATTACATGAACATTCTAAAATCATCTGCAGCTGACTTGACGGAAAGTTTTAACTTTAACCTTGCTGGTATTAAACCAAAGATCTCCCCAGGTGTATATATTAGTAAATCATTATGTTTCCATGTGTTTTAGGACTTCACATTAAAATAGATGTACAATGAAAACCTCCACTAAAACAGGAATTCAACGTGTCTGAAAAATCCTGCCTTTGTCAAAAATTGCCAAGTACATGAATTTTTAAAAGTTCATACATAAAGTATCATAAATATATGATGAGTAATGTGGTACTTGGACCTTAATAAAAAGCTCTTGCCCATTTCTCAGAGACACTGAGATGTAATCAATACCAAAAATAAAGTATCTTGGGGAAATGACTTGAGATTTATTGCTTTTCTTTCAACGTGACACATTCTGCGTATTTTATCAGCTGGAAATATGGTATTGCATTTCATAAAACTTTTTTTTAAGAGTGGTGCATTGTAAATGCTTTCTAATATACGTCTCTGGTAATGTTTTTAAGGATGGACGTTACTTTTCAATCAGGAAAAATAAATTGAACACAAAAACAAGGCATTATCTTTACAGGAAGAGAAAGATTCGAAGGTAGAAAAGAACCCACATGAATTTGTGTGTCTGTACTTTTTGACTTGATTGGATGTCTGTTCCTCTCGGCAGTGGAGAAGAGGTCGCCTGATGAGAGATCTACAATCCGTGAGTGAAGTTTCTGCAAAATAATTGACAATGCTTTCAGTAAAGAAAATTAAAATGAAAAGCAGAATTTTTTCTAGTTTAGTCTCAATCTAAATGAATGCATGTTTTAAAAAATTAGATTGTTATAACAACATTAGAGAAGCATGTTAGCATCAAAAATAATTGTAATATTAACTTTAATCACCCTTCAGCCATAATTTGCCTTCTGAAGTCAAATAGTAAAACAAGTTTGCAACAGGATTGATAATAGCAATATTAATAAATGTAGAAATAAATTCTTCAATTGACTGTTTTTATAATAAAATTTCAGTTACAGCTGACAAAATTTTTCAAGTGTGTAAAAAACAAATGAAGTAACATTACAGTCAGTAACTGACTACACAACTTCTGACTAAAATTGTTGTAATATAGTGGATTCCAGTTAATTGGGGCACATCAGAACCAATACATTCTGGCCCAATTAAGCAAAAGCCCCAATTAGCTGAAGTTTCATGGAAATAGTTTAAAAGAAATAAAAAGACGAACTGCTGTTTAAGGGAATAATTATATATTTTAAATGAAATTAAGAACAAATTAGAACATTATTACTACTAAAGTACTGTAAACTGTGTATTAGATTCTAATTGTTATTGAAGGGGAATAACTATTAATGGAGGAGCCAGTGTACACTGTGTTCTTTTAATTGACAGTAAATGAACAAAAACAGTGCAGATAATGCGCTGTATTGCAATGCTTTCAACAATTGTATCTTCCAAAATTTTATTTTCATTGTAACATTCAAGATGAATATCGATACATTCAAATACTTCCTAGTTCCTAGCTTGTTCAAGTAGTGAAATCGTTTCATTTTCACTCTCTGACATTTCTGGCATCTCCAAGCCTGAATGCTTGTAACCACAGTGAGCAAAGCAGATCTGAATTGTCTTACTGCTTATTTCTCACCAACGGTCAGTGACAAAAATTGCTGCTATTTGAATACAGAGACACACAAATGACAATATTTAAAAATGTTTCACTGTAAGCACAGTCTAGTGTCTAATGGCCAGACAAGTGCATGCAACTGATGCTAGTTAGAAACTGTTCGGCAATACACTCCAATCCCAACTAAGTGGCATGACGTCCCAAACAAACAAAGGGAATCCTGGCTATTATCTTGATTAGGATTTGTTCTTCAAGCATTGTTCCAAATATGCAGTTGCCCTGATTAAATGATGGCCAAATTAACTGGAATCAACTGTATATTATTTTTAAAACAAATCAAAAACATACTTTACTTTCAAAATGCACATTTATTATTTAAGAGAAAACTTTATTGAAGTAAAACATGTTATTTACCAGAAGTTTATTACTGGCAAATAAATGCAAGAGAATCATCTGTGTGTGTCAGGTGTAAAAGCCAAATTTATGCAGTAATTTGTTAGAATATTTCTTACTATTGAAGTGTTAAGGAAATTATTTAAGAGCAAATGGAATTTAAGTCTAGTCTTTTGATGAAAAGAATTATGTTCACTTTCAAAAAAATTAAACAAAAATTTTCTTTATGTTACGTGAACAATGAGACTGAAAGAATGATCTATTTGATCTTCAATCACTTAATATTTCAAATTTTTGACAGTGTTAAATGCAGACCCGATTAGTTAAATACTAAATTCATTTCCTAAAGACAATTTGATCAGCATTTTCATTCACAGCATTTCCTTACAAAGAATTTTAAGTGAAAGTCATCAATGTCATCTGTTAAGATAATTAATTCAAAGAGAAAATAATTGCACAGGGGATCCGGAGACTCAAACAATATTGGATAGTAATATTTGCCCATTATTTGATTATATACTCAATTATTTAGCTCAAATATACACAAGGGACTGGAAAACCAATACAGATTTAGTAAATCAAAATCCTTACACTAATTGTCAATGTTTTTCGCAAGACATATTAAACATGTTTTTTTTATTTTAAATATTTTAAAAGACATGGTCAATATAAATATTGATATCACAATATTGAAAAACATTAGCTTGGCTACATGCTCGAGCAGATTTACATGTTTTATGATTAGCTTCATTGCACATCGATAACAATTAACTGATTTCAAATTGTGTATGAGCATTGTTACTTTAACTCATAATAGCGTCTGAAGTCTATTGTAGTTTGCTAATGTAATTTTGTAGTTCTATACAATGATATCATATTTTACAACACAGCAGATCAGTTCTCAACATCACTAAGGATGCACAAGTTAGTAGCTAATGTTTAACCTTTAGTTTATTACAAAACAAGGTTGGGGAATTCTCATAATTAATCTGATAAACAAAAATCAAAGTAAGTAAAACTAAAATTTGTTTTTCAGATGAAATCTGAAAACAGAAAACAGGCAAATCACCACTTTAGTGTGACTAATTTAGCCCATATGATATAGGAGCAGAATTAGGCCATTCGGCCCATCGAGTCTGCTCCACCACCAAATCATGGCTGATCCATATTTCCTCTCAGCCCCAGTCTCCTGCCTTCTCCCTGTATCCCTTCGTGCCCTGACCAATCAAGTATCTATCAACATCTGTCTTAAATATTCATAAAGACTTGATTTCCATAGCCACTTGTGGCAAAGAATTCCACAGATTCACCACCCTCCAGCAAAAGAAACTCCTCCTCATCTCCATTCTAAAGCAATGCCCCTCTATTCTGAGGCTGTGCCTCGCCCACCACAGGAAACATCACCTCCACATCCACTCTATGGATGGCCTTCCACCATTCGATAGATTTCAATGAGGTCACCCCTAATTCTTCTGAATTCCAGTGAATACAGGCCCAGAGCCATCAAATGCTCTTCATATGACAAGCCATTGAGTCCTGGAATTATTTTTGTGAACCTCCTTTGAATCCTCTTTAGCTTCAGCACTTCCTTCCTAAGACAAGGGGCCCAAATCTGCTTACAATACCTCAAGTAAGCCCTCATCATGTTTTACAAAATCTCAACATTATACCCTTGTTTATATTCTAATCATCTTGAAATGAATGTTATCATTGCCTTCCTCACCACAGACTTAACCTGCAAATTTACCTTTATACGGAGTCCCAAGTCTTTCAGCACCTCAGTTTTTTTGCACTTTCTCTCTGTTTGGACTATGATCAACTCTTTCATTTATTTTACTAAAGTGTATGACCATACACTTCCCAACACCCTATTCTATCTGCCACTTCTTTGCCCAATCTCCTAATCTAAGTCCTTCTTTAGCCTCTCTGCTTCCTCAAAACTACATGCCCCTCCACCTATCTTCATATTATCTGCAAACTTTGCAACAAAGCCACCAATTCCATCATCCAAATCATTGACATAGAATCGGTCCCGACACAGATCCCTGTGGAACACACTAATCACTGGAACCAACTAGAAAAGGCTCCCTTTGTTACCACTCTTTGCCTCCAGCTAATCAGCCACTGCTTTATCCATGCTAGAAACTTTCTTGTTAATACCATGGGCTTGTAACTTGTTAAGCAGCCTCTTGTGTGGCACCTTGTCAAAGCCCTTCTGAAAATCCAAGTACACAACAACAACCAATTCTCCTCTGTCAATCCTGCTTGTTATTTCTTCAAAGACTTCCAACAGATTTGTCAGGCAAGATTTTCCCTTGAGGAAACCATGCTGACTATAGCCCAGTTTATCATGTGCGTCCAAGCACCCCAAAACCACATCCTTAACAACTGACTCCAACAACTGAGGTCAGACTAACTGGCCTGTAATTTCGTTTCTTCTGCTTCTCTCCCTTTTAGAAGAGTGGAATGAATTTTGCAATTTTCCTGTCTTCCGGAACCATCCCATAATCTAGTGATTCTTGAAAGATCATTACTAATGCCTCCACAATATCTTCAGCCACCTCTTTCAGAACTCTGGGATGTACACCATCTGGTGCAGGTGATTTATCTACCTTCAGACCTTTCAGTTTTCCAAGAACCTTTTCTTCAGTTAACTTCACACACTTCATGCCCCCTGACACCTGGAACTTCCTCCATACTGCTAGTGTCTTCCACAGTGAAGAATGATACAAAATACTTACTCAGTTCATCTGCCATTTCCTTGTTCCCCATTACTACCTCTCCAGCATCATTTTCCAGCGGTCCGATATCCACTCCCACCCCTCTTTCAAACTTGATTTATCTCAAGAAACTTTTGGTATCCTCCTTAATATTATCGACTAACTTACTTTCACATTCCGTCTTTTCCTTCTTAATGTCGTTTTTAGCTGCTGTCAGTACCTCCAGTTGAACTCTGTCTTTTTGTGTGTTTCCCCCTAGCCGTCATTTTGTGGTTTTGTATTGCCATGTGCTCTTGTTTGTTTTCATGCCCCATGTTGTCCTGTCCCCGCTCCTGCTCTACTCCGGCCCCTGTATTACTGAGTACTCCGTCTCTCACCTGTTTCTCATAGTTACTTGTTTTGCCGCTACTTCTGTCTCATTGTGCTCCACCTATCATCTGCCTTTCCATTTATTGCTCAGTGTGTTTCAGTCCTGTGTTTTCACCTGTTTGTTGCCAGATTGTGCCAGTGAATTTTCTTGAGCCTTTCCAGTATTCCTATCTGAACTCTGTCTCTCCGAATATTGACTCTGCCTGTTTCCTGATTCTGGTTTTTGGACTTCTCTGGAATTTTTGATCTCTGCCTGAACACTGATGCCGACTTTGTTGCCACTCTGGATTTGCTACTCATTAAATATCACAGTGCGCACAGTACTTGGTCTGTGATTGGGTCCCTGCTTCAGCATCCTCACAGTTGTCTTCTGTTGGTTCTTAAAAGCTTCCCAATCCTCTAACTTCACATAAATTTTTCTCTTTTAGATGCCCTCTCTTTGGCTTTTATGTTGGTTCTGTCTTCTCTTATTAGCCATGGTTGTGTCATCTTTGCTTTACAATACTTCTCCCTCTTTGGGATGTATATATCCTGTGCCTTCCAAATTTCTTCCAGAAATTCCAGCCATTGCTGCTTTACCATCGTCCTTGCCAGTGTTCTTTTCCAGTCAATTCTGGCCAAGTCCTCTCTCTTGCCTCTCGAAGCTCTCCAATCAATTTCAGATAATTGCACAATACTCAGGCCAGAATAGCTGATCCCCTTGTGGGCTCAACCATGAACTGCTCTAAAAAGCCTCATGGTTGTAGGCGTTCTAGAAGTTCCCCTTGGATCCTCTTGAGATCCAGCATGAACTTGATTTTCCCAATCTACCTGTGTACTGAACTCCCCCATGACTATTGGAACATTGCCCTTCTGAGATGCATTTTCTATGTCCCATTGTAATTTGTAGACCACATCCTTACCACTGTTTGTGGGTGTGTATACAACTCCCATCAGGGTCCTTTTACCCTTGTAGTTCCTTAGCCCTATCCATAATGATTCAACACATTCTGACCCTATGCCAGCTCTTTCTAATAACTTGATTTCATTTTTTAATAGAGCAATGTCATCTGCTGCCTTCCTGTTTGTTCTTGTGATTCAATTGTATCTTTGGCCACTAACCTCCCAGCTATAATCTTCTTTCAGCCATTATTCAGTGATGCCTACAACTTTATGCATACCAATCTGTAACTGTGGTACAAGTTCATCTACCTTATTCTGTGTACTGTGCACTTTGAATTATAACACCTTCAGCCCTGTGTTGACCCTTTTTGCTTTTGTCCACCTTTTACGTTGCAACTCATCTTGTTGACTCCAATTTTGCCCTATCATTAGCCACACCAGCCACGCTTGGAGTCTCAGTACACATTGTCTTTGTTTGTAAACCAACTACCTCATCCTCAGCACTACCACCCCAGTTCCCATCCCCCTGGCAAATTAGTCCAATCCCTCCCGAAGAACTCTAGCCAACCTGTCCGCAAGGTTATTAGACCTCCTTGGGTTCAGATATACCCTGTCCCTTTTGTATAGGTCACACCTTCCCTGGGAGGGATCTTAATGATCCATAAATCTGAACCCCTACCCCCAATACCAGTTCCTCAGCCACATATTCACCTGCCACATCATCCTATTCTTACCCTCACTGGCACGTAGCACAAGCAGCAATCCAGAGATTACAACCTTGGAGGTCCTGTTTTTCAGCTTTCTACTGAGCTCCCTAAAACCTCTCTTCGGACCTCCTCACCTTGTCTACCTATGTCATTGATGACAATGTGTACCAAGGCTTCTGGCTGCACACCCTTGCCTTTGAGAATGCCATGGCTCTGATCTGAGACATCCCTGATCCTGGCATCATGGGGGCAATATACCATCTGGGTGTCTCTAATTTGCTCTGCTGATAAAGAACAATTTTCTCCTGATTAATGGAAACATGTAAGTTTTCAAGGAACGGTCTATACCCAAAGCATTACAATTTTACCCAAATCCTACCTTTATTCCCCAAATCTGGCGCTTTTCAACGTAAGATTTTTAAAATCCAGGATTGTTTCAAAGATATCCTAAGGACTTATTTTAATGTAAACTTCTGCTTGACACAACTTCATTAGTCGGGGGGGAATGAGATCAAAACTCATGAGGTTATATTGCAACTCCATAAAATTCTGGTTGGGCCAACACTAGAAATATTGTGTTTATTTCTGGTCACCTCATTATAGGAAGGACATGGAAGCTTCAAAGATGGTGCAAAGGAGATTTACCAGGATGCTGCCTTGATTAGAGAGCAGGTCTTATGAGGAAATGTTAGCAAACGAGGGCTTTTCTCTTTGGAGCAAAAGAGGATGAGATGTGACTCATAAAAATACATTGACAACTGACAGTAAAAGTAGGCTTCATTAATAATATTAAAAATATTGTAATACCATGAGTTTAATTTACAAGTTATTCGATGGCATCTTCAGGCACCACAGTTTATTAAAAGAAATTGAAACTTGTTTCACAGTTAAGTAATGGCAGTGACAACATTATCCAATGCTGCCTGACCTGCTGAGTTCCTCTTGCATTGTGTGTGTGTTGCTTAACATTATCCAATGTTGTGATTATACCCTGAAGTCACCATATCTACAATTAAAGCCTGGGTGAGCATGCTTTGAAAATTGCTGTATTGTAACTATATGTACTAGTTTAATTTTAAACATCTTTTTCTTGGTTAATTTCAAATACATACCTGCAAAACTCAAGTGATTGGAGTGAGTGACTGATAAATAAAAAGCGAAGAAATTGAAATAACGAAGTAAAAATGCAAAATGTTTTAATGATACCACTTGATCAATCACTAAATTGATCTTAACCTCCAGTAACTAAACCTTATTAGTTTGTATTTAAAAATGTATTGCTGTCAATGACATTATTACATGTACAAAAAACTCTCACTCAAACCATAAACTCCAAGTTTAGTGTGAGTGATAAATTCCTTCAGAAATTTTCATTGTCCTCTTCTTTTTGATTGGAAGGAGATTCCTCCAAAGGTGCATTTTTCTCAGCTCTCCTGAAAGCTGTATGATGTCTCAAAATGGATGCCACATTTACAGTTCAATCACCTCAAATTGCTTCTGAGAGCTCCGCTGCTATTGTTCGATTTGCCCTCCTAAAGATTAGTGAGAAAGGGTTTCAGCCGTGTTCACAGTGGCCTTATTGAATCCTTTCAGCTAAAAAAAATCAACAAGTTCATTGCCATAGTGCTACCACTAGAATGAAAATGCTATTTCCTACTGCAAGCATATATATTTTATAATGAACTTCCTAGTTTATCTCTGGCTGTAAGACTTGAAGTCAATAGACAGCACTTGATTTACATTGAACAGATAAATATTCCGATAAATCCCACTTTCCCCATAGCTTTTTATTTCCTAACCAGCCATTGTTCCTTGTATCCCTTCTTTAACCCTTTCACTGACCAGAATCAGGTTTAATAACACTGGCATATGTCAGAAATGTGTTGTTTTGTGGCAAGAGTACATTGCAATATATAAAAATAAAAACTGTAAATTATAATAAGTATATATCAAAAATAAATGACTTAAGTAATGTCAAAAATGAGGGGAAAAGAAAAGTGAGGTGGTGTACATGGGTTAATTGTCCACTCAGAATTCTGACGGTGGAGTGGAAGAAACTATTCTTGAAATGTTGAGTGAGTGTCTTCAGGCTCTTGTACCTCCTCCTTTTTGATACCAATGAGAAGAGGGCATGTTCTGGGTGATAGGGGTCCTTAATGATGGATACCGACTTTTTGACGATTTGCCTTTTGATGGTGTTGGTGGAATGCTGGTGTTGGCTGGTGCCCATGATGGAACTGGCTGTGTTTGCAATTTTCTGGAGGATTTTCTAATCCTGTACAGTGGCATCTCCCTACTGGACAGCAATGTAACTAGCAAGCATGCTCTCCACAGTACAACTGTAGGAATTTGCCAGTGTTGTTGGTGGCATACCAAGTTTCTGCAAGCTCTGAATGAAATAGAACTGCTGTCATGCCTTCTTTATAATTACATCAATATGTTGGGTCCAGGATCGATCTTGGTCTTACAACATGCAAGGCTGTTACGGTAACACTGCTCAACCAGCTGATATATCTCACTCCTGTTCACCTTCTAGTCACTATCTGAAATTCTACGGGTAATCATTGTGTCATTGGCACATTTATAGATGGCACTTGAACTGTGCCTCACCACAGAGTAGTGGGCGTAGAGAGACTAGAGCAGTGGGCGCACCACACATCCGTCAGGTGTGTCAGTGAGGCAAAGATGTTATTTTTGATCTGCACAGACCGTGGTGTCCAAATGAGGAAGTCAAGGATCCAGTTATAGAGGGTTGCCCAGGTTTTGGAGCTTGTTGATTAGAACTGAGGGTATGATTGTGTTGAACGCTGAGCCACAATCAATAAACAGCAGCCTGACATTATTAATTAATAATGTTAAGTATTATTAATGTCCCGGTGATCTAAGTGTGAGTAGAGAGGCAGTGAGATTGCATCTGCTGTAGTCCAATCGTGGAGAATCAGAATCTGGTTTATTATCACCGGCATGTGACATGAAGTTTGTTAACTTAGCAGCAGCAGTTCAATGCAATACATAATCTAGCAGAGAGAGAGAAAAAAATAAATAAAACATAATAATACATAAACAAGTAAATAAATTACGTATATTGAATAGATTATTAAAAATGTGCAAAAACAGAAATACTGTATATTTAAAAAGTGAGGTAGTGTCCAAAGCTTCAAAATTCATTTAGGAATTGGATGGCAGAGGGGAAGAAGCTGTTCCTGAATCACTGAGTGTGTGCCTTCTGGCTTCTGTATCTCCTGCTTGATGGTAACAGTGAGAAAAGAGCATGCCCTGTGTGCTGGAGGTCTTTAGTAATGGGTGCTGCCTTTCTGAGACACCGCTCCCTGAAGATGTCCTGGGTACTTTGTAGGCTAGTACCCAAGATGGAGCTGACTAGATTTACAACCTTCTGCAGCTTCTTTCAGTTCTGTGCAGCAGTCTGTCAGAATGCTCTCCATAGTACAACTATAGAAGTTTTTGAGTGTATTTGTTGACATACCAAATCTCTTGAAACTCCTAATGAAGTATAGCCGCTGTCTTGCCTTCTTTATGACTACATCAATATGTTGGGACCAGGTTAGGTCCTCAGAGATCTTGACACCCAGGAACTTGAAGCTGCTCACTCTCTCCACTTCTGATCCCTCTATGAGGATTGGTATGTGTTCCTTCATATTACCCTTTCTGAAGTCCACAATCAGCTCTTTCGTCTTACTGACGTTGAGTGCCAGGTTGTTGCTGCGGCACCACTCCACTAGTTGGCATATCTCACTCCTGTACACCCTCTCGTCACCACCTGAGTTTCTACCAACAATGGTAGTATCGTCAGCAAATTTCTAGATGGTATATGAGCTATGCCTAGCCACACAGTCATGTGTATATAGAGATTACAGCAGTGGGCTAAGCACACACCCAAATTGTAAATTGTAGTAGTCCAGGACCTTGCTTAGGCAGGAGTTGATTCTGGCCATGACCAGTCTCTCAAAGCACTTCCACACCGTAGACGTGAACGCAACTGGGCAAATAGTTGTTAAGGCAACTCACCCTGTTCATCTTGGGAACTGATATGATTGTTGCCCTATTGAAGCATGTGGGAACCTCTGACTGCAACTTCGAGAGATTGCAGATGTCCTTGAATGTCGCCAGTTTGTTAACACAGGTTTTCTGACCCCATCTAGGTACAGCATCCTCATGATCCTCCTCTGGACTCTCTCCAATGACAGCACATCCTTTCTGAGATAAGGGACCCAAAACTATTGACAATACTCCAAGTGCGGCCTGACTAGTGTCTCAGTATTATCTCCTTGCTTTTATACTCTATTCCCCTTAAAATAAATGCCAACATTGCATTTGCCTTCTTTACCACAGACTCAACCTGTAAATTAACCTTCTGGGAGTCTTGCACGAGGACTCCTAAGTCCCTTTGCACCTCTGACGTTTGAACCTTCTCCTCATTTAGATAATAGTCTGCACTATTGTTCCACTTACCAAATGCCTGATCATACATTTCCCAACACTGTATTACCCCTCCACCTAACTTCGTATCATCCGCAAACTTTGCCACAAAGCCATCAATTCCACTATCTAAATCACTGATGAACAATATGAAAAGTAGCGGTCCCAATACTGACCACTGAGGAAGACCACTAGCCAATGGCAGCCAACTGGAAAAGACCCCCATTATTCCCAAACGCAGTCTCCTGCGTATCACCCATTCCTCTATCCATACCAGTATCTTTTCTGTAATGCCATAGGATTTTATCTTGTTAAGCAGCCTTATCAAATGCCTTCTGAAAATCTAAGCAAACGACATCCACGGCCTCTCCTTTGTCCACCCTGCTTGTTACTTTGAAGAATTCTAACAGATTTGCACAGATCATAGCTGCATTTCTTGAGCTCCTGCTGATTACTGGCAGCATAAGCTCTGTGTGGCACAGTAAGTCCTGTCCGCATGGAACTGTTGATCCAGGTTTTCTGGTTTGGATAGGCACTAACCAATTTCTGGGGGACAACATTCTCGATGCTCTTCCGGTTGAAACTCGTGACGCCATCTGTGAACTTGGAGATATCCTCATCCTCATTTTATGACTTATTTTTTTGTTAGTCTCCAAGTACCCCAAAACCTTGTCCTTAATAATGGACTCTAACACTTTCCCAACCACTGAGGTTAGACTAACTCGCCTATAATTTCCTTTATTTTGCCTTCTTCCCTTCTTAAAGATTAGAGTGACAAATGCAATTTTCCATTCCTCCGGAACCATGCCAGAATCAAGCGATTCCTGAAAGATCATGACCAATGATCTGTTATCTCTTCATTGTTCTGGAGCATTGGTCTTCAATGCTGCAGAACTAGCCCGCAATAGGGACTCTTAAAAAATATATTATTCTTTAGTAACTTGTTCAAATGTGCATTTAGCAATCTTAATCCTTCTTCTAATTTCAACATCAACCGTACTGTCAGATATTATTGTGCTCCCTAAGTAACTAAACCTCCACGTTTATTTATTTCCATACCAAGGTTTGAACAGCTTTGGGCAAGCAGCAGGTGTGAGGGAAATAGCAGAATTTGCTACAAATATTACTTTGCTGGGTTATTAATTTTGTGAGAATGGCTGTCTAATTCACTATTGACATGCAGTGAGCAACATCAGTCTATTTTACCTGTGTGGTAACATGTACAGAACTCCGAATCCAAATCAGGTTTATTATACAGAACTTTGCCAAGTCATTTTCAGGAGTGTCATCTGTAGTAAAGTGAGGCAGTAATGGTTGATAATAAGCTTTCAAAGATAAATAACTCTAAATTGTAAACCTATTCCTTTAAGAGTTAAAAATGTATCAACGGAGTTTTCTATATGTTTTCCCATTTCAATCACATCTGCAATCCCTAGCAATATCCCATTCTAAATTGTACTTGCTACTCACTTTTTTTTGCTGTTAATTTTACGATACTTTAATTAATTAAGGGAACTCATTTTGCTTATTTCTTCATTACAATTTATTTATTTTTGTATTCACACAGTTTGTTGACTTTTGCATACTGGTTGAATACCAAGTAGGTGCAGTGTTTCACTGATTCTGTTATGTATATTATTTTATAGATTTATTGAGGATGCCCACAAGAAAATGATCTCAGGGCTGTATATAGTGACATATATGTAGTTTGATAATAAATTTACTTTGAAGTTTGAAATATACAGTATATACACAAACAAGACATTTTGTGAATTGAAATACACAGGCAATAAATAAAAAGGAAAACTCAAATTTCAAAATAAATTTTATTATCAAAGTACATATATGTCATATACAAGCCTGAGATTCATTTTCTTGTGGGCATCATCAGCAAATCCATGGAATAGCAACTATAAAGGACATGACCCACCCAGTCTACAGACTTTTCGTCCCTCTTCCCTCCGGGAGAAGGTTCAGGAGCTTGAAGACTCATACGGTCAGATTTGGGAACAGCTTCTTTCCAACTGTGATAAGACTGCTGAACGGATCCTGACCCAGATCTGGGCTGTACCCTCCAAATATCCAGACCTGCCTCTCGGTTTTTTTGCACTGCCTTACTTCCTATTTTTCTATTTTCTATTTATGATTTATAATTTAAATTTTTAATATTTACTAATTTTAACTATTTTTAATATTTTTAATATTTAATACTTGTAATCCAGGGAGTGGGAAGCGCAGAATCAAATATCACTGTGATGATTGTACGTTCTAGTACCAATTGTTTGGCGACAATAAAGTATAAAATATAAAGTGTAAAGGATCAATGAAAGATTAACCAGAGTGCAGAAGACAACAAACTGTGCAAATGCAAATATAAATAAATAGCAATAAGTAATGAGAACATGACATAATGAGATAAAGTCCTTAAATTGACATCATTGGTTCTGGGGACACCTCAATAATGGGGCAAGTGAGTGTAGTTCTCCAGGGCCTGACGGTTGAGGGGTATGAACTGTGGTGCTGAACCTGGTGGTGAGAGTCCTGGGGCTCTTCTACCTGATGGCAGCAGCAAGAAAACAGCGTGACGTGGTTGGTGAGTGTCTTGCTTGCGGAATGTGGGAAGGCAGGGAGATCTCCAGTATCCCTGACGACTACAACTGTGGGAAGTGCATCCAGCTGCAGCTTCCAACAAACCGGGTTATGTAGTTGGAGCTGGAACTGGATGAACTCCCGATCACTCGCGAGGCTGAGGGGGTGATAGATAGGACATATGGAGAGATAGTTACACCCAAGGTGCAGGGCACAGGAAACTGGGTGACAGTCAGGAAGGGGAAAGGGGTTAAACAGCCAGTTCAAAGTACCCCTCTGGCCATCTCCCACAACAACAGGTGTATCACTTTGGATACTGCCGGGGGAGATGACATAACAGAGGAAAGTCACAGTGGTTGGGTCTCTGGCACGGAGTCTGCCTCTGTGACTCAGAAGGGAAGGGGGGGGGAAGTAGGGAGAGGAAGCACACAGTGGTAACAGGGAAGTCGCTAGTTAGGGGAATGGACAGGAGGTTCTGTGGGTGAGAACAAGATTCCTGCATGGTATGTTGCCTCCCGGGTGCCAGGGTCCAGGATATCTCAGATTGAGGCCTCAGCATTCTTAAGTGGGAGAGTGAACAGCCAGTAGGTGTGGTCCATGTAGGTACCAATGACATGGGCAGGATGAATGACGAGGTTCTGCAGAAAGGGCAGGACCTCCGAGGTTGTGATCTCACGATTACTACCTCTGCCATATGCAAGTGAGGCTCAAACTAGGAAGATTATACAGTTTAATACGTGGCAAAGGAGTTGGTATAGGAGGGATAGCATAAGATTTTGGGATTACATGGCTCTCTTCCCAGGAAGGTGGGACTTGTACAGAAGGGACGGTTTGCACATGAACTGGAGTGGAACTAATATCTTAGCAGGTGAGTTTGTTAATGCTTCATGGAGGGGTCTAAATTACAGTTACAGGGGCATGGAACCAAAGTGGAAGAGCAGCTGATGGAGAGGTTGTGGAAGCAAATGTTGGGAAGACCTCAGACAAAGTTAGGAATCGAAAGGTTGAGTACGGTATAACTAGCGTCCTGAGTTGCCTGTATTTCAATGCAACAGGTATTGTAGGAAAGCCGGATAATAGTTCTGAAGATGAGGTAGGTAGTTTACAAACAGAGGCAATGTGAAGGGAGGAGAGGCTGTTGAAAGGCAAAATTGCAGTTAACAGGATAAGTCGCAACATAAAAGTTGAACAAAATCGCAAAGGGTAAATACAGGACTAAAGATGTTATATTGGATGTGCGCAGTATGCGGAATAAGATCAATGAACTTGTACCACAGTTACAGATTGGCGAGTATGATGTTGTAAACCAGTGATCCCCAACCTCTGGGCTGCGGACTGATACATTGCTGCGGAGAATGCAGTGGTGCAACGGTAGTCGGAATGCACCCAGCACATCTTTAAGAAAAAAAGCCGAAATAAACAAGCTAATTAATTAGGTGCCGCCCAGCACGTAAATGTCGGCCCAGGTCAGAGGCGACGCAATCTGTATTACAGTGGAGTAAAGGGAATTGCAGAGGCATGAGAGAGGAGTTGGTCAGAATTGATTGGAAAAGAACACTGGCAGGGATGCTGGAAGACCAGCAATGGCTGGAATTTCTGGGAGCAATTTGGAAGTCACAGGATATATACAGCCCAAAGAGGAAGAAGTGTTCTAAAGGAAAGCTGACACAACCAAGGCTAACAAGATAAGTCAAAGCCAACATAAAGGCCAAAGAGAGCAAAATATAACCCAGGTTAATTAAACCCAAAGATGCAATGGTAGAAAGTTCTACCTGTGGAGGGATGAAAACAAGGTTTACCAATTTAAAAAGAAGAGAATTTGAAAATAAAACACTATGCAAGAGGAGGCGTGGTTGATGCAGGACAGACAAGGAGACAAACACAGCAACGATAAGAAGCTGAAGACATGAACTGTTAAGAGTGGAATTAGTAGTGAGTATCTTTACCCTACTAACTTGAAATCCTCAGGGTGAAACCCCTGGAAGAGAGACAATAGTGAGAAAAGATTTATTGAAGATATGGCTATAACACGGAATAGCTATAATGAGAGAATATCGGCAGAGACAAGTGTCCAAAATCTCTACCATGTAGTCAGGAATTAGTTCTGTAAAATCATGCCAAGGGACTTGGTCAAGTTTTTTGTACAAGTTTGTAAATCTCCTAGATCAGATGGTGTACACACCAGAGTTCTGAAAAAGTTAGCTGAAGAGATTATGAAAGCATTAGCAATGATTTTTCAAGACTCACTGGATTCTGGAATGGTTCCAGGATACTGGAAAATTACAAATGTCATTCCACTTTTCAAGAAGGGAGAGAGGCAGAAGAAAGAAAACTATAGAGCAGTTAGTCTGAACTCAGTGGTTGGGAAGATGTTGAAGCTGATTATTAAGCATGAGTTCTCAGGGCACTTGGAGGCACATGATAAAATAGGCCGTAGTCAGCATGGTTTCCTCAAGGGAAAATCTTGCCTGACAAATCTGTTGGAATTCTTTGAAGAATTAGCAAACAGGATAGACTCTAACAGACTCAATCCAGACTCTAATAGACTCAATGCAGACTCAGTCCAGACTCAATCCAAACTCAATGCAGACTCTAACAGACATGCCTCCTATAGGAGACCTAGATGTCGGAAATCTCCCCGGTGACCCTGTTCCACTCATTTCATGCTCATCTCAATCTGAGGTACACCAGCCGCTTTTCTTTAGTCAGTGTTAACTGTTGCTATTTATGAAACATGCAGATGAGATGCTCATGTTTTAAAGGGGAACAAACCAAATTTAGCAGCAAATCTAATCCAAAATAAAAACAATTGCCTCTTGCCTATGACTGTAGACTAGTATACTGCGTGGTGTGCCCACAGCTCCAATGTTTGCTCCAAAAGTCAAATCATTTATTCAGTCCTTTATTAACAATCAGAAAACATACAAATTCAGCATCATTGAGCATTATCTCAATGGTCAGCTAAAGATACGACCTCTGCTGGTCCCAAGCTACAATCTCCCCGAAATTAGCAAGAATGCGTAATTTACCAGTTACCATAACAAACATAGTAAACACACAACACAGAATATGTTGCAGATAGAGAACAGATACATGATACCTTCACCATAAAAATAGTTCATAGAAACAAGGCTGTTATAACTCTGTGTGGATATTTGTTCAGGTTTCTGACTGGGTTATTGACAGCATCCATTTATTCACCAAAAAATGCTTGCCATCTCATTCCTTAGCAGTAGATTCTAGTCCTTTTCACTTCTGTTCCTAACACTCTGTTTCCCAAGCTAGAATGATTTTTAGCTCATATTTCCAGTAATGGACCATACACAAATTTTAAAAACCAGAAGTTCAAGGGTGAGTCCAACTACTGCTTTTTAATACAGCATACAGCATAAATTTATCCCACATTGTCAATACTTGAGAATTATTTCAGCAGATTTCTCTGTTATCACAGCAATACTGAATACAAAAATAAGAAATTGAAGAGTTGTGGACTCAGCTCAGTCCATCACAAAAAACACCTTCTCCTCCATGGGCTCTCCTTCAGGATAGTATGCAACACAATTAAAGACCTTTCCTGCCCTCTATATTCTCTCTAGTCCACCAACCCATCGGTCAGAAGACAGAAAACCTTGAAAACACATACCACCAGATTCAAGGACAACATCTATCCCACTACTGTAAGACTCTTGAACAGATTTCCTGTATGACAAAGCTGAACTCTTGGCCTTACAATTTACCATGTTGGGACCCTTGCACCTAACTGTCTAAACGGCTGGACTTTCTCTGCAGTACCATTCCTTGTATTATATTGATGTTTTAGGTGTTTGAAACAATTGCTATGGATGGCTCACAAAAGTAAGTTTATTCGTTGTATTTCAGTACAAGTGGCAATAATCAACCAATTATCAGTAACCCTAAACAGTTGTATGTTGACTCCTGTACTGCATTCTGTATGAAATTTAGAACTAACAGCTACACTATATTAGAACTGAGATTAAGATATTAGTATATTAGATTGCAGCATTAACGTTTCATAACGAATGCCGAATGCCTGGAATTGAGGGGATAGATACAGTTTAAACCTCTGAGGTTTACCATTGGAACTGCGGTGTTTTCACCTCATTTTCAAACCATGGCTGAATTAGCACTGCATAAACATTGGCAAAATAGGGTGAGAGATAAAATGAAATTTGTACAAAAGTCTTGTTCAAAAATATGAGAACAATTTAAATCAAAAGCTACAATAAGCAATGGATCTTTGAATGCTAGAAAGTGCCAAAAGATTTTCTCTTTGTCATTGGCAGGGCCTTCAGAAGTGTCATGGTTAGCACAACACTGCTCCAGCTCAGGGTGTTTGGAGTTCAATTCCAGCATGCTCTGTAATGGGGTTTGTACATCTTCGGCGCGACTGCTGGGATTTTCCTCGGGTGTTCTCTCACATCCAAAGATCTACGGAGATGGTCTATGGTGAAGGTCTATGGAGAAGGTCTATGGAGATGGTCTATGGTGAAGGTCTACGGAGATGGTCTATGGAGATGGTCTGCAGGAATTTCAATGTGGAAACACAGAAGAAAGTACGGGTAGATGTAATAACAAAAAGTGGTGTAAAACATTAGAAATTATGTGCAAGCAGATGAAAACCCAAATCAGTCACAGAATGGCTGAAATGTTCATCTTAAGATATTACACTGCCTAACTGAATGTCAACCATCTTGCCACTGTGTTAGTAAACATGACAATCCGTATCATATGAATCGTGAAATTAATATTCTGCTCATTGGATTGTGAGGGAGGTTTGGGTCCAATATTGATAGTTAAACTATGCTACTGTTGGCTATTTACAATCATGTTTCCCTGCTCCCCATTTCAAAAATATTTCTGCGGATTGTATTGTAATGATTAAGTCACTGACTAATTTCTACTGGATTAGTTCATTCAATCATGAAAATTTGGGCAGCAAATTTTCATGAGTCAGGAATCAAAAGTTTGAGCACAGTGAGACTAATGTTCTGAGTTGTGTATACTTCAATACAAGAAGTATTGTTGAAAGGGCCGTTAAGCTTAAGGCATGGAACATGATTATGATTACGGTAGTGTGGTGGTTAACATGATGCTATGTCACTGTTTTCTCTTAAAGGAACAGACAGCTACAATTTAACAATAAACAATGATATTCAACAAGTCACCTGGTTACAGTAAAATAAAACAAAATTCACACTTAGGTAAAGTTGAGAACACTTCAGGATGAGACACAAGCTTTAGGGTAGTGAATATGGGGTGTATTTTAAAGCAGTTGCTTTGTTCCCAAGGTTATGCTTCTTCAGCATTTGTGGATCTGCATTCATGGAGACAACTGTGACTGTGCCTTCGAGATCATGGAAACTGTTCTGAAAAATGATGAGCAGAAATGCAGAAGCATAATAACTTTGTGCTCCAATTGTAGGCCCTGTGCTTCTGCATGGTGACCCCCGAGTTGTTGATGGCAATATTCAAAGACATCGAACATAAAAAAAAATGGGTTAGATTCTCTATGGGTGCGTTGTGAGTTGCCTTATGAGTAGAGGCAGGCTAACCTCATATTGAGCACTTCCGCTCCATCTGCCAAAAGCAGAGCTTCCTGATGGGCCAACATTTTAATTCTAATTCCCATTCCCAATTGGAAATGTCAGTCCATGGTCTACTCTTGTGCCACATTGAAGCCTCCCTCAGAGTGGAGGAGCAGCACCTTATCTGGGTAGCCTCCAACCTGATTGCATGAATTGATCCATGATTCCATGATTGATCTCTCCTTCCAGTAAAGTTTTTCCCTCCCCCTCCCCATTTCTTCTGTTTCCCACGCTGGCCTTTTACCTCTTCTCACCTGTCTATCACCTCCTCCTGGGCCCCCTCCTCGCATATCTCCTCTCCTATCAGATTCTTCCTCCCCAGTTCTGTACCTTTCCCACCCACCTGGCTTCACCTCTCGTCTTCTAGCTATCCTCCTTCCCTTCCCCCTTCCTATCCAGTCCTGGTTAAGATTTTCAGCCCAAAATGTTGACTTCAGCATTGGAGCTTTCATCTCCACATATGCTGCCTGACCTGCTGAGTTCCTAAGTGTGTAGCCTTGGATTTCCAGCATCTGTAGAATTTCTCGGTTTGTTATAAAATGATGTATAATGTTCATATTCAGTACGTGTTTTAGTAATGCTTCAAATAGGAATCAGACTTTCCCCTTCCTTTCCAGTCCTGAAGAGGGGTTTCAGCTCAAACTATCAACTGTTTGTTCATTGAAGTGAAAGAGAAAATTGGTAGCTCGGGTTGGCTACTTGTTTGTAGTGTTGTTCACGGTGTCTTGAGTTTCGGTTGCATTCGTTTTGTCACCAGTTACAGTGACATCATCAACGCACATTTGGGTGTTGTTTCTGCC
This sequence comes from Mobula birostris, assembly GCF_030028105.1. Classification (NCBI taxonomy): domain Eukaryota; kingdom Metazoa; phylum Chordata; class Chondrichthyes; order Myliobatiformes; family Myliobatidae; genus Mobula; species Mobula birostris. The sequence goes on from NC_092375.1 coordinate 195,389,421, forward strand.
AAGTGTTCGCGCTTATTGGACGCCCACCTTTTTATTCTGTCGTTCTCCCCTTTCCAATCCTGTCGTCCTGGCCTGAAATGTCAACTGTTATTTATCTCCACAGATGCTGCCTGACCTGCTGAGTTTCTCCAGTATTTTGTGTGTGTTGCTAAGGTTCTGAAGGAACTTGACAACTTGGATGTGAAGAGGATAATTCCTTATGCGAGAATCTAAAGCCAGAGTGGCATTGTTCAAAAATAACAGAATGATAAAGTTGAAAGTTAGGACATTTTTGTTTCTCTTAAAGGATTGATCCTTTAGAAATTTCCTCTTCAAGTGTTGTCTTCAAAAGATGGTGGAAACTGTGTGTTTGAATATATAGAAGGCAGAAAGAGATAGACAATAGATAAACAATAGGTTGAAAGGTTACCACAGATAGAAATAAATGTAGAATTGAGGTCCGAATCAGGTTCAGGAACAACTCAATCTTCAAGCTCTTGAAGCAAAGGGGATAACTTCACTCACCCCATTAATGAGGTGTTCCCACATCCAATGGGTTCACTTTAAATGACTCTCATGTTTTTGGTACCTATTGCTTGTTTATTAATCATTATTATTAATATTTATTTCTTTATGTATTCCCACAGTTTGTTGTCTTTTACACACCAGTTGAATGCCCAAGTTGGTACAGTCTTTCATTGATTCTATTATGGTGATTTATTCAATTGAGTATGCCTGTAAGAAAATGAATCTCAGGGCTGTATATGATGACATATATTTACTTTGATGATAAATTTATTTTGAAATTTGAAATTTACTTTGAGATCAGCCATAATCTTATTAAATGCCAGGACAGGCTTGAGGCACTAAAGGCAGTACCTCTGCTCCTTATTTGTATGTTAACATGTAGATTTTTATTCCCTGGGACTTGTGTGACAAGCAATGTTACTTGCCAGTTATAAGCCCATGCAGCTAGTAGTCCTAATAAAGGGTCTTAGGCCGAAGCATCCACTGTTTATTTGTTTCCATAGACGCTGCCCGACCTGCTGAGTTCATCCAGCATTTTGTATGTGTTGTTTTGGATTTCCAGCAACTGCAGATTTTCTTAGGTTTGAGGTAGTAAAGTCATTTTGTATTCACGTTTTGTATTCTCTTCACATCTCCTTTCACCATCAGCAAGTTTGGTTCAATGCTCTGGAACTACAGCATGTGGAATTTGCACATTTTCCCTGTGACTGTGTGAGCTTCCTCCAGGTGTTCAAGTTTCCATTAATAAGTCCATAAAACACAGGAGCAGTATCAGGCCATTTGGCCCATCGAGTCTGCTCCACCATTTCATCATGGCTGATCCATTTTCCCTCTTAGCCCAAATCTCTTGTCCTCTCCCTGTAACCCTTCATGCCGTGAGTAATGACAAATCTATTGCATCGGCCTTAAATATACCCAAATTCTTCCAACATCCCAAAGACATGTGGCTTGGTAGATGAACTGGACAATGTAATTTGCCCCTTGTGTGTAGCTGAGGGGTAGTATCCAGTGGAAGATGAGGAAAGGAGATGTGGAAGATGATGTAAGGAGATGTGGAAAATATTGGGAGAAGAAGAAAAATAGATTTAATGTTACATTAATATACAAATGAGTGGTTGAATGGTTGTGTGGACTTGATAAGCTGAATGGCTCATTTAAGTGCTGTATGTCCCTATGACTGCAACTGTAACAACTACAGGAGATCCATCTTGTAGAGATCCAGCAGGAGAGTGAGAGAGCTAGGACCGATCATCAGGTAAGCAATGGCAGAGATGGCTTAGGATAATTTACCCATTTTATATTTCTTGCATTTTTGCGAAATATTGCAAACTTTCCAAATGAGAACAGATGATGGGGAGAAGCAGTGGAAAAAAGACAGCATATGTAACCATATGGAATGCTCTGGGGAGTGTGCAGCTGAGGTACATTGGATAGTACCAGTGACTATAATTATACACGTAACTTAGAGCCATGCAAGATGCTTATTTCTCTCATGTAAATATTTGTATTTGCTAATGAAAAGTCTGAACCACAGAGGATTAGTAACAGTTTGTAAGCACAAGTAATGAGGAAAAAGAAAGCACACAGAGAACACTGTTGACCTCAACAAACAGCATAAGCAATAATGAGCAAAACAAATTCATCATATGTACCACTGCAGTTAACGCCATCCACTAGATGGCTTGAACTGGTAGCTGCAGAGACGTGAGATACATTTTTATTGTCATTAATTCATTTTTGTGTTATTTTAGAGCATCCCACTGTTACACAGAAAACAGCTCCTCATAATTGATTTTAATTTGTTGTTAATCCACTATCATCTAAAGGATGCAGTGAACAGAAGGTAGATGATGGAGTCTGCTTGAGCAATACGTAGTTCATGCTCGCTGTATAAAGTATACACCAGGTAAATCCTTTTGTCCGCATCTGGCAGATAAATAAATACCCAGATTTACTCAGTTCAAATCACGCATTGCTACTTTGTACTAGTCAGAAGGAGAGTATTTCATTCCATTTTATCTCTGGGCAGAGTTTTTGGAAACTGAATGAAGTCCTCATACTCTGTCAGTACATTTAATTCAAGGAAGGTTCCCAGTTTTTCAAGGATACTTTCAAGCTCATTGGAGATTTTAGCAGTGCTGGTATTTATTTATTTCAGTCATTAAGATTACATACATGAAAGCTACTTTTTCACAAAATACTGAAGGTTAAGGGGTAAATTAATTGAGGTTTTCAGGATATTGTAAAAAAAAATAACAAGTTGGACAAAAATAAAGTACATTTTCTGAGTTTGGAGAGTCTGGAATTCACTCCAAATGCAGAATCAATTTGTTCAATAAAGTAATTTTAAATCCCAGGAACATAGCTTTAGAGGAGATAGCAAATACAAACTCGTGGTGCCAAGACAGGGAAGATTTTGATCTTCTGTAAGTTTAAGTCAGTTAAGTGGAACTGAATGAACAACTTCTGTGTGAGGACTTCTGTAACAATGGAAGATTTTTGCCAGAAAGAGGTTTCATTACATTGAATCGCTACTAGTAGCAATCAAAAACATGCAATGTAATGCATTACAAGACCATTAAGAACAAAAGACACAGGAGCAGATTAGGCCATTTGGTCCATCAGGTCTGTACCACCATTTAATGATAGCTGATCCTTTTCTCCCTTCCTCAGTCCCACTCCCCACCCATCTCCCCATAACCTTTAGTGCCATGTCCAATCAAGAACCTATCAATCTCCGCCTTAAATACACCCAACGACCTGGCCTCCACAGCTGCATGTGGCAACAAATTCCACAAATTCACCACCCTCTGGCGAAAGAAATGTCTCCGCATCTTTCTTTGAAATGGACTCCCCTCTATCCTGAGGCAGTGCCCTCTTGTCCTAGACTCTCCCACCATGGGAAACATCCTCTCCATAGCTACTCTGTCTAGGCCTTTTAACATTTAAAAGGTTTCAATGAGATTCCCCCCCCCACCCCCCATCCTTCTAAATTCCAGCGAGTACAAACCCGGAGCCATCGAACATTCCTTGTACGATAACCCTTTCATTCCCGAATCATCCTTGTGAACCTCCTCTGGATCCTCTCCAATGCCAGCACATATTTTCTTAAATCAGAAGCCCAAAACTGTTCATAATACTCGAACATTCAGTTCAGCTGGCATCTCCTTGTCCCCTGTTATTATTTCTTTATCTCTCATTTTCTAGAGGTCTTAAATCCACTCTCATTTCCCTTTTATTTTTTTCATACTTGAAGAAGCTTTACGGTCCACTTTGATATTGTTTGCTTGCTTGCTTCATAGTTAATCTTTTTCCTTCTAATGATTCTTTTAGTTGCTCTCTGTAGGTTTTTGAAAACTTTCCAATCCTCTATCTTCCCTCTAATTTTTGCTTTGTTGTATGCCCTCTCTTTTGATTTTACATTAGCTTTGACTTCTCTTATCAGTAATGGTTGTACTATTTTATCATTTGAGTATTTCTTCATTATTGGAATACATCTGTCCTGCACCTTCTTCGTTTTTCCCAGAAACTCATGCCATTACTGCTCTGTTGTCCTCCCTGCCAGCAGCTCCTTCCAATTTACTTTGGCCAACTCCTCTCTCATAACACTATAATTTCCTTAACACTCCTGAAATACTGCTATGTCAGACTTTACCTTTACCTTATCAAATTTCAAGCTGAACTCAATCATATTGTGATCTCTGGTTCCTAAGGGTTCTTTTAGCTTAAACTCTCTAATTACCTCTGGTTCATTACATAAAACCGAATCCAGTATAGTTGATTCGCTTGTGGGCTTAATGATAAACTGCTCTTAAAAAACCATCTCGTAGGCATTCAACAAACTCACTCTCTTGAGATCCATTACCAACCTAATTTTACCAAGTGACCTGCATGTTGACATCTCCCATGACTCTCATAACATTGCCCTTTTGACACGACTTTTCTAATCTGTGGTCCACATCCCAGCCATTGTTGCAAGGCTTGTATGTAACTGCCATCAACGTCCTTTTACCCTTGTAGTTTCTTAACTCAACCCACAAGGATTCAATATCTTCTGATCCTACATCACATCTTTCTGCTGATTTGATGTCATTCTTCACCAGTAGAGCCTCACCACCCCCTCTGCCTATCTTCCTATCCCTCCAATACAATGTGTAACCTTGGACATTCAGCTGCCAACTGCAACCATCCTTCAGCCAAGATTCAGTAATGGTTACAACATCATACCTGACAATCTGCAATAGTGCAACTAGATCATCCACCTTATTTCTTATACTCTGTACATTGAGATGAGGCACTTTGATTACTAACAGTTACGCCTCCCAGACTGGATTTCAAGTTGCATGCGGAATCTATTTGATTTTAAACAGATATTATTAATATTGAGATTACTCCACTCTACATATCTTATTTTAAAGCCAGAAATAAAGGATCAATGGCAAAGTAATAATCTGATCAATTTGCCAACGTGAGGTAATGCACCATGTAAGCAACCCTTTTAGTTCATAATAAAATTATTTCAGTGTCACCATTTGCATTGAGAATTTTATGAGGTACTGTTTCAATATTGGGTCGATTTTTATGTCGATTTTTATGCTAAGAGTAGATGTCAGTATATTTGCTGACGGTCAATATACTGCAATGTCCACACTGAATGCTTAGCAGTTTGCAATTTTCTATGATGAATAAAAAATAATTTGCTACTCCATCTGATTTCAAGAGAAAACTGATAAGTAGAGATGTATTCCAGTATTTCAAACTATTCTGTACATCAGAGAAGGATAACAAAAATGAATCTATATAGACAAATGTAAACTCTAAAAAGGGAGTGAAAGTGAAGTTGAAAACACTAATTTGTATGAAAACTCTACTCTCCACTCGACACTTTCCACAAGCATCGCTCCCTCCCTGATTCCTTTGTCCATTCCTCCCTCCCCTCTAATCTCCCTCCTGGCACATATTCCTGCAAGTAGAACATAGAACATAACAGAATCTTCAGCCCACAATGTCGCGCCAACCATGTAACCTACTCTAGAAGCTGCCTAGGACTTCCCTAGCATATAGCTCTCTATTTTTCTGAGCTCCATATACCTATCTAAGAGTCTTTTAAAAGACCCTATTGTATCTGCCTCTACCACCTTCGTTGGCAGTGTATTCCATGCACACACCACCCTCTGTTTGAAAAACTTACCTCTGATGTCCCCCAGGCAACACCCTTGTAAATTTTCTCTGCACTCTCCCTATAGCATCCATATCCTTCCTGTAATGACGTGACCAGAACCGAAAGCAGTATTCCAAGTGGGATCTAACTAAGGTCTTATATAGCTGTAACATTACCTCACGGCTCTTGAACTCAAGGTGTGTGGTGTGTTGATGAAGCCAACACACCATACGCCTTCTCAACAAGTGACAGAAACGATACACCTGCCCATTCACCCCCTCCCTCACCTCCATTCAGAGTCGTAAACAGTCCTTCCAAGAGAGACAACACTTCACCTGCAAATCTCTTGGGATGTATACTGAATATGGTGCTTCCAATGCAAACTCCTCTACACTGGTGAGATCCGATGCAAATTGGGGGACCACTCTGTAGAGGACCTCTGCTCCGTCCACAAAGGGAGGAAATCTCTGGTGGTCAACCATTTTAATTCTTATCCCCATTCCTGTTCTGTCATGTGGGCCAATGGCCTCCTCTTCTGCCACATTATGCCACTCTCAGAATGAAGGAGCAACAACTCACACTCTGTCTAGGTAGCCTCCAACCTAATTGCATGAACATCAATTTCTCCTTCCAGTATTTTCTTCCCTCTCCCATCTTTCTTCTTCTATTCCACACTCTGCACTCTTACCTCTTCTCCTCGCCTGTCTATCATCTCCTTCCTTGCCTGCCTATCACCTCGCCCGGTGCCCCTTCTCCTTCCCTTTCTTCTCTAGTCCTTTGCATTTTCCAGCCTATCACATCTCGGCTTGTTATCACCTTTAACTTGTTCTCCTCTCCCATCTCCCAACTTTTGTTTCTGGCTTCTTCACCTTTCCTTTCCCGACCTGAAGAGGGGTCTCAAGCCTGACTTATACTTCTGCGTCAAATGTACGCTGTAGGTACTGCGTACCCTATGCCGTAGGGTGATGTGCACCTCCCCAAAATAGTAACTCACACATCGTAGCGACGCAGGCCGCAACAACTGTGATTGGTCCATTTGCTAGCATCGCATTTCTGTTGCTTTTCTCCGCCGTGTCTGTACACTGATGCGAAATAAACAGTTGGAGACGATGAACCAAATCGTCAAATCTACCTGCCAACATCCGAAAATATTTGAAATGCATTTCCTTGCCCATGTCTCTCACGAAGAAACTCAACACAGTGGCATAGAAACCCCACCGCCAACTAGTGTTTTGGCGGTGAATTGCAGAGTGACGCAGACACAACAACGCATGCTCGCTACTGCGTAGGGCTACGCAGAAATATAAATCAGGCTTCAGCTTGAAACATCTAATGTTTATTAATTTCCTGAGCTGAACTGAGCTGAAGAGATCCTTCAGCATTTTGTGTGTGTTGCACTGTTAGACATATATGACGTAGATTAACATGAGTGATGGGGAAATGTACAAGGTTTGGGATGATTTACACTGAGTAGAGGAAGCCAACAGAACAGGATCAGATTTAATATCACTGTCATATATCATGAAATTTGGGAAGAATGCATGATCTGACTTTTTCCCTCAAAGGAGCGCAAATAGATCAAATCAAATTTGTTCACAAAGAGTGTTGTATGAACTGAATTTTCCAATATAAAACAGTTGAGACAGAAATGATTGAACATTTTATAAGCAGATGTAGATAAATATTTGGGACAGATAGAGAAAGGCTAAGAAAAATGGTAATAGTTTTGCTAAATTGGGTAGTTAGCCTGATGACTGGGAAAGATTCAGAACTCAGAAAGAAGATCCTAGAAATTAGTAAGGAAGGTTAAAGCAGAATAAAAGAGTAATCTAATGAAAAAGTTAAAAATAAATGGGCATTCAAGGCTTCAACCAATGAGCAAAAAGAAAAAGAAACAAGTTAAAAACATCTAGAAAATCTGGATATCAAAGAAACTTATCAGAATGTTCTTTTTTGACTACAGCATGACACTCAATGCCATTATCGCCTCAAATCTAATCAATCAGCTTCAAGATCTTGGTCTCAATACCCGCTTGTGCAATTGGATCCTCAATTTCCTCAACTGCAGATCCCAGTCAGTTCAGATTGGCAACAACATCTCCTCCACCATCTCCATCAGCACAAAGCTGTGTGCTTAGCTCCTGACTCTACTCGCTTTACACTTACTTATGACTGTGTGGCTAAGCACAGCCCCAATGTTATACTCAAGTTTGCTGATGGCACCACTGTCATAGGCCAAATCAAGGGGGTGACAAATCAGTATAAAGGAGGGAGATTGAAAATCTGGCTGAGTGGTGCCACAACAACATCTCAGTCAATCTCATCAAGACTAAGGAGCTGGCTATTGACTTCAGGAGGAGGAAACCAGAGGTCCATGAGCTAGTCCTCATCAGAAGTTCAGAGGTGGAGAGTGTCAGCAACTTTAAATTCCTTGGTGTTGTTATGAAGGAAGCAGGGCAGCATGGACATATAGCAGAGAGTATATTAACTACCTGCATCGCAGCCTGGAATGGAAACGCCAATTCCCTTCAATGGAAAGTCCTACAAAAAGTAGTGAACACAGCCTAGTCCATCACGGTTAAAGCCCTCCCCATCACTGAGCTCATCTACTCGGAGAATTGTTGCAGGAAAGTGGCATACATCATCAGGGGCCCCACCATTCGGCTCATGCTCTCTTCTCACTGTTGCCATCAGGCAGGAGGTACAGGAGCCTCAGGACTCACCACCAGGTTCAGGAACAGTTATTGCCCCTCAGCATCAAGCTCTTGAACTAAAGGGGATAACTTCACTTGCCCCATCACTAAACTGTTCTCACAACCAATGAACTCGCTGTCAAAGTCTCTTCATCTCATGTTCTTGATATTTATTGAATATTTATTGTGATTTTTTAAATATTATATTTGCACAGTTTGTTGCTTTTTGTACACTAGCTGTCCCTGTTGCATGTGCTTTTTGATTAATTCAGTTATGGTTTTTGGATTTACTGAGTATGCCCACAAAAAATGAGTCTCAGGATTGTATAGGTTGACATTTATGTATGCTGATAATAAATTGACTTTGAGCTTTGAACCTCAAAGAGGCTTTGAGTACAAGAGGAAAAACACCTACTGCAGATATATCGGGTTGTGATACAATCACTTCTGGAATATAGACCAGCACTTCCCACCAAAGGAAAGATATGACTGGAAGAGATGAAGCTTTACTGGGTGGGTGCTTTGACTGTCTGTTAAATGGATTGGGCCTCTGCTCTTGTGATATTACAAGAATGGGAAGTGATTTAATTGAAATCTACAAAATTATTTAGGCCTTGACTGATGATTCCTCTGCCTGGGGTTTCTAGAACCAGAAATCACAGATACAACATAAGGATTAAGCCATTCGAGATGGAGATGATAAAAAAGGTCTTCAGCTAGTGGGTAATGAATCTTTAGAAGTCTCTATCCAAGAGTGGTGTGTTGGAATAATATTTACTGTGTTCACAGCTCAGACATGGTCATTATACTATGGATAGAGACTGGCTGATTGCTTTCTAAGCATCTGATTTTCAGTTCACGAGCTGTAAGCTAAGCTTCAAGATGCCAGTCACTTTCATTGTCCTTCTCAATACTCTGCTAAAATCTACTGACAAAGTTCAAGGGAAGCTCACAAAACCTCACTTCATCCTCTCACTGGGCACACTACAACCTTCTGGGAAGCATTCAGTTCAATAGTTTTAGATAATCAGCAAATACAAATTTTCAGCATTTATAGATTATTTTCTTTCCTCTCTCTCTGAAATACTTACCTGTCTGTCACCATTGATTTTCCTGAATGAGTTCTGAATCCTGCATGTTGCTGTGCTCTTCTTTTATTGTCTCTGTGTCCATTCCTTTGGAGCCTAGACCCTCAGATCTCAGACACTTCTGTTCATTTCAGGTTTGCTTCATAATCTACATGGATCCATACCTCTAACCCCTTATCCTCTTTACAGCTATTCCTCAGCACTTACTGACATACAGTTCACAATAGGTCAAACAGGTAAAACAGAAAAGCCATTATTTCTCCCTCCGGACCATGACCCTTCCACTGAGCATCTCTTTTTGTAGAGAGGTTTTCCTATCACAACTTGCAAATTATCGTCAAACAGCCTATTTTTATCTTCTTTCCAAGATTCACAGACAGGACTGTTCAGGTCGGTCCACTGTCTATCCAGGATTCGCAGACAGGACTGTTCAGGTCGGTCCACTGTCTATCCAGGATTCGCAGACAGGACTGATCAGCTAGGCATGTTGTTTCACTCTGTTCCTGCTTCACCAAGTTATTTCTTCTCACCTTCAATCTAACCTTTCTTCATTGGTCCAGTCTCTTCAAACTTACTGTATATCCATGACAACTCTGATGTAATCTGCCATTTGGAAAGTTTCTAACTTCCTGGTCCCAACAGTTTGTCATTACTATGCAAGTATAATCCCTTTACTACTCAGTCCATGATCATGTTAGGGGCCTTCATTACTTCCATGAACCAGGCCCAATCTATTCTCCTCCATTACCACACTCACACGCATGGCCAAACTTGTGCTGACCTTTAATAAATTTTCCTTCAATTCCGCTCACTTTCTACACATCAAAGCTACAGAAATATCAGACTCAGAATCGGGTTTATTACCACTGGCGTGTGACGTGAAATTTGTTAACTTAGCAGCAGCAGTTCAATGCAATACATAATATAGAAGAGAGAAAAAATAATAATAAATAAATCAATTACAGTATACTTATATTGAATAGATTTTAAAAAGTGCAAATAACAGAAATACTGTATAGTAAAATAAAGTGAGGTAGTGCCCAAGGGTTCAACGTCCATTTAGGAATCGGATGGCAGAGGGGAAGAAGCTGTTCCTGAATCTCTGAGTGTGTGCCTTCAGGCTTCTGTATCTCCTACCTGATGGTAACAGTGAGAAAAGGCCATGCCCTGGGTGCTGGAGGTCCTTAATAATGGACGCTGCCTTTCTGAGACACCGCTCCCTGAAGATGTCCTGAGTACTTTGTAGGCTAGTGCCCAAGATGGAGCTGACTAGATTTACAACCCTCTGCAGCTTCTTTCGGTCCTGTGCAGTAGCCCCTCCATACCAGACAGTGTTGCAGTCTATCTGAATGCTCTTCACGGTACATCTATAGAAGTTTTTGAGTATATTTGTTGACATGCCAAATCTCTTCAAACTCCTAATGAAGTATAACTGCTCTCTTGCCTTCTTTATAACTGCATCGATATGTTGGGACCAGGTTAGATCCTCAGAGATCTTGACACCTAGGAATTTGAAGCTGCTTACTCTTTCCACTTCTGATTCCTCTATGAAGATTAGTATGTCTTCCTTCGTCTTACCCTTCCTGGAGTCCACAATCAGCTGTTTCGTCTTACTGACGTTGAGTGCCAGGTTGTTGCTGTGGCACCACTCCACTAGTTGGCATATTTCACTCCTGTATGCCCTCTTGTCACCACCTGAGATTCTACCAACAATGGTTGTATCATCAGCAAATGTCTAGATGGTATTTGAGTTATGCCTAGCCACACAGTCATGTGTATGTAGAGAGTAGAGCAGTGGGCTGAGCACACACTCCTGAGGTGCAACAGCGTTGATAGTCAGCGAGGGGGATGTATTATCACCAATCCACATAGATTGTGGTATTCCGGTTAGGAAGTCAAGGATCCAATTGCAGAGGGAGGTACAGAGGCCCAGGTTCTGCAACTTCTCAATCAGGATTGTGGGAATGATAGTAGTAAATGCTGAGCTATAGTCGATGAACAGCATCCTGACATAGGTGTTTGTGTTGTCCAGGCAGTCTAAAGCCATGTGGACAGCCATTGAGATTGTGTCTGCCGTTGACCTATTGTGGTGATAGGCAAACTGCAATGGGTCCAGGTCCTTGCTGAGGCAGGAGTTCAGTCTACTCATGACCAACCTCTCAAAGCATTTCATCACTATGGATGTGAGTGCTACCGGGCGATAGTCATGAAGGCAGCTCATATTATATTTCTTAGGCTCTGGTGTAATTGTTGCCTTTTTGAAGCAAGTGGGAACTTCTGCCCATTGCAGTAAGAGGTTGAAAATGTCCTTCAATACGCCCACTAGCTGGTTGGCACAGGTTTTCAGAGCCTTACCAGATACTCCATCGGGACATTCCACCTTGCGAGGGTTCACTCTCTTTAAAGACAGCCTAACATCGGCCTCTGAGACAGAGATCACAGGGTCATCAGGTGCAGCAGGGATCTTCACAGCTGTAGTTGTGTTTTTCCTTTCAAAGCGGGCATAGAAGATGTTGAGTTCATCTGGTAGTGAAGCAATAGCCAGTCATGCTATTGGGTTTTGCTTTGTAGGAAGTAATGTCTTGCAAACCCTGCCAGAGTTGCCGTGCATCTGATATAGAAACCCCTGCTAACCTTGCATTTTTAAATAAAGTTCAAAGAACATTTATTATCAAAGTATGAAGAGTCGCAACCTGCTCAACTTCCCTTGATAACTTCGTCCAGTTTGTTTTGGTTTATACCCGTTTCTGTTTCAGTTAATCAGTTTAGTTCATTGAACTCATTTTGTCATTGATCATTAGCAGCTGCTTGTTATCTTTGTTTAATCAAGCACTATACAATAATCTTACAAAGTAATCGAGTTTTTATTAGAAAAGTGGTCTATTATTTAATATGTTACTTTCTTTAGTGAAATACAAAAATTTCTGTGTAACATTGAATTTTTTGGAAAATGAGTATTTGGAAAACTAAAATTTGTCATTTTCTACTGGCACACTGATGCAGAAGCAAAAAATAGAATCCAAAATAAAACTTATATGAAAAATCTATCTAAAAATTTCAGAATTATATTTTCATTCTTAACAAATATGCCAGTTGCAGGGCAACACAGGTCATGTGCGTGGGAGCATTTCAGTAACTACGTGGCTGCACATCAGCACAGCTAATAGTGAACAGTGCTAATAACACTGACTATGAAACTCAGCAAATGATTCACTGTGCAAGGGCTGGGCTCCTTTTGTAAATTGCTCTGACAGCGGACTGGAATGCCACTAAGATCCAGGTCAATAAAGCATTCGGTAATCTGACATACCATGGTTACAAACTCCAGCTGAGCTACTGACAACACAGCAAACAACTGGACACGGCCTACCCTGGAAAATCTTTGGCACTGTTTGGAAGATCACGATTCTAATGTTAGGACCAATGTCACCAACATCAAAGTAAAGTAACGTTCCCCACACAGCAGCTCCATGGGACTGCACGTTGTATGTGGGTTCTAGCTTCGAGCCCTCTGCCCATAATGCACTCACACTAAAGAGATTAGAGGAGAGTCAGAAAAAAGCAACTCTGAAACCCTGTCTAAAGAAAGGAAAGGCAGATGTTACAAGCTGGGAGGATCAAGTTATCAATCAGCTTCAACAGCATCCCTTCATCTTTAAATAGTAGCCTGTTTGGAGAAGAAGTACTCTGTCATCAGTGCTGAAGGGGTAGAGAGGGGGAGAGGGGGAAGAGGGAGGGAGAGAGAAAGAAACAGAAGGGAAGAGATAGATAGATAGATAGATATGGGGAGAGAGGAGGAAAGAGAACAAGCCCTCTGCAGGGAGAGAGAGGTTGGGGGGGAAGAGAACAAGCCCTCCATGGAGAGAGAAATGGGGGGGGGGAGAGAACAAGCCCCTGCATGGAGAGAGAGATGGGGGGGAAGAGAACAAGCCCTCTGCAGGGAGAGGGAGATGGGGGGACAGAAAAGAGAACAAGCCTTCTGCAGGGAGAGAGAGATTGGGGGGGGGGGGAGAAGAGAACAAGCCCTCTGCAGGGAGAGGGAGATGGGGGGGGAGACAACAAGCTCTCTGCATGGAGAGAGAGATGGGGGGAGGGGGGAAGAGAACAAGCCCTCCATGGAGAGAGAGAGATGGAGGGCCAGGAAAGAGAACAAGCCCTCTGCATGGAGAGAGAGAGAGGAATTGAAGAAGAGAGAGGGGCAGGGAGAGAGAATAAAGAAGACAGAACAACCTTTCTGCAGGGGGGGGGAGAGAGAGAGAGAGAGGGAGGGAGGGAGGGGAGGGGGAGAGGGAGGAAGAGGTAGGTGGAGAAAAGGAGATAAGGGAAGTAGGGAAGGAAAGAGAGCCAGTCCTCTGCAGCAGGTTGTTTGGTTCTTCTGTGAAATAGCTTGTGGTTCCAGAAACAGATTCCTGAGTCATCTCAAATACCACCACCTGCCAAAAGCTAACCATATTGCAGTGAACACAGATATCATTTAACCATACATATAAATTGAACATTACAATCTACGAGGCTCAATAAGGCCAACTGTCTATTCCTGACAATAAATAATATCCATGAAGAGGGAAGGACGTACTTCTGCATTATCATTCTGTATTTGATTTTCTCTCTGTTTCGTGGGTGGAAATCAGAAGACTGTCACCCCACTGGGTTAAACATTTAAGTATCCACAAGCAACCAGCAGACAATTTTGTTAAGGCTTTTAATATTTTAATGGCTCATTTTATTTACTCCAAAGCATTTTCTCTACTTTATGTATTTTTGTGAATATTTTCAAATAAATTTAAATATTTCAGACTTAGCAATCATCCTTGATCCTTATTTCTTCGCGCTGCCCTGATCAACGGCTTCAGGACCTGTAATGTGGTATGTATTCATTGATCACTGTCTGCAGCTCTGCCTTACTGATACAGGACTTCAAACATGCACTGCACATTCCCATTATCTCACACAGACAACTTCTCCTTTTTTCTCTATTATAAAGGGGAAATCAAGGTACTGGTAGACAGCAAATCTCTACTACAGTCTTGAAATGAAATTGGTTAGCCATGTGCTACACTATAACCACCTCATTAATTTGTAATGACTGATATCTGAATTCTTTATAATAATAGCACTCTTCACTGGCATTATTTATTGTAAGGCATAGATAGCGATAAAATTAGTATTAGTGGCTGCAGTGATCAAACTTTACAACAGGCTGTAGCAACAAAACGATCATAATTTCCCATCATCTTTGACACTGACTTTAGGGAATGACTCTATTGGTGAGAGAAAGGGTCAAACCAAACTAACTCTAGTCTTTTCTATGACTTACTTTTATTCGCTTCATCTGCCTCAAGGTCAAATTTAAGTCAGAGGTTGATATATTCTTGATTGATCAGGGCATGAAACGAGTTGTGCAGAAGCCAGGAGGAAAAACAGATCAGCCATGATGAAATGGCAGAGCAGACTCGATGGGCCAAATGGCCTAATTCTGCTCCTGTATCTTATGGTCTAATATAAAAGTAAAATTATATAGGTAGTGCAAAAAAGAGTAGAAAAAAGGAATTGAGGTAGTGTTCACTGTCCATTCAGAAATCAAATGACAGAGGGAAAGAAGCTGTTCCTGAATCATTGTGTGTGGGTTCACACTCAACGATTGGTCCTTGTTGTTTCGGTAGACTCCGCAGTTTCACATCTACAGTTCCCTTCCACATCACTGTCAGATGTCATCGGTTTTTGACATCAGAAGCTATGACACTGTGGTCCAGTAAGTTCACTCTCACTAGGTGTAGATCTGATCCAATAAACAACTGATCTCTTCCCGTTCACTGAAGCATACTGGAATGGATATCCTGTCTGTACTTCACCATTTCACGCTGCTCCCTGATACAGGTCCACAATCCCTTATCCAAAATCCTTGGGGCCAATTGCATTTCAGAATTCAGAATTTTTCGGATTTCAGAAAATTGATAATTATATTGATAATTAATTTGTCTCAGTGCAGGTGGACTTTAGGACCCGGGGGAGCTCCGAACCTACGCACATCATCCCGTATACTTTAAATCATCTCTAGATTACTTATAATACCTAATACAATGTAAATGCTATGTAAATAGTTGTTATACTGTATTGTTTAGGGAATAATGACAAGAAAAAAATTCTGTACATGCTCCAACCACGAGTGCTGGAGAGAGAACTTCCGAGTTTTTCTGATCCGTGCTCTTTTTGACTTATTGGAATAAATGTAGAACGTAAATACTCTAGGACATATACAGGTTCAAACTAAGCTAAATACTCTACAGGTACCTGATGGGCCACAAACAGGATTCTCAAGTTATGAAGCAGCACCACGACAGATGGTGCTTTGAAAGACTTATGCAGTGTTTTCCTATTTTTCATTAGTTTATGGTCATCACTGTCACTATAAAACCTCAGTAACTTGTCTTTCTGTTTCTTTAAATCATATACAGTGGTAGTTCCGACACCAGATTCTTCAGTAAGACACCGCACAGACACACCATGATCAAACTTCTGTAATAACTCCACTTTCTGCGTTATTGATAATGATAGATGCTTCCTTCTCTTTTTCTCATTGTTACCCGTAGGGGTATCTGCAGCTCTTTTTGATATTTTCACAGTGAAATTAAACACAAAGTCAACAGTGAACACAAAATATCAGTGAACAGCAAATGCACGTGTAACCAGTACGAGTGCTGAGCCACAACTGACGTCTGGCGGCCTCTGCTATTGCTGCCACGTCACACCTGAATGACGTCAGCTGTTGGCGCACTAAACGAGCCTTGTTACAACATGCTCCACCCTCCACGAAAAAGTCTTCAGTTTTCGGAGCTTTTCGGATGAGGGATTGTGGACTTGTATTTGAATGCATTATGTGCACTTTTGAGAAATGCTGGTTTGAGTGTGCTAAAAGGTGTCAGGTACTCGGATCACTGGTAAAGTCTCTAGTCATGAGGTCCTGATGTCCCTTTGTGGATATGGAGTGTCTACAGAGAGATATAGACAGCTTAAGTGAGTGGGTAAGGGTCTGGCAGATGGAGTACAATGTTGGTAAATGTGAGTCATCCACTTTGGAAGGAAAATTGAAGAAGCAAATTATTATTTACATGGTAAAAAATTGCAGCATGCTGCTGTGCAGAGGGACTTGGGAGTGCTTGTGCATGAATCACAAAAGGTTGGTTTGCAGGTGCAGCAGGCTATCAAGAAGGCAAATGGAATGTTGTCCTTCATTGCTACAGGGATTGAATTTAAAAGCAGGGAGGTTATGCTGCAACTGTCCAGGGTACTGGTGAGGCTGCACCTGGAGTACTGTGTACAGTTCTGGTCTCCATACTTGAGGAAGGATATACTAGCTTTGGACACGGTGACCAGGGTGATTCCAGAGATGAGGGAGTTAGACTACAAGGAGGACTGTCCTCACTGGAATTCATAAGAGTGAGACGAGATCTTATGGAAACATATAAAATTAGGGAAGGGTTAGATAAGATAAAGGTAGGAAGGTTGTTTCCACTGGTAGGTGAGACTAGAACTAGGGGACATAGCCTCAAGATTTGGGGGGAGGGGGGTAGATTTAGGATGGAGATGAGGAAGAACTATTTTTCCCAGAGAATGGTGAATCTGTGGAATTCTCTGCCAATGTAGCAGTGGAGGCTACCTCAGTAAATATGATTAAGACAAGTTTGGATAGATTTTTGCATCAAGGGTTACGGGTAAAAGGCAGGTAGGTGGAGATGAGTCCACGGCCAGATCAGCCATGATCTTATTGAATAGTGGAGCAGGTTCAACGGGCTAGATGGCCGACCCCTGCTCCTATTTCTTATGTTCTTATGACCAGAAAGCTGAAAATGTCACTTTACTCTTTAAGAAGGGAAAAAAAAACTTGCCTGAGAAATCTGTTGAAATTCTTTGAGGATTTTACAGGCAGCACAGACAAAGGAGAATCAGCGAATGTTGTTGACTTGGATTTTCAGAAAGCCTTGAACAAGGTACTACACATGAGGCTGCTTAACAGATAAGAGGCCAGGGTATTACAGGAAAGAAGATTGGATTGCTGCAGGGGGCAAACAGTGGAAATAAAGGAGGGCTATTCTGTCCGGCTGCCAGTGGCAAGTAATTTTCCACAGGGGTCAGTGTTGGGACCGCTTCTTTTCATGTTATATATGAAAGATTTTGATGACAGAATTGATAGCTTTCTGGCCAAATTTCTGGACAAAGATAGATGGCAGTGTTGAGGAAGCAGGGAATTTGCTGAAGGACTTGAATAGGGAGAATGGACAAAGAAATGACAAACAGAATGTAGTGCAGGAAAGTATCAGGTCATGCACTTTGGTAGAAGGAATAAAGGCATGAGCTAGTTTCTAAATAGAAAGAAAATTTAAAAAAGAACAGAGATGCAAAGAGACTTGGCAGCCTTGAGCAGGATTGCAAGTTGAGTCGGTAGTAAGGAAGGCAAATGCAATGTTAGTATTCATTTCGAGAGGACTAGAATATAAGAACAAGAATTTGATGCTGAGGTTTTATAAGGCTTTGGTCAGACTGCACTTGGAGTATTGTGAGCAGTTTTAGGTCCCATAGCTAAGAAAAGATGCACAGGAACTGGAGAGGGTCCAGAGCAGGTTCACGAGAATGATTTTGGGATTAAAAGGGTTAATGTATGAGGAGCGTTTGATAGCTCTGGGCATGTACCTGCTGGAGTTCAGAAGAAAGAAGGAAAATCTCATTGGAACTAAGCACAGCTAATATGCCATATTTAAGTTGGTTGATAACACCACTGTCAAAGGTGGTGATGAGTCAGCATATAGGAGATTGAAAATTTGTCTGAATGGTGCCATAACAACTCAATGTCATCAACACCAAGGAGGTGATTATTGACTTCAGCAGGAGGAAACCACAGGTCCATGAGACAGTCCTCATTGAAGGAACAGAGGTGGAGTCGATCAGCACCTTTAGATTTCTCAGTGTTATTACGTTGGAGGACGTACCCTGAGCCCAGCATGTAAATAGAATTACGAAGAATGCCTCTACTTCCTTAGGAGACTCAGCAAGACATCTAAAATTTTAACAAGCTTCTGTAGATATGCAGTGGAGAGTATATCAACCGACTGTATTACAGCCTGGTATGGAAATACCAATGCCCTTGAATGGAGAACTCTACAAAAATTAGGGGATAGGGCCCAGTCCATCACAGGTAAAGCCCTCCCCACCATTGAGCACACCTACATGGAGTGCTGTCACAGGAAAGCAGCATCCATCATCAGGAACCTCTACCACCCAGGACATGCTCTCTTCTCACCGCTGCCATCAAGAAGGTGGTACAGGAGCCTCAGGACTCGCACCACCAGGTTCAGGAACAGTTATTACCCCTCAACCGCCATTCAACAAGATCTTGGCTGATCTGGCCATATACTCATCTCCACCTACCTGCCTTTTCCTCATAACCTTTAATTTCCCTATTATGGAGTATAATCTCAGGGTTGTATATGTACTTTGATAATAAATTTACTTTGAACTTTGAAAGGCCTGCATAGAGTGGATGTGGAAAAGATGTTTCCTATGGTGGGAGAATCTAGGACCAGAAGACACATCCTCAGAATAGAAGTACATTTCTTCAGATGAGGAGGATTTTCTTTAGCTGGGGTGGGGAAAGGGGGGGAATTCAATGGCATGGGTATGCTATGCAGGCCAGATAATTGAGTATTATTTAACATGGAAGTTGATAGGTTTGTGGTGAGTCAGAGCATCAAATATTATGGGGAGAAGGCAGTAGAATGGGATTGAAAGGGGAATTAAATCAGCCAGGATGGAATGATCGGCCAAATGGCCTATTTCTGCTCCTATATCTAATAGTCTTATGGTCTGGATCCTATCCACTTCTGTGTAAAGTTTTCACTAGAAGTCTCAGAACATATCAAAATGCTTCAGATTATCAGAATAATCCTCCTGGCAAGGGAATGAAAACTTCTTAATCTTCATATATAGGTGAAAAATAAAGATCTTTTTATGTTAATTGAGTATGAATTTAGTTAAGTTTCAGAGTAAGTTTATTATCAAAGTACATCTTTGTTGCCACATATGACCCTGAGATTCATCTTCCTGTTGGTATACTCAACAAATCTATAGAGTAGAAACTAGTATTCAGGGATTCATCTTTGAATCTGAATGAGTATGCTGCAGTTGTTACTGACTTCATTAAAGCCTGTGTGGATGAGTGTGTGCCTACAAAGACTTACTGTACATTCCCAAACCAAAAGCCATGGACAAACAAGGACGTACATCATTACTGAAGGCTAGGTCTGTGGCATTCAAGTCTGGCGACCCAGGCCTGAACCAGAAAACCAGGTATGATTTCAGAGGGCTGTTTCAAGGGTGAAGAGACAATTTCAAATGAGGTTGGAGGTGATATCGGATGTACAACAACTCTGGCAGGGTTTGCAAGACGTTACTTCCTATAAAGCAAAACCCAATAGCATGAATGGCAGCGATACTTCACTACTGGATGAAATCAACTCCTTCTATGCCCGCTTTGAAAGGGAGAACACAACTACAGCTGTGAAGATCCCTGCTGCACCTGATGACCCGGTGATCTCTGTCTCAGAGACTGATGTTAGACTGTCTTTGAAGAGAGTGAACCCTCACAAGGCAGAAGGTCCCAATGGAGTACCTGATACGGCTTTGAAAACCTGAGCCGACCAACTAGCGGGAGTATTCAAGAACATTTTCAACCTCTCGTTGCTATGGGTGCAAGTTCCCATTTGCTTCAAAAAGGCAATACCAATGCCTAAGAAGAATAACGTGAGCTGCCTTAATGACTATCGCCCGGTAGCACTCACATCAACAGTGATGAAATGCTTTGAGAGGTTGGTCAAGACTAGACAGAACTCCTGCCTCAGCAAGGACCTGGACCCATTGCAATTTGCCTACCGCCACAATAAGTCAATGGCAGATGCAATCTCAATGCCTCTCCACATGGCTTTAGTCCACCTGGACAACACAAACACCTACGTCAAGATGCTGTTCATCGACTATAGCTCAGCATTTAATACCATCATTCCCACAATCCTGATTGAGAAGTTGCAGAACCTGGGCCTCTGTACCTCCCTCTGCAATTGGATCCTCAACTTCCTAACTGGAAGACCACAATCTGTGCGGATTGGTGATAACATATCCTCCTCGCTGATGATCAACACTGGTGCACCTTAGGGATGTGTGCTTAGCCCACTGCTCTACTCTCTATATCCATGACTGTGTGGCTTGGCATAGCTCAAATACCATCTATAAATTTGCTGAGGATACAACCATTGTTGGTAGAATCTCAGCTGGAGAAGAGAGGGCATACAGGAGTTAGATATGCCAACTAGTGGAGTGGTGCCACAGCAACAACCTGGCACTCAACATCAGTAAGACGAAAGAGCTGATTGTGGACTTCAGGAAGGGTAAGATGAAGGAACACATACCAATCCTCATAGAGGAGAGAGTGAGCAGTTTCAGATTCCTGGGTGTCAAAATCTCTGAGAATCTAACCTGGTCCCAACATATCGCTATAGTTATAAAGATGGCAAGACAGCGGCTACACTTCATTAGGAGTTTGAAGAGTTTTGGCATGTCAACAAATACACTCAAAAACTTCTATAGATGTACCATAGAGAGCATTCAGACAGGCTGCATCACTGTCTGGTATGGGGGGTGGGGGGTGGGGGGTGGTGGTGGTGCACAGAACCAAAAGAAGCTGCAGACGGTTGTAAATCTAGTCAGCTCCATCTTGGGTACTAGCCTACAAAGTACCCAGGATATCTTCAGGGAACGGTGTCTCAGAAAGTCGGCGTCCATTATTAAGGACCTCCAGCACCCAGGGCATGGCGTTTTCTCATTGTTACCATCGGGTAGGAGGTCAGAAGCCTGAAGACACACACTCAGCGATTCCTAAATGGACATTGAACCCTTGAACACCACCTTCCATTTTTAATATATATATTATTTCTGTTTTTGCACAATTTTTCATCTATTCAATATACACATACTGTAATTGATTGATTTATTATTATTATTATTTCTTCCGGATTATGTATTACATTAAACTGCTGCTGCTAAGTTAACAAACTTCACGACACATGCCGGTGATAGTAAACCTGACTCTGATTCTACCAGGATCAATGAACGATCAACCAGAGCACAAAAGACAAAAAACTGTACAAATGAAAATATAAATAAATAGCAATAAATAATGAGAACATAAGATAATGAGATAAAGAGTCCTTGGAAGTGAGATTATTGGTTATGGGAACAGTTCAATGATGGGGTAAATGAAGTTGAGTGTAGCTATCCCCTTTTATTCAAGAGCCTGATGATTAAAAGGCAATAACTATACTCACCTTCACTTGCCCCATCACTGAAATGTTCCCACAGGGAACTTAGTCCTTCATAAAGGAATGCTTTTAACAATATGGTTAGCCACCCTCTTTGAAAACATTTTTCATGTTCCCATGATAAACGCTTGCAATACTTCATGAGATCTTCATCCAACAAAATACTTCACGAAATTATTAGCCTGATCAAAGCAGATATATGCCCATCTAAATATGTAACATGCCTATTAAACTCAAAGAAACATAATCTCCTTTAATAATCTTCAAATATGTAATAGCTTATTCTCAGCAAATAACTTTTTGACATTACATTTTTAAAGTTTTACTGCAGGCTCCTGTACACAAAGCAGATTTCCGAAGAAAAGACAAATAACTTCTCAGTATGCCGGGTATGAATTGATTCTATAATCTTGTGTATTGTGCAATGTATTTATTGGCCTTCCTTTGAGTAACTTTTACAGCACAAGAAGGCTAAAAATCATATAAAATTCTTTGAATATTTATTACTAAGTAGTTTTAGTCTATAGATAGCCACTTTATTGCTTTCCTCTCAGGAAGTCAGTCACAAAAAAAAATCCAAATTCAATTTAGAAACTATTACAAATATTTATATGTTCTATTAATTTGTCATGAAGAATTTTGAAGAGTTGGCTGTTCAGTTGGATCAACTACAATTAAGCTTATTTGACAGATCATCAGATCATCAAAACAGATTTATTAAAAAATATTTGTAAGATACAATTACTGTTAGGCCTTTGAGAAGTGTGCACCTACAAATTGTTTTAGTCTTCGGCTATATTTTTTGTTTTATGAACCAGACTTTGCTGCCAGCTCTCCAGGAATATGTTTATGCAAATGCCATGATTTATCTCATTGCATTAAAATATTCAACTAATATACATGGTTTAAGGCAAGCATTATGTTCTGTGATAAAACAAAACTGCATAATATTTTATATTTATATTTTTTCATTAGTTTCTGATGCATTCACAAAAGCCCTGAGCAACAATATCCGAAGTAAAGAGATTAAACATTAAAAAGGTGCCTGCCATTTGTATTCATGCTGAAGGATCTTTCAGAATTTGGAATCACCAAGTAAATTTTCTTTAGATGACTCATCCTAATGTTAAAATCACCATTTCACATTGACACAGAAGATACCAAGTTAAGTTTTGTTCTGAAGAGGAGAAAATTTTAACTTGCCTGCTATCGTCAGCTACTTCTTGTTTTCTTACCTCAGAGTCAAAGGACACTGCTGATTTAATAGACAATAGACAATAGGTGCAGGAGTAAGCCATTCGGCCCTTCGACCCAGCACCGCCATTCACTGTGATCATGGCTGATCATCCACAATCAGTATCCAGTTCCTGCCTTATTCCCATAACCTTTGATTCCGCTATCTTTAAGAGCTCTATCCTTCTCTTTTTTGAAAGCATCCAGAGACTTGGCCTCCACAGCCTTCTGGGGCAGAGCATTCCATACATCCACCACTCTCTGGGTGAAAAAGTTTTTCCTCAAGTCTGTACTAAATGGCCTACCCCTAATTCTTAAACTGTGGCCTCTGGTTCTGGACTCACCCATCGGTGGGAACATGCTTCCTGCCTCCAGTGTGTCCGATCCCTTAACAATCTTATATGTTTCAATAAGGTCCCCTCTCAGCCTTCTAAATTCTAGAGTATACAAGCCCAGTCACTCCAATCTTTCGACATATGACAGTCCCGCCATCCCGGGAATTAACCTTGTGAACCTATGCTGCACTCCCTCAATAGCAAGAATGTCCTTCCTCAAATTTGGAGACCAAAACTGCACACAGTACTCCAGGTGTGGTCTCACCAGGGCCCTGTACAGCTGCAGAAGGACCTCTTTGCTCTTATACTCAACTTCTGCTTAATATATCAAGATGGACACCTGTGCAGTATGGAGCAATACAGGGTGGTAGGAGTCCATCATCAGGGAGCCCCACCACCCAGGACTTCACCTCACCTCTTCTCACTGCTGTCAGCAGGAAGAAGGTCCCAGAGCCTCAGGACTCACAGCACCTGGTTCATGATCAGATTTTACTCCTCAACCATCAGGCTCTTGAACCAAAGTGGATAATTTCACTAAACCATTCCCACAACTGATGGACTCACTTTCAAGGACTCTTCATCTCATGTTCTCGATATCTATTGCTCATTTATTAATTATTATTACTTCTTTCTGTTTGTATTTGAACAGCTTGTCCTTTTGCACTGTGGATGAGTGCTTTCATTGATTCTATTATGGTTATTATTCTATGGGTTGTGGGGTGGAGATACTGTTTGTCTCTATCAAAGGAGGTGTAAGACCTTCCACTAGCCAGCAGGTCACACTTAGTCAAGGTGTAGCATCTGCTTAGGCCCTCAATCAGAGTCATGTAAGAGCTATGGGAGCAGGTAGTAGATGGTCACATCAGCAGCTGGTGCATATCACAAGCCCTGGTTATGTGACCACTGATACTAGACAGACAATTTCTGAAGAGTATTGATAATGGCTGGGGTCAGCTGTCTCATAAAGACACTGCCCAGAACAAGGAAATGACAATCCACTTCTGTAGAAAAGTTTACCAAGAATAATTATGGTCAAAGACCATGATCACCCACGTCATACAACATAGCACATGATGATGATGATTATGCTATAGATTCATTGAGTATGCCCACAAGAAAATGAATCTCAGGGTTGTATATGGTGGTGTACATGTACTTTGATAATAAATATACTTTGCACTTTGAGATCTCGCAACAAAGGAGCCTCCCTCTTGTACTCGAGCTCCATTTGCTCTATCAGATGGACATAAATATTCAGAACCATATTTGAAAGAAGATTGCAGAGAAGGATTGTTGTTCCTATTATCTTGACTGAAACCATTACCTCAATTTATATCACAAAAATTAATTTTTTGATTATTGCTGTATTTCCTTTCGGTATACCTCTAGTGTCTGTGGATAAGCTAAATTCCTAAGTACTATGTAAATTAAGGCCTTTCATTCTTTTTCAGCTTCTGTAATTCTATAATCCAGATTTAACCCTAGTTTATGAAAATATTTAATCATTATTTATTTCAGTAAAACTTGAGTTATATTCATAGTAAGAATGTAACATAATAATAAAATTCATTCATATTTTCACATTTAAGTGGATGGTTATGCAGGAGGGAAGGGTGAGATTGATCTTAGAGTAGTTAAAAGGTTGAAACATCGTGGGCCAAAGGGCCTGTACTGTGGCTTAATGTTCTTTGTTCCTAGTGTACTGAAAATTAAATATTACAATGTTCAAATTCTGTGCATCTGTAAGTCTGAGAGCTCCTGTAATAATCATGTTGAATATTCATCACACATTACCACCAGATCACTGTGTATCCTCTGACTCTCATGAGGCATACTGATCACAGGCCATTAGAGTACCTGAATATGGCAATACTCGTTTTAACAGAAGTACTACCAAAATACAATACTGCATTTTTAATGTTTCATATACAGAATAGCAATATGTATTTTACAAATTAATGGAACTTGACTGAAGAGATTGCTGAGGCATTAGTACTGATCCTTCAACAATCACCAGATTCCAGAACGGTTCTGGAGGACTGGAAAGTTGCAAATGTCACGCCACTCTTTAAGGGAGGAAAGCAAAAGAAAGGAAGGTGCTGGAGTCCATTCTTAAGGATGAATTTTTGGGATACTTTAATAAATAGGCTGAAGTCAAGGTAGTTTCCTTAAGGGGAAATCTGACCTGACAAATTTGTTTGAGATCTTTGAGTAAATAACAGCTAGTATAGACAAACAACACAGACAGCAAGTCATTGGTATATTTAAAACAGAGGGTGATAAGCTCTTGATTAGTAAAAGCATCAAAGCTTATGGTGAGAAGGCAGGAGAATGGAGTTGAGAGGAATAATAAATCAGCCATGATGGAATGACAGAGCAATGAACCAAATGGTGCAATTCTGCTCCTATATCTTATAGTTTAATGGTTGCGTGCAGTTTGAGTTAATTATTAAAGGCATAGTTTATTGGTTACAGATAGTATCCACTTCAGAGTCCGATACACATCAGCTCTCAAGCAAGCAAAACATCTGATATCATTATTACCAGATTCGACTAAGTATTGGATGCCTGTTGCATGCACATACGATAACTGGTCACAGGCTACCAAGCATTGGCCATTGTTACGTACCCCGTAACTGGGTTGCCAAACCAGCAGAAATGGATCACTCAGTTGAGGTCTGGATTACTGGAACTAAGAAAGTTTTATTAAAGAAATAAGCAACACAGTACTCTAATCAAAAGGGATAATAAATACAACAGTTCAGCAATGATAAACACACATGTACACAGAACTAGGATAATAGGATCAGTCAAGCTCTATCGTCGTCTAGGGGTAAATGACCAGTTTCAAAGTGACGCAAAGTTCAGTTCAATTGAGTTCAGTTCAGTTCACAGTAATCACTGCCGTGCTGGTGGACGGGGGGGGTGGGGGGAGGGAGGAGGAGAGGGAGGGCGAAAGCGAATGAATATTCAAAACGGCTTCCACACAGACCTTCGATATTCCTCGCAGTCAGCTTTCGGACGAGCCCTTTGTAATGTCTTCTGAGGTCACCGACTGTGACCCCTCTGTTTCAGATACGATCGTTCCTCAGCAGTGAACCCAGCACCCAGGCAAGGGCGGACACACACCAGGTTCCCGCCGACTGTATCTTTCCACCCTGTGTGTCTCTGGCTTGGTCCCGCGACCAGCCTTCCAAAAACTCCCACCGACTTGTGGGAGGCGCACTGCTTCCAGGCTCTCGTTACCTCGTGGTGTCGTGTGTGGTGTCTTAGCGAACCTGCCCCTTTTTATCCCTCTGCTGGGGTATCGCCTGTCCATCACACTGCAAACAGTTCAGGGTTCAAAAAGAAGCCGATCTTGACAGTTCTCAGACCAGTGTCTCCTTCCGTTAAACGCTCTCGTCTCTTCATTAACATTTCCAAATGCTGCTCCATTGTCTTCCTTATCTCTCTTTCTCCTGAAGACAGGTGGCAGATCAACTGTTGATCCCACTGGTGCCAGCACAGGACAGTTAACATTTTGTCTATGTGTACTTTTTGTAATCCTCTTTCGTCACACCCCTCACCTTTAAGGATTTTTACCGGGGTAAAAATTACAAACATGAATACATTATTAGATACACACAAATATACATCTTCATCAGCTATTTGGCTAATACAGAGAATTTTAAGTTGTCAACACCTGACAGACAGTCAGCAATCACATTTTCTGTTCCTTTTATATGTGTTACTAATAATCCCCTAAACCAGGCTCCAACTTAGCAAACTTCATAGTGGCCGAAAACACTGATGAATTGCGATCAGTGTAACCTCTCATTGGGTTTCGTCCTGGACCACGATAACAAGGGTTGTCCCATCCGGACTTAGTTTTCTCTCACAAGGGCTTAGTAGGAGGGGGAGGGGTAGTAACCGCAGAGTTATTGCAAAACTTCCTACAGTACCCCACCATCTCCAAGAGCCTTCTGAGGGCCCTCTTGTCTGTCAGGGTTGGGATGTCAGAGATGGCCCGCACCTTAGCTTGCATCGCTGCCAGCTGCCCGTGTTACCACAATTCCCAGATAAGTGACCTTCGCATGGCCGAACTCATTTTTTTCAAGGTTCACTATCAAGCTGGCTTCAGACAGCCGTATTACATCGCCAATATACACTTCTGTGTTCGTTAGCCCTTTCGTCACTGAATTACTCATTCTATAGGAATGTTGCTCACTAGGCTGACCTAGCATGACAAACACCACCCAACGTCGCAGTTCTTTGCATCGCCTCGGGACAATCAAACATATGTGTGCGAGCCGTTTAATTACTTCTCCTAAAGAGTTGCTTTGTTCGGGGATTAAGGGAGAGACCCTATCAGCAGAGCTGGTCAAAACAATAGCCTTCTCCCATCTGGTCGATACCATACCCATCTTTTCAAAATGTTTTTTTTTCTTATCGGGGGACCCTAGCTTCATTGATTTCCGCGCTAATACCGACTAGGTTCGTTAGCATATCAAAAGCCTGTGACCGTCTCAGTTCGCGTCTGCCATAATCAAAAACATCCTTCCTCCTGTGCAGCCAGTAACCCTCTTTCATGATTCCGCCGACTGTTTCCTTCAGCACCTCAAAATGTCCACCGAGGGGTACCTTGTGGGCCAGGTTAAAAATCTCATCCCCAGAGATTTTTGGCACCATCCCCCATTCCTCATCTGCAGTACTTGGTCTCTCTTCCTTCCTTAGCACCTCCCCCTTCACACCATAGCCTACTGGCTCTCTTCCTAACTTTGTTTCACAGCGAGCTGTTTCCTCGTCAGCTCCTATGCCTGTATGAAGTCCTTCTTTTCTAATGATAAATCTCCCTTAATTTCCCCACTTCCTCCTGTTTCATTACGTTCCTTCTTTTCACTTTCTACCCCCTCCTCGTACAAGGCTGGCAGAAACGTCTCAGCTAACTTTATATCAGCCTCTGCAGCCCTCCTCGACATCCGCCGAGTTACTGCGCAAACGGGATAAACCTGCGAGTCCACGGGCGGAGCCTCAATGCTGGCAGGCTGACTTGTCAATCTCACGGCTGGGAACACAATTCC
Source organism: Mobula birostris (assembly GCF_030028105.1). Classification (NCBI taxonomy): domain Eukaryota; kingdom Metazoa; phylum Chordata; class Chondrichthyes; order Myliobatiformes; family Myliobatidae; genus Mobula; species Mobula birostris. Next base: position 195,417,863 of record NC_092375.1, read on the forward strand.
CCCCGCGAGGTCATTACCGAGTAAGACTTCCACACCTCTCATCGGTAATTCGGACCTCACCCCAATCGTGACTAGTCCAGAGACCAAGTTGCTTTGTAGGTGTTTCTGGTGCAAAGGGACTGTCTCTGTCCCTTCTCCAATACCTTTGACCTTGACCTCCCCAGTCTGGGTCTCTGAACTAAACTCTAATACACTCTTCAACATCAATGACTGACACGCTTCCGTGTCTCTCCAGATCCGCACTGGAACTGGGTTTAACCCCTCCTTCACCGACACCAATCCGGCCAAGATAAACCTCTTGTGCCCTTCCTGAACTTTGGCAGACCTTTCCTCTCCTAGCGGTTCATTTACCAGCTCGATACAGCCAGTCGAAATCGCCGTTTTTCCTTTCCCCGTCTCTTTCTTTGGGGCAAAGCACCTGGACGCAAAGTGTCCGACTTTCCCACAATTATAACAGACGACCCCAGGAGACTTCCTACCAGACTGCTCCCAGTCTACCTTATCCTTCCCACTAGTCCCCGGTTTATTTTCTGACTTTTCTGGTGGACTCACCCCGCCGTCCTGACTACCCTTCTGGTAGCCTTTACTCGGGGCAAACTTCATTTTATGCGTCAACGCGTACTCATCCGCTAACTTAGCAGTTGCAGCTAACGTGGCTGCCTCTTTCTCATCTAGGTAGGGTCTCATACCTTCAGGGACACAACCTTTAAACTGCTCAATCAGGATCAGCTGTAGCAGTCTGTCATAATCCCCATCTACCCCCTTCGAGGCGCACCAACGCTCACAATATGTCTGCATCTCATGGGCAAACTCTAAATACGTGCGGTCCCACTGCTTCCTCGCATTCCGGAACCTCTGCCGGTATGCCTCCGGGACCAACTCATAAATCCTGAGGATGGCCTCTTTCACCACCTCATACCTCTGGGCATCTTCCGCGGACAAAGTTGAGTAAGCTTGTTGGGCTTTCCCTTTTAGTACACTCTGAAGCAAAACAGCCCACTTATCCCTCGGCCAGTCCTGACTTGTAGCAACTTTTTCGAAATGGAGAAAGTACCGATCCACATCAGTATCGTCAAATGGGGGAACCAGCCTAACCTCCTGGGTCGCCCAGAACCCTCCACCTTGGTTCGGCACGGGCCCCTGCTCTGCCATCATCTTTAACTTCTCCAGCTCAAATTCCCTTTCCCTCTGCCTCTCTTCTCGCTCCAACTGTCTGTCCCTCTCTTCTCGTTCTAACTGTCTCTCTCTCTCTTCGTGTTCTAGCTGCCGTACCCGGAACTCGTGCTCGAGTCTCAGTTTTTCAAGCTGCACCTGTACCGCGTCTCCAGCAGGTTTTTCAATAGACACCACCCCCAGCTCGCCTTGGGGAAACACACCTTTAGATACATAGTGCTCTACGATAGCTGTGTGTATCTCCTCTCTTCTCATTGTCGACTTCCCCTTAACAAGACTCAACCGTTTGGCCACAGCTGCCAATTCTGCTTTCCTGGCATACTCTAATGCCTCCAAGGTCGGCGCCTTTAGAAATTCCTCAATCTCCATTTCTGCTGTTTGCCTTTTCTTTCTTTCTGGAATTTTAACCCAATCAATTTACTCCGTCCCAAATTTAGCGTTCAAAATCGCGGACGAGAACCCCACTTATGTTATGTACCCCGTAACTGGGTTGCCAAACCAGTAGAAATGGATCACTCAGTTGGGGTCTGGATTACTGGAACTAAGAAAGTTTTATTAAAGAAATAAGCAACACAGTACTCTAATCAAAAGGATAATAAATACAACAGTTCAGCAATGATAAACACACATGTACACAGAACTAGGATAATAGGATCAATCAAACTCTATCGTCGTCTAGGGTTAAATGACCAGTTTCAAAGTGACGCAAAGTTCAGTTCAATTGAGTTCAGTTCAGTTCACAGTAATCACTGCCGTGCCGGTGGACGGGGCGGGGGGGGTTGTAGGGGGAAAGGAGAGAGAGGGCGAAAGTAAATGAATATTCAAAACGGCTTCCACACAGACCTTCGATATTCCTCGCAGTCAGCTTTCGGGCGAGCCCTGTGTAATGTCTTCTGAGGTCACCGACTGTGACCCCTCTGTTTCAGATACGATCGTTCCTCAGCGGTGAACCCGGCACCCAGGCAAGGGCGGACACACACCAGGTCCCCGCCGATCATACCTTTTCACCCTGTGGGTCTCTGGCTTGGTCCAGCGAACAGCCCTCCAAAAACTCCCACCGACTTGTGGGAGGTGCACCGCTTCCAGGGTCTCATTACCTCATGGTGTCATGTGTGTTGCCTTAGCGAACCTGTCCCTTTTTATCCCCCTGCTGGGGTATTGCCTGTCCATCACACTTCAAACAGTTCAGGGTTCAAAAAGGAGCCGATCTTGACAGTTCTCAGACCGGTGTCTCCTTCAGTTAAACTCTCGTCTCTTCATTAACATTTCCAAATGCTGCTCCATTGTCTTCCTTATCTCTCTTTCTCCTGAAGACAGGTGGCAAATCGACTGTTGATCCCACTGGTGCCAGCACAGGACAGTTAACATCTTAGTCTATGTATACTTTTTGTAACCCTCTTTCATCACACCATGTTCAAACAGAAGTCAAAATTGAGGTAAAAGGACTATATACATTTTAGCAGGACAGGACATCCTCCTCTATTGCCGATCTCCAAAATTTCCTTCAACATAATTTTCTCAGTTTCTTCAGAGGACATAGTCTCAGACTGTTTTGTTTTGTAACTTGAATGTGTCAAGGATTAACAGAATTCAAAATTATCTTAGAAAGCCTTCACTCACTTGATTTTAATTTTACCCGATTACATAGATTCTCCTAAAATGTCATATCTTTACTTTCAAACAGATTATCCTTGGCATTATCTCTGAGCTGTGGATCAGCTTCATTGATCTCTGTTCGTACTGGCAGTGAGGCTCTTTTTGTTGTGAATATCAGAGGTGTGTGCGATAGGTCAGGGGAGAGTAGCTGACATTTATGAATATTGAAGGCAGAAATTTTTCTGTAATTACACAGCACCATTCAATGCTACCCCCGTGGCATGCACTTTATTTCCAGCACTGATAGCATCTACCAATGGCTTTTAATCAGATGAAGTACAAATAGTGGTAAACCAATTTGCTAGGAATTCAGCTGGCTTCTCCACTTTCCGATTACAATTTGTTTTATGACTATGATTTAAACGTTGATGAAAATCAAAATCAGGAGTAAGCAGTGATCTTTCAGACCTCCTACTCAAAGTACAGTCCCAAGCAGAGAATCCTTTCTCTGCAGTTTTCTGTTTAATAGCCAAACACCACAATCTATCCAACAAAGAGAAATAGAAGGATCTAGAGATCTCTGTAAACTTATAGAGAAAAACATTTTAAATAATGTTCATGGTTTTCACTTGTTTCGATTTTTTTAGTCAAATACTTATTACTGACAACATTATGATGTTAAACATCATTAATGAAACATTGAAACCACTGTAGAATGATGAAATGTAACAAGGAGTCAACATCCCTGGAAATTGGGAAATATGATGGTGTCTGCGCTTAAGCAAAATTTGGATAGTTACATGGATAGTAGGGGTCTGGAGGGCTATGATGGGATACGCAGTTTAAATGGTTTAGCATGGACTAGATGGGTCAAAGGACCTGTTCTGTGCTGTACGATTCCACGAGGAAGATGTGTCTATCAGCACTCAATCACACAAGAGCATTGTTGAAAATCTGGGGGCTCTATGTGACCCATTGACCCTCTCAAATGGAAACATCCCTAGCCCAAAGAAAACGCAGAGACATTAAAACAACTGATATTCTCAAAAGAAAATAACTGTGATGCCAACATTTTATCAACTCAATTTAACATAAGAGTACAGGTGCTATACTGAAATTGGCAGTAAGCCCAACAAAAGCAAATTAGCATACAATCCGTATTATTACAAAGATCTAGGATTATTTCTATTTTGACAGCACCTGGTTGTCAGCTTCATTTGTTTTATACATCACTTATGTGCCAGAAAGATAATGAAAACTCTGATCTCTGTTTATATAAAACACACACTCAAGAATGATGCTATGTATGATTCTGTCAAACACAAACTTTCCAGAATACTTCGGAGAATATTGCACTCCTATTACTACTGTTATTGGAGCCCGTGACCTACATTTTGATGGTGTGTTTTTGGGCTGATTGAGCAACTTGGAGCTTTGCAGTCTCTGAGGTGTTCCAAATAAGCTCTGTGGCCTGGAGGCCAAGAAGCCTGGAGGTAGGCCACAAGCCCGGAGGTAGGCCACAAGCTCAGGGTCGACTCAGTTTCTCGATAATCTCGCCAATTAAGATGTCGAGAAAGTTTGAAATTCGCAAGAACAAGAGAAGATAGTGAGCAGATGCTCAGCATCATCTGCCTGCATTTGATTAGTCTCTCTCTCCCTCTCACTCATGCTGCCAGAGGAGTCTTGGTTCTTGGGCAAGGATCAATCAATGTGGTTTGTGGATTGGACTCTGTAGTTCATGTTCTATGTGTTTCTGGTTGTTGTTTTTTTTATTGTTACTTTGTGATTGGGGTGATCAGGCTCTGTGACCTGAAGTTAACAAACGCCACAGCACTAGATTGAACTCAACTGATCTAAACTGAATACCCTGGACTGTTTCATTGACTATGTGCTCCGATGTTTCATATTCTGTGCTTTTGCTCTTTTTTTTTTGCTGTTTGCGCGAATTGTTCTTTTTTTGCAGTTTGGGGGTTTGATGTTTCTCTTTAAACTAGTTCTATGGTTTTCTTTGTCTTGTGGCTGACTGTGGGAAGATGAATCTCAGGGTTGTATACAGGACACATATTAAATATACTTTGAATCATTAGAAATATTACTCTTTAATTGCAATCCGGCTTAAAAAAGATTAATTGAATTTCCACACGCTTAAGAATTAAACACAGTGAGTAATGATTCACAGATCTCACTAAATATTTGTTACTGGATATAATACAAGTAAGGCCACAAATCCTATAAACTCATTTGCTCATGTGACTATAAATGGAAAATTTCCTCCCACAGTCCAAAGACATACTGGGCAGGTTAAATGCTCAATGTAAATTGTCTCGAGATTAGGTTAGAGTTAATCGTGTTTGTAGGGCTGGAAGGACGAGAAGGACCTACTCCAGTTGTACATTGAATGCATGGTTACCTAATGGATTTGAGGAAAAGGTGGAAGAATTGGCCGTGGGAGGCCAAGTCATTGGGTAAATTTGAAGTGCAGGTTGGAGGGTGATAGGTTCTTGATTAGTCAGGGTGTTAAAGGTTATGGGGAGAAGGCAGGAGAATGGGATTGACAGGGATAATAAATCACCCATGATGGATTGGCGTAGCAGACTCGGGATGGCTTATGTCCTGTGGTCTAATCACCTTGAAACACTCCATAGGTTTCCTTCAGAAGTGACAATGCGGACACCTGGGAGCTTTTACCTGCTAATGTGAGGTCTATGATCAAGCAATACCAATCAAAATGCAGAGCCTCCACTCCACCAAAAGAATAAAACATAGACAACATTTAAACTTTGTTCATCTGTTACAATTTTATTCTCTGTTGTTAAAGAATGTCCAATAGTTAGTATACAGTATTTGGCTGATGATGTTTAACAGGAAACAGTTGAGGCCAGTTCATTGGCTATATTTAAGAGGGAGTTAGATATGGCCCTTGTGGCTAAAGGGATCAGGGGGTATGGAGGGAAGGCTGGTACAGGGTTCTGAGTTGGATGATCAGCCATGATCATACTGAATGGTGGTGCAGGCTCGAAGGGCCGAATGGCCTACTCCTGCACCTATTTTCTATGTTTCTATGTTTCTATTAATGATGTTGCCGGTATTGAGTAATGCATAAAGAGAAAGTAAGATAACTAATAAAATGATTTATTTCGAACTTATTTTGAATTTTATGCCTTGGTCAGCACAATACAGCACATTTCATGTCATATAAGACAGTGATTATAAATCCAATTCTGAAAATATTTAAAATAATAAACATAAGAGATTCTGCAGATGTTGGAAATCCAGAGCAAAACACACAAAATGCTGGAGGAAACTGGAGGAGCTCAGCAGGCCAGGCAGCATCCATGGAAATGAATAAACATTTGATGTTTCAGGCTGAGACGCTTCTTCAGCACTGGAAAGGAGGGGGGAAGATGCCAGAAATAAAAAGTGGGGGGAGGGGAAGGAGGATAGCTGGAAAGTGATAGGTGAAGCCAGGTAGGTAGGAAAGGTTAAGGGCTGGAGAAGAAGGAATCTGATAGGAGATTTATTTCAATAGTTATTTAATATTATACAATATATTAACATAAAAATTTAAAAAACTTAAGATGACAGCGCGACACAGCGAGTGCGGCCGTTCCAAATGAATATCGATTATGTGTAACTAGGGGGCCGTGCACAATTCGGATTTGATGGGGACAGCCCTGAGAAGCGCAGAGGAACATCTGGAGAAACTTCTGAAATGCCTGCTTCGCTGCCGCTGCTACTGTGCGATCGAGAATCTCTGGAGACGAAGGCCCCAAATCCTCGGTTTTGTCTATTGCCTGTTGCCGGGGCTGGGGTCGAAGCACACGGCAGAAACAGTGCTCGGTGTCAGAGAGCTGGTTGGAGGATCAGAGTTTTCGGACGGACTCGGAGTCGGACTGTGGTCGGGTGCTTCCAGGGTGCTCCATCGGCAAGTTGGCGGCGCTGGAGGTTTACCATCTGTATGAGATGATGGGACTTTCGAAAGACTTTGAGACCTTCACTGTGCCATGGTCTGTTCTTATCAAATTATGGTATTGTTTTACACTGTGGTAACTATATAATGATGTGGTTTTTGTTAGTTTTTAAGTCAGTTTGTCATGTGTTTTTGTGATATCATTCTAGAAAAACATTGTATCATTTCTTAATGCATGCATTACTAAATGACAATAAAGGGGACTGCATGCCCTCATAATCATAAAATAATATTGGTCTTTGTTGTACACAGGTTCACTTAAAATATAAGAATATATTTGATTCCATTGCAGAGACAATAAATTAATTTGGATAAGGTAACAATAATAATAGGCCAAGAAAATGAATTCTGTGTTGTGTTACTCAATATTAATCAGCGAATAGGTCAGCTTTTGAATCCACCACCAGTTTTCCTTAGTAGATATATGAAGATGGTGGTGATTCTTGATGGTGGATGCTCCTTTCCTGTGACAGTGCTTTGTGTAGCTGTGCTCAGTGCTCAGGTGGGCTTTACCCATGATGGACTGGGATGTATCCTCTACTTTTTATGGAATTATCTGTTTAATTACATTGGTGCTTCCATACACTAGAAGACATAGTGTCAAATACAACTTTTGAATGACCAGTTTTGTACCTCTATTTTTGGGATCTGATCTGAAATTTAATTCAGTTCAAATGTTTTGCAGTAAGAGATGGTTCTATTTTAATCCCAACAATCCAATTAGAAACTAATGCAAATCAAAATGTGCCATCCTAATGAACTGCATCCAGTTCTCTAAGCAGAGACATTTTAGCACCATCCCAGTAATTTGCAGCTATGAAACTGTATTTTCACATTCTGTTTTTAGCAGGCCACTTTTATATATTTGCATAATTAACTTTGAAAAGACATAATCATAAACATAATGTCATTTTAATCCATGTAGTCTGCAATGAGAAGCAGAAAACTTTGTCTGCAGCATAGCAATACTACAATGATACCTCAGTTATAAAATACTGATTAAGAAAATATGAAATGATATAAATACAATTACAGGTAGTTTGGTCTCAAAGAATAAGCGAACAATATTAAAATATTCTAACTAAAGATTAGTCTATGATCATTTTCAGCAATTTACCACATTGTAATGCTGCCATGAAATAAGCTTCAGAAATTACCCATCTTATATCTGATTGTGAACCTATATTTTTAATATGACTGCATGACCTTTCCCTCGTACTTAAAATTGGTTTTTCAATACTCCAAAAGCTTATATAAAAATGTGTTTTTCTTCTTCGTTAAGTTGAGTTTTTCAATTAAAGAAAGTTAAAATTCAACAGTGTAATCATTTATATAGGACAAATTCATCTTGAAACAGCTTTCATTCCTTATGCGTGCAGTTGTCTTCATTTACGTAAAGAGTTACTTTAGGAGTGGAAGGTCATGAAAAGTCAAAAGGAAGCAACCTGTTCCACTAGTCACTGAAGATGCAATACAATTTTGACCATCGTTTGCTGCAGCAATCATAATCCTCCATACTTTAACCCAGTCGTACCAGCTTGGCATTCAGAATCCATTCTGAACTTTCTGAATGATATCAGATGATGTGTGGATGTCTGGAAAATGAACGCTATTACCCAGCTGTAGCCTATATGCCTGGAAGGCAAACTAAATATACAATGGAAAAATTTGAGAGAAATCTAGATCAATATCTTGCATTGCCCAATGACAGCTCTGCTATTGCAAGAAGTGCCTTGACCAAAGTTAAGAATAGAAATTGACAGTTCAACTTTTACATTTGTCAGCAGATTTAGTTTGAAGGCTTTGTGACAAGAATATATATTATGATTTGAACTGCTCATTTCTCTCTGCCAAAGCCTTTGCTGATTTCTTTTTGAATTCTATTCGATTTCAATGAGCTCATTAGTTACAACCTTCAAGCTGATAGCTACGAAAATAATGGAATGCTTTTGGGATCCAATTTATCTAGCTTAAGAAGAGAGTTATCAAATTTGTGGGGAAGTACTTGAGATCTTAAAATTGTTCAAGAAAGGTGGAAGAGATAACTTGTTGGCAAACATTAGGCAATACTATGCAATATTAATAGTAGATAAGTTATAAAATCAGTATAAGAATGGCACAAAAGTCTAAAACTATGTTCCAGAGCACATTTTAGATTCAAGATTCGAGAACATTTATTATCAAAGAATGTATAAATTATACAACTTTGAGATTTGCTAGAACCCCCACAGAATCCAATTAAAATAACAAAAAGAATAAAAATAAAAGACCAAACCCGATGCGCAAGAGAAATAAATAAAAAATACATGCAAACAACTGAAGTAAACAATAGCATTCTGAACCAAAATTGAGTCCTCAGATCCGAACCCTGGAGTAGGCCTAAAGCCTCACTCATCAGTTCATCATTTTAGCGGGCACATGGCACAGCAGCCAGGGCAGTCTTCACAGCCTCTGTGCCATAGGGCTTCTTTTAAACTCCCTCTGCTTCTGCACAAGTCAATGTCTCCTCAGGACTGTGGCATGCAAAATGTGCCAACTGCCCTCGCTCGCTTCTTTTAAACTCTGCTTCTGCACAAGCCAACGTCTCCTCAGGACTGTGGCGTGCAAAATGTGCTGACTGTCCCCGCGTACTTCTTTTAAATTCCCTCTCCATCTATGCAATCCAATGCCTCCTCGAGAACTATGGCATGCAAAATGTGCCGACTACCCTCTGCTTGCTTTTTTTAAAACTCTCTCGCTATGCAATCTGATGTCTCCTCAAGATTGTGCTAAGCAAAATGTGCCAACTGTCCCTGCTCACTTTTTGAACTCTCTCTCCCTTTACACAATCCAACATCTCCTTGAGAACTGTGGCGCTCACAATGATACAATTATGAAGGGATTGTGAAGCTCCAGGGAGCCAAACCAAACTAAGTGAGGAAGTATGAAAAGATTTAGAAACTTTGCAAGTTGATCATTTACCAAGTCTATGAAGTATACCTCAGCTTGTTAAAAGAAACTAGGGCCCTGACCACCATTTTTTCAACCTATACTGGAGTACTATTGTTTACAAGGGAGAAAATTTAAAATGCAAAACAAAATTATTATCAAAGTACATACATGTCACCATATACAACCCTGAGATTTATCTTCTTACAGGCATAGTCAATAAATCCATAGCAGAATAATAATCATAACAGAATCACTGAAAGGTTGCTCCACTTGAGCATTCAACCAAGTGTGCAAAGAACAATGAACTGTGCAAATACAAAAAGAAAGAAATAATAATAAAATATATATAAATATTGAGAACATGAGATGAAGTGTCCTTGAAAGTGAGTCCATTGGTAATGGGACATTTCAATGATGGGGCAAATGAAGTTGGTTCAAGAGCCTGATAGTTGAGGGGTAATAACTGTTCCTGAACCTGGTGGTGAGAGTCCTGAGGCTCCTGTACCTTCTTTCTGATAGCAGCAGTGAGAAGAGAACATATCCTGAAAGTAGGTGAAAATAAATGGCCTATAATCATATAATTATAGGTCAGTCATTTTCTATTCTATGGTAGGCAAGTTATTAGAATCATACACGAAGGATAGCATAAACCTTTATCTGCACAGGCAGAGGTTAATTGGAGAAGTCAGTGTAGATTTGTTAAGGGAAGTTCATGCCTGTCCAATATAACTGAGTTGAAATTATGTGGATGCTATTAATAAGGTCATTATTTTATTACCTATTCCTTATCACCCTGCAAATTTAATGACTTCCTAGGCCAATTCAGACATTAGTAGATAGGTCAGGAGTAAAAAGTTGGAAGAGCCAGGTTAGATAGGGATGGCAAAATCATTTCCCAGAGGGCATCAGTAAATTAGATGAGTTTCTATGACAACTCAATAATTGCCAGTTCCAGTTCTCTAAATGTATGGAAATGAAATGATAATACATTTTCTTTCAGTAGACCTGAAATAGAAGTATGTGAAATAGAAACAGATGAAAGTCAGCTGTCCACAGGAATAAAAATCTGCTCTAAGTCATCTCTCTAACTGCAACTGTTCCTCACTTTGAAATTGTTTCATCACCAGACCAAACTGGCTTGTCTTAGACACATTCCAAATTACATTCAACGGAGAGTAGGGGGTAGCGATATTAGGATTAGTGATCAGAGGAAATTACACTATATTAATTAGTCAATTCAAATCCTCGTACCCCGGTGAGCCTTCACATCACTTACATTGATGTGGCAATTTTGGCATTATCACAGAATTATGCACATTTTTAACTGATAAAATATAATTTATTCTGAGTAAACAGCATTTAATATCATATTGAAATTACACAATTCAGCATCTAGATCAGGGGTTTCTAACCTGGGGTTCATGGACTATGGTTTAATGGTTTTGGTCCATGGCATAATAAAAGTTTGGGAACCCCTGGTTTAGAGCAGTTTCAGAAGAGGCCACAGAAAATATAAAACTTCACCTCAGAATACTATTCTTCTGCAACTTTAGTGCAGGGAGCTTTTCCCTGTCTCTGACGTTGACCAGCATTTTCAGATCATTCCTATTGCTAAAACCTGAGCAGACTCTCCTTTTCCCAGTCTTTGACGTTACCCAGCATTTTCAGATCATTCATATTACCATAACCCGAGGAGAGTCTTCCTGAAGTTTCAACATGATCATTGGGAAAGGGAAAAGGAAAATACTTGTTAGAGTCAGATTGGGATTCTTTAGTTCCTTGGCAATATAATTTATAAATCTGGCACAATTCAAGTACAGACTGACCTACTGATCTATTATGCAGAAACATAAATATAATATTTAATGAATATTTTGCATCAATGCAGGAAAAATAAATTGGGAGAATACTACATAATTTCTTTGGTATTTTAGTAGAGTTGTGTAACTCTTATCCACCACATTAGCAAAGTGAACAGAGATTCTATCAATAGTGAAATTGCTCTGAGAGGAATGACTAAAGATGCTGAGCCTAAAAAGCACGGTTATTTGCCAAAATCCCTGAAGAGAACAAATAATGTAATAATGTCATAGCCAAAAATGGACACAATTATTGCTTATTTCAAGCTCCAATGAGTTGAACTGGCAAATCTCTAATGACTTGATTCTACTAACTACAATTTTACATTACCTACAGGTTCTCTTAGTTAATCTCCCCAGTCATTTTAATTCCACAGCACCAAACCACATTGACTGTAATGTAATTTTCTTTGCAATGTATTCTGATTACACAGCAGCTGAAGTATTTGAAATAGATTTACAATAGAATGCACATAGCCAATCTGAATTTCATTGCAATATTTTAAATTGTGTTGCTGTTAAAATACAGGCAAATGAAGCATACAAAATGTGACGACAATGAATGCTTGACTCACACAAGGAATCATTATATCATTTACCTGGGGTAATGCTCCACGGGTTTTCATTTTTCTTGTTCATTTTAATTGCACATCGCATTTCCATCAGGAATATTTTAAAATAATCATTGCTTTCTAATCTAATATTTAATGAAATCAGTTTAATTTCTTAAACAAAATAATTATGTTTTTAATTCAAACCAATTAGTGTGATAACAACTAGTTATTTTGTATAGTTACTGTCTTAAACTTCAACTTTGGTATGAATGTAAAAAGGACATGCTGTCTTGGCACTGGTTCTGATCAGAATTAGTCTGGAACTAATCTTTGAACTGCACTGGAGTACTGAAAAGACTGATTGGTGCCTTATGAATGACTTACTTCAAACTGGTCCTTTATCTGAATTTAGCTGAGGCCACAGATTGTTGAGGAGTATTGTACAAAGTAAATAGTTCCCCAGCTTTTCTTCGATTTTCTCTCCCATATTTAATAAGATTGTGCAAATGGATTTTGATTTCCTCACTGGCAGATCCCAGTTAGTACAGCATCTCCTTCACAGTCACCATCAGCACTAAAGCACGATAGAGTTGTTTTCCCAGCCCCCTGCCCTACTCACCTTATACTTAGTACAGGTGGCTAACCACAGCGCCAAAGCCATATTTAAGTGTGCTCCTGACACCACTGTTGGCTGAATCAGAGGCGGTGCTCTGATTCAAAATTCAAAATCTGGTTGAGTGGTACCACAGCAACAACCCCTCACTCAATGTCAGCAAGAACACAGACCTGATCATTGACTGAACAAAATGAAGCTGATGTCCAGGTGCCAGTCCTCATTAGGGGAACGGCAGTAGAGAGGTTCAGTAGCTTCAATTTCCTTGGCGTTAACATATCGTACTTGTCTTGGGACCAATGTGCAAGTGCAATTTCCTAGACCCACCTCCCACCTCAGTTACCATCAAGAAGGAGGTACCATTGCATTAAGACAAGAACTATTAGGATGGGAAACAGCTCCTTCTCCCAGGCCATAAGACCACTGAACTTCTTGTCACCCACCAGGTCTCATCACGTATGAAGTGTTATACTTTTTACTTTTTAACTTGTATCGTATATAGGCAGTTGTTAGTCTCTTGAGACCATGGATTTGTGACTTGGAAGGTTTCCAGGGCGCAGGCCTGGGCAAGGTTGTATGGAAGACCGGCAGTTGCCCATGCTGCAAGTCTTCCCTCTCCACACCACCGATGTTGTCCAAGGGAAGGTCATTAGTACCCATACAGCTTGGCACCAGTGTTGTCGCAGAGCAATGTGCGGTTAAGTGCCTTGCTCGAGGACACAACACGCTGCCTCAGCCAAGGCTCGAACTAGCGACCTTCAGATCACTAGACGACCACCTTAACCACTTGGCCACACACCAACAGGTGTATCATATATGCACCTTATTATTTGTTAATTTATTTGTGATAATATTACTTTATGTGTTATGTGTGTGATTTCTATGTATTGTGTTATGCACCTTGGTCTGCAGGAGCATTGTTTCGTTTGGTTGTATACATGTGTATTGTTGAAAGACAAAAAACTAAACTTGAACTTTGCATCAGTCTTTACTGTGGAAGACACCAGCAGTACAGAGATAAGATAATTGACCACAGAGAATTGCCTCTGGTGGGATCATTGGGAAAGAGTTGATGGTGATAAACAAAAGATCAGTGTAAATGGGTGATGACTCACTGTGGAAAACAGAAGCAGTGTGTCAGAAGTCCATGAATGTCAGGGAGCAGGAGTGAGTGCTATTGCTAATACAAACTCAAAGGCTAGGCAAACTCAAAAGTCTTAAGGTGGATAAATCACCTGGACTAGATGGAATACATCTCAGAATCCTGAGGGAGTTGCTGAAGGGATTACGGATGCATTGGTCATAACCTTTCAAGAATCATTTGATTCTGGCATGGTCCTGGAGGACTGAAAGATTGCAAATGTCACTCCACTCTTTAAGAATGGAGGAAGGTAAAAGAAAGGCAATTATCAGCCAGTTAGCCTAACTTCAGTGGTTGGGAAATTGTTGGAGCATATTATTAAGAATGAGGTTTTGAGGTACTAGGAGACTAATGATAAAATAAGTCAAAGTCAGCATGGCTTCTGTGAAGGGAAATCTTGACTGACAAATCTGTTAGAGTTCTTCAAAGAAGTAACAAACAGGGTGGACAAAGGAGAGGCAGTGGATGTCATTTACTTGGATTTTCAGAAGGTGTTTGGTAAGGTGCCACACGAGGCTGCTTAACAAGATAAAATCCTATGGCATTACAAGAAAGACACTGGCATGGATAGCAGAATGGCTGACAGGCAGGAGGCAGAGAGTGGGAATAAAAGGGGCCTTTTCTGGTTGGCTGCTGGTGACTAGTGGTGTTCCTCAAGAGTCAGTATTGGGACCGCTATTTGTCATATTGTTTGTCAATTATTTAGATAATGGAATTGATGGCTTTGTGGCAAAGTTTGCGGATGGTACAAAGGTAGCTGGAGGGGTAGGTAGTGCTGAGGAAGCAATGGGATTGCAGCAGGACTTAGACAAATTGGAAGAAGAGGCAAAAAAGCTGCAGATGGAATTAAATGTTGAGAAATGTATTTTGGTAAAACTAAAATATTATCTATTATCTATTATAGACTATTATCTAAATGGGGGAGAAAATTCAAACATCAGAGGTACAGAGGGACTTAGGAATTCTCGTGCAAGGCTCCCAGATGGTTAATTTACAGCTTGAGTCTGTGGTAAAGAAAGCAAATGCAATGTTGGTGTTTATTTCAAGGAGAATAGAATGCAAGAGCAAGGAAATGATGCTGAGCTTTATAAGAACTAATCTGGCTGCAGTTGGTGTATTGTCAACCGTTCTGGGCCCTATATCTCAGAAGGGGTGAGTGTCATTGGAAAGAGTCCAGAACTAAAGAGCACAGCCTCAAAATCGAGGGGCGATCTTTTAGAATAGAAGTAAGGAGGAATTTCTTTTAGCCAGACAGTAGTGGAACGTTCTACCACATACTGCGGTGGAGGCCAAGTCAGTGGGTAAAATTAGGCTGCTTAACAAGATGAAGAAGTTGATCACTTCCTGATCGGTCAGGGCATCAAAGGATATGGCGATAATGTAGGGGCATGGGGTTGAGTGGGATCCGGGATCAGCCATGCTGGAAAGGCAGAGCAGACTCAATGGTCTGAATGGCTTAATTATACTCCTGTATTTTATGGTCCTTTGGTACAGGTCACTAGTCCTTTGCTTTCAGCTTGAAGACTTTAATATTGTTCATTTGATGCATCATGATATCCTAAACCAACTGTAATCGTTTTCTGTTTGTGGCTCAAAAAGTCAATAATAAGCCGCAGCAATTTTTAATGTCCTCTGGTAATACATTGCATTGATTAATGTATGAAATTTCTTTACCACTTATACAGTCTCCAATTAGTAGAGAGGCGATAGATGTGGGCTTTGGCACAGTGTTCTGGGTGATATGACAGCACAATAACGTTTGATTTTAACTTTCCCAGGGTACGCTGAAGGAAAGGTGACGCATGTGGCAAAGTGGGGAAAAAGCATTTCAGGATGTAGCCAGCACCTGCTTCTCCGATCAATATGGATCTAATGCAATAAGGAATGAAAGACTGCTCTCCTTTACTTCTGGGAAATAGAGTAGGGCAAATGGTGGATGTCAGACCAGGAAAACAATTGGAAATTGGTGACCACAGTATAGCTGGGTTAAATATAAGAATACAAAAGGATTATTACGAATAAAAGATAGACTGTTGGACTGTATGGGGGGGGGGGTGCGGGGAGTGGGTTGACCTTAAGACCAGAAGACAGAGGAGCAAAATTAGGCCGTTTGGCCCATCGAGTCTGCTCTGTCATTCAATCATTGCTGATCCTTTTTGACCCTCCTCAACCCCATTCCCTGACCTTTTCCCCGTAACCTTTGATGCTATGTCCATTCAAGAACCTATCAATCTCTGCCTTAGATACACCCAACGACCTGGCCTCCACAGCTGCCAGTGGTAACAAATTCCACAAATTCACCAACCTCTGGCTAAATAAATTTCTCCACATCTCAGTTTGAAATGGATGCTCCTCTATGTTGAGACTGTATGCTCTTGCCAAAGACTCCCCCAACCATGGAAAACATCCTTTCCACATCTACTCTGTCTAGGCCTTTCAGCATTCGAAAAGTTTCAATTAGATTCCCCCTCATCCTTCTGAATTCCAGTAAATACAGACCCAGAGCCATCAAATTATTCTCACATGATTTCATTCCTGGAATCATCCTTGTGAACCTCCTCTGGACCCTCTCTAATGTCAGCACATCTTTTTTTAGATAAGGAGCCCAAAACTGTTCATAATACTCATGGTGAGGTCTTAACCATGCCTTATAAAGCCTCAGCATCAGATCCCTGCTGTTGTATTCTACACATCTTGAAATGAATGCTAACATTGTACTTGCCTTCCTTACCACTGATTCTACCTGCAAGTTAACCTATCTGCAGAAGGACTCTCAAGTCCCATTGCTTCACAGATTTTTGGATCTTCTCTCCATTTAGAAAACAGTCCGCACATTTATTTCTACTACCAAAGTGCATGACCATGCATTTTCCAATATCGTATTTCATTTGCCATTTTCTTGCCCATTCTTCTAATCTAAGTCTTTCTGCACCCTACCTGTTTCCTCAACACTACCTGCCCCTCCACCAATCTTCATATCACCGGCAAACTTGGCAACAAAGCCGTCTATTCCATCAAGAGGAGATTGCAAAGAATTATGTCCTGCATGCGGAATTTGGTGGGGTGCCAGGTGAGGACAAGAGGAACCCTATCCCTGGTAGGGGGGTGGGAGGATGGGGTGAGAGCAGACGTGTGTGAAATGGAAGAGAAGCGGTTGAGGGTAGCGTCGATGGTGGATCTATTCCATCATCTAAATCACTGAAAAAGAACATAAAAAGAAGCAGTTGCATCACAGACCCCTGTGGAACACCACTAGTCACTGGCAGCCAACCAGATAAGGATCCTTTTCCTCACACTCGCTGCCTCCTACTAATCAGCCAATGCTCTAACCATGCCAGTAATGTTCCTGTAATACCATGGACTCTTAACTTGTTAAGCAGCCTCATGTGTGGCACCTTGTCAAAGGCCTTCTGAAAATCCAAATACACAACATCCACTGCATGCCCTTTATCGATCCTACTTGTAATCTCCTCAAAAAATTCCAACAGGTTCGCCAGGCAAGATTTTCCCTAACGGAAACCATGCTGTCTTTGTCCTTTCTTGTCCCGTGTCACCAAGTACTCCATAACCTCATCCTTAACAATTGACTCCAATATCTTTCCCTTCTGTAGCTGTCCTCCTTTTTTAAAGAGTGGAGTGACATTTGCAATTTTCCAGTCCTCTGTTACCATACCAGAGTGCAATGATCATTGCTAATGCCTCCACAATCTCTAACGCTACGGTGAAGACTGATACAAAATACTCATTTAGTTCATCAGCCATCACCTTGTCCCCCATTATTATTTCTCTGGCCTTATCTTCTAGTGGTCTCATATCCACTCTCATCTTCTTTTTATTTTTTACATATTTGTAAAAGCTATTGCTATCCACTTTGATTTTGTTTGCAAGCTTACTTTCATATTTCATCTTTTCTTTCTAAAGATCCTTTTAATTGCTTTCTTTCAATTTTTAAAAGCTTCCCAATCCTCTATATTCTGGCTAATTTTTGCTTTGTTGTATGCCCTCTCTTTTGTTAACACTGTAATTTCCTTTACTCCACTGAAATACTGCTGCAACAGACTTTACTTTCTCCCCACCAAATTTCAAGTTGAACTCAATCACATTGTGATCACTGGCTCCTAAGGTTTCTTTTACCTCAAGCTCCCTAATTGCCTCCGGTTCATTACATAACACCCAGTCCAGGGTAGCTGATCCCCTAGTAGGCTCAACAAAAAACTGCTCTAAAAAGCTACCTCTTAGGCATTCAACAAATTCACTCTCTTGAGATTCATTACCAGCCTGATATTCCCAATCGACCTGCAGGTTGAAATCTCCCATGACTATCGTTTTATTGCCGTTTTTACACGCCATTTCTATTTCCTGTTGTAATCTGTGGCCCACATCCCAGCTACTGTTGGATGCCTGTTTATAATTGCCATCAGGGTCCTTTTACCCTTGCAGTTTCTTAACTCAACGCACAAGGATTCAACATCTTCCGATCCTATGTCACATCTTTCCACTGATTTGATGCTATTCTTTACCAGCAGCGCTACGCCACCCCCTCTGCCTACCTTCCTATCCTTCCAATACAATGTATAAACTTGGACTTTTACCTCCCAACTACAACTGCCCTTCAGCCACGATTCAGTGATGGCCATAACATCATACCTGACAATCTGTGGTTGTGTAACAAGATCATCCATCTGATTTCTTATACTCTGTTCATTGAGTTCTGTATTTGTTACTCCTGTTGATTTTGCATGGGGAGGATAAATTCCTCAAGATAAATAAGCAACAGACCTTAATTAAATGAGTGGAAAAGTTAGTAAACATTTGAACAAGGCAGCAGTGGGAAAATGTGAAACAGAAGATTCCCCTCAGCAACAGGTATACATACCCCTTTGGATACTGCCGAGGGGGATGACTTATCTGGGCAAGGCAGTAGCAGCCACACCAATAGAGTTGTGGTCAGCTCTGAGCCCCAGAAAGGTAGGATGAAGTCAGGCAGAGCAACAGTCATAGGGGACTTGATAGTTAGGGGACAGATAGGAGATTCTGCACCAGCAAAAGAGACACCAGGATAGTGTGTGCTAGGGTCCAGGATGTCTCTAAACGGTTGCAGAATATCCTTAAAGGGGAGGGTGAGCACAGAGGTTGTGGTATGTATTGGTACCAATGACATAGGCAGGAGAGGGGTAGAGATCCCGCGCAGTTGGTTTAGGGAGGAGGCTGAATAGCAGGACCAGCAAGGTGGTAATCTCCGGATTACTCCCAGTGCCACGAGCTAGGGAAGGTCAGAACAGGAAGACAGCGCAGATGAAGGGGTGGCTGACGAGATGGTGCAGGGGGCAGGGTTTCAAGTTCTTGGATCATTGGAAACTTTTCTGGGGAAGGAGTGACCTAAACAAGTAGGAGGGGTTACACCAGAACTGGAGGGGAACCAATATCCTGGGAGGGAGGTTTGCTAATGCTATTGAGGAGGGTTTAAACTAGATATGCTGGGAGTGGGAACCGAAGTGAAGAGGCAGGGGATGGGGCAGGTGGCACACAGTAGACAGCTTGCAGGGAGTTTGTGAGGAAAGATAGGTAGATGTTAGAGAAAAGATACACTCAGTCTGACAGCTTGAGATGTGTCTGTTTTAATGAAAAGGGTATCATACACAAGGCAGATGAACTTAGAGAGTGGATCAATACGTGGAACTACGACATTATGGCCATTATAGAGACTTGGATATCGCAGGAGCAGGAATAGTTGCTGAGTGTGCCAGGCTTTAGATGTTTCAAAAAGAACAGATAGGGAGGCAAAAGAGGTAGGGGAGTGGCAATGATAACCAGGGATACTATCACAGCTGCAGAAAAGGAGAATGTCATGGAGGGGTTGTTTACTGAGTCAGTGTGGGTGGAAGTCAGAAACAGGAAGGGGGCAATAACTCTACTGGGTGTGTTTTATAGAGCCCCTTATAGTAACAGGGATATCGAGGAGAGATAGGGAGGCAGATTTTCGAATGCTGCAATAATAATAGGGTTGCTGTGATGGGAGATTTTAACTTTCCTAATATTGACAGGCATCTCCTTATTTCAAGGTGTTTAGATGGGGTGGAGTTTGTTAGGTGTGTTCAGGAAGGTTTCCTGACACAATATGTAGATTAGCTAACGGGGCAGGGGGGGCAGTATTTGATCTGGTATTGGGAAATGAACCTGGTCAGGTGAGATCTTTCAGTGGGGGAGCATTTTGGAGGAAGTGATCACAACTCTGTCTCCTTTACCATAGTGCTGGAGAGCGACGGGAACAGACAATTTGAGAAAGCATTTAATTGGGGTGGGGGAAATATGATACCATTATATAGAAACTTGGGAGGATAAATTGGAAGCAGATGTTCTCAGGGACATGTATGGCAGAAATGTGGCAAATGTTCAGCAAACACTTGCATGACGTTCTACATAGGTGTGTTCCATTGAGGCAGGGAAAGGATGGTAGGGTAAAAGAACCATGGTGTACAAAGGACGTAGAAAATCTAGTTAAGAAGAAAAGAAAAAAGCTTACAAGACTTTCAAGAAGCTAGGTACCATTAGAGCTCTAGAAAATTAAAAGGGTGCCAGGAAAGAGCTCTAGAATGAAATTAGGAGAGCTAGAAGGGGTCATGAGAAGGCCTTGGCGAGCAGGATTAAGAAAAAACCCCAAGGCATTCTACAAGCATGTGAAGGGCAAGAGGATGAGCTGTGTGAGAATAGGACCAGTCAGGTACAATAGTGGAAACATGTAGATACAGCCGGCAGAGGTACTTAAGGAATATTTTGCTTCAATAGTCACCAGTGAAAAGGACCTTGGAAATTGTGGGGATGACTTACAGTGGACTGAAACGGTTGAGCATATAGACATTAAGAAAGAGGCTGTGCTGGATCTTTTGAAAAGCACTGTTAGATAAGTTGCTGGGACCAGACAAGATGTACCCCAGGCTACCGTGGGAAGCGAAGGAGGAGGTTGCTGAGCCTCTGGTGATGATCTTTGTGTCATCAACGGGAGAAGTACCAGAGGATTGAAGGGTTGCAAATGTTGTTCCCTTGTTCAAGAAAAGGAATAGTGATAACCCAGGAAATTATAGACCAGTGAGTCTGGCTTCAATGGTGGGCAATTTGTTGGAGAAGCTACTGAGAGGCAGGACTTATGAGCATTTGGAGAGACAAAATCTGATTAGGGATAGTCAGTATAGTTTTGTGAAGGGCAGGTTGTGCCTTATAAACCTAACTGAATTCTCTGAGAATATAACAAAACACACTGATGAAGGTAGAACAGAGGATGTAGTGTATACGGATTTCAGCAAGGCATTTGCTATGGTGCACCATGCAAGTCTCCTTCAGAAAGTAAGGAGGCGAGACATGCAAGGAGACCTTGTTTTGTGGATCCAGAACTGGCTTGCCCACAGAAGGCAAAGCGTGGTTCTGGATGGTTCATATTCTGCATGGTGACCAGTGGTATTCCGCAGTGATCTGTTCTGGGACACCTCCTCTTCGTGAATTTTAAAAATGACCTGGATGAGGAAGTAGCAGGGTGGATTAGTAAGTTTGCTGATGACACAAAAATTGAGAGTGTTGTGGATAGTGTGGAGGGTTGTCAGTTTACAGTGGGACATCGATAGGATGCAGAACTCGACTGAGAAGTGGCAGATGGAGCTCAACCCAGATAAATTTGAAGTTGTTCATTTTGCGAGGTCAAATTTGAAGATAGAATATAGTCATAGTCATATCTTATTGATCCTGGGGGAAATTGGTTTTTGTTACAGTTGCACCATAAATAATAAATAGTAATAAAACCATAAATAGTTAAATAGTAATATGTAAATTATGCCAGGAAATATAATATTAATGGTAAGACTCTTGGCAGTGTGGAGAACCAGAGAGATCTTGGGGTCTGTGTCAATAGGAGGCTCAAAGCTGTTGCACAGGTTGCCAGTGTTAAGAAGGCGTATGGTGTATTGGCCTTCATCAACTGTGAGATTGAATTCAACAGCTTGAGGTAATGTTACAGCTATATAAGACCTTGGTCAGACCCCACTTGGAGTACTGTGTTCGGTTCTGGTCACCTCACTACAGGAAGGATGTGGATACTGTAGAGACAGTGCAGAGGAGATTTACAAGGATGTTGCCTGGATTGGGGAGCATGCCTTATGAGAATAGGATAAGTGAACTTGGCCTCTTCTCCTTGGAGTGACAAAGGATGAGAGGTGGCCTGATAGAGATGTATAAGATGATGAGGGGCATTGATCGTGTGGATATGGCTAACATGAGAGAGCATAGTTTAAAAGTGCTTGGAAGTAAGTACGTGGGGGATGTCAGAGCTAAGTTTTTCACACAGAGAGTGGTGGGTGTGTGGAGTGTACTGCCAGCGATGGTGGTAGAGGAGGATACGATAGGGTCTTTTAAGAGACTTTGGAGCTTAGAAAAATAGAGGACTATGCAGTAGGGAAATTCTGGACAGTTTCTCGGGTAGGTTACATGGTCAGCACAACATCATGTGCCGAAGGGCCTGTAATCTGTTGTGGATTTCTATGTTCTATTGAGATGGAGGAAGTACAAAAGTGATTCCTGTAATTTGAAAAGAATGTGTATGAAAGAATGGAATTCCATTGGTAAATACGGATTAATACTGAATGAAAGTTATTTGTCTTTCCGAGAGGTAAACAACGATATAAATTAGCAGCATTTTAATTAAAAGTCAGCAAAGGAAAGTTGCCTTTAGATAACAGCTAATGTCCACGTGCAAATCAACCCAGGAACCAGTAAAAGCTGATGAACTTCAAACCAGCTGCAGCTCAGAACTCTGAATGCAGGCATCAGATGTGACCCTTGAGAAAGATACAGTAAATGGTCAAACAGTACACTCCAATGAAACGCTACATAGCTGACATAAACCGTCAAATTAAACTTCTAATAATTAGATAGATGGGCATCTTTGTTAACATTCTAATGGACCAATGAGTATGGCTCATGATATCAAAGTGAACAGCCTGTGTTCTGATATACAGTAAATGCAAACTGATTCAACATATGTCCAAGACGAGCTCAGTGACAAAACTGTAACATATGTTACTTCTCTTTGCCTTGGACTCCGTGTGGAGTTTCCTGACAGAGCTGGAGGTACTGGGCTCCCCAACAATCTGTTATGGAATCTGTCTCAGTTAAATAGCAATTCCTGACCTGCAGATCAGAAAGCAAGTGTTTAATTTTGTAAATTATTATAGTGAATCTTTCTTTATCTTTTTTTATTCTTTATTAAATCATGCAAAGTAATTTGAACTTCATAAACGTCCCTGAACATCTATGAGAACAATACGGTTTTCTTGATTTCAGACCACCAACAATCTTATACTTTTCCTTTGCTGAATACATGCTTCATAATATCTTGCAGTAACAATATACACTGAGTGTCAGAAAGATGGAAACTGGGTTTGTTAGTGTGTGAGGGAGCAAGTTCTAGAACTGAGGAGAATTTTGAAATTGTTTGGAATGGAAGGGCAAAGGTGAAAACATGTAGAAAACTTTGCTGTTAATTTCAAAGGACGATGCTATGGTATGTATATGAATGGCCTACACCAATAGATAGAGTAGAAGGTAGATGTAGGTATGTAAAGCTCAGAGCTAAACTATCATTACTAAAGAAAACCATGTGAAACTTAGAATGTAGAAAACCTGAACGGGTTATGATAATGAGCTGAATATAACTGAATGCATTCAAATATTAAGTTTATAGAGGGTAGGACCATTCAGGTATGAAGGAAAGAACTAATGTAGAAAAAAGATTTTATATTGATTTTTTTTTACAAATTATGTTGGGAATATGTATGTAGGTGAACTTGAGGATGGAATGAACCAGTAAATATAAATAAATAACAAAATAAGGGATTGCATAGAATACACTCACAGCATATGAAGAGATAAAGCCTTTGGGCTCTAATTGTGTGCACCTTAAATTGCTGAAAGGATTTAGAGAAAGGTGATAATCAAGCATTTGTCAACAACTTTAAATTGAACTTAGAAGTATAAATGGCGTTTGAAAGTAGAGAGTAGTCAATGTGCTACAACACACATCAAAGTTACTGGTGAACGCAGCAGGCCAGGCAGCATCTCTAGGAAGAGGTACAGTTGACGTTTTGGGCCAAGACCCTTCATCAGGACACGTGCTATCTTGGTTCACAAAGGAAAGGACACATTGACTGGCTGATGGCCATTTAGTGAACAATGGCAGCAAACATGAATTTGCGAAAGTTCAAAGTTCAAAGTTCAAATTAAATTTATTATCAAAGTATGTATACGTCAACCTATACAACCCCGATATTCATTTTCTTGCAGGCATACTTAATAAATCCATTATTAAACAATTACAATAATAGAAAGACTGCAGCAACTTGTGCGTTCAACCGGTGAGCAAAAGACAATAAACCGTTTAAATGCACAAAGAAAAATTAATAATAAATAAATTAGCAACAAATATTGAAAACATGAGACGAAGAGTCCTAGAAAGTGAGTCTATCGGTTGTAGGGCAAGCAAAGTTGAGTGAACTTATCCTCCTTGGTTAAAGAGCCTGAAGCTTTCTTTGTAAATGCCCTTAAGTGCTGGGTCTGCAATAATAACTGCAAGGGACTACAAGGATCTCCCCCTCTGATCCCCGGTCAGGACTGGCTCATGGATCTCCAGTTACTTCCTCCCGAAGTCAATAATCACCTCATGCTTAATATACTTTAACAAATAGGAAAGGTACGGAAAACAGAAGAGAGTCAGTGGATTTGGTAAGGTGACTCATAAGAAACTTCGCAATACATGAGGAACTTTATAGATGTGGATAGAAGTTTATACTGGCGCGAACGAAGAATTAGGAACGTTGATCCATCTGAGGAGAATGTTGGTGTCTTGGGATATGTCTAGCAGATGTGAACATTAAGAGAAAAGTGTAACATCAAAATATGTTGATAAAAGTAAGATTTGCTGAATAATAAAGACTAAGGACTTAAGGATCATACAGAAATTACTGCCCAATCAGCAGCCAAGAACTGGAACTGCTACCGCTTTCAGGTTTTCACCACAGCCACTCAGCTTCTTATAACATCAAAGTCTTTGCCAAAAGAGTTGCACTTCAAAGCAAATGTGAGATTGACTCCCCTTGAAAAATGTTCCAGTGCTTGAAGTGATATCAAGAACAAAGCAGGGTGACAGTTAATCATCCAGACTAGGACATCGCTGCAGAAGTTCCGAAGCATGCTGTCCTTGGCTTGGCCATCTTCAGTTGCTCCATCAATCGCCTTCCTTCCATCATAAGGTCAGAATCAGGAATGTTTGCTGATTAATGTACTACATTCAATTCTATTTTTAACTCCTCAATATAAGAAGCAGAACACAAATGCATGGGACAAAACTGAAACAACCTTCAGGAATGGGCTGATGTTTCGAGTAACATTAGTACCAGATGAAGAGAACTTCCAACAAGTCATTCTGGCCTTCGAAACTTGACATTCAATGAAATTTACAGAGTGTGGTTCTTTGCTGCTATGGCTTACCCACTTCAGGGTTCGACATGTTGTACCTTCAGAGATGCTCGTCTGCACACCACTGTTGTAACACATTCAGATTATTCACAATCAGAATCGGGTTTAATATCACTAACATGTGTCATGAAATTTGTTGTTTTGCAGCAGCAGTACATTGCAATACATAATAATAAAACTATACATTACAATAAGGCATCCGTTAGTCTCATGAGACCATGGATTTGCACCTTGGAAGGTTTCCAGGGCACAGGCCTGGGCAAGGTTGTATGGAAGACCGGCAGTTGCCCATGCTACAAGTCTCCCCTCTCCACGACATCGATGTTGTCCAAGGGAAGGGCATTAGGACCCATACAGCTTGGCACCGATGTCGTTGCAGAGCAATGTGTGGTTAAGTGCCTTGCTCGAGAACACACACACTGCCCCAGCCAAGGCTCGAACTAGCGACCTTCAAATCACTAGACCGACACCTTAACCACTTGGCCACACGCCAACTCAAGTACATACAAAAATAAATGAAATAAATAGTGCAAAAAGAGAGGGAAACATTGAGGGAGTGTTCATGGGTCTATTGTCCATTCAGAAATCTGATGGCAGAGAGAAAGAAGCTGATCGTTAAATGATGAGTGTGTGGTTTCAGGCTCCTCTACCACCTCCTCGATGCAGCAATGAGAAGAGGGCATGCCCTGGCTGACAGGTGTCCTTCCTTCCTGATGCCTCCTTTCAGGCATCACCTTTTAAAGGAGTCCTCGGTGCGAGGGAGGCTAGTTCCCATGGTGGAGCTGGATGAGTTTAGAACTTTCTGCAGCTTTTTCTGACCCTCTGCACATCATATTGAGATACAAACAGTTAGAATGCTCTCCATGGTACACTTGTAGAAATTTGTGAGTGTCTTTCTTAACATATCAATTCCCCTCAAATGCTTAATGAAATATTGCCGCTGTCTTTGTAATTGCATCAATATTTTGGGTCTAGGATAAAGCTTCAGAAATGCTGACACCCAGGAACTTGAAACAATTCACCTGTTCCACTTCTGATCCCTCGATGAGGACTGGAGTGTGTTCCCTCGACTTCCCTTCCTGAAGTTACTGATTACTGCTATCAAGTGCAAGATTGTTGTTGAGACACCACTCAATCAGCTGATCTATCTTTTTCCTGTATACCTCATGTCACTATATGAAAGTCCGCATAATAGCTGTGTCATTGGCAAATTTATAGGTGGCATTTGAGCTTTTCCTAGCCACACAAATATAGATGCATAGAGAGTAGAGCAGTGGGCTAAGCTCGCATTTTTGAGGTCTGCCAGTGTTGATTGTCAGTGAGGTAGAGATGTTATTTCTGATCCACTCAGACTGTGGTCTCCCAGTGAGGAAGTCAGGGATCCATTTGCAGGGGAAGGTGCAGAGGCCCAGGATTTAGAGATTGTTCATCAGATTTAACATTGCCTTCCTGTCAGGTTGAACCTGTCTGGCCATTCTCTGCTGACCTCTTGCATGAACAGGGCGTTATTGCCCAAAGAACTGCAGCTCACTGGGTGTTTTTTTTGTTTGATTTGCACCATTCTCTGTAAACTCTAGAGACTGTTGTGTGTGAAAATCCCAGGTGTTTGGCAGTTTCTGAGATACTCAAACCACCCCATCTGGCAGCAACAATCATTCCATGGTCAAAGTCACTTGGATCACATTTCTTTCCCCATTCTGATGTTTGGTTTGAAAAACATCTGAACCTCTAGACCATCTCTGCTTGCTTTTATGCATTGAGATGCTGCTACATGATTGGCTGATTAGATTTTTTGCATGATTAGCTGATGAAATTTTTGCAAATTTTTCCTGAGCAGGTGTACAGGTGTACCTAATTAACTGGCCCTTTAGTGTATCTCTTAATGCTAAAGGTGTTTAGGAATATGAACATAGGAACATAAGAAATAGAAGCTTGAATAGGCCATCTGGCCCGTCGAGCCTGCTCCGCCTTTCGACGAGATTAAGGCTGACCTGGCCGTGGATTCATCTCCGCCTACCGGCATAAAGATCTGCACCAACAGGCTCCAGGACAGCTTCTTCCACCAGGCCATCGGCCTGATTAATTCATGCTGATACAATTTTATTTCTATGTTATATTCACTCTCCTGTTGTACATAGTATCTATTACAAATTACTACCGACAAACTACCGGCACAGCAGATCGACAGATGACGCAATAGCCACTGCTCTGCGCACTGCCCTAACACATCTGGAGAAGGAGGATCTTTATCGGACAATGCTGTTCACGGACAACAGTTCAGCATTCAACATTATAATTCCATCCAGACTCGAAAGGAAGCTCAGAGACCTCGACCTTGACCCTGCCTTGTGCAGCTGGATCCTGGACTTCCTGTCAGATCACCAGCAGGTGGTAAGAGTGGGCTCCCTCACCTCCAGCCCTCTGACTCTCAACACAGGAGCCCCTCAGGGCTGTGTACTAAGTCCCCTCCTTTACTCCCTGTACACCCATGACTGTGTCGCTACCCACAGCTCTAATTGAATTTGACGACAACACTACATTGATTGATCCAATCTCAAAGAATAATGAGGTGGGCTGCAGGGAAGAAGTCATCTCTGACACAGTGATGTCAAGAAAACAACCTCTCCCTCTTCGTCACAAAAACAAAGGAGCTGGTTGTGGATTACAGGAGGAATGGAGATGGGCTAACCTCTATTGACATCAATGAATTTGGGGTTGAGAGGGTAAACAGCTTTAAGTTCCTTGGCATCCACATCACCAAGGACCTCACGTGGTCTGTACACATCAGCTGTGCGGTGAAAAAGGCACAACAGCACCTCTTTCACCTCAGATGGTTGAGGAAGTTTTTTGTATGGGCTCCCAAATCCTAAGAACTTCCTGCAGGGGCACAATTGAGAGCATCCTGACTAGCTGCATCACTGCCTGGTATGGGAACTGCACTTCCCTTAATCACAGGATTCTGCAGAGAGTGGTGTGGACAGCCCAGCGCATCTGTAGTTGTGAACTTCCCATGATTCAGGACATTTACAAAGACTGGTGTGAAAAAAGAGCCCGAAGGATCATTGGGGACTTGAGTCACCCCAACCACAAACTGTTCCAGCTGCTACCATCCAGGAAATGGTACCGCAGCATAAAAGCCAGGACCAACAGGCTCCAGGACAGCTTCTTCCACCAGGATATCAGACTGATAAATTCATTCTGATTTGTGTGTATTTCTATGTTACATTCAATACACATAAAAGTTACTGGTGAACGCAGCAGGCCAGGCAACATCTCTACATTGACTGTTCTATTTATTATAAATTACTATGATCTCCATTTAGATGGAGACGTAATGTAAAGACTTTTACTCCTCATGTATGTGACTGATGTAAGTAATAAAGTCAATTCAATTCAATTTTCCCCATAACCCGTACTGTGAAAAAATCTATTCAACCTTGTATTAAATAAATTTACTGAGGTAACCTCTACTACTTTATTGGACAGGGAACTCCACAGATTCACCATTCTCTGAGAAAAGTAGTTCCTCCTTATCTCCGTCCTATATCTACTCCCCTGAATCTTGATGCTATGTCCCCTAGTTCTAGTCACTTACCAGTGGAAACAACTTTCCTGTCTCTATCTTATCTATCCCTTTCATAATTTTATATGTTTCTATATGATCTCCTCTCATTCTTCTGAATTCCAGCGAGTACAGTCCCAGGTGACTCAATCTTTCCTCATAGTCTAACCCCCCACTCTGGAATCAACCTGGTGAACCACATCTGCACTGTCTCTAAAGGTAGTATATCCTTTCTCAAGTAAGGAGACCAGAACTGCACACAGTCCTCCAGGTGCAGCCTCACCAGTACCCTGTACAATTGCAGCATAACCTCCCTGCTCTTAAATTCAATCCCTCTGGCAATGAGGGTCAACATCCAATTTGGCTTCTTGATAGCCTGATGCACCTGCAAGCCAACCTTTTGTGATTCATGCACAAGCACTCCCAAGTCCCTCCGCACAACAGCATGCTGCAATTTTTTTTACCAAATGAAATCTGCTCTTTCATTTTTCCTTCCAAAGTGGATGACTTCACATATACCAACATTGTACTTCATCTGCCAGACCCTTGCCCACTCACTTAACCTATCTGTGTCTCTCTGCAGACTCTCCGTATCTTCTGCGCAATTTGCCTTTCCACTCAATTTAGTATCATTGGCAATATGGGGAGAAGGCAGCACGTGGATCTTCAGCCATTATCTGATTAGAATCATGGGGAAACACAGCTTGGAGAGAGGGCCTTTGGGCCTGCGAGTACATGCCAGCCACAAAGCACACGTATCTGGTCACGGCTTCCTGCGTTCGGCTCATATTCAAGACTTCTAGATAGCATCAAAGAACAATGTGACTAACGGTGACGTCCTGTGGACAGTTTTCAAGCTACCTCTTTTACTTCTTCTTTCAAACGTGATTCCGCTACAAAGCTGAGTGTGATTGGAACCTGTGGTTTACATTTTAATGCTGTGCTTTTAGGCTGTTTGAGCAATTCACCAGTTGCTGTTGGAGGGAAGTGCAGGAGTCTTGGGACCATGTTGCAAGGATTGATAAGTGAGGCTGTGGACTTCTTTTGGGGGACTTTGAGAGTCATGTTTCATGTGTTCCTGAATTCTGGTTACTCTTTCTTTTTGCTGTTTCTGAGCAGTTTGATCTGGGCAATTGATGCAGACTGGGATGCTTTGAGGAAGAATGGCACCGTGCCTGCAGTGGGCTAGCAGTGGGGTGCAGAACTGAACTAAATTGAATTTCTTTTTTTGCATGTTGGGTGTTTGATGTTTTCTTGAACGAGTTCCATGGTGTTTCTTTATTTTGTGGCTGCCTGTGGGAAGATGAATCTCTGTTGTATTCTGTGTACCTACTTTGATTAAAAAAATGTACTTTGAATCTTTGATATTCCTCTAAGCCCTGCCCTTCCACATACTTCTTAAATGACACTATTTTACCTGCCTCAACCATTTCTTCCACAAGCTCTTTCATATACTCACCAGCTTCTGCATGAAAAAGTCGCTACTCAGGTCCTTTTTAAATCTTTCCCCTCTTTTCCTAAATCTATGCCCTCTAGTTTCCTTACTCTGGGGCAAGGTCTGTTGTCACCCACCTTATCTATGCCCATTATAATTTAATAATATTTAGAACAGAGCACATACAGTTTCTCCTGTGTTCCTGGCCTGCTAAATCTCTACCTTAAATTCAAGCTCTCTAGTGCTGGTAAATCATTTTTTGCCCTCTTTTCAGTATAAGCTCATCTTTCCTTTAACAGGCGGATCCAAACTGTGCAGAGTCTCCAAAAGCAGCCTCAACAATGACTGAACAATTGCATCGTAACGTCCCAACTCCTATCCTCAACGCCCTGACTGATGAAGACCAGCCTGATAAACACTTGTATCAGCACCCTGTCTATCTTTGACACTACTTTCAATCAACTATGATCTTGTACTCGTTGGTCTCTTTGTTCCATTACACTCCCCAGGAGCCCAGCATTGATAGGCAAGTACTATAACAGCATGCCTTTCCAAAATGTATCACCTCACACTTATCTGTACTGAAATCCATTTGCCACTTCTCCAACTTTTCAAGATCCTTTGTAATCTCTACTAACATTCTTTACTATCAACAACTCCGAATTTTCAGTCATCTTCAAACTTACTGATTAAGACTTTTATACTTGTATCTAAATCATTTATGTAAGTAATTATTAACAAGGGTCCCAACACCATCCCCAACAGCCCACCACTAGTCTCTGCCCTACATTCTGAAGAACCATTCTTCAACCAACACCCTGCTTCCTACTTTTGAATTCATCTGTCTAGTTCTCATCTACATTTTTGGGCTACTTCTTTAATAAACTCGAAAAGATTCATCAAGCATGACTTCATATACACAAACCCATGCTGACTTTTCCTAATCAGACTCTGTCTATCCAAACACTGGCAGGTCCTGTCACGTGTGATTCCCTCAGCCAGCGTCCCACTATTGATATCAGGCTGACCGGCTTGTACTTCCCTGGCTTATCTCCGCTACTGCTTTTAAACAATGAAATGACATTGGACACTTTCTGCTCTCCAGGAACTTTACAAGTGCCTAATGATGAAACAAATTTGTCTAAAAATGCCTCTGCTATTTCTTCCTTTGCCTCCCACAAAATCCTCAGGGATTTACCCACAATGCATTATAAAGCTGAAAACACCTCCTCCCTGGTAACATGAAGGTCCTCCAAATCATCTTCACTTGTTTCCCTTATCTCTTGAGCAACCATAATTTTCTCCTCAGTAAACACCCAAACAAGATATTCATTAAAAAATCCATCTGTCTCCCGAGCCTTAAGACATGGACGGCCCTGCTTATATCTAATGGGATCTACTCTCACCACTGCTACCCTTTTACTTTTAATATACCTATAGAACCTCTTGGGATCTTCCTCAATTTTACTTGTCAGATCCGTCTTAGAAACATAGAACGCCTACAGCACAATACAGGCCCTTTGGCCCACAATGCTGTGCCGAACATGTCCTTACTTTAGAAATTACCTAGAATTACCCACGGCCCTCTATTTTTCTAAGCTCCATACCTAAGTCTTATACCATATCTTTCCCTCCTGATTGCCCTCTTAAGAGTATTCATCATCTTTTTATAATCTTCAAGGGATTTGCTCAGTCAAAATCTCCTAAACACAACATCTGCTTCCTTCTTTTCCTTGTCTGGAGTCTCAATATCTCTCATCAGCCAGGGTTCCCGAAACTTACCAGGTTTACCCTTCATTCTAATAGGAGTCAGCTGATGCTGGACTCCTCACATCACAATCTTAAAAGCCTCTGCCTTGCTGTACATTCCTTTCCTTTCAAACAAGCTCACCCAATTGACCTTCATTAGATCCTGTCTAATTCTCCAACTTTTAGGCCTGTTTCGGTTCAGGACCGTAACCTCGCGCGCTATCCTTCTCTTTCCATCACTGTTTTAATAGAATTATAGTTACTGGAGTCAAAGTGTTCTCTGACTGCCAATCAGTTTACTTTCCCTGCCTCATTCTCTAGAATAAGGTCCAAACTGCAGCCTCACGAGTCGAGCCCTCTATATATTGATTCAGGAAATTTTCCTGAACACACTTCATAAATTCCACCCTGTCTAGGCCTTTAACATGCCATGTGGCTAAAATTAAAATCTCCCACTAATACAATTCTATTTTCTTACAACTATGAGAAATTTCTCTACACTTCTGCTCCTACAGTTCCTGTTGGTTATTGGGGGGGGGGGGGTCTATAATAAAGCCTTTCTAGAGTAACCCCCCTTCTTGTTTCTGATTTCTACCCATTTGCTTTCACTAAACAATCCTGCAAGAATATTATCTCTCAAAGCAGACTGAATCTGCTCCTATATCTTATGGTCTTATCTCAGCCATGTTTCTGTTATGGCTGTAACAGCTCAACCTCAGAGCCAATCCATACTCTGAGGTCTTCCACCTTACCTGTTGTACTGCATACACTGACATAAATGAAGTTTAAGGAGTATTTCTCTCCATGCTTTTACTGAGTCCCTGGCTAAGCTGATTTCTAAAACTGCTCTCACCGGCTATGCTACTGCTTTATTCTGTGACTTGCTTCTGCTGAGACTCCCAAAACTGCACCCCCACCCAATCTCACTTAAACTCTCCCATGTAACACCTGCAAATTTCCCTGCAAGGATATTGGTCCCTCTGAAGCAACACACATAAAATTAGCCCTCCTGATGAAGGGTCTCGGCCCAAAACATTGAGTGCTAATTCTCTTTCATAGGTGCTGCCTGACCTGCTGAATCCCTCCAGCATTTTGTGTCTGTTGCTTTGCATTTCCAGCTCTGCAAATTTTCTCGTGTTTGTCGGAGAAATTCTTCATTCCAACATGTACAACAGCCTCTAGCTGCTCGCCTTCCTCCTTGAGAATTTTCTGAATCTGCTCCCAGACGTTCTTGATCCTGGTACAAGAAGGCAACACACCATCGTGGGGGCACTTCTGCAGTCACTACATTTCCTGTCTGTCCACTCACTATCACTTTAAAAGGCAGGGCAGCCATGAAAGGCCCAATAACCAGTTCATACTTCCAATTTTCTATGTTCTCCTTCACCAAGTACAACAGACGATCTAGAAACACCTACAGCATTTAGTTTCAGTAAACATGTTGATTGTATCAGTAGGTAGTTCCAGTCATTGGCTGATAATGATTATGATAATAGGATGAGAGGGGAACTAATAGCTAGAATATCTATTCATAGTCACAGTTTGAGGCTGCCACAAGTGAATTTCTCTCATACAAATAAGTCAATAAATATTCAACTTATTAAAATTTTTTCCCATTATACTTCTTCACTGCAAAGGAAGTGAATGAGGTGCCTATCCTGCAATATATATCAGTAGAGTTGTACAAGAACAACATACCTTCTGACTTTACCCTCCATGTAAAATGCAAACCCCCAGGTATAATAAAAAATTATTATTGTCAAGTTCTGGAAAATTGAAAGCACCTTGGAGTATAATGTTTGAATTTGTTTATTGCTCTGTATGTAAGGCATTTTTGTTTAGTTATTATCTTGGTGTTGAAAGTGAATATCTTGAACGTAATTTCTAAATAAGCTTTTTATTTCTATTCTGCAGTGCTTAAGATTACCAAATGAAAGAATACAACTAAAAACAATTATTTAACCTTTTACACCCATTATTTCTATAAATAAAATACAAATTACAATAAACTCACTTAAGTTCTATAACTATAAATTATTTCCACTGTCTTTGTTTGAAAGATGGATGAAGTCAACTAGCGCAGTATTAATTTATCAAAATAATCAACCTACATTCAACCAGAACTTCACTAATTAGTTTGTTAATTGCACAACAAAAGCCCATACATCAAATGTGTTTAAAAGATGCAAATCAGGATGAGGAATAGTACAAGTGTCTCATTTTAATATCCATGGCAAGGGTTTATTGCATTTACATGTGTCCACGGACTTTCTGCAGAGTTTTAAATGAGGCTGTGTGACCAATAACAGAGGACCAAAAGGTTGCAATGTCCGGAACTCAAATGGAATCCCTAGAAAATGTAATGACTCAGTCAATATCAAACACGAAGGCACAAGAAAGAGAAAGAAAGCCAGATGTTGATACAGATGCAGACGCTGCCAAGCATTGTGGAACAGAGGGACCTGGACACACAGGTGCATAGTTCACTGAAAGTGGCTGTGCGGGTAGACAGGATAGTGAAGAAGGAATTTAGCATGCTGGTCTGCATCAGTCAGAGCATCGAGTTTAGGATTAGCGACATTATATGGCAGTTGCAGTACATAGTCAATGGTGAGGCCTCACTAGGAGGACTGAGTGTCATGATATAGAGGAAATATTGTCAAGCTGGAGACAGTGCAGAAGAAATTTACAGGATGTTGCCTGGATTAGCGAGCCTGAGTTATAGAGCAAGGTTGGCCACACTGTTATGATGAGGTTGTATAAGGCATTGGTGAGGCCGAATCTGGAGTATTGTGTTCAGTTTTGGTCACCAAATTACAGGAAGGATATAAATAAGGTTGAAAGAGTGCAGAGAAGGTTTACAAGGATGTTGCCGGGACTTGAGAAACTCAGTTACAGAGAAAGGTTGAATAGGTTAGGACTTTATTCCCTGGAGCATAGAAGAATGAGGGGAGATTTGATAGAGGTATATAAAATTATGATGGGTATAGATAGAGTGAATGCAAGCAGGCTTTTTCCACTGAGGCAAGGGGAGAAAAAAACCAGAGGACATGGGTTAAGGGTGAGGGGGGGAAAAGTTTAAAGGGAACATTGGGGGGGGCTTCTTCATACAGAGAGTGATGGGAGTATGGAATGAGCTGCCAGACGAGGTGGTAAATGCGGGTTCTTTTTTAACATTTAAGAATAAGTTGGACAGATACATGGATGGGAGGTGTATGGAGGGATATGGTCCGTGTGCAGGTCAGTGGGACTAGGCAGAAAATGGTTCGGCACAGCCAAGAAGGGCCAAAGGGCCTGTTTCTGTGCTGTAGTTTCTATGGTTCTATGGCTCTATGGTTCACTGGATCTTTGTTCCCTGGAGCACAGGAGAATGAAGAGTGAGCCCATCACAGAAGCTCATAAGCTCATGACAGGTATGGAGAAGGTGGAGAAACATAGCCTTTTCTCTAGGGCTGGAAAGTCCAAACCTAGAGAGCAGAGCATAGGATAAAAGGGGAGTGATAAGAGATGGAAGAGTTAACTTTTTACATAGAAGGTAGTGAGTATATAGGATGATTGGTCAGAGGAAGTGATTGAGGAGTGTATAATTGCAACATTTAATGGACATTTGGATAAGTACATGGAGGACTATAGCTTGGAGGGGTATGGGCCAAACGTGAGCAACTGGGAGTAGCAGGGAGGATGCTGTGGTCAGCATGGACCAGTTGGGCCGAAGGGCCTATATCCTCATTAATTCCAGAGTAGTCAGGCAGCTCAGATAGTAGCACCTGATTTCCCATTGCTCCTTTGCACACAATGGGAGATGCAGTCCAATTTATCCTAGAACAATGGTGAATGCAAAAATCTTCCCTGTTAGTGTGACACTAAATTCCAGTATGTTTCAACTTCAGGCGCTTGTGTGATGCAAAACAGGACGTGACTCACCTTTAATCAGGTTCAAATCTAGACCAATAAATAAAGTGCTTTGATGTGGAGTATAAAGTACAACATTCACAAAACAATTTAGATGAGTATCAATTTCATTCACTGTGAATAAGAAGGTTCATTGTTTATAAATTATATATATTTGTAATATTAACATATATATTTGGTGTAATTTCCTAATATCTCATAGTTAATATGAAAAAAAACTATTCTACCTTCAAAAAGACTAAATAAGAATTTCCTCAAGGTTCAGCCTTCTCTTCTACCCATTAGAAATACTTACCAGGATCACTGTTCACACAGGGATCTTAGTTTAGTCAATGATCCCTCCCACCCACCCCACCATCTCTTCAACCCCCAGCAGGCAGGAGGTACCACAGCATTAGGACATGAACTGGCCATGAGATGACTGATCTTCCTGCCACCCGCCAGGTCTCATCACGTATGAAGTGCTATCTGTTTACTTTTTAACTTGCATCATATATACACTTTATTATTTCATCATTTATTGGTGGTAATATTATTTTATATGCTATTTGCGTGAGATGTGCACTTTGGGCTGGAGGAACATTCTCTCGTTTGGCAGTATACATGTTTACAGTTGAATGCTAATAAACTTGAACTGTTCACTTCAACTACATTTATAGCTACGAGGGGTGATTGATAAGTTCATGGCCTAAGGTAGAAGGAGTCAATTTTAGAAAACCTAGTACATTTATTTTTCCTACATTTACACACTTAGTCCAGCAGTCGTGGAGCATACGGATCCCTTCTTTGTAGAAGTCAGCGTCTTGGAACTCCAGAGGTTGTCCACAGCAGGGGTGATTGATAAGTTTTTGGCCTAAAGTAGAAGGAGATGAGGAGAAACTTCAAACTTTCTACATTTTCACTCAAAGAGTTGAACTGTACGTGCATGTAACGAAAACTGTATAACTCATCTCCTTCTACCCTAGGCCACAAACTTATCAATCACCCCTGCTGTGGACCACCTGGAGGTCCAAGACTCTCTTGTTACATGCACGTGCAGTTCAACTCTTTGAGTGATAATGCAGAAAGTTTTACATTAATAACTCATCTCCTTCTACCTTAGGCCACGAACTTATCAATCACCCCTCGCATTTTGGCAGTGCAATAATTCTAAGAGACAAGGGGCATAAAACCTCTGCATTTAATTTCTCTCTCATCTAATCAATGAGGAAGAGTCATTGAGGTATGTGTGATATTAGTTATAAATCAGGGTCAATGATTAGATTAGATTAGTTTCAACTTTATTGTCATTGTGCCGAGTACAGATACAAAGCCAATGAAATGCAGTTAGCATCTAACCAGAAATGCAAAGAATAGTGTTATTTACAAAATAACTGCAAATAGAAAGTAAGTGCTACAGCACACAAATATAAAGGTACTGAGACACTACAATATGGGTGCAATACTGCTTAGCACTGTGATGTGAGGTTCAGCAGGGTAACAGCCTCAAGGAAGAAGCTCTTCTTGTGCCTGCTGGTGCAGGAGCGGAGGCTCCTGTAGCGCCTACCGGATGGGAGGAGAGTAAAAAGTCCATGGTTAGGGTGAGATGCATCCCCGATAATGCTTTTCACCCTGCCCAGGCAGCGTTTATGGTAGATGTTCTTGATGGTGGGCAATTGGGTGTCGATAATCCGCTGGGCAGTTTTCACCACATGCTGGAGTGCTTTGCGGTCTGATACGGGACAATTGCCATACCGCACTGAGATACAGTTGGTGAGTATGCTCTCAATGGTACAGCGGTAAAAGTCCATCAGTATCCTGGGACAGAGGTGAGCTTTCTTGATGCTATAAGATCCAAAACTACCAAGTGTTTGTACAATTTACAGCATGTTAATTCTCTGAACAGTCATTTTAATTACAGGCATTTCTCAATGTAAACAGAATTCAATTGTAGACTCATTCCACCGAGATGCAGCACTGAGCATCATAGGAAGTCATTCCTGCCTGCGGCCATCAAATTTTACAACTCCTCCCATGGAAGGTCAGACACCCTGAGCCAATAGGCTGGTCCTGGACTTATTTCATAATTTACTGGCATAATTTACATATTACTATTTATGGTTCAATTACTATTTATTATTCATGGAGCAACTGTAATGAAAACCAATTTCCCCCGGGATCGATAAAGTATGACTATGACTAAGTACCCCTTTAATTTTGTATTCTCTCTTGCCTCAATTGAGAAATGTCAGTGTAAATAATCTGTTTTGATTAGATTTTACTTTTACCAAAACTCAAAGAATGTAAGAATCATTGTTGCAAAATGTTATTATTTTCTTCTACGAGTTTCTCCAGAATCTACCAACTGAGAAAAAAGTATAAAATGCAGTCTGTTTTGATTTCATATTATTTACTGAAGAATGTTCATAGTTTATTGACAACTAAAAGATGATAATCTATGTGAAGTAATTTTTGTCTTTGATTACATTTCGAAATATATGGTTTGAAAAACCCAAAAAAATGTGGCATGTGACATATCGCTTCTATTGCTTTAAGGGAAGATAATAGAGTTTAATTTTGTATTAAGATTTGAAAGAAATCCTCAAAGAACTAACACATCTTTTCCATAACTTTATGTTTAAATCCTTCAAATCAAGGCTACATTCAGATTAAAGTACCAAAAATGTCAAGCCAAAAGCACACACATCAGATTATTAATGAATATACTCTGGCAATTTAAAAAAAAACAAGAAGATTGGAGAAATTGCTGAACAAATCAAGCATTCAGGCTACATATTATGAGAATTCCCAGTTAAGAGTCAAAAATGATTATTGCCTGTGATTGTTTAAACACACAGCTTTTTCAAATCTCAACATCCTCCTTCTTGTCTTTAAGTGTACCTAGGGTATCCCTGAATGTAAGCCATTCTCTGATTTGTATTCACCTTCTCCAAGTTTATCTTATTCATGAAACCAGCTCTTCAGTCTACTGGAATTGCTGTTCATAATATTTGTATAGTATTTGACACTGAGTTCAGTTTCTGACACAGAATCTCTGCTGAATCTACCTTAGCCCAGCTCCATAATGTTGCCATATTCCACATCTTTCTACTCCTCTGCTGTCTAAGCTCTTCTGTCCAGGACAAATGCCTATAAGGCCATAAGGCATAAGAGCAGAACTGGGTCGGCCTGCTCAGCCATTCCATCATGGCTGATTTATTACCCTTCTCAATCCCATTCTCTTGCCTCCTCCTCATAAACTAGAAGATGATAAGAAAAAGATTGTCAGTACCATGCCACGTCCACCTGATGGGGTGCGATTGAAAATCTGTGCAGACCAACTGGCTGGAGAGTTCAAGACATCTTCAACCTCTGACTGCTGCAGTAAGAGGACCCCCTGCTTTAAAAGGGGCATCAAGTATATCAGTGCCCAAGCAGAGCAGAGTGAGCTGCCTCAACCACTATTGCCCAGTAGCACTCATATCTACTGTGACAAAGTTCTTTGAGAGGTCAGTCAGGGCTAGAATTAACTCCTGTCTGAGAGTGGAAGTTGCAGTAAGGCAAGGGTTAAAGACAACATCCAGGCAAGGACAGCTTGGGGCAGTAGTAGTCATGGAACATCTTTAAAGTGAGACTGCCAGAGCCAACCTTACCCACTACAGGGGTGACTGTGGCAGTGCGTCCTCAAGTCAGATGGCTGAGGCCTCTGCAGTGAGACTTTTCTACAACATAGCATCCCTTTTCAAAATAGGGGGTGCCAGAGACAGATAAGATAGGAATAACAGAACCAACCAACTCAGGGATGACTGCTTTACTAACTTCCAGATGTCATCGGCTGTCAGCTTGAAGTTTTAATTGGTTTTTAACACCTCTATTGTGACTGGTGATGGATCTTGCAAGTAAGGAACTTAAACATATGCAATTTACCGAATGATCCCCATCCATAATGATAAGCCAATTCTGTATAAAAACAGCCGTTTTCTGTTCAGACCCAGAGCAGTGTGGGTGACGGGGCCATGTTGTTCCCCTTGTGCACAAGTAATATAAAAAGAATGTTTGGGGCATAAGAGTGCATGTGTTCTCAGTCCAGTTATTTTAGTTACGTATTTTATTATTGGTGATGACATGAGCAAGGATTGGAGCCGCTGCATTCTACCTCTCAGTAGAATGCAATCTCACTCAGCTTTGGAATACCTAGACTACAGCAAAAATAGTTAGGCTGATAATTATCAATTACAGCTCAGTGTTCAACACCGTCATCCTCTTAGAACGAATCAACAAGCTTCAAAGCCTGGCCCTCAGTACTCTCCCTGCAAGAGGACCCGCAACTTCCTGATTGGGAGTTGACAGTGAATGCGCATTAGTGAAAACATTGCTCTGGCTTTCATTTAGGTGTATGGTAAGTGTTAGTAAGTATGGGCATACTGTGCTGGCATTGGAAACATGGCAACACTTGCAGGCTGTGTTGGTCATTAATGTAAACCAACACATTTACTGTATGTTTTGATATTTCAATGTACATGTGACATATAAAACTAATCAAATGT
The DNA here is from genome assembly GCF_030028105.1 of Mobula birostris. Taxonomy (NCBI): domain Eukaryota; kingdom Metazoa; phylum Chordata; class Chondrichthyes; order Myliobatiformes; family Myliobatidae; genus Mobula; species Mobula birostris. The sequence continues at coordinate 195,458,401 of NC_092375.1, forward strand.
AATCTAATCCAATCCGTGCTAACAATCAACCTAGGTGCACCTCAGGGATGTATTCTTAGCCTAGTTCTACACTCATGATTGTATGGCTAGGCACAGCTCGAATGCCATCTACAAGTTTGCTGCTGACACCACTCTTGCTGGTAAATCTCAGACAGCAACGAAGTGACATGCAGGAGTGATATGGATTTACTGTTTGAGTGTGGTGCAACAACAACCTCGAAATCAATGTCAGCAACACCAGGAACGGAAGGCCAGGGTAACACACACCAGTCCTCAATGAGAGGTCAACAGTGGAAAGTTTATGTGGTATAAACAGATTATCAGTAAATCATTTAAGCTGAATTTGCAAAAGTATGTACAGGTAGTTATAGACATGCCAAACAGAACAATCTAAATGAACTCAGCTGTTCAGCTGGTATTTACGGACGGAAATGGACAGTTGATATTTTGGTTTGGGACCCTTCGTCTGGACTGCTGTGTCACCTGTAGTCATATTCATAGACATCAACGCACATTTCAGTCTCCACAGTTTCCCGAAAGATATCTTAATCTGAAGTTTTCAACTGAGGTATGCTATTTATAATAGAAAATTAAACAAGAGTATGTCTTATCGTGACTACAGAATTGTAAGTATGGTCACACATTCTAGTTTTTTTTAATATATTCAAATCACAAAATGCAATTAAAGAAGTTGGTATTGAGGCAAGTAAATATTACCAAACTTATTCATTCTCATACAGTGCTTCTAGAATAACACAATAGGGTTATATTTATAACATAAATTTCCTTTTTCTCCTGAAGTAATTTCCTCCACTGACAAACTATTTGAAAATCACAATATAATCTGAAAAGTTTAATCAGGATATTTAATTTTATTTCTATTTGATCCTTTGGCTGATCACTTGATTCTTTGCATAAATTTATTGCATCCAATTTAATAACATTATGTACAAAGACTGCCAATGAAAGGATAAAAAAAAGTCTTTGGATTGGATTGTACTATGAATTAATGTGAAACATTTCATCATCATAAATTGCCAACTAATTCAATGCAGTTCGATACAGCCTTTTGAAAGATAACTAATAATTAGTCACAGAAACAGGCCCTTCAGGCCATCTAGTCCATGCCAAACCATTTGAACTGCCGACTCCCATCAGCCTGCATCAAGGCATAGCCACACCTGCTATCCATGTCACTATCCAGACCTCTCTTAAACATTGAAATCACGCTTGTATGTACCACTTGTGCTGTCAGCTCTTTCCCCACACTCTCACGAGTGAAAAGGTTTCCCCTCATGCTCCCCTTAAACATTTCATCTTTCAGCCTTAACCCATGACCCCTAGTTGTAGTCCACAACCTACCTCAGCAGAAAAAGCCTGCTAGCATTTACTCCATCAATAACCTTCATAATTTTGTATACCTCTATCAAAACTCCCCTAAATTTTCCAGATTCCAAGGAATAAAGTCCTAACCTATTCAATCTTTCCTCATACTTCAAGTCCTCCAGGCCCGGCAATGTCCTTATAAATTTTCTCTGTATTCTTTCAACCTTATGAACATCTTTCCTGTAAGCAGAATATTGACAGACAAAGGCACCAACATAAATACACAAACCTGTAGAAGGGAGTCAGACGCCAGGCGAACTCTCTGCTGAAATAAAACGTTCAATGTGCGGTTCTGCTGTTCGAGATCGAAGACCCTAGTGCGCAGTTTCAGGCACTCATCTCTTAAATCCTGTGAGTGCAAAATGTATTGTGATGAAGAATGACAGAAATATTATCAGAACTTGTGATTAATCATTTACACTTTTCAGCTGATCAATACTGAAGAATGAGAACTGAAGATCAGTATTATTAAGTGTTTCATGTTTTTGCTACAATATATATTTGAACAATAATCTGTAACTTGAACCCTTTCACTTCTGACCCACAGTCTGAGACTTTTTCTCTGCAATGTCGTTTTCCCAACTACTGTTTTATTTCATTAACAGGCTTCATCAAGGACAGTCTTACTTTTGCAAAGAGGTTGTATCAATCTGCATGATGTAATCAATATTAATACTAGCCATCATTATGAAGATTAAATATTAATAAAGTCTATTGTTTTGACAGAGGATAACAGCAGAAATAGACAATTCTAAAATTGGCTCTTGATTTAAATTAATCTAGAGAATTAAAGCATCAACATGTTTATATTTGACAGAATAATTGCTACCTTCGTGTTCATTTAATTAAGATGACCTTCACAAAAAGACCAAAATCATAGAAATATATAGTCCAGAAAAAAGTTTGTAATGACTAATTATTTCAAACTTGCAAAAACATACTGTATCACAAATGTCCTTAATTTTATAGAAAATAAATTGATCTGTACATTTTAATTTCATTTTTCTTTCCTTCTTATTTAGTTTCACCTGATGTTAAATCAGTATTGGATAGCGACATGAAATCAGTGTTGGATAGTGATGTCAAATCAGTGTTGGATAGTGATGTCAAATCAGCGTTGGATAGTGATGGCAAATCAGCGTTGGATAGTGATGGCAAATCAGTGTTGGATAGTGATGGCAAATCAGTGTTGGATAGTGATGTCAAATCAGTGTTGAATAGTGATATTAAATCAGTGTTGGATAGTGATTTCAAATCAGTGTTAGATAGTGATTATAAATCAGTGTTGGATACTGAGTGTGGTACAGCTTGTTCTCTACATCACTTGATGTCAATTCCTCCCTGAAAAATTCTGACTCATATAAATGACCACACAAACCAGCACTGAATTGTGGTGTTGCCAATCCAGACCCCAGTGTATTTAAAGTGCAGGCAAGAGTGGTGAATCTGTGGAATTCTCTGCCACAGGAAACAGTTGAGGCCAGTTCATTGGCTATATTTAAGAGGGAGTTAGATATGGCCCTTGTGGCTACGGGGGTCAGGGGGTATGGAGGGAAGGCTGGTGCAGGGTTCTGAGTTGGATGATCAGCCATGATCATAATAAATGGTGGTGCAGGCTCGAAGGGCCGAATGGCCTACTCCTGCACCTATTTTCTATGTTTCTATGTAATCCAGACAACCTATTATTTGAAAGAATCTTGTTCAATTCAGGATACAGTATTACAGTGTATGCTTTTGCTAGGGGGTGTTGTTGGGATAGTCACGATCATGCAATGTAAGAGAAATATTGATTACAGCTTTTGTGATGTTCTCAAACCTCAGTTTAACTTTAAATCTCAACATACATGACTGATAAAAATTACAAGCTACTCCTTGTTAAGTTTGTGAATCCACCATTTAATATTCTGTATACTGAGTATATTACAATTATATACATGAGGAATAAGTGAAGAAGCTCACCTTCTGAGTAAGCAACGCCTGAACAACTTGATTAGCCACCTACGAAGAACACACAAAAAAGTTTTTAGCAATAATGTTATTACAGTGTCGCAACCCCAACGTTAACTCCATTGAAAATTTATTTAATGGCATACAAAGTCTTTTAATATACTTGAAACAGCAGTTTGCTTTTGGATAAATCCTTGCCATCAAAGCAGGCTTTGCTCTCTCTTCCTGGGATGAAGTTGAACTAGGGAATACAAGATTAACTTAGTTATTCAGAGTAATTAAAAGTTAGAACTCCCTACCAGTGTTGCTTTTTCAAAGGAAAGCTGTACTGGCACACAAGGGAAGTGAACTGAAAAATCTGGTGCTGAAGTCAGATGAAGAGGGTAGAGAATAGAGTGCAGTACTTGTACATATCCTCTGATCAGACTGGCCCATTAATATGAATGTTCACAAACCTCCTGTCTGTCTCTTTTAGTTCTACTAATTCCATGCACAATAAGCTTATTAATAATTCTTTATTTTGATATGAACTTTTTGCCTTGTTTCCAGTTAAGGGATTTACCAGTTGGCAGTGGAAAGCAAATAAAGTTCTTACATATTTTTGAGATCAGTATCAAGGCATGGTAAATAAACACAAACTAGAGTGCTAGGTTTCTGTTCTACTCTGAACAGTAATCTGTAACTGGATGCCCTTTATATCTAACCCCCACAATGGGTTATTGATCTCCAGTACGCCTCCTGCATACTGTTCTTTTACTTCTTCATTGAAAGGTTTTAAACAGAACAGTTTCTTACTATGGAAGGGGAGCTCGAGTCAATCTGCATAATATAATCCATATCAGTATTAAATATTATTATAGATAGATTACATTGATCGAGACATTGTTTGAACAAAGACCATCTACAAATTCAAAGCATAATTGACCTAAAAAATAAATCTAAAACTAAGCTACATAATTCTTGGTTGAAACTAACCCACAGAATTATGATTCTGAATTTGATGTTTTTATTTGCTGTCTTCAGGTATATTCTGTTAATTAAGAATATCTTCTCCAAAAGGCTAAGATCATGGAAACATACACAATGGAATAGAACGTGAAATGACTAATTATTTTAAATAGGCTAGCAAACATTGCTCTGCATACTTCATTAGTTTGTATATAAGAACATATAAATATCAACTTATCCTTCCAGTAAAAATAACCTCTTCCACCTCTCTTCTTCTATTCCTCACTCTGACCTCTTCTCAGCTGACTGTCACTTCCCCCCGGGCCCTCTCCTCCTTCCCTTTCTCCAATGGTTCTCTCTCCTCTCCTATCAGGTTTTCCTTCCTCTCCAGCCCCTTCGCTTTCTCCTACCTGGCTTCACTTATCACCTTCTAGCTAGTCCTCCTTCCCCTCGCCCATCTTTTTATTCTGGCACCCCCCCTCTTCCTCTCCAGTGCTAAAGAAGAGTTTCTGCCTGAAACGTTGACTGTTTACTCATTTCCATAGACAGTGTCTGACCGGTTGAGTTCCTCCAAAGTGTGTGTGTGTGTGTGTATATATATATGTGTATGTGTGTGTGGGGGGGGTGCTTTGGATTTCCCACATCTGCAGACTTTCTCATGTTTAAAATAGAAATAATTTGAATACCTTTCTGCTTCTAGTTAATAATATTATCTTATAAAAAAGCAGTATTAGATTTGTGTACTGATAGCCATTATAATGTTCATTAGCTACATTATTAGCCAGTTGCTGCAGGCTTTGCACTAATATCCATTGCTTATAGTGATCATCTCCAAGACTAGTTTGGTAATATGACCAAACCAGGTTTCCAATTATTTTAACCACCATCTAACCATGAAGGATCAGAGATTCAATTGAGAAAAATCTGCACTCCAGTCAAATAAACAGAGTTATTTATGATTACACTAATAAATTTACATATTAATTATGAAGAGAAAAACTGAACAGAAGTGCAGAAACACTACCTTACAGGTAGTTTCCTATCAGGTATTGAAACAAATTCAGATTGTAGATTTATATCAATTGTTCCATTTGATTTCCAAGAATGTATACAGTATGGTTTCTTCAGCTTGTTACAGCCGGGGTGGTAGTGGAGACAAGCACACACAAATGCTCCTAATGGTGTGCGCCTCAAACAGCCTCTGACAACTAAGTCCAGCTCCTGGCCAAGCCCGGGGGGATGCATCAGCACCCACCACCCACCGAGCAAGCAAGAGGAGATTCCTAGAGAACCTCAGATCTGCAGTCCAACAAAACAACTACGTTCCATGACCACTCTGGATCTCTTTATCGCTAATTGCCGACGGGACATCAACCGTCTCGACTTCACCACACCTTGTCCCCATTCCAACCTCACTCCTTCCGAACGCTGTGCTCTCCACTCCCTCCACACTAATCCTAACTTATTATTAAACCCGCCGATAAGGGGGGTGCTGTTGTAGTCTGGCGTACTGACCTCTACCTTGCCGAGGCACAACGACAACTCGCGGATACCTCCTCTTATTTACCCCTCGATCGTGACCCCACTGAGGAGCACTAGGCCATTGTCTCCCACACCATCACCAACTTTATCCGCTCAGGGGATCTCCCATCCACTGCTACCAACCTTATAGTTCCCACACCCCGCACTTCCCGTTTCTACCTCCTACCCAAGATCCACAAACCTGCCTGTCCTGGCCGACCTATTGTCTCAGCTTGCTCCTGCCCCACCAAACTCATTTCTGCATACCTCGACACTGTTTTATCACCCCTTGTTCAATCCCTTCCGACCTATGTTCGTGACACTTCTCACGCTCTTAAACTTTTCGATGATTTTAAGTTCCCTGGCCCTCACCGCTTTATTTTCACCATGGATGTCCAGTCCTTATATACTTCCAACCCCCATCAGGAAGGTCTCAAAGCTCTACGCTTCTTTTTGGATTCCAGACCTAATCAGTTCCCCTCTACCACCACTCTGCTCCATCTAGCGGAATTAATTCTTACTCTTAATAATTTCTCCTTTGGCTCCTCCCACTTCCTCCAAACTGAAGGTGTAACTATGGGCACCCGTATGGGTCCTAGCTATGCCTGCCTTTTTGTTGGCTTTGTGGAACAATCTATGTTCCGTGCCTATTCTGGTATCTGTCCCCCACTTTTCCTTCACTACATCAACGACTGCATTGGCGCTGCTTCCTGCACGCATGCAGAACTCGTTGACTTTATTAACTTTGCCTCCAACTTTCACCCTGCCCTCAAGTTTACCTGGTCCATTTCTGACACCTCCCTCCCCTTTCTAGATCCTCTGTCTCTGTCTCTGGAGATAGCTTATCCACTGATGTCTACTATAAGCCTACTGACTCTCACAGCTATCTGGACTATTCCTCTTCTCACCCTGTCTCTTGCAAAAACGCCATCCCCTTCTCGCAATTCCTCCGTCTCCGCTGCATCTGCTCTCAGGATGAGGCTTTTCATTCTGGGACGAGGGAGATGTCTTCATTTTTTAAAGAAAAGGGCTTCCCTTCCTCCACTATCAACTCTGCTCTTAAACGCATCTCCCCCATTTCACGTACATCTGCTCTCACTCCATCCTCCCGCCACCCCACTAGGAATAGGGTTCCCCTGGTCCTCACCTACCACCGCACCAGCCTCCGGGTCCAACATATTATTCTCCGTAACTTCCGCCACCTCCAACGGGATCCCACCACTAAGCACATCTTTCCCTCCCCCCACTCTCTCTGCGTTCCGCAGGGATCGCTCCCTACACAACTCCCTTGTCCATTCGTCCCCCCCATCCCTCCCCACTGATCTCCCTCCTGGCACTTATCCGTGTAAGCGGAACAAGTGCTACACATGCCCTTACACTTCCTCCCTTACCACCATTCAGGGCTCCAAACAGCCCTTCCAGGTGAGGCAACACTTCACCTGTGAGTCGACTGCGGTGATATACTGCGTCCGGTGCTCCCGATGTGGTCTTTTATATATTGGCGAGACCCGACGCAGACTGGGAGACCGCTTTGCTGAACATCTACGCTCTGTCCGCCAGAGAAAGTAGGATCTTCCAGTGGCCACACATTTTAATTCCACATCCCATTCCGACATGTCTATCCACGGCTTCCTCTACTGTAAAGATGAAGCCACACTCAGGTTGGAGGAACAACACCTTATATTCCGTCTGGGTAGCCTCCAACCTGATGGCATGTACATCGACTTCTCTAACTTCCGCTAGGCCCCACCTCCCCCTCGTACCCCATCTGTTACTTATTTTTATGCACACATTCTTTCTCTCACTCTCCTTTTTCTCTCTCCCTCTGTCCCTCTGAATATACCTCTTGCCCATCCTCTGGGTCCCCCCCCCACCTTGTCTTTCTTCCCGGACCTCCTGTCCCATGATCCTCTTGTATCCCCTTTTGCCAATCACCTGTCCAGCTCTTGGCTCCATCCCTCCCCCTCCTGTCTTCTCCTATCATTTTGGATCTCCCCCTCCAACTTTCAAATCCCTTACTCACTCTTCCTTCAGTTAGTCCTGACGAAGGGTCTCGGCCTGAAACGTCGACTGCACCTCTTCCTAGAGATGCTGCCTGGCCTGCTGCGTTCACCAGCAACTTTGATGTGTGTTGCTTGAATTTCCAGCATCTGCAGAATTCCTGTTGTTTACATTCCATGACCCCTCTCTCTTTCACTTTCACAAGGGACAGCGAGGTGTCACTCTTTCCACGGTGAGAGGGAGACCAACAGATCGCTATTTCGATGTTACTATCTAGAGTGGTGCTTATTCACACTTACCCAACCTGAAAACCAGCAGACTCTTCCCCCCACCACCGAGAGAGAGAGTGCATCCACTCTCCCTCCAACAGCCACATCCGCTGACCCGCCTGATGTTCTGATCACCACAACGTTCCAATTAATGACACCAGCCAGGATTCGAGCTGTCCACAGGGGCCATGCATCAGTATCAAGGTAATATTGATGCATGAACAGCTGAAAATGTAAATATATCCCTATATTCTGCTGCGACTGCCCCATTTTCATCTTCCTCAAAGATCAAAGTACCTTCATTATTAAAGTACGTATACTATGTGTGATTTGTCTCCTCACAGGCAGCCACAAGGATGTCCCATATAGGAAAATATCTACACAGGTGACTGAGACGGGGACCTATTCAAAGTTCAAGTTCAAAGTACATTTATTATCAAAATACGTATACTTTATACAATCCTGAGATTTGTCTCCTTACAGGCAGCCACAAAACAAAGAAACTCAATAAAAGAAACTCATTAAAAGAAGACCGTCAAGCCCCCAATATGGAAAAAAAGAACAAATCATACAAACGATAAAAAGTAAGCGAAAAACATTGAAAATTAAAGTTCACAAAAGTAAGTCCACAGCCACAAAGCTAGTCACCACTGCAGTCGGTCCAGGAGCCTGTAAGGTCACAGCCTCAGTTCAGCACAGCGATAAGTAAACATCATCGAGCAGAGAGCTGAACACCAGCTCACCCCTCGCTTCTAGTCTCAACACCCTGACCTTCTCAATCTGGCTCAGTGCTTGTATCAGTCAATAAGTGTGCTTATTCCTCACACTTGGGCTCAGGCCACACGCCCTGATTGTGCCCGTACACACCACAACACAACTGTTCTGCACCTTCAAGACTTCAATTCACACCGTACTGGTAGATCAAAAGCTCAACTCCAAAACACAAGTTATGGGCTATTGAACACAATGATTGTATCTGAGAAAAAGTGTGACTAATAGAATAGGTAGTAGTTTAATTTGCTGCCAGCAAGTTGTCACTGTCTTTGAGGATCTGACCTGGTCCCAACATATCGATGTAGTTATAAAGGCGGCAGGACAGCGGCTACACTTTATTAGGAGTTTGAAGTGATTTGGCATGTCCACAAATACTCAAGAACTTCTATAGTTGTGCTGTGGAAAGTATTCTGACAGGCTGCATCACTGTCTGGTATGGAGGGGCTACTGCACAGGACTGAAAGAAACTGCAGAAGGTTGTAAATCTAGTCAGCTCCATCTTGGGTACTAGCCTACAAAGTACCCAGGACACCTTTAGGGAGCGGTGTCTCAGAAAGGCAGCGTCCATTATTAGGGACCTCTGGCATCCAGAAAATGCCCTTTTCTCACTGTTACCATCAGGTGGGAGATACAGAAGCCTGAAGACACACACTCAGCGATTCAGGAACAGCTTCTTCCCCTCTGTCACCCGACTCCTAAATGGACACCACCTCACTTTTTAAAAAATATACTGTATTTCTGTTTTTGCACCTTTGTTTTAATCTATTCAATATAAGTAATTGATTTACTTGTTTATTATCATTTTATTATATTTTTTCTCTCTCTCTGTTAGATCATGTATTGCATTGAACCGCTGCTGCTAAAGTTAACAAATTTCATATCACATGCCGGTGATAATAAACCTGATTCTGATTCTGAAATCAGATTTGATCAGATCTTATTGCTATTAGATGAAAAACAAAGCTATAACAGGTCCCACAATAAGCAAAATTAGTAATATCATTCTATCATTTAATACCATAGAACAGTAAAAGCAACAAGCTAGTAATGGTAAACACGAGAGATTCTGCTGATCCTGGGAATTCAGAGCAACACACACAAAATGCTAGAGGAACTCAGCAGGTCAGGCAGCATCTATGGAAATGAATAAACAATCAATGTTTTAGGCTGAGACCCTTCTTCAGGTCTGAAATGCAAGGTAAAGAATGCCAGAATAAAAAAAAGAGGATGAATGGGAGGAGGGGAAGGAGGAAGGCTGGAAGGTGAGAGGTAAAGCCAGGTGGGTGAGAAAGGTCAAGAGCTGGGGAGTACAAAATCTGACAGGAGAGGAGAGTGGACCATAGGAGAAAGGGAAGGGGGAGTGGGCCCAGGGGCAGGTGAGGAGAGGGAAGAGGACAAAGTGGGGAATAGATGAACAGGAGATGGGGAGGAGAAAATAAACAGAAGGAGAAATCAATATTCATACCATCAGGTTGGAGGCCACCAAGATGGAATTTAAGGTGTTGCTCCTCCACCCTGAGGATAGCCTCAGAGGAGGCCATGAAACAACATGCTGAAACTGGAATGGGAATTAAAATGTTTGGCCATCAGAAGCTCCACTTTTGGCAGGTGGAGCAGAGGTGCTCAACGAAACGGTTCCCCAATTTACGAATTCCCCAAGGCAGGTGAGGTCGCATTGGGAGCACCAGACACAACAGGTAACTCCAGTGGATTCACCGATGAAGAGTTGCCTCAGATGGAGGGCTACGTGGGGCCCTGATTGGAGGCGTGGGAGGGGGTTGAATGGGTGGGTGTAGCACTTCGTCTGCTTGCAGGGACTAGCGCCGGGAGAAAGATTAGTGGGGACTGTACTAATGGTATCTTTAAATACACCAGAAACTACAGTGAACCAAGAATGTTTTTGCAAGAGAAATCTAATGATACAGAGGATGCTTATACAGTAAATTGTACAATCATAACAAATTAGAGAAGCTAATTCATGATTGAAGACATTCATTTCACTAAAGGCAGCAGCTGGAGTAAAGTTCAAAGTAAATTTATTTTCAAAGTACGTATATGTCACCATATACAACACAGAGATGAACTTTCTTGTGGGCATACTCAATAACACTATGGGGTAATAACCATAACAGAAGCAGTGAAAGTCTGCACCAACTAGTTCAAGCAGTTCACAAAAGACAACAAAGTCTGCAAATACAAAATGAAAGTAGTAGTAACAAATAAGCAACAAATATTGAAAGCATGGGATGAAGAGTCCTTGAAACGGAGTCCATTGGTCGTGGGAACAGTCCAGTGATGGGGCAAATGAAGTTACTCCCTTTGGTTCAAGAGCCTGTTGATTGAGGGGTAATGACTGCTCCTGAACCTGGTGCTGAGAGTCCTGAGGCTCCTGTACCTTCTTCTTGATGGCAGCAGCGAGAAGAGAGCGTGGGTGGTGGGGTCCTTGATGGTAGATGTTGCTTTCCTGCTCAATGGTGAGAAGGGCTTTACCCATGTTGGACTGGGCCGCATCCACTACATTTTGTAGGATTTTCTGTTCAAGGGAATGTAACACTTTCTACTGTACTACCCATTTAAAATCTGTTTCAGTGAGTGCTCTTTCAGCAGCTGCAAGGTGCAACTTTCGGAGTGTGAGCCTCCACTTCATCCTCGAAGGGCAATGATCTGGACAGGATGTCCATGGATGGCGGGCTGTCCCAGGTCGATGGGTCATGGGGTAGTGTGTTTGTGCAAGCAGGAGGCACAAGGATTAGTTAGTCAGCAAGTCCAGAGTTTGAGTGTGGAGATCAGGGTCCTGTCATCGGCTAGTCCAGGGGTCGATACCAAAGCTCGAAGCCCGATTTGGTAATCTGGGAGCTGAAGCGGGATGCAGAATCCTGGAGACTGGAGTCATGTTGTGGAGCTGGAGGACGGTCTCTGTGCGTCTGGGTGGGTAGGAAGGAGGGAAGGGCTCTGTTTTGCTATTGTTGTTTCATTGCTTGGTATGTCTGTTTTGTTGTGTTCTGTGTTGTTCTGCTGAGCATTGTGGGTACACTAGGTTGGTGCCAGAACGTGTGTGTTGGTTGTTAGCACAGACAACGCATTTTGCTGTGTGTTTCAATGTACATGTGACAAATAAATATGAATCTGAATCAGATTATCCAGATTTAGTTGGTCTTCACTTGATTCAGGTTTACCAAAGAAAAATACCTACAAGCACAGGTTGGCATTAATTTATCCGGAATGCAATCAGTCAAGCAAGAGATGCACTGTAGTGAACAGGAATATTACATTTATAAATCATGGCATTGCCCTTCTGATATAGGAATTAAGTATGTCGTTAAAGAAAATGGGGAAATCATTTCAGTTTAATTCATTCATTTCCATGTTGGTGACTAAATCTCAATTTGCCCCCCACACACTCACAATACACACACACACACACACACACACACACACACACAGAGTCACTAATTAAAAATACTTTGACTTTTAGACTGCAAATCGCCAAAAGTAAAAAGATGATAGAATTGAAATAATCTCAGAATACTCTGTAATTCCCACCTCATCAAGACAGCGTTCATATTGTTCTCGTTGATGTTCATTTTCTAGTGCCAATGCTGAGTTTTCTGCCTGAAATGAAAACAAAAAGAGTATCTTTACAAGGGGAGATATTTTTCTCAAAGTACTAATCTGAAAACACATCGGCATAGTTAAACTGCACGTACTATAAATGCAAAATATCCCAAACTCAATACAGGGAACCACATTATGTGCATGTTTAGCTAACAAACATTTGCCACCATACGATGCAAAATTTTACAGTTATTTCCCTCTAGGCTTTTGTCCAGCAGTTGAAGAATGAACATGACTTAATTGTGACTCAATCTAAGAATCTTGCCTCTCATGATACAGTCAAGACTCACATCTGATCACCTGAATGTAGCTGAATATGTTTTGTACTGGCACCTGATGTCAGAATGGCTCATTATTGATTATTGGCAACAGTCATTTTGATTGCCAGTGCAGGAAACAACTTATGTCTCTTCTGCATATATAAAGTGGTGCTCCTGCTATTTATGCCCATGTTATTCACCAATGTGGATGAGCCTCAATGAACAATAAAGAGAAACATGCTTAATTAGCAAACATTATGGCTTGCTATTTTACCAACAAATGCAGAAAAGATTAAAATATGCATGGATATGATTTGAATATAAGTAGTGAGACCATATATACAATGACATGATTTATTAAGAACTATTCATCAACCTAGTGATACAATGGAATTACCCAGATTTAAATTCTCAACTGGCTTTACATAGCTTGTAGCTAACACACTGGACAATCCTGTACTCTCACACCTCCATTAAATCCCTATTTATAATCATGAATAAATCTTTAATCTCTTTCAGAAAGTTTGTACAGTAACAACACATACTCAAATTTGGTTTATCACAGAGCTGCAGCATAAAGAGGATGTTAATGACAAAAACCTTCACTTTGCAATGAAAGACGAATAGTAGTCAAAATTGTCAAAGGTGACAGATTAACACGAAATTACTTTGAAAATCATCCATGCACCTAATACAAAAATCCACAGCTTTAGTCAATGGAATTACAAAGGATTGAGTTAAAATTTACTTCTTTTGAAATTTAGAATACTTGTGTTAAGTGCATCTTGATTGAACAGGTCAGGTGAAAATAGATCAAATCATAGACCAAACACTCATTATCAAACAATATGTTAAGTCCTTCAAAATTCTCCATTGAAGATCAGCTGCAAGAAATTTCCATATTGAATTCCAACATGTGGCTCAGATCTTTCAAAAAAATCTGCCGTTCAAGATAAAGCAGAAGCTTGCACTCAAACTGAAAATACTTGTATCAGTTATTATCAAAAAAGAAAAGCAGAATTCAAATTGCAGTGTCTTCAATATTCCAATGAATAAAACTTTAAATGAAATTAGGAACTTACATGTTGTAACCCTGAACAAAAGAAAAGGCAGAAATAAAGAGCTTTAGAATTGTAAGTAAATATAGAGACACTTAACTGTCAGAATTGATAAATATTTCAAGTATTTGAATCGAAATGGCAATATCTGAAAAGTACCGTAACATTTCCATCCATTACCACCTACAACACTGCTACTGCCTAATCTCATCTGTTGCCGAAACCATTCTAATAAAGTTTGTTATTTCTACATTTGACCATGTCACAATGTTTTGGTCATGTCACCATTGTTCTATAGTACTGAGTAAAAGTCTTATGCACCACAGCTATATATATGTGCCTATGACTTTTACACAGCATTGTAATCTCCTTAAGTATCATCATCATCATCACTTGCTGTGTCATATAACGTGAGCAATCATGGTCTATCTGGAAGTAAAAGGCTATTAAATATTTTGCTGTCCAAGAACTGAGACACTGAGTTGCATTAACGCCCCCCCCCCATGATTGCTGGCCTTCACTGGCTCACTTTAAATGTTGGTTAGTGGGTGGAGGTATCCCCACTCTGACACTATAACATGACATACCCATACTCCTCAATGCTTTCCTGCTGTCCTTTCCAGAATTCCACTGTCCTAACTGCAGGAACTGCAGCTTCTGTTGGTGGTGATTTAGGGTTTTTATTTCCTCTCTTTTCACTAGAAAGGAGCACTTTAAAAGCTGTCTCTTTGATCACATTTCTGGTTACCCACCTTAACACTGACTTATGTAACTCAGCATCATTTCTCATTTGATAATGCTCCTATGAAGAATGTTGCAATGTTTTTCTTCATTAAAGGCACAATATAAATTGAACGAATAGTTTTTGTTGTTCCCTCACATGATTCTGTGGTGTGCCTCTTTATAGCTCTCAGTAGCACTTTTACTTTGAGTATGATGAAAACTTGTTTAATCTATGGTGAAACCTCATTCCAAGCAGCCAAGTTAGAGAACAAAAGCTTAAACCTCCAGCAACACACATCAAAATTGCTGGTGAACGCAGCAGGCCAGGCAGCATCTCTAGAAAGAGGTACAGTCGACATTTCAGGCCGAGACCCTTCGTCAGGACTAACTGAAGGAAGTGTTAGTAAGAGATTTGAAAGTGGGAGGGGGAGATCCAAAATGATAGGAGAAGACAGGAGGGGGAGGGATGGAGCCAAGATCCATCCCACTTCCTCCAAACTAAAGGTGTAGCTATGGGCACCCGTATGGGTCCTAGTTATGCCTGTCTTTTTGTTGGCTTTGTGGAACAATCTATGTTCCAAACCTATACTGGTATCTGTCCCCCACTTTTCCTTCGCTACATCGACGACTGCATTGGCGCTGCTTCCTGCACACATGCTGAGCTCGTTGATTTTATTAACTTTGTCTCCAACTTTCACCCTGCCCTCAAGTTTACCTGGTCCATTTCCGACACCACCCTCCCCTTTCTAGATCCTTCTGTCTCTGTCCCTGGAGACAGCTTATCCACTGATGTCTACTATAAGCCTACTGACTCTCACAGCTATCTGGACTATTCCTCGTCTCACCCTGTCTCTTGCAAAAATGCCATCCCCTTCTCGCAATTCCTCCATCTCTGCCACATCTGCTCTCAGGATGAGGCGTTTCACTCCAGGATGAGGGAGATGTCGTCTTTTTTTAAAGAAAGGGGCTTCCCTTCCTCCACTATCAACTCTGCTCTCAAACGCATCTCCCCCATTTCACACACATCTGCTCTCACTCCATCCTCCCGCCACCCCACTAGGAATAGGGTTCCCCTTGTCCTCACCTACCACCCCACCAGCCTCCGGGTCCAACATATTATTCTCTGTAACTTCCGCCACCTCCAACGGGATTCCACCACTAAGCACATCTTTCCCTCCCCCGCCCCCTCTGCTTTCCACAGGGATCGCTCCCTACGTGACTCCCTTGTCCATTCGTCCCCCCCATCCCTCCCCACTGATCTCCCTCCTGGCACTTATCCTTGTAAGCGGAACAAGTGCTACACACGCCCTTACACTTCCTCCCTTACCACCATTCAGAGCCCCAGACAGTCCTTCCAGGTGAGGCGACACTTCACCTGTGAGTCGACTGGGGTGATATACTGCGTCCGGTGCTCCCGATGTGGCCCTCTATATATTGGCGAGACCTGACGCAGACTGGGAGACTGCTTTGCTGAACCCCTACGCTCTGTCCGCCAGAGAAAGCAGGATCTCCCAGTGGCCACACATTTTAATTCCACATCCCATTCCCATTCTGACATGTCTATCCACGGCCTCCTCTACTGTAAAGATGAAGCCACACTCAGGTTGGAGGAACAACACCTTATATTCCGTCTGGGTAGCCTCCAACCTGACGGCATGAACATCGATTTCTCTAACTTCCTCTAATGCCCCACCTCCCCTTCGTACCCCATCTGTTATTTATTTTTATACACACATTCTTTCTCTCACTCTCCTTTTTCTCCCTCTGTCCCTCTGACTATATCCCTTGCCCATCCTCTGGGAATCCCCCCCCCCTTGTCTTTCTCCCCGGACCTCCTGTCCCATGATCCTCTCATATCCCCTTTGCCAATCACCTGTCCAGCTCTTGGCTCCATCCCTCCCCCTCCTGTCTTCTCCTATCATTTTGGATCTCCCCCTCCCCCTCTCAAATCTCTTACTAACTCTTCCTTCAGTTAGTCCTGACGAAGGGTCTCGGCCTGAAACGTCGACTGTACCTCTTCCTAGAGATGCTGCCTGGCCTGCTGCGTTCACCAGCAACTTTGATGTGTGTTGCTTGAATTTCCAGCATCTGCAGAATTCCTGTTGTTTGCGTTTTTAAAAAGCTTAAACCTGCCAGATTTGCTCAGTTGCTTTAAATCAATGTAACTCCTTTACGTTAGTAGGTCTGGTACCTTTTGCTCTGCACTAGACATAAATTCACCACATTCAGGATAAAGAAATACACAACGCTTTTGAAAAAAACAAGTTGGTTCATACAAAGCTGAACGGGGAATATTCTGTTCATGATCAAATTTATTCTGATATGCGAATCAAAAACTTGTTTCTTGCTATCTGGATTTCAAAATTAAAATTATGACGTTTTTACATTAGATTAGATTATGAGGTCACGCAGTCCTCTTTTATTGTCATTTAGTAATGCATGTATTAAGAAATGATACAATATTCCTCCGATGTGATATCACAGAAACACAGGACAGACCAAGACTGAAAAACTGACAAAAACCACATAATTATTACATATAGTTACAACAGTGCAAGCAATACCATAACTTGATGAAGAACATGCCATGGGCATGGTAAAAAAAGTTCAAAGTCTCTCGAAAGTCCCACATCTCATGCAGACAGGAGAAGGAAGAAAACTCTCCCTGCCATGCCTGACCACAGTCCAACTCTGAGTGAATTTTATGAATGGACCCTACATTTCTCCATCTTCTATTGGTCTACATGTATTAAAGCATAAGACCATAAGATATAGTAGCAGGATTAGGCGATTTGGCCCATCAAGTCTGCTCCACCATTTCATCATGGTTGATCCAATTTTCCTCAGAGCCCCAATCTCCTGCCTTCTCCCTGTATCACTTCATGGCCTGTCAAGCAAGAATCTATCTACCACTGCCTTAAATATACATAAAAATTCAGTCTCCATAGCTGCCCGTGGCAAAGGATTCCACAGATTCACCACCCTCTTTTCCGATTAATTCTGGCCAACTCCTCTCTCATGTCTCTGTAATTCCCTTTCCTCCACTGTAATACTGATACATCTGACTTCAGCTTCTCCTTCTCAAATTTCAGGGTGAATTCAATCATATTATGATCACTTGCCCCTAAAGGTTTTTTTTAACCTTAAACTCTCTAATCAATTCTGGTTCAATTGCACAACACTCAATCCAGAATAGCTGATCCTCTGGTGAGTTCAACTACCAGCTGCTCTAAAAAGCCACTTTGTAGGCACTGTAGAAATTCCCTCTCCTGGAATCCTACACCAACCTGATGTTCCCAATCTACCTGCATATTAAAGTCCCCCATGACTATTGTAACATTACTCTTTTGGCATGAATTTTCCATCTCCTGTTGTAATTTATAGGCCATACCCTTACTACTGTTTGGGGATCTATGTACAGTTCCCATCAGATTCTCTTTACTCTTGCAGTTCCTTAGCTCTATCTACAATGATTCAACATGTTCTGACCCGATGTCGCCTATTTCTAATGATTTGATTTAATTTTAGACCAACAGAGCAATGGCGCCCCTCTGCCTTCCTCCCTATTCTTTTGATACAATGTGTATCCATGGACATTAAGCTCCCAGCCATAATCTTTCAGCCATGATTCAGTGATGCCAACAACATCATACCTGCCAATCTGCAGCTGTGTGCAGCAAATTTATCTACCTTATTCCATATATAGCACATTCAGTCCTGTATTCACCCTTTTCAATTTTCACCTTTCACATTTCACATTTGAACTTATCCTGTTGACTACAATTTTTCCCTATCAACTGCCTCTCCTCACTACACATTGCCTCTGTTTGTAAACCAGCTTCAGCACTATCATCCGCCTTTCCTACGATACTTCTTGCAGTGAAATATATGCAGCTCCTGACACTAGTCACACCCTGTTTAACCTTTTGATTCCTGACTTTGTCTGAGTTCTTACCAACATCTACCTCCACAATCTCTCCACTAACTGTTCTGGCACTCTGTTTCCCTTCCTTCTGCAACTCTAGTTTGAACCCAACTGTGCAGCATCAACAAACCTTCCTGCTGGGATATTAATCCCCCCACCAGTTCAGGTGCAAACCATCTCTTCTGTACAGGTCCCACCTTCTCTGGAAGAGAGCCCAATGATCCAAAAATCTTATGTCCTCCCTCCTACACCAACTCCTTAGCCACATGTTAAACTGTATGATCGTCCTAGTTCTGGCCTCACGAGCACGTGGCAAGGGTAGCAATCCTGAGATCACAACTCAGGAGGTTCTGCCCTTTAACTTCCTGAATTCCCTGTGCAGAACCTCGTCACTCGTCCTTACCCATATCTACATGGGCCATGACTTCTGGCTGTTCACCTTCCTACTTAAGAAGGCTGAGGATTCGATCTGAGATATCCCAGACCCTTTCACGCAGGAAGCAACATACCATCCGGCAATCTTATTCTCGCTAACAGAGCCTCCTATGCATCCCCTGAACCAACAAATCCCCTATGACCACAGTGGTCTCTTCTCTCCTCTTCCTTTCTGAGTCACAGAGGCAGACTCAGTGCCCAAGATGACTTTCCTCTGTTAGGTCATCCCCACATCCCCAGCATCCAAAGTGATATACCTGTTGTTGAGGACGACCACAGGGGTATTCTGCACTGGTTCCTTCAACCCTTTTCCCCTTCCTGACTGTCACCCAGTTTCCTGTGTCCTGCAGCTGTGCTGTAACTACCTCTCCATACATCCTGTTGATAATTCTCCCGAATGATCTGGAGTTCCAGCTCCAACTTCTTAACACAGCATGTGGGAAAATACCTGCATCCATGGTAATTCCCAGTAATATATTATGAATATAGTGTGCTTTCTTAACTTTTATTCTGACTAAATGTTAAACTTCCAAGTCATCACAGCCACACTTAGCTTTTGTAAAATGATTTATTTGACAGGCAAATAGAAGTTTTTATTTTGGCCACTAGAGGGCCTTGCAGTCATCAAACTGCACTGATTGTCTCCCTATTGTTCATTGATAAATTGTACATCCAAAAACCAATTACATTCAGAATTAGCATCAGGTTTAATATCACAGGCATATATCAAGAAACTTGTTGTCTTTGCAACAGCAGTACAATGAAATACATAATAATAGAAATAAATCTGTAGATTACAGTAAGTGTGGGGAATTCGTTGCCACAAGCAGCTGTGGAGGCCAAGTAACTTGGTGTACAGTATTTAAGGCCGAGGTTGATAGATCCTTGATTAGTCAGGACATGAAAGGATAGGGGAGAAGGCAAGAAGTTGGGGCTGAGAGGGAAAGTGGATTAGCCACGATGAAATGGTGAAGCAGACTTGATGGGCCGAATTCTGCATCTGTATCTTACAGAGATGGCATCAGACAGGGACAGGATACATGTTGAGAAAAGTAAGACTAAAGCTCAAAGTCTATAAAAGATAAGAAAGATTATTTTTCCCTTTCTTCTCCTGCTATGTGCTACCTTCATGACCTTGATTCAATGCAATCAATTTGAGTGGCCTAGATTGCCTGACAAGTTTTGACATAATTGTGGCATAAAAATAGTGACATCAAAGATATTTGCACGCAATTACATGCCAGCTATTGCCAAGGTCAAATATCCTCTCTGCCTGTTCCTATGATACTTGATCTGAAATGCTTTGATGACTTTTGGGAAAAGACTTATTTTGAAGGAGTTGCCAGAATTCCAAACAACCTGCTACTCTGCGATTAACTCCATAAGCTTGGTGCAGGATGGCCAAGAAGAGATCACCAAATTTCAATACAACGGCTTAGTAGAAATTCTCTGGATAACCTCTCATTGAAACATACTCTGCTCACCATTGGATCTTCTCAATTCAATCTATTCCAAACTGTAAGCAGCAGAGTTGCATTACCAATGAGCTTGCTCCTCTGCATTACACATCAATCCCCCCTCCCTGGGTTCCCTCTACCTTCACTTTTTCTGACGGTCCACTCCACTCTGCTCTGCTATCAGATTCCTTCTTCTCCAACCCTTTATCTTTCCTACCCAGCTGGTTTCACCTATCACCATCCAGCCGTCCTCCTTCTTTTCACCCAAGCTTTTTACTTTGGAGCCTTATCCCTTCCCTTTCAGTCATGAAGAAGGGTCTCAGCCTGAAATTTTGACTGTTTATTTGCTTCCATAGATGCTGCCTGACCTACTGAGTTCCTCCAGCGTTTCCCGCATCTGTAAACTTTCTTGTGCTTAGCATAGGTAACTAGCTCTGATTTGGGGGGGCATGATGGAAGGGGACAGCAATCATTTATTTTTCCCCCTTATTTGGTTATACTACATTTGCTTTTGTTTTTCTTTGTGTTACATGACAAGTTCAGCCCTGAGCTCTCATTGGCAAAATGGACTTAATGCTAATGTGAAAGAAGAGAATGGATTTTATATATAGTATTTCTATTGTAGATTGCAGCTATATCTCTCTTCCAGATATACTGTAATATATCTACAGTATATATATTGTAGATTGCAGCTATATCTCTCTTCCAGATATACTGTAATATATCTACAGTATCTATATTGTAGATTGCAGCTAGGGTGACTAAGATTTTTGCATAGTTCTATAGTACTTCTATGTATTGCTGCCACAAAAAAACCATAAAATATGTGAGTGATGAAGAACCTGGTTCTGATAGACGTCTTGTAAGGCTGTAAGATGTAGGAGCACAACTGGGCCATCCAGCCCATTGAGTCTGCTCTGCCATTCCATTATGGCTGTTCCCGGATTCCACTCAACTCCATACACCTGCTTTCTCACCATATCCTTTGATACTCTGAACAAATAGAAACTATCAAACTTCACTTTAATATACCCATGGACTTGGTCTCCACTGCACTCTAACAGATTCACTACTCTCTGGCTAAAAAGTTTCACTTTACCTCTGTTTAAAAAGGTTGCCCCTCAATTCTGAGGCTGTGCCCTCTAGTTCTGGATACCCCAACCATAGGGAACATCTTCTCCACATCCATCTTATCTAGTTCTTCCAACATTCGGTAGATTTCAATGAGATCCCCCCCCCCCCCCGCCGCATTCTTCTCAATTCCAGTGAGTACAGGCCCAAAGATGCCAAATGCTCCTCATATGTTAACTCCTTCATTCCCAGAATTATCCTTGCGAACCTCCCCTGGACTCTTTCAAATGACAACACATCATTTCTGAGATATGAGGTCCAAAAGTGTTGACAATACAATATTTGGGGCCTGACTAGAGTCTTATAAAGTCTCTGCATTATCTTCTTGCTTTGACAGTCTTTACCGCAGACTCAACCTATAAATTAACCTTCTGGGAGTCTTGCACGAGGACTCCCAAGTCCCTTTGCACCTCTGATGTTTAAATTTTCTCTGATGTTTGAATTGTTCAAAAAAAGTAGGGTTTGTTGAAAAAAGGTAGTAGGGATAGTCCGGGTAACTATAGGCCAGTGAGCTTTATGTCTGTGGTGGGAAAGCTGTCGAAAAAGATTCTTAGAGATAGGATCTATAGGCATTTAGAGAATCATGGTCTGATCAGGGACAGTCAGCGCGGCTTTGTGAAGGGCAGATCGTGTCTAACAAGCCTGATAGAGACCTTTGAGGAGGTGACCAGGCATATAGATGAGGGTAGTGCAGTGGATGTGATCTACATGGATTTTAGTCAGGCATTTGACAAGGTCCAACACGGTAGGCTTATTCAGAAAGTTAGAAGGCATGGGATCCAGGGAAGTTTGGCCAGGTGGATTCAGAATTGGTTTGCCTGCAGAAGGCAGAGGGTGGTGGTGGAGGGAGTACATTCGGATTGGAGGGTTGTGACTAGTGGTGCCCCACAAGGATCTGTTCTGGGGCCTCTACTTTTCGTGACTTTTATTAACGACCTGGATGTGGGGGTAGAACGGTGGGTTGGCAAGTTTGCAGACGACACAAAGGTTGGTGGTGTTGTGGATAGTGTAGAGGATATTCGAAGATTGCAGAGAGACATTGATAAGATGCAGAAGTGGGCTGAGAAGTGGCAGATGGAGTTCAACCCGGAGAAGTATGAGGTGGTACACTTTGGAAGGACAAACTCCAAGGCAGAGTATAAAGTAAATGGCAGGATACTTGGAACTATGCAGGAGCAGAGGGATCTTGGGGTACATATCCACAGATCCCTGAATATTGCCTCATAGGTAGATAAGGTAGTTAAGAAAGCTTATGGAGCGTTAGCTTTCATAAGTCGAGGGATAGAGTTTAAGAGTCGCGATGTAATGATGCAGCTCTATAAAACTCTGATTAGGCCACACTTGGAGTACTGTGTCCATTTCTGGTCACCTCACTATAGGAAGGATGCGGAAGCATTGGAAAGGTTACAGAGGAGATTTACCAGGATGCTGGCTGGTTTAGAGAGTATGCATTATCATCAGAGATTAAGGGAGCTGGGGCTTTACTCTTTGGAGAGAAGGAGGATGAGAGGAGACATGATAGAGGTGTACAAGATATTAAGAGGAATAGATAGAGTGGATAGCCAGCGCCTCTTCCCCAGGGCACCACTGCTCAATACAAGAGGACATGGCTTTAAGGTGAGGGGTGGGAAGTTCAAGGGGGATATTAGAGGAAGGTTTTTTACTCAGAGAGTGGTTGGTGCGTGGAATGCACTGCCTGAGTCAGTGGTGGAGGCAGATACACTAGTGAAGTTTAAGAGACTACTAGACAGGTATATGGAGGAATTTAAGGTGGGGGGTTATATGGGAGGCAGGGTTTGAGGGTCGGCACAACATTGTGGCCCGAAGGGCCTGTACTGTGCTGTACTATTCTACGTTCTATGTTATATTTAGATAATAGTCTGCACTATTGTTCCTTTTACCAAAATACATTATCATACATTTTCCAACACTGTATTCCATCAGTCACTTTTTTGCCCATTCTTCCAACTTGTTTAAGTCCTGCTGCGATTGCATTGCTTCCTCGACACACCTACTCCTCCATCTATCTTTGTAGGACCCACAAACTTTGCTACAAAACCATCAATTCCATTATCTTAATCATTGACAAGCAATGTCAAAAATAGCGGTCGCAACACTAGCCCATGAGGAACACCAATAGTCACTGGCAGCCAACCAGAAAAGGCCCCCTTTATTCCCACTCGCAGCCTCCATCCTGTCAGCCACTCCTCTCTCCATGCCAGTATCTTTCCTGTCGTGCCACTGGATTTTATTTTGTCAAGCAGCCTCCTGTGTGGCACCTTATCAAATGCCTTCTGAAAATGACATCCACTGCCTCTTCTTTTGCCCACCCTGCTTATTACATCCGCAAAGAACTCTAAGAGATTTGTCAGGCAAAATTTCCCTTCACAGAAACTACACTGACTTTGACTAATTTTATCATTAGTGCCCAAGTACCCTGAAATCTCACCTGGTCCAGCTGACTTATCCACCTTAAGATCTGAGAGTTTACCTCGTACTTTTTCCTTTGTAATAGCAATGACACTCACACCTGCTCCCGGACACCCATGAACCGCTGGCATGCTGCTTGTGTCTTCCACAGTGAATC